>NC_064641.1:577275156-577990156 GCF_023864345.2 Schistocerca serialis cubense | reverse complement strand
CCAGAGCTGCATCAAACCAGACTTTGGACTGAAGACCACAACAAAAATCACATCTGTTGAAAAAGAAACTGGGGACTAGACCAGTATTTTCCTGGACGAGCCTGAAAAACCGCCTAAAGACCAAAGTCAGGTTGAGCAGTATTGCAGACCATCAGTAATTAATCCGACCTGCCGGTTCTTTTCGAAAACTCACTCTCTCGCAAGCGCGCTGCGCGTCAGGCTTCAACCGCATCCGCCACTTGTCTGACTGCCTTATTTGTGGAAAATCAACAGCGCAACAGAAATAATTGTTGAGGACACATCTTCTGTTATCAATTGAGGTGCATATCCCTGGAGGAGCACTTAATAATCAGTTTTCAGTCTTTACTAAGTAATAAGCTTGCGCCTCGTAGCTAAATTTTTCTTGGAGGAGGAAATTGTGAGAGCAGCTGCCTCTTCACTCTAGGCTGGTGGCAGACTGGCGGCCCAGCTTCACCGTTGCCAGCAGATGGGCCTTCCATATCTTGCGATTGCACCCAGTCCGTTAAGCAATACTGTAGCTGCACGGCAGTTGCACGTGTGAACTCCCAGCGGCGCAACTTCAGAGACGCATCTTTTGTCATGCCACAAAAAGTTCAATTTGCTTGTTCATTGTTACGCCACTTTCCTTCCTCTAAAGCGCCACAGTGGCTGCATTTCGGAATACAAGTATTCTGTCACAGCTATCTTTGAGTAATTGCTATCTGCATTCCATCCGACTTGAGAGTTTTCATTTTATTACTGAAAAAAGTCAAAAGAATGGTCGGCAGGTAGCCTACACTTACGCAGTATCTGGAACTACAAGAACAACAACCCATGTTCAGTTTTATGTAGTAGTGTAAGTGAGCCTGTTGTGTGTGTGTGTGTGTGTGTGTGTGTGTGTGTGTGTGTGTGTATGTGTGTTTTGTGTATGTGTGTGTTTCACAACCAGCGTTGTAGGCCTATCCCACCATCTTGAGAGATTTTTGGATGAATACATTAACTTAAAATGTAACCAAAAAAGCGAGTAGAATAACTTCACGATTTGTGAGACGAAGCACTACATAAATTGTGGATTACATGCGGGAAATAGCCCACGTGGGCGATGTGGCAGCTGTTAAACTAGGAAGTAGTTCTTCCAAATGCCTAGATTAACGAACACATTAAGATTATAAAATCTCGGAAGAGTGGGCTGTCTACTTGTCTACAGATGATACTTACGTGGCAGATATTCTTGCATGTCTGATTAAGATCCTGCTGCATAGTACCTGACCAATACAATTTTTTCTGCACCGCTGGTAAATATAAATCTCAGCGATAGTCTATACTTAGAGATAATAACTTTCATTTTTGTCTCATCAGTTTCCCGTGGCCCACTCACACCTGCTTAATCTATAATCAAAGTATGTCTTTCCTACGATTATCAATGTTTAGCTTTCGTTTTTGGTAATGTCCTGACTGACTCAACATCGCGCAGATCAGACCACTAAGGATAGAAACTTGAAACTTGGGTAGGTTGCTTATCTTATACCGCAGGCATCATTTAAAAAGGTATTTTTCGAAATTCTACCCCTAAGGGGGTGAAATATGGATGAAAGGTTTATTGAAAATTATGTCGCTGTTAAGGCAATTTTGAACTTAGAGCTACGAAGGTTGGTATCTCGTTTCTCGGTCAGAAATAAAAAAAACAAGTGTTTCAGCATTGTTGGAAATTCAGACACTAAGTGGATGAAATATTGCTCCAAAGCTTTTTTTGAAAATAAATCATTGTTTAAGAGGAGCTAAAGCATTTTAAAGCTGCACCTCACTTCTCGGTAGGAAATAAAAAAATAAGTATTTCAGTTTTTTTAGAAATATAACCCATGAGGGGGTGAAGAAGGGGATGGAAAGTTTTATTAAAGCATTTCGTTATGAAAGCAGAATCGCCTTTTGGTCAGAAGTACATTCGTAAAAGACCACGCTTCTATGACATTAATTAGAGTGAAAAGCTTAGAAGGTGTTGCAATTTGTGAACTACATCAAGGAAAACCATTTAACAGTCACCTTGATAAATCGGCTTTGCCAGAATTGCATAGAAAAAGAAACGCATCTTTAATACATGTTTTTGTAAAATTTATTTTTATTATAGTTTCTACACAAACGTGTCGTTACTGATGACAAAGTACATGCCACGCATGCCACGTTTAAATCCGATTCCATGTGCAGTAATACACGTCTGAGATGATAGAATTCAGCATGTAATTAAGACTGCCATTAGTAACTGTAGAACCACTGATCCAATTTGTCTCTTTCTTTTTTTGACTCGCTATGTGGAATTAAACACTTTTTGGAGCAGTTTCATTATGCAAAGGCCGGTAGCCTTCTATAATGTCACTATCTCTTTTATAGTGTGTACATTTACACATTAGCAGCGGGCGTAACAACACAAATTCGATTGAAGACGAAGAAAGAGAGAAAAGATCTGTGTAGTCAACACAGTCTACGCGAGCGAAGCAACGTGCGCTAAGCTAATCATTTATACTTCTTTGCTCATTTTTGTGATGATGAGAGCCAACAAAATGGACAAATACGGCCATCTTGTATGTGTTTCTTTATTGCACAGTCCCTACCATTGGTGTTTAATAATTAATTTGTTCAAGACTGACATCCATGTTTCATCTACGAGGATATTTCTGTGTTATCCGTTGCGCGAAATTTTTCATGTATGCAAACTTGGGACTCCCGGGAAGTCCAGACTGAACCAGACTTTGATCCGACAAGCTAATCTGAGTCTCACTACCATCCACTTGCAACCTGTATGCTAAAGTGATAAAAGTCATGGGAAAGCTCGTTCGGCCAAAATAACGTTGGAAAGCTTTTCATCTACATCTACATCTACATCTACATCTATACTCCGCGAGCCACCTTACGGTGTGTGGCGGAGGGTACTTATTGTACCACTATCTGATCCCCCCTTCCTTGTTCCATTCACGAATTGTGCGTGGGAAGAACGACTGCTTGTAAGTCTCCGTATTTGCTCTAATTTCTCGGATCTTTTCGTTGTGATCATTACGCGAGATATATGTGGGCGGTAGTAATATGTTGCCCATCTCTTCCCGGAATGTGCTCTCTCGTAATTTCGATAATAAACCTCTCCGTATTGCGTAACGCCTTTCTTGAAGTGTCCGCCACTGGAGCTTTTTCAGCATCTCCGTAACGCTCTCGCGCTGACTAAATGTCCCCATGACGAATCGCGCTGCTTTTCGCTGGATCATGTCTATCTCTTCTATTAATCCAACCTGGTAAGGGTCCCATACTGATGAGCAATACTCAAGAATCGGACGAACAAGCGTTTTGTAAGCTACTTCTTTCGTCGATGAGTCACATTTTCTTAGAATTCTTCCTATGAATCTCAACCTGGCGCCTGCTTTTCCCACTATTTGTTTTATGTGATCATTCCAAGTCAGATCGCTCCGGATAGTAACTCCTAAGTATTTTACGGTCGTTACCGCTTCCAATGATTTACCACCTATGGCATAATCGTACTGGAATGGATTTCTGCCCCTATGTATGCGCATTATATTACATTTATCTACGTTTAGGGAAAGCTGCCAGCTGTCGCACCATGCATTAATCCTCTGCAGGTCCTCCTGGAGTACGTACGAGTCTTCTGATGTTGCTACTTTCTTGTAGACAACCGTGTCATCTGCAAATAGCCTCACGGAGCTACCGATGTTGTCAACTAAGTCATTTATGTATATTGTAAACAATAAAGGTCCTATCACGCTTCCCTGCGGTACTCCCGAAATTACCTCTACATCTGCAGATTTTGAACCGTTAAGAATGACATGTTGTGTTCTTTCTTCTAGGAAATCCTGAATCCAATCACAAACCTGGTCCGATATTCCGTAAGCTCGTATTTTTTTCACTAAACGTAAGTGCGGAACCGTATCAAATGCCTTCCTGAAGTCCAGGAATACGGCATCAATCTGCTCGCCAGTGTCTACGGCACTGTGAATTTCTTGGGCAAATAGGGCGAGCTGAGTTTCACATGATCTCTGTTTGCGGAATCCATGTTGGTTATGATGAAGAAGATTTGTATTATCTAAGAACGTCATAATACGAGAACACAAAACATGTTCCATTATTCTACAACAGATTGACGTAAGCGAAATAGGCCTATAATTATTCGCATCTGATTTATGACCCTTCTTGAAAATGGGAACGACCTGCGCTTTCTTCCAGTCGCTAGGTACTTTACGTTCTTCCAGCGATCTACGATAAATTGCTGATAGAAAGGGGGCAAGTTCTTTAGCATAATCGCTGTAGAATCTTAAGGGTATCTCGTCTGGTCCGGATGCTTTTCCACTACTAAGTGATAGCCGTTGTTTTTCAATTCCGATATCGTTTATTTCAATATTTTCACATGCATGAGCCGAGCACAAATGACATTTCCGCCAATGCACTACTCTTTTATACCTTGTGAACTCGAAACTACCGCCCTCTGTATATATGCATATAGCTGTCCCATGACTTTTGTCACTTCAGCGTACAAAGAGGTCAAAGAGTTACTGTTGTTTCTGAGCATTTTCAGCAACATGTGGAACCCCTGTATAGTAACGCCCAGTGCATGTAATTTTCTTACTATATCGCACCTGGGAGTATAATGAAGGGAGCGTTGTAGAAACAGTGGTAAATGGTAGTCAGAGCGAGCAGGAGGAACCAGGAAGCGCACCTGAGTCGAGATGAGGATCGTTCTGACGTAGGTGTAGCCGTCAGACGAGAGGCCCTCCCTCGGGCCGGCGATGATCAGGATGTAGGTGATGCCTAGAAGCGGGATCAGCACCAACAGCGCCTTGCTCGCCTTCCGGTACTGCTGCGTCTCCACCGTGTTCGCCGACCGCAGCTTAGTGATCAGCACCTATGGACAGGCAGCGAGCACTGTGAAAACCACCTGTCGAATTACGAACATATCAACACACCGGTGCGCTCTCCTGGATGAAAGACAGGAACATATAGGTATGAGGGACGTCTGGTCTATCGCACATGTCAGCCAGAACCGTCATCACTCACTGTGAAGCAGCTGGGACAATATACACGAATAACTGGCGTGAAAGGAATGGGAAGGATTCGAGATGGAAGGAAATAATGACTTCCAGTCACACAGGGCATTGTGGCAATGCAATGCTGGGATTTGAAAATTTGTGTCGGACCGGGATCAAACCCAGATGCTTCGCTTCTCTAGAGCAGTTGTTGAGCGGCGAGCATGAAGCTGGGAGTTTGGGTCTGACACGAAGCGTGCCCGGATGGGTGAGGCAGTTTAAGCTACTGTTCTAGAGGCGCTGAGTATCAGCGTTCGAGTCTCGGTCCGGAACAAATTCTTTACTCTCGCCGTTGCTGCAATAGCCTCGGCGGCTGGAATTAATTACTTCTTTTCTGTCTGTTTCACATCCAGTTTCCATTTCCTGCCTTTAATCCCAATTATTCATCCAAAAGTCAGGAATAATTATAACACATGTTGAACCAAGTTAACAGTCGAAAGAGCGCAGAAAATGGACTGTAAACAAAACGAAAGAAGATCACCTCGTTACACCACAATCGGGCACCACGTATTAGACGTTTCAAGCAATTTTGGTACCGTGGAAGCAAAGTAACGCACGATGGACTTATCAGATTAGCACGATGTCAGCTTCCATCTGGTATTTTGGTGGTTAGTAGCGACTGCAAATTTAATCACACGCAGTCGGAAAATTTTCAGGCTTTTAATTTTTTTATTTTCTTTTAACGGGGAATCGTCGGCAGAGAGAGGAAGACTCCCACGGAAACGGTATAAGGTTTAGAGCTTTGAATGTATGTCTAGACTGAGTTCTATGCACCTTTTTCGATGAAAATACAGGCTTATTATATTCAGTAGTTAAAAGAAGTAATGTAAATGTAATCACTGTGTATTAGAAAAGAATTTCAGTCCTAACAAAGTTCAGTTCGCATCTGCTCGCTTCATTAGTTTAATATATTGTCTTCACTCTGTTCTGGAAATTTCGTTGCTAAATATTAGAGGAAATCTCTAGTTGGACCACTACTGTTTCTCTTCATGCACTTTTCTTCCTTCCTTTATTTTTTTCATTTCCTGCAGTGTATTTGGGTAACGGCCTTGCCGCAGTGGTTACACCGGTTCCCGTGAGATCACCGAAGTTAAGCGCTGTCGGGCGTGGTCGGCACTTGGATCGGTGACTATCCAGGCCGCCATGAGCTGTTGCCATTTTTCGGGATGCACTCATCCTCGTGATGCCAATTGAGGAGCTACTCGACCGAATGGCAGCGGCTTCGGTCAAGAATACCATCATAACGGCCGGGAGAGCGGTGTGCTGACCACACGCCCCTCCTTTTCCGCATCCTCTACTGAGGATGACACGGCGGTCGGGTGGCCCCGGTAGGCCACTCGTGGCCTGAAGACGGAGTGAGTGCAGTGTATTTGGTAACGTTACGAGAATTAGTTACGAATGAACTTATTAATATATTGTAAGATTCTAATAACTTTTCTTCGATATGTAACAGCGTGGGCATGGACTGCCGAAAGATGGTGTTGTTGGATAAAGCAGTCGTGCACGATGAACAATGTTCTGAAACAGAGCAGGCGAGGAGTTAATAATAATTGCCATAGGAGAGCAGAAGCGGAACCATAATATATCTGACATAGACTGAAAGAAAATGAGTATTGTAAAAGGTCAAAATTAAATCCTAGGTATATTTTATTTACTTTTAAGCGAAAATTTTACATAGTTATAAATGTTATATGCAATACGTGAATCTTTGTTTTACTTAAGATCCATATAGTATGCTACTTAACGCATCCAGTACAATAAAACTTTATACTTTTTCTGTCATGTCCGCAAACTGTTTTCATGCCAAGACACTGAATGAATACGTGTAAGCGTTATTTAAGAACAAGCACATGAAATACGACGTCTTCCTAACGCTATGCAAGTGGACTATAAATAGAGCACGGTTACGGGACAAATTCGGGAGGAGTCCATCCGCGATTCTATACATCGCATGCGCGAACAGGAAAAGACTTGATATGATGTTTACGTCGAAAAGCGAGAGGACAGGGTTCACAGAAACTCGGTAAGAGTGTTGTCAATTCATTTTATCACTCTTTCCCCTACATGTGCGTAACTATAACTACTGCAAATTCATCAGAGAAAGTTTCATAGTGATAAGATCGTAAAGAAATCCACTCACGCTCGTTAGCACACGTGGAAAGCTGCCCACACTAAAAGAAGATATTCTTGATTCGAAAGCTAATATTTACGGCTGCTGAAGCCATGCCTCTCCGAAACCGTCGTCTAATAATTTATTAAGCAATGGAGAAACAGGCCGTCGGCAAAGAATAGTTCTGAACCCTATAACGGTTCTTAGATTTAGGTATGCTCTCGTTCTGAAGGTAATTAAGTCTTAGATAAAAAATATACATTGTTTCGACATACCCAATTGTTAGACAATGAACTATATCCAGCGTTTTTCCGGTCATTAAGTACCAACAATGAAATTTTAAAATATCCATCTACAGCTGCCACGAGTTTTTAATTGAACTGAAGCCGTTTCCCAGCCACAAACAGCCTTAGATCTGGAGTATGTAGAAGTCAGATGGCGGCAAATACGAGGGGTATCCACAAAGTACATTACGTTTTGGAATTAAAAATAAATAAAGTATTGTAAATTTTTTTAATTATATACAGATGAAAGCCACACTTAAATACTACTTTTCTGCGTAGTTGCTATTTAAATTAAGGCACTTATCGTAGCGATGGACGAGCTTGGAAATTCCTTCGTCGTAAAATTCGGCCGGCTGTGCCTTCAACCACGTGGTTACCTCTTCTTGAAGCTGTGCGTCGTCATCAAAACGCTGCATAGCCAACCACTTCTTCATTGCTGAGAATAAGTAGAAGTCGCTCGGTGCAAGGTCGGGATTGTACGGCGGATGAGGAAACAACTCCCTCTTAAAAGATTCGAGAACTTCACGAGTGGCATTTGCCGTGTGGGTCGGGCCTTGTCGTGAATCAGCAAGATCTTTGAGACCAACTTTCGCCTGCGCTTGTTTTGTATTGCTATTCTGAGGTTGTGCAGAGTTTAGCAATACCTTTGAGAGTTTATTGTAGTGCCTCTTTCCAGGAAACCCACAAAAATCACACCTTTTCTGTCCCAAGGGAGGTAACCACGTGGTTGAAGGCGCAGGCGGCCGAATTTTACGACGAAGGAATTTCCAAGCTCGTCCATCGCTACGATAAGTGCCTTAATTTAAATGGCAACTATGTAGAAAAGTAGTATTTAAGTGTGGCTTTCATTTGCATATAATAAAAAAATTTTCCAATACTTTCTTTATTTTTAATTCCCAAACGTAATGTACTTTGTGGATAGCCCTCGTATACTGAATTTCATTAATTTGTAACTCATATCCCCAGTGCCCCGTTAACCCATGTGGAGGCCCGGGCCAAGAAGAAATGTGTGGCCGCTGCTTCCTTCATGTAGGCCTAATGCGTTTCTGTGGAAGTACAACAGGAAAGGTAAGGGAATGCACGTACTTCCACGACATCAACCATGCCGTATTAGACGATGTTACTATATCAGTGACATTTAATAAAACACAAAAAGTTACCCTATTATGCAAATACAACAAATAAAAAATGAGTACGTCCAAAACGTCTTTCCCTCGCTTTCGTCTTAGAGAATTCTATCACATCCTGATAGTCAAGACAATTGCTCACTTCATGTTCAGTTGATAACAAGGTACCCCATCGACCCAATTAATTTTCCGTGTTCTTCTGTAGTACGTCCATCTTTGACCCTCATACAAGGCTAGGCTCTAGCCAAATATCTTCAAAAAAAGACTTCCTAAAACTTAGAATTTATATTCGGTGTCAACAAATTTCTTCTTTCTATAAAAGTTTTTCATTCTATTGCCAATCTGCTTTTGAATCATTTCTACTTCGCCCGTCGTCAGTTATCTCGCTGTTCAAACAGTCTAGACCGAGTTCATGTATTATAGATGCTTACGTTTTTGAAGAAATTTTAAAATATTGTGCATTCTTACATTCATCGATCTTGCTTCTCTGTTACTTTATGCTCTATTTTATTGGTGTTTTTATGTAATTTCAGTAACGTGTACAACTTTTAATACTTCCGTATTGCACTCTGATTATCACATAATTATTTAATGCCCACTTCTTTGGATTCGGACAAGACTGCCATTTTTGACTTGGAAGTTCATTGACTTGTATGCTGTACGTCACTTGTTGTCCTTGTGTCAATGTGCCTTCATATTTTTATCTTGTTACAACTTTTGATTTTATATTATATTGTCAAATGTGGTATCCTGTAGGAACTTACATTAAGGCATGTATGACTTGTGATACATCTGTGATGATTTTCGTGAGTATTTTGATCGCTTTAACGTCTTTTGCCATTTTCCTTACTTCGCTTGGCATTGTCACATTGACAGATTTTGTTTGTTGTACAGATGCCGTTGATGATGGTTTACAACTGAAGCCGGTAGCAAAGTAAAATAACATTATTACAGACAGCACAGTGTTATACATATTTGAAAATTTGTACACGATGTTGGCCACCACCCTAGCATGATTACCCTTACTTTACTGTTTTTGATATTAAAATTTCAAGATGATATCTATTCCGTTCAACTTACCTTCGACGTACTTTTTCGTGACTGACATAATTATAAAATCATCAGCAGATGAAGTTTTCCTTCTCGGCTTCCGTTACTGCTTGTGCAGCAGAATGAGATATCGGTAATGAGTAAGAGATTATCTGTTTATTCTTTGGAGGCGGATCTCTGACTTCTTAATATTTGTTGATAAATGTAGTTCTGTGACGAGAAACAAATTTTGTTGTCGATCTAATACACTCCATCATAATATATACTGACGACGAAACTTTTTTTTTTTTGTCGAAATCCGGGACGGAGAGAACCGAGAAGGCAAGGTCAAAACAACAAAGGCGACCAGGACTACAAGAAAAGCGAAGCGTTTCTCCTACAGCGCACCTAAGTACTGCTGTATCATCGTAATACTTTCATAGTCCTACGGAGGCTCTATGGCAGTAATCAAGTAATTTGATTCTCAGACTGTAAGCACAGTCTGCTTTAGTAGGTTACCAAGAGAGACATGAACAGTCGTGAAATAAATGTTTAAAACAGCCGAATCTCACTGATTCAGAGCCATAAAGGGTGACTTATTCGTGAAGAAAGACTTTTTAACGTTTATAACTGCGGCTTGCACCACTGAAATCAAGAGAATGTAAACACATATTTAATGCATGAGGAGCATATATTTCGATTCTTAACTGTTATTATGACAGCCACTTTGCTTCTTATATTCTTACACTACACTCGACTTTCCAGTGCACAAATAGTTTTGTAAAGCGAATGTTTTTAAGATTCTTGCCGTTTGTGGGCCAGATGTAGTAACAGTGGTGGTATTGGTTTCTTCTGTGTTGGGAAAAAAGGTTTTTTTTCACGTCTGCGTGATTTTATCTTCAGCTACAGTGTGGATGGCTTATTTTGTACATTAAATAATTAGACATCGCACTCCATACGAGTTTCCTATGTTTCGAATGTACTGATTTGACGGGATGTGTAGCAAACAAAACTTCAAGTTGTTAAGACGATATACGACTCGTTTCCGCGAATGTCAAGTCTTCTGCTGCTTATCCTTCAGTAAATATCTGTAGGTTACAAGAGCTTCGAACATGAACTGTTGTGTAACGTACCGTTTCATACTCCCAGGATCCTTAACAAACTGAAGAAAGACAAATATGGTGTCATATTTCAGTTATTGTCGATTTTTATAGTACTACGTACAGTGAGGGGTGCGGGAAGCGGGCAGCGAACACTACGGCTGCTGACGGGAGAGGTGGGGTGTGAGGAGGGGAACAAGCTCCGCCTACTTCTACTGCAAGCGCGCAGTACAGCCAACACACACAAAAACCGTTATGTGTAGAACAGAGTTAATCGTCAGTTAAAAACTTCGTACTATCGAAATTGAGATCACTGTTTATACTGACATATTAAATAGAGACATTAACGTCCTACGTTATCAGTTACCGTATCAAAATAAAGAAATCGAAGAAATGTATGATGAAATAAAAAAAATTATTCAGATAGTGAATGGACAAAAATTTAATAGTCATGGGTGACTGGAATTCGGCAGTAGGAAAAGGGAGAGAAGGAATTGTAGTAAGTGAATATGGATTGGGGCTAAGAAATGAAAGAGGAAGCCGCCTGGTAGAATTTTCCACACAGCACAACTTAATCATAGCTAACACTTGGTTCAACAAGCATAAAGGAAGGTTGTATACATGGAAGAAGCCTGGAGATACTGACAGGCTTCAGGTAGATTATATTATGGTAAGACAGAGATTTAGGAACCAGGTTTTAAATTGTAAGACATTTCCAGGGGCAGATGTGGACTCTGACCACAATCTATTGGTTATGAACTGTAGATTAAAACTGAAGAAACTGCAAAAAGGTGGGAATTTAAGGAGATGGGACCTGGATAAACTGACTAAACAAGAGGTTGTACAGAGTTTCAGGGACAGTGTAAGGGAACAATTGACAGGAATGGGGGAAAGAAGTACAGTAGAAGAAGAATGGGTAGCTCTGAGGGATGAAATAGTGAAGGCAGCAGAGGATCAAGTAGGTAAAAAGACGAGGGCTAGTAGAAATCCTTGGGTAACAGAAGAAATATTGAATTTAATTGATGAAAGGAGAAAATACAAAAATGCAGTAAATGAAGCAGGCAAAAAGGAATACAAACGTCTCAAAAATGAGATCGACAGGAAGTGCGAAATGGCTAAGCAGGGATGGCTAGAGGACAAATGTAAGGATGTAGAGGCTTATCTCACTAGGGGTAAGATAGGTACTGCCTACAGCAAAATTAAAGACACCTTTGGAGAAAAGAGAACCACTTGTATGAATATCAAGAGCTCAGATGGAAACCCAGCTCTAAACAAAGAAGGGAAAGCAGAAAGGTGGAAGGAGTATATAGAGGGTCTATACAAGGGCGATGTACTTGAGGACAATATTATGGCAATGGAAGAGGATGTAAATGAAGATGAAATGGGAGATACGATACTGCGTGAAGAGTTTGACAGAACACTGAAAGACCTGAGTCGAAACAAGGCCTCGGGAGTAGACAACATTCCATTAGAACTACTGACAGCCTTGGGAGAGCCAGTCCTGACAAAACTCTACCATCTGGTGAGCAAGATGTATGAGACAGGTGAAATACCCTCAGACTTCAAGAAGAATATAATAATTCCAATCCCAAAGAAAGCAGATGCTCACAGATGTGAAAATTACCGAACAATCAGTTTAATAAGTCACGGACACAAAACACTAACGCGAATTCTTTACAGACGAATGGAAAAACTGGTAGAAGTCGACCTCGGGGAAGATTGGTTTGGATTCCGTAGAAATGTTGGAACACGTGAGGCAATACTGACTCTACGACTTATCTTAGAAGCTAGATTAAGGAAAGGCAAACCTACGTTTCTGGCATTTGTAGACTTCGAGAAAGCTTTTGACAATGTTGACTGGAATACTCTCTTTCAAATTCAGAAGGTGGCAGGAGTAAAATACAGGGAGCGAAAGGCTATTTACAATTTGTACAGAAACCAGATGGCAGTTATAAGAGTCGAGGGACATGAAAGGGAAGCAGTGGTTGGGAAGGGAGTGAGACAGGGCTGTAGACTCTCCCCGATGTTATTCAATCTGTATATTGAGCAAGCAGTGAAGGAAACAAAAGAAAAATTGGGAGTAGGCATTAAAATCCATGGAGAAGAAATAAAAACTTTGGGGTTCGCCGATGACATTGTAATTCTGTCAGAGAAAGCAAAGGACCTGGAGGAGCAGCTGAACGGAATGGATAGTGTCTTGAAAGGATGATATAAGATGAATATCAACAAAAACAAAACGAGGATAATAGAATATAGTCGAATTAAGTCGGGTGACGCTGAGGGAATTAGATTAGGAAATGAGACACTTAAAGTCGTAGAGGAGTTTTGTTATTTGGGGAGCAAAATAACTGATGATGGTCAAAGTAGAGAGGATATAAAATGTGGACTGACAATGCCAAGGAAAGCGTTTCTGAAGAAGAGATATTTGTTAACATCGAATATAGATTTAAGTCGTTTCTGAAAGTATTTTTGTGTAGTGTAGCCAAGTATGGAAGTGAAACATGGACGATAAATAGTTTAGACAAGAATTTTTCGAAATGTGGTGCTACAGAAGAATGTTGAAGTTTAGATGGGTAGATCACATAACTAATGAGAAGGTATTGAACAGAATTGGGGAGAAGAGGAGTTTGTGGCACAACGTGACTAGAAGAAGGGATCGGTTGGTAAGACATGTTCTGAGGCATCAAGGGATCACCAATTTAGTATTGGAGGGCAGCGTGGAGGGTAAAAGTCGTAGAGGGCGACCAAGAGATGAATACACTAAGCAGATTCAGAGGGATGTAGGTTGCAGTAGGTACTGGGAGATGAAGAAGATTGCACAGTATAGAGTAGCATGGAGAGGTGCATCATACCAGTCTCAGGACTGAAGACCACAACAACAACAACAACAACAACAACAAAATAAATGCAGAATTAGAAGTAGGTAAAAGAACAGTTCACGACACCAGAAATGGAAGATACTAACTTACTGTTTATTTTTTATAGATTTACTGGATGCCACACATTTCAGCAAAGCTGTAATGACATTCAACACAAATGAATAATAAAACAAGAATGAAACAGGCCAATTTTGCTGAACCTTCTGATAATTCCGATGCACTAACAGTTTCACTTTCGTACGCAATCGTTTCCTCTGATTTGTCACTGGTATCTGAAGTGCCGACGTCGACAGTGAGGTTGTCAGTGGCTATTTCCATCACAACGCCATGCCTCCTGTGCTCCCGCTCAAGGTGTTGTACCTTTTTGCAGTTACCCTTTCAGTCTCCTTCTAATCTCTTTTTCCTCAGTAACAGCCTGGAAACAAGCGCTTGCAAGAGTCAGCAGATTTTCAGATGACATGTCACCTGTAATGTGGCCCTCCGAAAGAGTCGAATTGCATTTGAGTATTTTCAGAAATGGGTTAAAGTGTACGATCAGTCATTACTATAAGTATCTGTCTTTCTACTGTCTCTATCAGTAAAAAGAGTACACAGTTCAGATGAATTATAACCAAATGTGGAGCTATTTAGAAATATTCTCTAATAGGATTGTAACTGAAACTAATCCCTTCTTTCCAGGAGTTCCTGGGGTCTGTGTGATTCCTGGCAAATTCTGTAACTCCCGCAATACTACGCAGGCTCTTCCCAGTGTGCGTCGCAGCTCTGGGGGGAGACTGCCAAATCGGGTAAAACAGTGATTTTTATATTTTTTCATCATCGCAGCACTTCATTACATTTATCATCATTTTACGACAAGCGGTCCTTACAGCTGGATTCTTTTTCCGAACTGGAGTCGACGGTAACTCCCTCGATGGGCCGGCAACCGGATCATCACTCATTTAAAAGCAGTGAAAACACAGCTACTACACACTGACAGCAACAGCACAGCTAAGCGACCGACGTAGCAGGCAAAAAAGCAGACAACAAATGCAGTCTACAACGCACAGTTGGCAACACGTACAAATCGCCACGCCACGCCACGAAATCTCCCGACTGCTGCCGACAGTTTCCGGTCCGGATCTAGCGGACCCGCATGCCAAGGTATAGTTCCCATAGAGTAAAAATCAATAGAAATGACACTATTCGCTGTCAGATAGGCACTTCCGCAAAGTATGACAATAATGAGCAGGAGTGTCGTGACTGTGTATGTTAGACAGTGATATAAGTGGAACGACGCACATTCTTTGTCTTCCGTCGCTGTTTAAATTAAAGCTTTTCTTCGCTTGTAACGATAATACGCGCTATTCCGGAATGCTACTGCGAATGCTCCAGCGCCAGTAGCTAGTGCTGCCATCGGACGGTTGTTCATTGTACTACTCAGACTAGCGATCTTCAGATTAGCCGATTCGTGGTAGTTGATGGCGTGCCAACGGTGGATTGGATGTGGCGGACAGTACGGTAGCACAGTTACACGGCCTACAGAGGAAATGTTCGAGAGGAAGCGCAAACATTACAGTCTTCGTCGCGGAAGTTGAAAAGTTGGCAGACACTGCGGAACTCGACGTTTATAAATACCGTATAAGGAGATTACAAGGTGTCATGCACCGGCTCACCAACCTGGATGTGCGGATCCGTTACGTGGTAGACGATGACGAATACGAGGCAGACGTTCGAGAACGCGAAGAGTATACAGACGCCGTAAAAAGTGCTATTTCTTGAATGTCGCACGAGACAGAGAACAGCTCGAAAAATCTGTAGCAAACATAAACATTACAGTTAATCCCACACTACAGTGTGTAGCAATGAGTGTTCCTTCAATCTCAATATGACCTCCACCGATCAAGTTTGAGTCCCTTTCACGTTATCTGGAGAAATGGGCGCGTTTCTCGGACCAGTTTGAATAGTTGGTCGACAAGGACCCGTCGGTAGCTATATTCGACGTATATTTACTTCTTTGTGGCTACCTTTCAGGAGAGCAGAAGCATTTACCTGAATATGTCGCGGTGACGACTGAGACTAACGCAGAAACGAAGAGGATCCTCCCATTTCGTTACAGTGATTCAGGGCCACTTACATTACCTAGAAGCTATAAAACCCATTCGATTGGCCGCCCCAGACTAACTCAATTCGACATTCATTGAGTGCCAGGACGTACTCAAGCTCTCCGAGCTCTTGGGGAAGACTTGAACCGATATGGCCGAGTTCTCGCCTCGAGAGTTTTCGGCCTTTTTCTGGATGAAATATGCCACCATTGGATAATTCATGCAATGCGTACGGCACTATCCGAAGGGAATGCGCTTACCACGCAGAACATAGGCGGTAATATTTCCACCACCTCTAGCATTGTCCCCATGGCTCCCACTCTCCACGTACACGCGCTAAAAGACCAACCCAGAAATGTACTACAGTACAAAAACCATTCTGCGCCTTTTTTAAGTGTCGCGACCACTCGGCGCAGGACTGTAAGATGTGTTAGTGATCGAATATATAAAGTGAAACGAGCAAACAAGTGTTTTCTTTGTCCGCAATGTGGGCATATGGTTTCAGATTGTAGGAAGATGGAAAAGACTTGGTGTACTAAGTCTAGACAGCTCCATCGCAAGTCGATTTGTGATAAAGAAAGGGGTGCTAAGATTCTTGTGGTTCAGACAAACATTACTTCTGTGTAAAAAAGTTGTTGCTTCCCACGGATTCACGTATCTTCATATGGCGCAAGTATGCTTTTCTTCGTCTACAGGACTGAGTAGGACAGTTGCATGTGTCTTGGATGCAGGAAGTTAATCCAACTTCATAGTAAGATCGCTGACCGACGATTTGAAAATGCGGACTGTAAATCGATGAGAATTAATTGTTAATTCATTTGAATTATAGCCTGCACCCCACGCCACAACAGAATTTTTCAGTTTAATCTGAATGGACTTTGAAAAATTCTTCGCTGTAACTGACTGCCTTTGAAAAGTCTTCATGTTCTTTCACACCAGCCACCTGTTCCACAACATGTAGAGAGTTTATCATACGCCCATAAGATTACACTAGCACATCCAAAAACCAATTCAAAAGAAGTTACTTCCGTAGACATTCACATAGCATGTGATTTTTATTGGAAAATGGTGAAAGACAGTTTGCCAATACATGTTTCTGAATCTTTCGTGTTAGTTCCTTCCAAATTTCTCTGGGTATTTAGTGAGACCAAGCCAGGATCCTGTGTGCATGCAATTGTTGTGGTCTCCTTTGCCATCTGCTAACAACTTCAGACACTTCTCGGACGTTGAGACTACAGGGATTACGACCCGACCTCATAGCTTTATTTCCGCCAGTACCTCGTCTCTTATCTTCCGAACTTCACAGAAACTCTCCTACAAAATTTGCAGAACTAGCACTCCTGGAAGAAAGCATACTGCGGAGATATGGTTTCGCCACAGTCTGGGGGAGGGGGTTCTAGAATGAAATTTTCACTTCGCAGTGGAGTGTGCGTTGATATGAGACTTCCTGCCAGATTAAAACTGTGTCAAGTTCCCGAGTTCGAGTCTCGGTGCGGCACACAGTTTTAATCTCCCAGGAAGTTTCATTTGAGGATAAGATTTTATCGTCAAGACGCCTTTAAGCAAATATACTACGACGTAATGCTTGACTTCTTTACGAAAGGGCACGTTGTGCTCGCTTGCACTCAACTCTCAGGGAGGGTACTATTTTATCTCATTGATCATACAGTGAGGAAAGAGGAACATGGGAAGACTAAGTGAAGGGTAGACATCGACGAGGCATCTCACGAAAGCAATGCACATTCTCCGAACGAGGTACTAGATAGAGACCTGAGATCCTAGAGATTTTACTGCGACCCACACTAAATTCCACTGCTGTTGTCAACATTACGCAAACGTTTCTTCATTTGATCTTCACTGAACAAGACAAAGACTTCTCGAGATTATTCTGGTTCAGAACTAAACGGAACAAAACGGGATATCTTCAGACGACATAATACAATACTGCGTCACCAGACTCCCATTAGGCGTAACCTGCTGTCCATTTTTACTCTCTGCAACTCAAAAAGAACACTGCGACAAGTATAGGACATCATTTCTCACTGTGGCACTTCTCATAAACAGGAATACAAACATGAACAACTTTGCGGTCGCAATAGAAAGTGATGATTTGGCAATCACCATGTGCTGTCAACTTGTAGGTCTAATAATATTGATCAGTCTACCCCCTTATCGAAATTCACTACCAACTCATAGTAACTCAAAATTTTCTGCAAGGCAGAAGGGCAAGAATCCCACGCACAGACTCATGTTTTAGCTGTAGACCGAGACACCGAGGACTACTACTACTGTATCCTTCACACTGAAATCACTAGAAAGTCATCAGGACAACCAGCCACGAAACTGTCTCTTCTACATCTGCCTGTATCCTTCACACTGAAATCACTAGAAAGTCATCAGGACAACCAGCCACGAAACTGTCTCTTCTACATCTGCATCTACCTGATTACTTTGCTATTCATAATAAAGTGCCTGGCAGAGGGTTCAGTGAACCACCATCATGCTATCTCTCTATCGTTCTATTCTCGAACGGCGCGCGGGATAAACGAGCACTTAAATTTTTCTGTGCGAGCCCCGATTTCTCTTATTTTATTGTCATGATGATTTCTCCCTATGTAGGTGGATGGCAAAGGAATGTTTTCGCAATCGGAGGAGAAAACTGGTGACTGAAATTTCATGAGAAGATCCCGTCGCAAGGGAAAACGCCTTTGTTTTAATGACTGCCACTCCAATTCACGTATCATGCCTGTGGCACTATCCCCCTGTTTCGCCATAACACAAAACGAGCCGCCGTTCTTTGAACTGTTTCGATGTCATCCATCAGTCACAGCTGATGCGGATCCCACACCACACAGCAATATTCCAGAATAGGGCGGACAAGTGTGGTGTAAGCTGTCTCTTTAGTAGACCTGTTACACTTTCTAAGTGTTCTGCCAGTGAATCGCAGTCTTTGGTTTGCTCTACCCACAACATTATCTATGTGATCGTTCCAATTTAGGTTATTTGTAAATGTAATCCCTAAGTTTTTAGTTGAATTTACAGCTTTAAGATTTGTGGGACTTAACGTGTAATCGAAACATTTAGCAATTTGTTTTGGTCATCTGATGACTTTACAAGACGGTAAACAACAGTATCATCTGCAAGCAATCTGAGAGGGCTACTCAGATTGTCTCCTATGTCTTGAACATAGATCAGGAACAATAGAAGACCTGTACCACTTCCTTGGAGAACGCCGGATATTACTTCTGTTATACTCGATGACTTTCCGTCTGTTACTACGAGCTGTGATCATTCTGACAGGGAATAACGAATCCAGTCGCACAACTGAGGCGAGATTCCATAGGCACGCAGTTTGGTTAGAAGACGCTTGTGAGTAACGGTGTCGAAAGCCTTCTGGAAATCTAAAAATATGGAATCAATTTAACATCACCTGTCGATAGCACCCATTACTTCATGAGTATAAACAGCTAGTTGTTTTTTACAAGAACGATGTATGCTGAATCCGTCCTGACTATGTGTCAATAAATCGTTTTCTTCGAGGTAATTCATAATGTTCGAATACAGCATATGTTCCAAAACCCTATTGAAAATCGACGGTAGTGATATGTGCCTGTAAGTCAGCGGATTACTCCTGTATCCCTTCTTGGGTATTGATGTGACTTGAGTAATTTCCTAGTCTTTAGGTACGGAACTTTCTGTGAGCGATCAGTCGTATATAATTGCTAGATATGGAGCTATTGTAACACCATACTCTGAAAGGAACCTGACTGGCGTACAACCTGGACCGGAGGCCTTGCTTTTACTAAGTGATTTTAGCTGCTTAGCTACACCGACGATATCTATTTCCCCGTTTCTCATCTTGGCAGTTGTTCGTGATTGAAATTCAGGAATATTTACTTCGTCTTCTTTGGTGAAGGAGCTTCGGAAAACCGTGTATTATAACTCTTCTTTAGTGGCACTGGCATCAGTGACTTCACCGTTGTTATCGTGCAGTGAAGATATTGATTGCGTCTTGCCACTGGTGTGCTTTATGCATGACCAGAATCTCTTTGGGTTTTCTGCCAGATTCCGTGACAGAGTTTCGTTGTGCAAACTATTAAAAACATCTCGGAATGAAGTATGCCCTATATTTCGAACTTCTGCAAAACTTTCCCAATCTTAGAGATTTTGCGTTCTTCTAAATTTGGCATGCTTGTTTCGTTGCTTCTGCAACAGCGATCTGATCCGTTTTGTGTACCATGGGGGATCAGTAACATCACTTGTTAATTTATGTGGTATGTATCTCCCAATTGCTGTCGATACTATCTCTTTGAAATCAATCCACGTCTTTTCCACGCTTAAGTGATCAGATCGGAAGGAGTGAAGACTGTCTCTTGAAAAGGCGTTAAGAGCATTTTCATCCGCTTTTTTAAATAGATGTATTTTGCGATTCTTTTTGATGGTTGTGGGTTTTATGGTATTCAGCCTAGCAGCAACTGCATTGTGGAAGCTAATCCCTGTATTCGTCATAACACTCCCTATTTTCCCAAGATTATTTGTTGCTAAGACGTTAAGTATGCTTTCGCAACCATTTACGCTTCGAATGTGCTCATGAACTAATTGTTCAAAATAATTTCCAGTACAAGTTTTGATTACGGTTTATGCCTTCCGTTGGCTTTAAACGTATAATTTTTCCAGCATATCGAGGGCAGATTGAGGTCGCCACCAACTATAATTGTATGAGTGGGGTACCTATTTGAAATGAGTCTCAGATTTCTTTGAACTGTTCAGCAACTACATCTTGTGAGCTGGGAGGCCGGTAAAACGATCCAATTAATAGTTCAGTCCGATTGTCAAGTAGAACATCTACCCATACTATTTCACAATAGCTATCCACTTCAATTTCACTACAAGGTAAACCACATCTTACAGCAATACATACTCTATCTTTTCTGAACACTGTTAGGTCGTTTGAAAAAATTTCGGATGAATTTATTTCCGGCTTTAGTCAGCTTTCCGTACCTATAACTATTTGAGCTTCAGTGTTTTTCTATTAGAGCTTGGATCTCTGGTTCTTTCCCAATACAGCTACGACTATTTGCAACTACAATACTGATCGTTTCTACAACTACGTTGCTGTGACTTACCTGCCCACTTTAAGACGGACGCCCTTTCTGTGGTTTCCTGATACCCTCTAACCTAAAAAACCGCCCAGTCTCTTCCACACAGCCCCCGCTACCCGTTGAAACGGGTACGTATTCAGTACCGGCGATGGCGAGGCATGACAGAATCTCTGACCAGAGAGTTGTTTATCGTTGCTAGTCTGCGCTTGACCGCGCGAGAGTTCAGTTGTTGTACGTAGCGAGTCGCGAGAGCATGTAGTTGTAAGTTCAGAGTTGGACGCTGTTGCGTGTTGGACTCAGTTGCGAGTCGGAGTTGTGTGTGAGGAGTCGGCGGGCGTCGACATGGGTCTCTGGTCAAGGTTCGGGACGAGGTATATTGTTAAATAAGGTAATGAAGCGGCATTGCGCACATCTGATAATGTAATGTATGTTAATTGTAATTAATTTGTTCAAGAAATGCCCCAATAATACTTTTGTTTTCAAAGCAATCTTTTTAAGAAAAGAATCATTCCAATTGAAACAATATTTCCTATACTTTTCATCCCAGAATCAATTTATCAGATTAGTTATTGCACAGGGCCTAAGGTCAGCGATGCTGCCCTATTATTGTAGGTTTAATGATTAATGTTCATTTCTCAATTTTTGTGTCGAGTTTACATTAGGCGATTATTTTTCAATATTTTTGTAGCGAAGTTACAGTCACTTTTATTTCAATTTAACGATGTTTTGTGGGAGCTCAACAACATTTGCCTCTATTTCGATTAACATTCAATTATAGTAATTTATATTATTTGCGGAAAAATTATTGTCATTTATAACATCTGCGGGGAGGTTACACTTAGCACGATGTCAATTCTCATTTGGGTCATTATTATTCTATAATTTTTGTGGGGAGCAAACATTTGGCTCGTTTTCATTATCATAGAATTTTCTTTATTTCTGCTGGGAGGTTACGTTTTACAGAACGATGCCAATTCACATCTAAAATATTTTCATTCATTAATTTTTGTGGGGAGGTTACACTTGGCGACATCCGGACCAGGATCGTATTTCTTTGAGAATCTTCTGAAAAGTAGGCAGATATCTGCTCTCATTAACTAAAATATAATTAGCATTTGGCGCAACGCTTTTACTAATTTTGTCATTTTCTCCTACAGATCATCGGCAATTCGTTGCTCTTGGTTGTATTTGTATTTGTTGGATTTTGCATTGTCTTTGTCTCATTGTGAATAATTGTGACTAGTGTAAAAATGCCGCGAAAAACTATTAATAGTACATCGCGAGGTGTAATGAATGAAATTACCGACTTAAACAACTTCACCGATAATACTTGTGACACACAATGTATTGATGACAATCCTCCGTTCACTGACAATCAGTGCGTTCTAACCACTAATAATGATGTAGATCTTAATGATGAACAAGCGAACTTAATTGTGTCCTCTGTTACTTTGACAATTAATGACGCGGGGTGCTCTATTGCAATAAGCGCTGCCCAGCTTAACACACCCGGTTTGGAAAATTCAAGTAACGTACAGACAAATTTTTCTAATGAAAATGAACAGGATACTCAAAGTAGGACGGATTTATTTAATTCCAAGGTAGTGACGCACAGTGTACATCCGATGAGCAAACCTTTTTGTGAGTCACAGAATGACCAAATGGTCACACAAAATGTGACAATCGCAGGTACACCACTAAACACCACGGAGAATAGAAATGCTAATATTGACTTTGAACAAATTATGGCAAGGTTGCTACAACAACAATTTAGTGAAAATAACAAACAATTTAAAGAAGATCTCAAACAACAGCTTAATGAAAATAACGAAAATCTCAAACAACAGCTCAATGAAAAATTAGACAACAATTCCAAACAGTTAAATGAAAAATTAGACAACAATTCCAGGCAGCACAATGTCATGATACCAAGGAACAGTTACGCGAGGAAATTGAGGCTTGTGCTAGGAAAAGTAGCGAAGAAATTAGATCTGTAGCTCAAGAATTAAGGGATATGCAAACAGCTACAATAGAAACATTTAGTGAGGAAATTAGTACAGTCGGTAAACAATGCTCTGAAAAAGCTACACAATTACGCGACGAGTTTAAACTAATGACAGCAGAACTTTCGCGCACAATGAATGCAAAGATAGACGCGAAATTCGACCAACAGAACACTCAGATTGACGAACGTTTTAATCACAACATACAAAACAGTGATACGCGTTTCCGCAAATTTATATAGGATCAAAATAAAGTAAAACGACAAGTAATGGAAACAATCACAGCACAGAGACAAGAAGACAAACGTAAATTGTTTGCGAAGGCAAAAACATACGTAGACAACAATATTGCTACAGTGTCCGATGAAATTAATACTATCAAACAGTTGAACATAGAATTACGTGATGAAATTTCTGATCTTAAATCAAAAACAGATACACACACAGCAGATATTCAGACAGTGACAGACAGATTCGAACAATTAGAACTAACACAGGATTCCGATGTCGTGAAAGCTGACGTTAAAAAACTGAACGAAACCACACGTAAATTACAAAAACAGATTAATGCTTCTGACAGTAAAAACGATGATCAGGCAAAAATACTGACTGAAAAATATGATGAATTGGCCAGTCGTATTGATGTTATCGAAAGTAATAATGACAATAAATCAGACGATACTGCACCGATTTCGTTTAACCAAACACCTGAATTCCAAAATCTACAACAGACAATCAATGAGATCGATTCATCTAATAACACCTTACGTAGAAAATTGTCATGTTTACAGCAAGAGGTGACAGAGATAAAAAATGTTTCAGGGTTTAACACATCACAGCAGATGCCACTTAGTGAACATTTGTCAGACTCACGCAGAGCGTATAACTTGGGTAACTTAAAATCTGAATAGCTACGCAACTTGAAATCCGAAATGACACAGACAAACAGATTCTCACACAAACCTGAACGTGTTCACAAATTCAGAGACGAGAACGTAGATTACGAGCAATTTTTATCCGTAAGAAAATATAAGGAACTTAATAATGACAGAGCACAGGTACACGCTTTGAACTGTATACGACAATTTATTTTTGTACTTTCAATAGCATTGCCTGTAATGAAGAAACTTGAATTAGCATGGATACAACAATTTGCTTCTGAATTTTTACCGCCATTGCCTGTAACGCAAAAGCTGAAATGTATTTGCAGCGTGTAACAGACCTCAGGGGATTCATTACGCTTTAATGAATATGTGCCGTAGCGTGCATAGGGCCCCGAGCTGTAGTAGTGCTGTTTCATCTTTAGTTTTCTGCACTGCTGCCTTCTCTTCTACTACCCTTTATATCTTTCAAAATAGCTCTTTAACTATTGCTCTACCTAGTATTAAGAATGACTAAGGAAAACCCGATAAGACAAGTATTTACCGAAAGTGACAATTTCTCTTTAGGTACACAAGAAATAACAACTATTGCCGTAACTTTAATAACAGATAAAATCGTAATCATCAGTATGTGTAAAATTATCAGCAATAGCAAACCAGATTTTGATAACAATAGACGTTTTTCTTCGCAATAGCATCAAAGCCAGCCGGTTAGCATACCTAACCAACAATACAGTACGCAAGGTCAACCAAGCTTTAATGTTTCGCCGCGTGCACGTATAGTCCCAGGTACAACAAATAGTAACGCACGGCAGCAGGGAAATAACTACGAACAGAAAAGACAGTATTTCAATTCCTATCGCAATGCACCGTATAGGAATGCCTATCACGACAGACGTAAAAATAATGAGCAAAATTTTCAGCGTACATATAATAACAATCGGTCTTACCAACAGCAAAATCATCCGCAAGAACATATTCTCATGAATGAACCCGACAGTAGGTATCATCCAGAACGTAATACGTCTGGAAGAAATAACAGAACAGTTCAAATAGTCGAAATGCCACAACATCCTCCAGAAAATAATAGCATGTCAGATAGAATCTGACTAGATACTGTACAGGTCGCATCTTCCAATAACTCAAGCACTACTTTTGACACGCAGAATGTTGTTCACGAAAATGTTATTACTTTCGACGACATCCGAGACACGCTTTTACAGGAAAGACCAGTTGTGTCAGAAAACCATTTCACATCCTGTCATCGAAATTAAAATTGGTTCATCGAAATTTTCAGCAGTAATCGATTCCGGATCACCTATGTCAGTGATAAATGAAGAAACTTTTAACGAGTGTAACAAAGAGAATACCTATCCTACATTTCCATTAGGCAAAACGAAAGTAAAAGGAGCAGTATCGAGTAAAGGAGTAGACGTTAAATTACAGACACATTTATCATTTTGCATTGCAGGTCACACATTTCACTCAAATTTTTGGATTATTCCGTTATTGACGACAGACATTATTTTAGGTACGAATTTTCAGGTACAACACGATGCCATTATTGACTTTCAAAATTCCTATTTAATGTTGAAGGATGAAAATGTACAATCGGCTTTAGAATTTCAGCACTCACTATCTGCGGAAGAACAAACAATTAATCGCACAGAGGTCATTTCCGTATCACGTAACATAGACTGTAATCCCACATTGTTCACAGATACGTACATACACAACTATAATACTCCAGACGAAGCTGACTACGACGTAATGCAGATGATTTCTGACAAAGTTAAGCAGAGCTGTGCAAATACAGACAACGAACGCACGCAACTACACAAAATTCTTTTACAGTAATCTCCAGTTTTCGACAACATTCCTGGTACTATGTCCGGTTTTATGTATGAATTTCAAGTCAAACAGCATGATTCATTTAAAGCCAAGCATTATCCCATTCCATATATCCACAGAAAACAGGTTAAGAAAGAATTGCAGGATATGCTTGACCAAGGAATTATTGAACCAGCAGTTAGTCCGTACATAAACCCGCTACATATTGTTAAAAAAAAAGATGGCTCACTTCGCCTCGTGCTTGATTCACGTCTCGTCAATGACATAATTATTAATGAAACAGATCGACCACAAACACTAGAGGAACTTCTACAGAAATTTCTTGGTACGGCTATTTATTCCACACTAGATTTGAAATCGGGATTTTGGCAAATTCAGCTTCATCCGAACTGCAGAAAGTACACAGCATTTCTCTGTTTTGGCGACTGTTATCAATTTTGCAAATTACCATTCGGTTTAACTATTTCTTCTGCAGCTTTTATTCGCGGTTTGAACACAATACTTCCGACAGAACTTAAAGACAGAATCACGACGTACGTAGACGACATTCTTATCGCAGAAGCTAACTGGTCTAAACACAATATGATTCTTGAACGTCTGTTACAAACTTTTCATGCACAAGGACTCACAGTTAATCTTAGTAAATCGCACTTTGGTAAAACTTCTATAAAATTTCTTGGACATGTAATTTCAGCAGAAGGCATTGCGCCTGATCCGGAAAAACTTCAAGCTTTACGTGACATTACTGTTCGTACAACGAAGAAGCAACTACGCAGTTTTTTGGGCTTAATTAACTTTTTTCGTAAATTTATTCATCACTCTGGTTTAGACACACCTAGATTATGCCAATTGACAGGTAAAAACACTATTTGGTCTTGGGATAAGCAAGCACATTCTGAATTTATGAACCTGAAACATGCTTTGCTGAATGCACCACTTTTATCGCACCCAGATCTTACCAGAAATTTTTCCATTGCTACCGACAGTTCTAACACCGCTTTAGGCGTACATATTTTCCAGGAAATTGAAGAAGATGGTTCTACAATAATTAAAAACATCGCATTTGCAAGCCGCATTCTGTCACCTGCTGAACGAAATTATTCTGTTACAGAACTGGAAACGTTGTGTGTTGTTTGGGCTTTTACGAGAGTCAGGCAATTTCTTTATGGCAGACATACCACCGTTTACACAGATCACAGAGCTACACAATTTTTACTTTCAGCTAAATTTACACACGACAGGTTAAGTAGGTGAAAACTTTATTTACAGGAATTTAATTTCACAATTGTTCACATTCCCGGCACACAAAATATTGTAGCAGACGCACTATCTCGTTCTCTCAGCAACAATCAGCAAGACATCGCAATCAACTTCTGCAAAGCAAATTTCAGCGTTATATACATTCAACAAGTTGCATTTGAAAATTTAATTTCGTCGTCGTTACAGGACATAGCACAAGAGCAGAATAAAGACAACGTGTTGAAAGAAATTAAACAGCTTTGGCAAGATAAGAATAACGTTACGATTAGAAACCATTACACTGTACGCAGTGACATTCTGTTTCGCCGCTCTCATCCTGACAGCAACAATTGGTTATTATGCATTCCTGACGAACTGGTTAACAAATTAATATGGTATACTCATTTAAGTTATGCACATTACGGAGCCAGAAAATGTTTTCTTATACTGATACAGAACTGTTATTTTTCGAACATGGAAAAACGTATACGACGCGTTTTAGCGTCATGTAAAATCTGCCAGAAAGCTAAGTCAGACACAACTTCACGTATTCCTCCATTATATCCCATTGTACCTGTTAAATTGAGACATATGGCTGCTGTAGACATTTTTGGGCCAATTCCCAGAACTAATAGAGGTTTTTGCTACATCTTTGTCGCTGTTGAACTCACTTCAAAATTTGTTACTTTCACTCCGTTACGCAAAGCTACTGCTAAAACCGTTTCGAAAGCATTTGGAAAGCATTTTCTATTTCATGTAGGGCATGTGTTGAAAGTAATTTCTGACAATGGATCACAATTTCGTTCTGCTATATGGACACGTATGTTACGAGCTAGAAACATTTCTCCGATCTATATATCCAAGTACCATGCTTCTTCGAACCCTTGTGAACAATTAATGAAAGAAATTGGTAAACTGTGTAGAATATACTGTCACAAAAGACATATTAATTGGGACACACACATATCCTCATTCCAAGATGTAATTAGTCCACCCTCTGTGAAAGCCCAGACCATGCAGACGAGAAGCTTCCTCTTGAACAGGGTGGACGATTGCATCCAGCTTAGAGACTTCCCCAGCCACAGACAGCACCAAAAACCTGTTTGTAAATCGAACTAGAAAGCCCTACGGTTGGCCCCTCGGAAAGTCTTTTGCTGCCTGCCAGACTTTGGAATGATCTCCCATTTGTCCACTGGTGAGGAGTAATCCTCAGTGCAGGCAGTAACCAGAGCGGCCACGGCATTGGACCTATCGGGGGACACGTGCTCGACGTCCCTCGAGTCCCTGCCACCGATCCCCCACAGTGATGCCCCTTGGCAGCCTCTTCGAGCTGTGTGATGGAAGCTAGCACTGCCTGGAGCTGGGAGGAAGGGGTGAACAGCTCAGTCTTTTACAATGTAGGGCTGGTCTGTTCTCCCCTGCCCTATTGGAGAACTGTTACTGCAGGACACATGGTATAAGGGAATTCACTGTGATGAACTGATGTGGCACCGTGGCACCTACTATAAACAAGAATGCAAGCAAGGACAACTTTGCAGTCGCAATAGAAAATGATAACTTGGCAATCGTCGTGTACTACCAACATGTAGGCCTAATGTTATTGATCAGCCCACCCCCTTATCGAAACTTACTACCAACTCCAAACAACTAAAAACTATGGTTCTCTGAAATTCGTGAAAAAACGCACTACAATCAGTTTTGTATAACATACAGAGTCATACCAACAACTGATGTATCACATCAGTACGAGTCACTAAATAGAGCGCAGTGCTCCAAAGTTTTGAGTACACAAATTGATGAAAACTTGTATTGGAGGAGGCAAATTATTGGTGATCTCAAACAAGTAAGTTCAGTTGTTTTTGCTCTTCCCATAATTTTTGATCTTAGAATCAATCTTAACTACCTCTTCACATATTTTGCGTATTTCCATTCAATGATGTCTTACGGAATGATTTTCTAGGGTAACTCACAATTTGGAAAGAAAGTGTTGTTTTCACAAAAGCGAGTGGTAAGAATAATATCTGATTTTTACCCACGGAAGTAATCTCAATACATCCTCAAGGAGCTAGGCATTTTAACTGTGATACATACCTACGCTAATGAAATTCGTCATAAATAATCCATAACAATTACATGTGAACAGTGTCCGTCCCGGTAGCTGAGTGGTCAGCGCGACAGAATGGCAATCCTAAGGGCCTGGGTTCGATTCCCGGCTGCGTTGGTGATTTTCTGGGGTCAGGGATGGGGTGTTGTGTCGTCCTAATCTTCATCATTTCATCCCCATCGACTCCAAAATCGCCGAAATGGCGTCAAATCGAAAGACATGCACCCGGCGAACGGTCTACCCAACGGGAGGCCCTAGTAACACAACATTTTTATTTAGATGAGTGATGTTCATAAACATGAAACTAAAGGGAGAGATTGCATATATTACCCATTGCTAAAGCTGCCAGTGGCACAGAAAGAAGAATGCAGCAAAAAAAATTTTTGTTCATTTGCTCAATATCTTAAAATAACTGACAGATAGCGAAGCAAGTTTTAAATCTAGATTAAAATCACTTCTCTTCGTCAGATCCTCCTCTTCCATTATAAAACCGGTAGCCAGTTAAAAAAAATGTAGTTGTGAGAGTAGGACTAAAAATAACAATGTGTTCTAACACTGATCATGCCTACATATCCTGTAAATTGATTCATTTCACATCATTTCAATAAAAGAATCGTCCAGATGACCTATGGAACATCTAACCAACTGTCGACTGACTAAGTCCTGAGACGAAAATAACGAAGGAAAACCATAGGCAAGTTCTGTCAATATCTACACCGTCCAGCCTCATGAACCTATCTAAATTAAGCTCATACTGGAGGCTCCCTCGTACTACAGCAAGGACTCTTCATTTTTTTGCATAAAATTCGTCAGACGTAGAAATATTCACGACAGCTTACAGCTACTGAACTATCAACTGCCAGAATGTGTAGTCCAGCGAGAATCCTTCGCTAGTGAACTACAAGCACTGCAAAATAACTTACCACTAAACAAGGCTGCTCTTCTGATTACAGAAGTTTATTCGTCCAGGTCACACAAAAATGCACAATGATTACTAGTTTCAGAGAAATTAAATAGCCATCTTTAGATCATTTCTGCAGAAGAAAAATTACAGGGGCTGTCCATTCCGTTGACTGTTCACATCAATTGGACACAACAGTAATGTACGGCTACATAACGGTACAATTATGGAAATTTCTAGCGCCAAATCAACATAAAATGCATTCATATTCACAGTAAACATATCTTATAGAGACGACGTTCCATATTACTATCTCTCGTAATTCAATAACAGAATGCGAGCCTTGCACAGTAGTTACAACTAAAATACATAAGACGTTTATAAAATGTTTTGTTGTTGTGTCCTTGTTGATATCTGACAGGAAGCTGTTTCGGGGTAGTCAAGGTAACACAGCGTGTTCTGAAGCGCCATGAGATGCCAGCAGTCTTTTGCAACACTACAACATAACATTATGTCTTAGAAATACAATGTATGTGAGTTAAAGTGTTATATACTTGGATTTTCAAATATATACGTCAAAAAATTATTACAACAATTCTGTTACTGTATCTTACATCACTGTTATAGTCATTGTTACCAGATGCATAAAGTGGTAAGTATTAACGTTGCTCTAATAAATTCTTGATACACAGAGCTTAAAAATATGAAAACGGTGCTATATGACTTTAGTACATGCGAGTGTAGAATCTCATAACAATGGTATATCTTCAGTGATCAGCTGATATGAGCTGAATAGCCAGAGGTCTAGGTTATGGCCCAATGTAATCAGCCTGTTATCTAAGTCGTGGTCTAGGTTATGTTAAGTGTTAAATATTGACTCATTATATAAAAGTTTCGGTCCAGACTCCACCTTTAAACTTAAAACGGGAGAGAAGCGCTACTAGGCATATCTGTAAAAACATCAGACATGGCATATCGTTATTATCTATGATACACGGTGTTGAGCTCAGTTTTAATCTACTGTAGCACCTTCCGGAGTAACATCACGTATAATTATGTGACAGATAAAATATTAAAAAAACTAACAACGCCGTACAAAAAAAAAAACCTTACAAAGCATACAATACCATATATCAGATCGCATGAATATCAATATAAGTACACCACAGGCCATTAAAATAGCTACACCACGAAGATAAGGTGCTACAGACGCGAAATTTCACCGACAGGAAGAAGATGCTGTGATATGCAATTGATTAGCTTTTCAGGGCATTCACACAAAGTTGGCGCCGGTGGCGACACCTACAACGTGCTGACATGAGGTGAGTTTCCAACCGATTTCTCATACACAAACAGCAGTTGACCGACGTTGCCTGATGAAACGTTGTTGTGATGCCTCGTGTAAGGAGGAGAAATGCGTACCATCACGTTTCCGACTTCGATAAAGGTCGGAGTGTAGCCTATCGCGATTTCGGTTTATCGTATCGCGACATGGATGCTCGCGTTGGTTGAGATCCAGTGACTTAGCAGAATATATAATCGGAGGGTTCCGGAGGGCAATACGGATCGCCGTGCTGGATCCCAACGGCCTCGTATCACTAGCAGTCGAGATGACAGGCATCTTATACGCATGACTGTAACGGATCGTGCAGCCACGTCTCGGTCCCTGAGTCAAGAGATGGGGACGTTTGCAAGACAACAACCATCTGCACGAACAGTTCGACGACGTTTGCAGCAACATGGACTATCAGCTCGGAGACCATGGCTGCGGTTACCCTTGACGCTGCATCACACACAGGAACGCCTGCGATAGTATACGCAACGACGAACCTGGGTGCACGAATGACAAAACGTCACTTCTCGGATGAATCCAGGTTCTATTTACAGAATCATGATGGTCGCATCCGTGTATGGCGACATCGCGGTGAACGCACATTGGAAGCGTGTATTCGTCATCGCCATACTGGCGTATCAGCCGGTGTGATGGTATGGGGTGCCATTGGTTACACGTCTCAGTCACCTCTTGTTTGCATTGATGGCACTTTGAACAATGGACGTTACATTTCAGATGTGTTACGACCCGTGGCTTTACCTTTCATTTGATCCCTGTGAAACCCTACATTTCAGCAGGATAATGAACGAATGCATGTTGCAGGTCCTGTACGGGCCTTTCTGGATACAGAAAATGTTCACCTGCTGCCCTGGCCAGCACATTCTCCAGATCTCCCACCAATTGAGAACGTCTGGTCAATGGTGGCCGAGCAACTGGCTCGTCATAATACGCCAGTCACTACTCTTGATGAACTGTATGATGATGTGTCGTGTTGAAGCTGCATGGGCAGCTGTATCTGTACACGTCATGCAAGCTCTGTCTGACTCAATGCCCAGGCGTATCAAGGCCGTTATTACGGCCAGAAGTGGTTACTCTGGGTACTGATTTCTCAGGACGTGTGCACCCAAATTGCGTGAAAATGTAATCACATGTCAGTTCTAGTATAATTTATTTGTCCAATGAATACCCCTTTATCACCCGAATTTCTTCTTGGTGCAGCAATTGTAATGGCCAGTAGTGTATGTAATGAACCCAGTAGTACCAGAGCCAGTGTCAAACATAAACATGGCGAAAAAAATCCGACTGTTACAGCAACACTCCTACAGCTTTTGGAAACTTTGGACGAAAGAGCTGAGGAACTTTCATTAACCGAAACGCCCACCAGGATGGTTCATCAAAATATGCGCTGAAGATGCCGGTCTGATACCAGAGGACATGCGCCCACAACAGTTGTGGAGGAAGGCCAGACTAGAGAGAGCACACCCAGGGAGGGATAAGTAGGCAAGAACAATGATCCTCCGCACACCAGAAGGTCACACGCCTTTGCACCGTGTAAGATACCTTGTTGTGGGGAGGGTCAACAAAACGTTATTCACATTATTTTGATTTATTGGATGTCAAAAGTTAGATAATTAACATTTAAGACAAACACAATACTCATATAATCTTACTGACAATTAATTCTTCATACACAATAACGGGAACCCGTGCAAGTTCTTAATCAACATTTCACTATGGTAAACTGTGTTATACAAATATGATGAATGTAACATGAGAGTCAGGGGGGAAAGCTGAGAATAAATTATGCGAGTACTTAGTGATTCTCGTCAAACTGGTTCCACAGAATAGAACTGCTGAAGGTAATACTTAGAGCTCCTGAGCGTAATGTGTGACGCATGTTGTTTGTATTGGTAGCAAACTGTACATGACTTTGCAGGCAAATATTCAGAGTGAGGGTCTGAGATTGTACAATTATAACTTGACTTGAAATCTCCTACATCTCATGTAGTAGCAGCTGTGTCGCAGCACAGTCTAGCTGTCAGTGACTGATGTACTGAAATCTTAGTTACTGGGATCACCAAGACACTCTCCTGTGTCTGAGTGTTGGATAGCAGAAAAATTTTCTAAATCCTCCCTCCCTCCCCAAATGCATCAGATAAAGTTGTGACTGAATCTCAAGAAGATAGCAGAATGGCAGCAGTTCTCCAAGATGAGAGGTAATATGACAAGATCTGAAGTTGACTAACAAGCAACAAGAAGAAAAAGAAGAAGTAGAAGTGAAGTGATGTTATTCCTGCGTGAGAGCATCCAACAAGGAAACCTCGCTTTGTCGCATTTTTCGATACACGCTCAGTTTGATTGGGTGGGCTTCGAATCTTCTGAGTCGTCAGAGGGTAGGAGATCCTTTCTCTATGTTTAATTTGGTTAACTAATGGTTTCTTTCCTACCATTATCCTCTGCAATAAGTTGTTCCTTACTATTCCCGTCTCTCTCCTCAGCCAATGAGACAGCTTCCTCTAGCAGTGTTTGCTTCTGGCCACTCTGGAAACATTTAGATGAACCAATTTTCGTTTGTCTTAAGTGCTTAACGTTGTTTGTAAGATCTATACATTTGGTGGCACGTCACGGTTTTCAAAGACCTAGCTTCGGGCTCTCTTTTCACCTGCAAGATGGCAATCTCCGGAATCCTAAAATCCTTTTTTCTGGGTTCGGCTGACAACAGTGCCATTCGACAAAAATTTTTCCTCACTTCACCTAATACAAACATTTGCACAAGCGGTCACTACGGGATGTCCCAACTGTTCTTCATTTGGAAGGTGCTTCAATGGGGTGCCACAAAAGTGTAGAAGGATTCTGCAGGGTCCCTGATTATTCTGGTGCTTGGCTCTGCACCCATCTTAATCAGCGTGCTTCCAAAACATTATCTTATTTCCATTACCAGCATGCAAATCTGTTTTCGATTACGACATTAACTGACAATAACTCATACATTTAATACCAATTCATTTCCCTGATTGTAATTAATTATCAAGGTTGAGGGTGGATCTCTACAATGATTTTATATGAATTTACGTGTGTTGCGTGACTGTTCTGGAATACGGTCCCATAACAGCAGCTGGTCATATCGTTAGAGGTCGGACAGGGTGGGGGGAGGGGTTGTGGAATGAGATACCTGTTATGAGTAGAGACTATCTGTTTAATCTTTGGAGGAGTATCTCTGACATTTTGATACACACTCAGGTGACAAAAATCATGGAATACATTCCAGTATCATATCGGACCTCCTTTGGTGCAGGATTCTGAGCACGAATAGTGATAAATGTTCATTGGGATATATGTCGGGCGATCTGCGTTGCCAAATGATTCACTCGAATTGTCCACAATGTTCTTCAAACCAAACGCGAACAATTGTGGCCTGGTGACACGGGGCACTTCGGAACCACAACCAGCTTTCACACTGTCTGTTAACAACTTTGGTCCATGGATTCGTGAGGTCTGCGCCACTCTTGAACCCTAACATCAGCTCTTACCAACTGAAATTGGGCCTCATGTGACCAGGCAACGGTTTTCCTGTCGTCTGGCGTCCAACCGACGTACTCACGAGTTCACAAGAGACACTGCAAGCGATGTCATTTTAGCAAAGGCATTAGCATCGGTAGTCTGCTGCTATAGGCCATTAACGCCAAATCTTGCTGCAGTGACCTAAGGGGTACTATCGTCGTACGTCCCACAATGATTTCTGTGGTTATTTCATGCAGTATTGCTTATCTGTTAGCAACGACAGCTCCACGTAAGCGCCGCTGTTCTCGGTCGTTAAATAAAGGCCGTCGGCCACTGCGTTGTCCCTGGTGTGAGGTAATGCCTGAAATATGGTAATCTCGGCACACTCTTATCACTGTGGATCTCGGAATATTGAATTTCCTAAAGATTTGAGAAGTCGGATGTCCAACGCATCTAGCTCCAACAACCATTCCGTGTTCAAAGAATGTTAATTCCTGTCGTGTGACCACAATGACGTCGGAAACCGCCTCACAAGAATCATCTGCGTACAAATGACAGCTCCCCAAATGCGCTACGCTTTTATACCTTGTGTACACGATGCTACCGCCTTCTGTATATGTGCGTATCGCTATCCCAAGGCTTTTGTCATCTCAGTGTATGCCATTCTGTAACGAGAAATAAAGTTTGTTGTGGATCTAATACTCTCTGTCATTACTATATTTTAACGACAGAACAGCTTTGTCAGTACAGAGTTTCAGTAACATCATAGGTAGACTGCAATCCTGTGTCACTCACACCTCACCTATTGCCGCCCTTGTGTTTACACATTCAGAATGGTAGTGACGCAATAATACCTTAATCGAGGCCTACGAGAAAGACGGGCCGCGGAGCGTACTTCAGTTCCTGCGCTCGCTCGCTCGTTCGATCAAATCAGCACACAAACTACGTTTCTGCACCTATTAACTCGTAACTAGGCGTGTCCGTACAAACTAAAACTGAATCTTCCACCGGAATCCGCTATTATGGAATCTTACTGTTATTAGGCCTATAATGATGGGAAGTCCATCGGCCTACTTATAATTTGTTACGGCTCTACTGGCGTACAACAAAATAAAATCATGCTAAAATGATTATCAATTGCATAAGGTACCACTTACAGCATGTTAAAGAGAAGAGACTAAATGCTATAAACACGCCGATATACCATCTACATAGAATATTGATCTTAAATTAAATTTTGCTGTAGTACTGTTAATCAATAAGACTTCATAATAGCAGATTCCAGTGGAAGATGCAATTCTCGTTAGTACTTACATGCCCAGCTGCTAGTTAACAGTTTTAGAAACTTAATTTGTCTGCTGAGCTGAGCGAGCGAACGAGTTCCGGACTACCTTCCTGACGTACGCGCCGCGGCCTGTCTTTCTCGTGGGCCTCGACCTTAATGCTGATGGCATAGTGGAGTTGCACACAATCCAGGGTGTCCCACAAAGGGGTTTACACTTTTTGAACTTTCATAATTTCCACTCAAAAAAATTGTGAATTTTTAACTCACATACATCGCCACGACATTACTGATCACGTTTTACTGATTAAGACGTTCAAAATGTCCTCCATTAGCAGCATACAGATGTGTACGGTTGCTGTTGGAGTGGATTCACAGGCAGTCACAGTGGCCTCTCTCACGTCGAACAGCGTTCGTTTCTTCTTAGCATTGACGGTGTCCTTCAGAGTTCCCCACAGAGAGATGTCTAACGGCGTCAGATCGGGACATCTGGGTGAAAACTCGACACCTCCTCATCGGTCTATGCGTCTCTCAGCAAATGTTTAATCCAGAAATTGCCTCACGCCACGACGGTAATGTGATGCTGCACTGTCTTGTTGGACAACAAAAATAATCTTCATTGCAGTACAGTTCGTTCCTGCAACATGGTAAGGTACTTTACACCTGTCGCTGTTTCTTAAAAAATGTATACTACTACAAGTCTTCTGACAGAAAGAAGACACGACACTGACAACACAGGAAGACTAACAGGTCGTTCTTCCGTAACCTCTGGCTTATCTCTTGCACACAGTTACGGTAATTGATGGTTCCATTCAATTTAAACATCGACTCATCAGATCAAATCATGACATCCGTCAACTGTTCTATATTGCAAACCCATTTACAAAATTCGAGGTGCCTTTCCGGCTCATTGTCATTCCCCGCGTGAAGCAACCCGCTTTGCTTGTTTCAAACTGTCGGTGAATATTTACTTACATCTGACACGGCGCAGCTTGGCCATATGGAATTCTTCGGGGATCTTGTGAAAATTTGTACCACTGCGTACACCCCTCTTTCACCCGCTACCACTTTCCTCCCGTCACACTGTCCGTTCTTCAGATCACACACAGCTAAAACCCTCAGAAATTAGTCACCTAATTTAATTTTTGTCACGGGTGACAGAAGTCACATACACTACAGGCCATCAAAAGTGCTACGCTAAGAAGAAATGCAGATGAGAAACGGGTATTCATTGGACAAATATATTATTCTAGAACAGACAAGTGATTACATTTTCATGCAATTTGGGTCATTAGATTCTGAGAAATCAGTACCCAGAACAACGACCTCTGGCCGTAATAACGGCCTCGATAGGCCTGGGCATTGAGTCAAACAGAGCTTGGATGGCGTGTAATGGCACAGCTCCCCATGCAGCTTCGACACGATACCACAGTTCATCAAGAGTCGACTGGCGTATTGTGACGAGCCAGTTGCTCGGCCACCATTGACCAGACGTTATCAATTGGTGGGAGATCTGGAGAATGTGCTGGCCAGGGCAGCAGTCGAAGATTTTCTGTATCCAGAAAGGCCCGTACAGGACCTGCAACATGCGGTCGTGCATTATCCTGCTGAAATGTAGGGTATCGCAGGGATCGAATGAACGGTAGAGCCACGGGTCGTAACACATCTGAAATGTAACGTCGACTGTTCAAAGTGCCGTCAATGCGAACAAGAGGTGACCGAGACTTGTAACCAATGGCACCCCATACCATCACGCCGAGTGATACGCCAGTATGGCGATGGCGAATACACGCTTCCAATGTGCGTTCACCGAGATGTCGCCAAACACGGATGCGATCATCATGATGCTGTAAACACAATCTGGATTCATCCGAAAAAATGACGTTTTGCTATTCGCTCACCCAGGTTCGTCGTTGAGTGCACCATCGCAGGCGCTCCTGTCTGTGATGCAGCGTCAAGGGTAACGGCAGCCATGGTCTCCGAGCTGATAGTCCATGCTGCTGCAAATGTCGTCGAACTGTTCGTGGAGATGGTTGTTGTCTTGCAAACATCCCAGTCTCTGTTGACTTAGCGATAGCGACGTGGCTGCACGATCCGTTACAGCCAATTGGATAAGGTGCGTCATCTCGACTGCTAGTGATACAAGGCCGTTGGGATCCAGTACGGCGTTTCGTATTACCCTCCTGAACCCACCGATTCCATATTCTGCTAACAGTCATTGGATCTCGACCAACGCGAGCAGCAATGTCGCGATACGATAATCCGCAATCGCGATAGGCTACAATCCTACCTCTATCAAAGTTGGAAACCTGATGGTACGCATTTCTCCTCCTTACACGAGGCATCACAACAACGTTTCACCAGGCAACGCCGGTCAACTTCTGTTTGTGTATGAGAAATCGGTTGGAAACTTTCCTCATGTCAGCACGTTGTAGGCGTCACCACCTTGTGTGAATGCTCTTCCTGTCGGTTAAATTTCGCGTCTGTAGCACGTCGTCTTCGTGGTGTAGCAATTTTAATGGCCAACAGTGTAATTCCGTTGTCGTCACAAGTGACGGAAACACGGTATCCAACTCTGGCTGCCATCGTCCCTTTACACTTTTTGTGTTCTCACATATGCAATAACACTTAAATCCACTTTCGTTGGTCCAAGGACACGTTTTCTGCCACCGTGTTATTTCTGTGTTGTTACCGACAGATGTAAGTAAACAAACTAAAGTCTTGACAAACTAACCATGAGAGCACCTTATAATCAGAAGTGGATCAGTTTATATTAATACCCCCTCAGCTATTAAAGTTCAAACAGCGTAAGCTCCTTTTTGAGACATTCTGCCTGTCTCCAACTTAGTGTTCATTTCTTTGGACACGGCAAGGGCCCCGTGATATGAATGTGTCAGTCAGAGGAGGCAGGAGCAGCGGCCACTCACCCACATAATCCTGGCGAGGAAGCCGAGGTTGGCGAACAGCACGAGCATGATGGCGCCCATGTGGATCGAGTCGTACGCGTCAACGTCCATCCACGGGCAGTGCCGGCGCAGCGGTTCGGCGCTCGCCACCTGTCACACAGACAAACCATGAGCGGACGTGTCTCCGCCAACTGTCGCCCCCTCCCCTCGTCCTGTCTCCTTATACCTCTCCTCCTTCCTTACTATTTTTCTCTCTCCCACCCGCACAGTCCCCTCCTTGCCCTCCTTTCCTAGCCCAGCTATACTGAACATAAACATACGTAGGGTAAAAAATTAACAAAAGGTGTATATGCAGTATTTTAATGTAATGACAGCAGCGATCGTCTGTTTACTGTAACTGTAGTTTCTCATTACGGTGAAGATTTGTATTAAGTATCCATCTGCGCCGTTAGGCAATCTGATAAAACCATCCGGACACCTGTTACTGGACATTGACATGGTTCTGTCCAACTTCCGCCTTTTTCACGGCTTCACCTCTGCTGGGGACGCTTTTAATGATGTGTCTAAATGACAGTGGACGAATGCTAGCCCATTATTCCTCAAAAGGTGAAACGAGAGATGGTAGTGATGTTGAGCGCTGGGGTCTGGGCAGGCCAATCCATTTGAAGAAAGTCATTGTCCACAAATCATTACCTCAAAGATGCTACTTCATAACATGTGTACACTGCCATGATGAAATAATCATTGTCTTTCTACTGCTGCTGTACTGGACTCCGTATCCAATGCTGAAAAATATGTTCATTTCTTACTGCATTTAGCATCCTCTTAAGTGTAAATTATGGAACCACACCCTAACCACGTAAAACATCCCCATACCAGTCTTTCACTGTCCACTCCAAATCAGAGGCTTTTCCAGTCGTTCACTGTTCAGTGAGGTCGCTGTTTACACCACCGCTAGCGTCGCTTGATACAGACTGCATAAATACGTGGTTGATGATTAACTGCTACAACATTCGATGCCATTATGTGAACTCCATATACACATTTATTGTTTCAGCCGGACTTACCTTTTTTTTTTTTTTTTTTTTTTTTTTTGCAACCACACTCCGCAATTCTCGATAGTCTCTGTTCACCAGTACATGAGTTTTGGTTTATCAGTGATGTTTCCCTTTCGTTTCCTCTTCACAACGACTTGGGCAGCTTCAGAACGATTAAGTGTCCCTGATGGATTTGTTACTTAGCTGACATCCAATGACTATACCACGTCCGAAATCACTGACCTCTTTTGACCGTCCGATTTTCCCGTTACTGCTCTCATCTATCCGTCAGTTACAAACTACGTAGGGAGCCCGGGTACTTCTGATGAGATAGTAAATGTGAAGTAACATAAACACCTCTCGCCTTTAGTGTCGGCTGATTGTTGAAGCGTACATAGGTAACGTACATGTAAGCCAGCTGCTGATTTGTGGTATAGCTTGCAATAAAATGAGCTAAAATGCTGTACTGTAAACATAAACGTACAAACTGCTCTCGGTACATGGTTATATATATTATTTATTACTACCCGCGAAGGAAGTAGTACCTAGCACACATTCCATTTACAGCAATTTCCAGATTGACAGAGCCTGAAAATGACAATGCAAACTCTGTTTAGGTTTGCTACACTGTGTTGCCTTAACATTCCTTTTCATGAATGACGACCAGTTTCAATCTTCGTTGAAGATCATCTTCAGGGCTGGCTCCGAAAAATGCAGCGTGTCAACAGCTCTGTTATTCACTCGGAACCAGCCAACGCAAATAACCGAGTGAAGGTCCCACATGTCTAACCATAAAGTCAAAGAAGTGCACCAGATGTAATGTTTGCCAATATACTCCTAGCTCCATAGCTAGAGACATTGTCAGGTGAAGTGTAAAAATTAGGCAAAAGAAATAATCAGTATTCTGTTAAACAAATATCTGTAATAGTTGTATGTGAAACTAAGTATAAATATGCGTTAATTTAAAATATCCACGGGTGTACTGCCGGTCTACAGTGTCCAACGGGCACAATATTTCGGCGATCATACATGTCGCCATCATCAGGTGAACTGCCGGACAGAGCTCCTGTGAACGTGCCGGTACGGAGATCCGTACGCTATGGCTGCTCAGGGGGAACTGGGTTCGGTCGCGGCGGCGGCCGATTTAAATACCCTCCGCCCGCGGCGCACTCCCTCCGCCGTCCGCGCCCCGCGCCACGGTCGCGCTGTGGAACAGATTGCTACGGCGTCTGAGATGACGTCGGTGTGATGGCTCTGTCCGCCGTGGTCGTCAGAACTATACGTTTGCTCGATTTACTCTTGATTAACCCAATCGCTGGTTCCCAAGCAGTCCGTCAGTTCACCTGATGATGGTGACATATATGATCGCCGAAATATTGTGCCCGTTGGGCGCTGTAGACCGGCAGTACACCCGTGGATATTTTGATTATCAAATACGCCAGGAGAAACTCAAGAATCACATGCATTAATTTCTTTCAGACAGCTTTTTCACAAAGGGACATTCGCAGTCACATTGATGAAAAATTTCAGTTGCTTGTAAATAAAGAAGTAGAAAGCCAATAAGCATGAAAACTTCTTCTGCTTAAGAACAGCAATAATCTCGTCCACAAAACTAACATCATTCCGTCATTATTGGCGAAATATTACGTAATTTGTCTGCTTAAAGATTCGATCATTCGGAGTAACAGTGTAGAATCTATGGCAAACACTAAAATCTACTGTAGTAGGAAAATTTACCGTGCGCTCTTGATTTTCTGAGTGGCGTGACTGAAATTTACAGTAAACAGCATCCAGAGAAGTCCAGTATGTAAAATACCTGCAGTTTTTAAATATTCACTTTCCCCTTCCCCTCCACACACCCACTGGATGTAAGGAACCGATGACTTCCGTATGCAGAATGTGTAGTCTTGAACAATTCAATCAGTGTCATGAATGGTGTCTGTATACTTTACCTGTAGAATATTATTATAATGTCGATGCCTTCGAATTATTCATTAACGTTTACAGCACCAATCAGGATTCAAGTGGTAGACATGTTGGTACCAAAGATTAGGTACATTTGAGATGATAGAATTGTACATGATCTCTCAGTTTGACAATTTAACACGATATAAAGTCTTCTCGCGTAACATCGCAGCCCTCTAAATGCCGTGATGCATAACCGTGAAGGTTCTCGAGGTTTATCCTCTAACCGAGGCACAAAATGTAGAATAAAATGTAACCAACGACATCTCAGGCATTTATTGACGGTGACTTGTAGAGCTGCATCAAACATAGGCAATAAAATACAGCTTCAATAACAGTGCTGCCCTAATTGCTCTGCACTCGCATGTTTTATCTAATGGAGCCTCTGAGGATTGCACTTGAAATTGTTTCATTATTCCGCTCAAATGAGGTTAACTCTGTGCACGAAACTGTACGGTCCGTTAAAGTGGCAGACATCCCATGTCGTAGTCTCCAGAGAAGTAATTACAAGATTCACTTAAGGAGATTTACAGAAAACCTACCTTTCAATGGGTAGGCAATAATTTGACTACTAATTAGAGGCCAGTGCCTCTAATCATTTAGCCACGTTTCTGGGTAGGCCATGTAGCAGTCTGCCACTAAACCCAACTGAAAAATTTTCGTACCACATTGCAATTAAATACTTAAGCCATAGTGAGATTTGGGGAGATCCACAAACAGCAGTACAGCTGCTGTCTCGAATACTCACCGTGGGGTCTCCAGTTCCCGTTGTGAGTCCTTTCGCGATGCCCCAAGCGGTTATGATCACTAGTGGCACCCCTGGAAAAGAGAACATTTCTGATAGCTTTGATTGTCCCATTACATTGTACAGCGAAACCTGTGTGGTAATGATGGCTAAATTTTAGATCGTAGTTTCTCTGGTAGTAACGACTTAAGGAAAACACAGACATCAAATTGTACGAAGATGATCACTGTGCAAAATACGAAACATAAACGATTGACAAAGAATCGTAGCACAGTATGAACTATAAAAATTTCATTATGTTCGGTTTCTACTAGTTAATATTAAACTTCTACACCATCACGATTTGCAGTGACGTTTTCTTCGGCTATAATGTTCCAAATCAGCTGACAGAGGTAACACTTTAATGAGGTCAGATCTGCACTCCAAGACTGTTTATGTCTAGACAGCGACTGACTCCATATCAGTAGACTGTGTTTACACGTGACGTTTAACAATAACGAACTATTCTGATCATTACTTGCTGTAAATAATATAGTAATTTTCTTGTTAATCAAGTGTATTGGTAATAATTGATTTTGGACAGAGAAAGTCATACCGTATCAGACTTCAATAATCTTAATAAACAGCTTCTTCGTATAGAAGCCTGCCTTCTGACGGCATAATGTTTAGGTAACTTTTAAGTGAAGGTATTCCACAACCATGCATGTTTCACAAAATGTGCTTTCGTCCCTTTTGATGAAAACCTAAATTCTTCAGCCGGAATACTTTTACCTCCATTTGTTTTCTGTGTCTCAAGGCTATTATAGACAATTTTACATTTTCTGATGTTATACTCGGAAGTGATCAAGATTACAGTTGTCGGTGGAATCATTTTATAGTGAGTTTACGAACCTACTTGTATAATAATGCATAGCCAAACTTTTCCCAACCAAAAAGGGTAACAGCAATGGTCAAGTTGTTCGCTATGGGTTCTACTGTATTCGACCTCTACAAAATTGTGAGGGATTTATTTTTTTTTATTTTTATTTATTTTTTTGCAGCATTTGTCTACACATTCCATCAGCTGCAGATTCTCTACATAGTTGCCAGACGGACTTAGATTTTAGATGTAACGTGGTACCAACTTACCAACACCCTCGTCTTAGAAGTGATTTTCGTCAATTCCCTTCTCTGGTATGCCAAAATACTGCGTTCATAGCCAGCGGTTAATGTAAGCAAACAGATTAAAATCACAAATGTGTTCGAGATCCATGGAGGGCTATCGAAAGTTTCCATCGAAAATCCACCTGAGCGTCTTCGTTGTGTTTGCAATGTGCAACCGAGAATTGTCATGAAGAAGGTATCACAAGACAGTTACATTATTTTGGCTGCACGAAATCAGGCGACATAGCTCAACAGACTTACCTACTTGGCGGGAGACAGTATTTTGTAGGCCTCTTAAACCGCCTACTATGCTTTCACAACTGCAAAGTGCGACGTAACGCAATGGAGCCATTGCGCAACATGTCTATGGAAAACTTTCCTGGATTTTCACTGATGTTTCAATTTCGCGACATTTCTAGCCTCTCAACTCTACCACACAATTAATGTCCCTTCGCGAAATTTCATAATTCAACATTTACAATTATATTAATACTGTAACTCCTCCACTACTCGATCACCGACCTGTTCTTAGCACAGTGGAGATGCATTCGGGAGGATAACGGTTCAAATGTGTATCTGGCCATCCACATGTGATTTCCCTAAAACGCTTAACACAAATGACAGGACGGTTCCTTTGAAAAGGGCAAGGACAATTTCTTTCCCCATCCTTCTGTAACATGACCTTGTGCTCCGTTTCTAAAGATCCCGTTGTCAGTCGGACGCTATACTCTATCTTCCTCCCTTCCATTCACTTGATCAAGCAAATGAAGAAGTAATGCTCATTTAGGTCTATCAACACACTTTCAGATTATCCGATGACTGCGCAATACACACAAAGAGATCATTGTTGTACCAAACATCCGAAATTATTTCAACAGTAGGTAAGTTGAAAAGCAACTAAGACAGCAAAAGTAACCAATAAAAAATTTACGAAATTGACGAATGCAGGAACAACAATATGCATCTTTGAGAATGAATTTAGCCTAGATACTGTGTACAGCACCAAATAGTCACAGATCCGTCAAGGAAGGTAATGAGAGCTACCTAGAACGTTATAAAACTTACTTACTTGGCGTCCTTAGCCGAAAATAGTTACGAATTCTAATGATACTATATAAACTTCTGGACAGCGCTGTAGTCAGGAAAATTAAAGAAACTTTCAGAAATGATTCGTTACAACGAAATCTACACGCGATATTTGAGTGTTGAACAAAGAGCGTGGTGGTTTGAAAGCTATAAGCGAGCACACTAACATTCTTAAAACGGAACTCTCAGTTTGGATACTGATGTAATCAATTTGAAATTTAACTTGCACCTGTAGCTAATAACCATATTTTTTCTCAGAATACCATTGAACATCTTCTAAAACAGGTAGGATAAAGCAGAAAAATGTTTATTCTTTAAAATACAGACTATATTAGACTCAAAATATACAGTACATTCCGTACATCCAGCCATTCAGTGATAGAAATGATTTCGGTTACTTTCATGGACCTCAAGTTCTAATAAATGAAGAAATTACAAAGAAAATTAGAGCGTTTCTAAAAGTTCTCCCTCGTTATTGCTATTACTACCAATATTACTTTGTTTCAAATACGTTGCAGGAAAAATGTATGATTATTTCCTCGTTATGAACTAAATTATTTTGATTCGAAATTTATGGCAAAATTTAATATTACCATTCAGTCGAATCACAGAAAACAGAAAACCTTTATCACGAATAATACGTCTGTGAATTGAAGACTACTCACCCCATCCAATGAGAATGTAAGCACGCATCTGCATAAGCTTCCCCGTAAAAGTTTGCACCACCAGCATGTACAAATAAAGTCCTGGAAGCAGAACATTAGTGGTCTGAAATTAACAATGTGATTACCGGCACAGATACAAATATCAAAGCGATCGTAAAATGTAGTAACATTAAAAAAAATTCTTGTTATTTATTCTCATGACAGTGTCCAGTTACACTGAACAGACTTACAACAGACATATAACCTCTACATGTACGTATAAATAAAGTATAAATAAAGTTCAGTAGGCATTGATACAATGCAGACTAACAGTTTCACAGCAACATAGTAATGCCGTCGCAGTTTGACTTCAGTTTAACTGAGAATACGAATACTTACTCTCGTGTTCGCAGTACGGCGATATTAGTTCCGAGCAGATGTTAAAGCGTTGATGCCACAGGTGAAATGATGCTTCCACTGGGAGAAGGATACATCGTAACTGCTGTCTGTCTCTAGTCTACAAGCTAACGTTATTTGCTTCACTTCTCGTACATCACAAGGTTGACTTATGTGACATAATGTAATGTAGTTGTCAGAGAACAGGGAGTATGACTAATGGAAGTACTAGAAGAAACATGACGAAATTGTTGCCGCTTAACTTTTAGTCCAGTTAAAATATCGTAGGGCCATAAATTACAAATAGTCCGCCAATAATTTTCTAGGGAAGATTTTTAGGGTGGTGGGTTCAGAATGAACCACAGAAAGCTTTCAAGGATTCAAGTATATGAAGAACAATAAAGCTGCAAGCTAGGAACAGTTATGATCGGAACAAATTAAAATGGCTGGACCTTGAAACGCGTACGTATTCAGTACCAGCGATGGCGAGGCATGACAGAATCTCTGACCAGAGAGTTGTTTATCGTTGCTAGTCTGCGCTTGACTGCGCGAGAGTGCAGTTCCGAGTTGGACGCTGTTGCGTCTTGGACGCAGTCGCGAGTCGGAGTTATGTGTGAGGAGTCGGCGGGCGTCGACATGGGTCTCTGGTCAAGGTTCGGGACGAGGTATATTGTTAAATAAGGTAATGAAGCAGCATTGCGCACATCTGATAACGTAATGTTTGTTAATTGTAATTAATTTGTTCAAGAAATCCTCCAATAATAATTTTGTTTTCAAAGCAATCTTTTTTAAGAAAAGAATCATTCCAATTGAAACAATATTTCCTATGCTTTTCATCCCAGAATCAATTTATCAGATTAGTTATTGCACAGGGCCTAAGGTCAGCGATGCTGCCCTATTATTGTGGGTTTAATTATTAATGTTCATTTCTCTTTTGTAGCGAAGTTACAGTCACTTTTATTTCAATTTAACGATGTTTTGTGGGAGCTCAACACATTTGCTTCTATTCCCATTAACAGTTAATTATGGTCATTTGAAATATTTGTGGGGACGCTACACTTGGTTCTATTCCATTCTTTTCATTTTCATATTTTTACGGGGAGGTTACCTTTTACAGCACGATGTCCAATTCACATTTAAAATATTTTCATTCATTAATTTTTGTGGGGAGGTTACACTTGGCGACATCCGCACCAGGATCGTATTTCTTTGAGAATCTTCTGAAAAGTAGTCAGATATCTGCTCTTATTAACTAAAATATAATTAGCATTTGGCGCAACGCTTTTACTAATTTTATGACTTTCTTTCCACAGATCATCGGCAATTCGTTGCTCTCTGTTGTATTTGTGTTTGTTGCTTTTTGCATTGTGCGTATTTCTTTTGTGGATAATTGTGACTAGTGTAAAAATGCCGCGAAAGACTATTAATAGTGCATCGCGAGGTATAATGAGTGAAATAACTGAATTAAACAACTTCACCGATAATACTTGTGACACACAGTGTAATGATGACAATCCTGCGTTCACTGACAATCAGTGCGTTCCAACCACTAAGAATGATGTAGATCTTAATGATGAACAAGCGAACTTAATTGTGTCCTCTGTTACTTTGACGACAATTGATGACGCGGGGTGCTCTATTGCAATAAGCGCTGCCCAGTTTAACACACCTGGTTTGCAGGATTTACGTGACGAACAGACAAATTTTTCTAATGAAAATGAACAGTGTACTGAAAGTACGACGGATTCATTTAATTTGGAGGTAGCGACTAAAAGTGCGCATCCGATGGGCAAACTTTTTGGTGAATCACAGAATGACCAAATGGTCACACAAAACGTGACGATTGCAGGTACATCATCAAACAGAACAGTGAATAGAGTAGGTAATAATGACTTGGATCAAATTATGGCAGTATTGCTACAACAACTTAATGAAAATTTCAAACACCAGAATGAAAGACAAGACAAAAATCACAAACAACTTAGTGAACAGGCCAGACAACATAGTGAAGATAACAAACAAGATAACGAAAAACTTAAACAATACTTTAATGAAAAATTAGACAACAATTCCATACAGCGTAGTGAACAGATTAGAGCCATTGCCGCCCAGTATCATGATACTAAGGAAGAGTTACGCGAGGAAATTGAGGCTTGTCCTAGGAAAAGTAGCGAAGAAATTAGATCTGTTGCTCAAGAATTAAGGGATATGCAAACAGCTACAATAGAAACACTTTGAGAGGAAATTAATACAGTCGGTAAACAATGCTCTGAAAAAGCTACACAATTACGCGACGAGTTTAAACTAATGACAGCAGAACTTTCACGCACAGTGGATGCAAAGATAGACTCGAAATTCGACCAACAGAACACTCAGATTGACGAACGTTTTAATCACCACAGGCAAAACAGTGATACGCGTTTCCGCAAATTTATACAGGATCAAAATAAAGTAAAACGACAAGCAATGGAAACAATCACAGCACAGAGACAAGAAGACAAACGTAAATTGTTCGCAATACGTAGACAGCAATATTGCTACAGTGTCTGACGAAATTAATACCATCAAACAGTTGAACACAGAATTACGTGATGAAATTTCTGATCTTAAATCAAAAACAGATACACACACAGTAGATATTCAAACAGTGACCGACAGACTCGAACAATTAGAACTAACACAGGATACCGATGACATCAAAGCTGACATTAAAAAACTGAACGAAACCACACGTAAATTACAAAAACAGATTAATGCTTCTGACAGTGAAAACGATGATCATGCAAAAATACTGACTGAAAAATGTGATGAATTGGCCAGTCGTATTGACGTTATAGAAAATAATAATGACAGCAAATCAGACGATACTGCACCAATCTCGTTTAACCAAACACCAGAATTCCAAAATTTACAGCAGACAATCAATGAGATCGATTCATCTAATAATACATTACGTAGAAAGTTGTCAAGTTTACAGCAAGAGGTAACAGATATAAAAAATGTTTCAGGGTTCAACACAACACAGCAGACGTCACTTTGGGAACATTTGTCAGACTCACGCGGCGTGCATAATTTGGGTAACCTACAGAGAGTACGGACTTAGATTCCGAAAAGGCACAAATGAATAGATTCTGTTACAATACTGAACCTGTTCCGTCATACAGAGACGATAATTTCGATTACAAACATTTTGTATCAGTGAGAAAATTTAAAGTGTTTAAAAATGACAGAACACAGATTCACCCAATGGATTGGATACAACAGTTTAGCTTTGCCTTTCCACCGACTTGGCCCGTAACACATAAACTTGAATTTATTTGCAGTTTTTTGGAAGGTGAACCGGCAACTCGTATGAGACCGATCGCGAGACAATGTTACTCGGTAGAAGAATTTCAGAATGCTTTTCTGTCAGCATATTGGGCGAAGACGACACAGCGCGGAATTAAGGATCAATTAATTAGTTTGCCCAATTATGAGAACTCAAATTTTCCCAGTGTCACGCAATTGTTTGAGCACATGGTCCAACAAAATCAGTATTTAAGTGAACCTTATAGTGAATCTGCACTTATTCAACTATGTATCTCTAAATTACCACGATCATTAAGAGTGTCACTTCTAACGGGTCAGTAAAAAGAAAATATTTCGGCATTTAGAGATCTGTTACAGCTTCTGGAAGTACAGCAATCGGATTATTCCTTTATAAACAAAAATTTTTCATATAATAACCAAGGCCAACAAACTTCCAGTAATTACGATCAGTTACGCAATTTCAATAGCAAAGGTAATAGACGCTTTAGGAATGACAACCAATAGAACTTTAATAACAGACAAAATTCTAATTATCAATATCGTCAAAATTTTCAGCAACAGGAACCACATTTTAGTAACAATAGACGTTTTTCACCACAACAGCATGAAAGTAAGCCGGTTAGTATACTTGACCAACAATGCAGTGTGCAAGGTCAGCCAGGCTTTAATGTTTCGCCGCGTGCACGTATAGTCCCAGGTACAACAAATAGTAACGCACGGCAGCAAGGAAATAACTACGTACAGAAAAGACAGTATTTCAATTCCTATCGCAATGCACCGTATAGGAATGACTATCACGACAGACGTAAAAATAATGAGCAAAATTTTCATCGTACATATAATAACAGTCGGTCTTACCAACAGCAAAATCATCCGCAAGAACATATTCTCATGAATGAACCAGACAGTAGGTATCATCCAGAGCGTAATACGTCTGGAAGAAATAATAGAACAGTTCAAATAGTCGAAATGCCACAGAATCGTCCTGACAATAATAACACGTCAGATAGAATTTGACTAGATACTGTACAGATCGCATCTTCCAGTAACACAAGCACTACTTTTGACACGCAGAATGTTGTTCACGAAAATGTTATTACTTTCGACGACATCCGAGACATTCTTTTACAGGAAAGACCAGTTGTTCAGAAAACCATTTCACATCCTGTCATCGAAATTAAAATTGGTTCATCGAAATTTTCAGCAGTAATCGATTCCGGATCACCTATGTCAGTTATAAAAGAAGAAACTTTTAACGAGTGTAACAAAGAGAATACCTATCCTACATTTCCATTAGGCAAAACGAAAGTAAAAGTAGCAGTATCGAGTAAAGGAGTAGACGTTAAATTACAGACACGTTTATCATTTTGCATTGCAGGTCACACATTTCACTCAAATTTTTGGATTATTCCGTTATTGACGACAGACATTATATTAGGTACGAATTTTCTGGTACAACACGATGCCATTATTGACTTTCAAAATTCCTGTTTAATGTTGAAGGATGAAAATGTACAATTGGCTTTATAATTTCAGCACTCACTATCTGCGGAAGAACAAACAATTAATCGCACAGAGGTCATTTCCGTATCACCTAACATAGACTGTAATTCCACATTGTTCACAGATACGTACGTACACAACGATAATACTCCAGACGAAGCTGACTACGACGTATGCAGATGATTTCTGACAAAGTTAAGCAGAGCTGTGCAAATACAGACGACGAACGCACGCAACTACACAAAATTCTTTTACAGCAATCTCCAGTTTTCGACAACATTCCTGGTACTATGTCCGGTTTTATGTATGAATTTCAAGTCAAACAGCATGATACATTTAAAGCCAAGCATTATCCCATTCCATATATCCACCGAGAACAGGTTAAGAAAGAATTGCAGGATATGCTTGACCAAGGAATTATTGAACCAGCAGTTAGTCCGTACATAAACCCGCTACATATTGTTAAGAAAAAAGATGGCTCACTTCGCCTCGTGCTTGATTCACGTCACGTCAATGACATAATTATTAATGAAACAGATCGACCACAAACACTAGAGGAACTTCTACAGAAATTTCTTGGTACGGCTATTTATTCCACACTAGATTTGAAATCGGGATTTTGGCAAATTCAGCTTCATCCGAACTGCAGAAAGTACACAGCATTTCTCTGTTTTGGCGACTGTTATCAATTTTGCAAATTACCATTCGGTTTAACTATTTCTTCTGCAGCTTTTATTCGCGGTTTGAACACAATACTTCCGACAGAACTTAAAGACAGAATCACGACGTACGTAGACGACATTCTTATCGCAGAAGCTAACTGGTCTAAACACGATATGATTCTTGAACGTCTGTTACAAACTTTTCATGCGCAAGGACTCACAGTTAATCTCAGTAAATCGCACTTTGGTAAAACTTCTATAAAATTTCTTGGACATGTAATTTTAGCAGAAGGCATTGCGCCTGATCCGGAAAAACTTCAAGCTTTACGTGACATTACTGTTCCTACAACGAAGAAGCAACTACGCAGTGTTTTGGGCTTAATTACTTTTTTTCGTAAATTTATTCATCACTCTGGTTTAGACACACCTAGATTATGCCAATTGACAGGTAAAAACTCTATTTGGTCTTGGGATAAGCAAGCACATTCTGAATTTATGAACCTGAAACATGCTTTGTTGAATGCACCACTTTTATCGCACCCAGATCTTACCAGAAATTTTTCCATTGCTACCAACAGTTCTAACACCGCTTTAGGCGTACATAATTTCCAGGAAATTGAAGAAGATGGTTCTACAACAATTACAAACATCGCATTTGCAAGCCGCATTCTGACAGACTAAGTAGATGGAAGCTTTATTTACAGGAATTTAATTTTACAATTGTCCACATTCCCGGCACACAAAATATTGTAGCAGACGCACTATCTCGTTCTCTCAGCAACAATCAGCAAGACATCGCAACCAACTTCTGCACAGCAAATTTCAACGTTATGTACATTGAACAAGTTGCATCTGAAAATTTTATTTCGTCGTCATTACAGGACATAGCACAAGAGCAGAATAAAGACAACGTGTGGAAAGAAATTAAACAGCTTTGGCAAGATAAGAATAATGTTACGATTAGAAACTATTACACTGTACGCAATGACATTCTGTTTCGCCGCTCTCATCCTGACAGCAACAATTGGTTATTATGCATTCCTGATGAACTGGTTAACATATTAATCTGGTATACTCATTTAAGTTACGCACATTACGGAGCCAGAAAATGTTTTCTTATACTGAGACAGAACTGTTATGTTACCAACATGGAAAAACGTATACGACGAGTATTAGCGTCATGTAAAATTTGGCAGAAAGCTAAGTCAGACACGACTTCACGTATTCCTCCATTATATACCATTGTACCTGTTAAATTGAGACATATGGTCGTTGTAGACATTTTTGGTCCAATTCCCAGAACTAATAGAGGTTTTTACTACATCTTTGTCGCTGTTGAACTCACTTCAAAATTTGTTACTTTCACTCCGTTACGCAAAGTTGCTGCTAAAACCATTGCGAAAGCATTTGTAAAGCATTTTCTGTTTCATGTAGGGCATGTGTTGAAAGTAATTTCTGACAATGGATCACAATTTCGTTCTGCTAAATGCACACGTATGTTACGAGCTAGAAACATTTCTCCGATCTATATATCCAAGTACCATGCTTCTTCGAACCCTTGTGAACAATTAATGAAAGAAATTGGTAAACTGTGTAGAATATACTGTCACAACTGAAAACTGTTATACTGAAAAATGTAGAACCACCTAAAAAAATTACAGAATTAGTAAACTTTCCTACATCTCGTCGACTACGACACCATGAAATAATTAACATTGCGCTGAACAACATCAAACGTGCCGCAGAGCGCCGGAGAAGACAGCAAAAACAAGTTTGTATACGCCGTGACTTTCACATTGGACGGAAGATATTAGTACGTACACACTATTTATCCAGCAGAATAAAAGGTAAGTGCAGTAAATTTGAACTTCTATACGCAGGTCCATATCGGATTCGCAGCATTCCTCACCCCAATGTTGTACACGTCGAAACTTTGAGAACCAGAAAAAGTAAAGGCAACCACCATGTCTCCAATATTAAACCCTTTATTGAATGAAGACACTTTATGAATTAACATACTATGATGCCATTTACTAATTTTTATGATCACTTATGCAATTATATTCACATGACTAATTATTGATGATTATCGTATTTTTTCTTGGCAAGTGCCCGGCAAGGTAAGGTTAGCAGGTCGCTCTTCTTGTCGTTACATATCAGACTGTGCACATTTTTTCCAGAGAAACTTACGTATCTTATGAATAATTATGCAATTTTATCTAGTGACATACTAATTTTATTAAATTCTTTCTCCATTAAAGTCTTTAATTCTCGCATCTACTAACTACACAACATACAAGGTGAACTCAAAGAAGGTCACATTTCGTGTCATCATTTTTTTATGTATTTACGATTGTTTTCATATTTTGTTTATATGCACTGTGAAATAATTGAGATATAACACACACCAGTTGACATTGACATTTTTGCCCTATGATATCTCAACATCGTGACTGTTTTACATTTTTTGCTGCTGCATTGTGATATTCTGTGTACATTTTTGCATTTGAACACTGTCTATTTTTTTTTTCGTATTACGTTTTCTGTCATGGTATGCTATATGCTTAATTATGTTATCATAAACCAGTCATTATTTAGTGAGTATATGACGTAAATGCAAGACATTAATCTTTGGTTATCAATTTCAGAAAGAAATGATGTGTAAAAGAAATAAATTAAACAGAAACGGGAATTTCACCTTCGGAATGAACGAAAGAAGATGCAAACCTCGTGATGAAGAGTAAATGGATCAGGATTAACAAGCATTAACAAGAATATACTATACACATCGTAGAATAGCAGTCTTAACAATTTTTTTCTTTCAGAATACAAGGCGATTGATGCAGGCTGTCAGACAGAACTACACATCTTAGTTTTAGTGATGGAATATGCTAGAGATAAGGAATAGTTATGTAATGAGTAATGAAATGATTTTTTTTAGAAGATAATGAATGCTGATGAATAATGATGAAGAATATGCTACTATGGATAATGAAGTTTTTCTTTACAGGTGATGATAATAATGGAGTTATGATAATGAAGTGATGGATAATGAAGTTTTTTCTTTACAGATGAGGATATTGTTGAAGTTATGTATTTATGCTATGTAGTTATTTAAGTATTTGTTGCAGTTTGCTTTGACAGCAGGTGTTATAGTGCATAGTATAATGATGGAAGGTTTTGGAAAGGACAGCTATGGAACACATTTTTATACACATTTCACTACCTGTTAATTCGAAGTTCACTACTTTTCAGCATAAAATGCGTTTCTTCTTTCAGCTTAACAATCCATTTTTTGTATATTCTTGCAGGAGAAATTATTTATGAAATTAATGTGCTATAAGTAGTTGTTCATTAAATCTATGTCATTTATGAATGTGATTACATACACTCTACTTGTTTCATAATCTTGCTACAGCTGACTCATGACGAATGACGTTACACATTTTCATTTACAGCAACAACCCAAAAGCAATTTTTTTTTCTTTCTTTCCCCTATTATTACCCAACGCAATGCATTGCTAACAAAAACAATGTATTACATGTCCCAAATAATGATACCAGTTTAAGATAGTTCTGAGTAATATGTCACTTGAATAATGAATGCTACTGTTTACGGTATTGAAATGACCAATGATTAATAATGCTTTGTAACTAGGAAATGAATGCTACTAATTATGCTTTGTAACTAGGAAATGAATGCTGCTAATTATGCTTTGTAACAAGGAAATGAATGCTACTGATTATGCTTTGTAACTGGGAAAAGAACGCTACTGATTACTGTATTGAGATGATTACTGTATTTAAATGACCAATGATTAATTAATTATGCTTTGTAACAAGGAAATGAATGCTACTGATTATGCTTTGTAACAAGGAAATGAATGCTACTGATTATGCTTTGTAACTGGGAAAAGAATGTTACTGATTACTGTATTGAGATGATTACTGTATTTAAATGACCAATGATTAATTAATTATGCTTTGTAACAAGGAAATGAATGCTACTGATTATGCTTCGTAACTAGGAAATGAATGCTACTGATTATGCTTTGTAACTGGGAAATGAACGCTACTGATTATGGTATTGAAATGACCAATGACAATGTTGTCTGTAAATCAATTAATGAACATTTTTCTGTAATACTACATACATGGTACAGAAATGTTCAATAACTGGGCTATGAATGCCGCAAACTACTAATGTAATTCTGAATGAAGACTAGTATGTGACTTAATGTTCTTCACTTTCTGACCTAACTACCCTGAATTACTATAATATCCATTTGTCCTGTATATCCTCTCGATCATGGAACAGTATATTTGGTTTTTGCACTAATTCTACGTTGGTGTGCCTTGTAAGAGCGTGGTGTTGACACGACATGCTGTCCACCACCGTGAGCGATGGAGCCGTTATTATGTTCCCACTGTTTGGTGTACCTGATGTACTGCCAAAATGATAACATGGAATATTACTACGACATTTCAGTGTCTTGGCTACGCTGATAAATACTTCTGGGAAAAGAACTTCAGATTGTCTCACTTGGTGTTGTACTTCTGTGGAAAGATATGGACTTTCAGTGCAGCTGCGTGCAACCTAAAGTGCTACAACCATGATGCAATCCTTCCCTTTCCTATCCTAATTCTTGTAACATAGTGAAAATCATTTTTTGCTAACATCATTTGTATTCATGGTCTATACATTTTTTTTTTCGAACTACAGTGTGAGTGCACTTTCGTCATTTTCTAACATGATTACTACTCATTGTATGTACATTTTGATTTGCTGATATGTTCTGAACTGCAGTGCTTGTGGACTTATGTCACTTGTCAACATGATTTTTTTGCCATTATGTTTATTTATTGTGAAAATGCTAAAGAGTTTTTCAGTGCGTCTGCACTTATGATATTTGCTAATATGTTTTGTACTCACATTTTGTCATTGCCTATTATGTTTTGTACTTGGTGCATGTGCACCATATTTACTTCATGTTCTATATCTGTATATATGCTGTAATTGTAAAGTTAATTAATTCTGAAAAAATTTGTTGCTCATGGTAAGTCCGAATGACTCACCATCGCTGCCAAATTTTTGACCCCCCCCCCCAGTGGAGGGTTATGAAACGCGTACGTATTCAGTACCAGCGATGGCGAGGCATGACAGAATCTCTGACCAGAAAGTTGTTTATCGTTGCTAGTCTGCGCTTGACTGCGCGAGAGTGCAGTTCCGAGTTGGACGCTGTTACGTCCTGGACGCAGTTCCGAGTTGGACGCTGTTGCGTCTTGGACGCAGTTGCGAGTCGGAGTTATGTGTGAGGAGTCGGCGGGTGTCGACATGGGTCTCTGGTCAAGGTTCGGGACGAGGTATATTGTTAAATAAGGTAATGAAGCAGCATTGCGCACATCTGATAATGTAATGTATGTTAATTGTAATTAATTTGTTCAAGAAATGCCCCAATAATAATTTTGTTTTCAAAGCAATCTTTTTTAAGAAAAGACTCATTCCAATTGAAACAATATTTCCTATGCTTTTCATCCCAGAATCAATTTATCGGATTAGTTATTGCACAGGGCCTGAGGTCAGCGATGCTGCCCTATTATTGTGAGTTTAATGATTAATGTTCATTTCTCAATTTTTGTGTCGAGTTTACATTGACGATTATTTTTCAATATTTTTGTAGCGAAGTTACAGTCACTTTTATTGCAATTTAACGATGTTTTATGGGAGCTCAACAGCATTTGCCTCTATTCCCATTAACAGTTAATTACTGTCATTTCAAATATTTGTGGGGACACTATACTTGGTTCTATTCAATTCTTTTCATTTTCATATTTTTACAGGGAGGTTACGTTTTACAGAACGATGTCCAATTCACATTTTAAATATTTTCATTCTTTAAATTTTTGTGGGGAGGTTACAGCCTGCTACAAAACAGTGGATGTTAAATTTTACGACTACTTGAATTTTAAAATTGTAAATTCCCAAGAAATGTGGAGTACTAGCACTTCTAAAGCCTGGGAAAGAGCCAATAGACTCAAAAGAACCTCGTTCAGTTTCACCTTTGTACAAGTTGTGTATTGTTCCGGAAAGCATGATTTTAAATCTAATATCGGAGTACGTTGAAAAATGTCTCATAAAAAAAACAGTCAGGCTTTCTTCCAGGAAGGTCTTGCTGTGGGTGTATCCTTAAGAGGATCTAACATATTTCGGTTGCGTACGAAAGAGGTCAAGTTACAGGTCTGCCTTCGTTTGACCTCACAGCAGCTTAGGATACTGTCATCCACAAACAGCTGTTTGAAAAAGGGCATTCAGTCGCTAATGATTACCGATTAACATAACTCATCCATTGCCCCAGATAAAAGCTATTAGGAGGTGGAAATTAAGTAGAGAGGAGCTCCCGATGATCTGTGTAGGTACTATGATGATAACCACTTGAAGGACAACCGTGCAAAGATACAAGTGTGCCCATTTCATCTACGGAAAAGGAAAGCTAAAATAACTGGGCACCACTTGGAGAAAGGAAAACTATTCCACTCTTACAGACCAAGAGATGGGCCGAACATACAGTAACCACCTGGGCGCTCAGTCGAAAGTACTTCCAATATCTGCCCTGGCACGAAGTTTCTCCGCAGCAGAATATTCTGCATCAGTCTCAGAAAATTCTGTTCATGCCAAACAGGCTGACACAGGTTTGAAGGAGACTGGATGTATTGTGGCAGGCTTTCTACGACTAACTCCTGTTAGTCAACTGTACCAAATTATCGGTATAGCATTAAGCTACACCCAGGTATTCGCAGGAAAGCAGTTGCTGAAGTGGAGACGAAGAACTATGCAAACTGACCCCAGTCATCCCCTGTTTAGACACGAGCCCCAACGACCAAGACTCAGATCAAGAAAGAGATTCAAATAGACAACTACACCAATTCCTTCATCTCCTGGAATTCGTCGAGCGCGTCTTGGTGAGATTCTTTGCCTGAAGCACACCGATCAAATGTCAAGGAGGAACCAGCCGCAGTTTCACACCTGCCACATGTAACACGGAACACGCTCCACAAGCTCGGAAGTGAGGAGTCACGGCGCAGGACCTTAGGAAATGGGTCTTCAGCAGTGACGAAGAAATTCGCTTGCGCTATGATCTGGAGAGTCAACAACACAGGTTAGTCAGCTGCTGAATACATGTACTACCAGTGATCTTGCTGCAGCTTGCTATAACCATATATCTGTATTTTATACAATTTCCTCTAGCTGATTCTTTGCGGACAGGACGACCGCAGATGGTAAGGGAAAATCAAGGAGCCGGAAGGAGCGAGTGGTACGACCTATGAGGATTGCCTGGGTCTTGGAAGGATTGATTTTTAGGAATAACTTGTTACACCATGTGGCAAAAAGGTCAAGGTGATCTTCAAGAAGGCACTGAGACCGTTGAAGGGTAGGAGAGAGGGCGAGAAAGGCTGTGTCATTGTCATAGTGTAGGAGGTGAACTGGAGAGGGCGGGGTTGGGGCATATTTGATATGATTAGAGGAACGTGACCGTTAGAGCGCCTCTCGTACGCTGCGGCACGACGTTCCAAGAAAAGAATGAAAAAAAAACCCGTAGCAGTCTGTGAGCAAGGCTATCTATTTAATGAAGCACATTATATAAACAGAGAAGGAACAAGAAAACACTAGAGCTATGCGCATAACGTAAGAAAACGAAATAAATATGTAAGGCACTCTGTACCAGGTGAAACCATCAGCAAGATATATACCGTAACGGTAAACTTGTAGCAGTTTACACATCCCATTTTTAAAGTGCTGCGAACAGAAACCTGAGTGTCGCCGTGTTTATAATTGTGCCTGTCTTTTTTCTAAGTGTTTTTAATCAGCATCACTGATCTCTTTGTTTTTTATGTTTTCATCACAACTTTTTCTCTATGTATCAGTTTTAAAGAGTCTCAGTTTTCTGACCTCTTTTTATTGTTAAATCTCATTATTATGTTTTTTTTTTAAATTTATGTCCAGACGGAAGTATTATGCTGCTGTCAGCCCGCACCCCCCCCCCCTCCTCCTCTTACAATTATCGAAAATGTAAATTGATTTTATCTTTATTGTACCTCGAACCCCCCCCCCCCCCCCCCGGAGAGGGGGGTTGGAAATACAATAAAGGAAAAATCAATTTACATTTTCGATGATTATTTTGGGGTCAAAAACAGTTCTGAGCTAGCAAATGAAATCAAGGATATACACACACCAACTAATGCGACGTTAGCATCCTTCGAAGTAAAAAAAAAGCCTCTTCAGTAATGTCCCAGTGTAATAAATTATTGACATTATTAGACTAATCTCCTAACCAGTAACAAGATCAGTAATCAGTACTCCATAGTGTACACAAATAACTGAATTTCTAGAATCTGATTCAGCTAACACATTTTTTATCTTCAATGACAAAACATTTTCAGAAAGATGGGCTCAGGATGGGTGATAGTCTAGCTGCTACTTTAGCAGATACTTTTGTGAATAATTTAGAATGTAAATTTTTTGCCAAGTTTGCACAGCGAAAAGGTAATACGATTTATTATGAACGGTATATTGACGACATTTTATTACTTATTGAAGGCAACACCAGTGAGGTCAACGGATTTGCCCAAGCAATAGGAAGCACGCACCCAAAAATAACTTTTTGTGATGAAGATGAAAAAGAGAACTCCATTAACTACCTTCAAATTTCTATTAGGAAAATTGTCAACAAACACGTTTTCGGTTTTCAGAAACCTACTTGTACATGTAGTATCATCCATGCCAGTTCATGTCATTCGCCCCGATACAAAAAGGCCTTCTTCAGCTCCATGATTCACCGGCTCCTTCGTCTGCCTTTGGCCGAAAGCGAAACATGTGAAGAACTCAGCATTTTTAAGCAGATTGTGGTAGCTAACTGTTTTTCTGTAAAAGACTTCACGCGCTCTTACAGTGTGCAAGGTCTGGAAGGCATAGAGTGCGGAAACGGAATAATGAGCCTTTCAGGTCGCAGTGTGTCGAGAGTTTAGTTCACGCTCGAGATGGTTCTGTGACATTTTGGGTGTGTTTGCCGTAACATAAATTGGACCAACGTAGTCCAGTTACCAAGACTATGAACGAGGACCAATATCCCGACAGTAGCGTAGCTCTACGTAAGATAACCATTAATTGGCTTCAGCATGATCAGCAGTACGTGAAGAAACTTGTGAATTCTCTTCGTCTCTGAATTTTGGCTATTCCCAAGTTAACGGTGTTGTTAAGTGGTCTCAACACGACCTCTTCGTGGTCACCCGACCTGTTTGACCGATGCGCATGTCCTGTAGCCGTATTTTTGCTTTACCTTGTTCTTTACAATTGGATTTGGATAAAATCTCACCCCAGCTGCATCAAAATTATTCTCTCTAGTACTACATGGGAGAAGATGTCGGTAGAAAGGTCAGCAGCAAGAGGAAGGTCTGGGGATTAACAATCTTAAAAGCATATTAGTATCAGAAAGGACGGACAGGGATTTGATAGCCGACTCTATAGAGCGTGCCCTTACGTTATTGCATGTACGGCAGAATGTTCGTGCCAGTAATATTTCTGGAATGATTCCGAAGGATATTAAGTCAGGTACAGCACTGAGAGCATTGCCGAAAATTAAATCTATTAATATATATCAAAAACCTTGTCGTTTCCTGCACAAATCTGTATCGACTCTATTCCGAGTGGAAAAACCAAGGTAATTAATACGCTGTCGAGGAGGAGGTCATTAGAATTGACGAGATAGGTCCGTTGGAGTAAGACGAAAATAGTAACGGACTTATTAAAAGAAAGAACATAGCATAACCTCATACGATGAACTGATTCAAGATTACCACGTGGTCATGTATTTGCATTTCTCCCTTCCAGATCGCGAGCTCTGTTTCCTAACCACTGTGTCATCCCTCTCGGTTAATTCAGAATCAGTTTCCTCATCTGAGATTTATACATTACACATTCCCAACTTTGCTAGAAGCGTGCAAAAGTATCACAGATACCTCCTACACGAACACGAGAAAAGTACAAGGAATGATAGTCACCGCCTTGGAAGCAGTTCCGAAAACGCTTACACCAATACATCTGATCCGTGTGTCGTACTGATTCTATATTTTATTCTTGACGCAGTGTCACAAATCGTATCGTGTCTCCCTCACCAACATTAGATTTGCACAACTGTTCCGAATTTCATTGAGACAGTACTGAAGCTGCATTTCAAGTTTCTATAACTCAGCTGAAAATTAAAAGCTCTCACCTTCTACGAACATCCAGAAGAAGTTAGTCATCTGGAAATAGTGGAAAAGTAGCACCAGGACGACGCATACAGAGCTACTCACTTTCTCTGATACCTGTAAAAAAAGATAACAGAGTGTAAGTAATCATAAAGAGCGGTAATCCTTGCTACATAAAAATCCATAAATCAGATAAAGCGCAGTATCCTTATAATGCCAGTCCGGCTAGCCGCGCGGTCTAACGCGCTGCTTCCCAAGCGGGAAGGAGTACCGGACCCCAGCACGAATCCCACCGGCGGATTAGTGTCGAGGTCCGGTGCGCCGGTCAGCCTGTGGATGGATTTTAAGGTGGTTTTCCATCTGCCTCGGCGAATGCGGGCTGGTTCCCCTTATTCCGCCTCCGTTACACTATGTCGGCGATTGCTGCGCAAACACTGTCTCCACGTAAGCGTACACAGTCATTACTCTACCACGCTAACATTTGGAGCTACACTCGTCTGGCAGGAGACGTTCCCCGGGCAGAGGGGGGGGGGGGGGGGGGGGCACGGGGACCGAACCGGACAATAACTCTGGGTTCTGTGTGGGCGGAGGTGAGGTGGGTGGACTGCTGTAGTCTGTTGTGCGGTTGTGGAACCACTGAGGGCTACGACGGGACGAAGCCTCTTCATCGTTTCTAGGTTCCCGGTGTAATACACAACGCACATACAACTCTTATATTTGTTGATTTTTTGTTACTGTAAACATATTTCTAAATAAATACCACATATCTTTTGTTTTGAAATCATCCTGCTTTTCGCCACCTTAGCTCCGCAATTTTCTGGCGATTAATTTTGTGTGCATACGATTAGCAGGAAGTTTAAATATTTAAAACTGTAATATACGCTTCAGTAGAGATTACTCTGTCTTAAATATTAATAAGATTAGTTGAATGGGCTCCACATCTACATCTACATACATAATCCGCAAGCCACGGTATGGTGCGCGGCGGAGGGTACCCCGTACCGCACTAGTCACTTCCTTTCCTGTTCCACTCCCAAAATGGACGAGGGAAAAAGCAATGTCTATATGTCTCCGTATGAGCCGCAATTTCTCGTATGTTACCTTCGTGGTTCTTATACGCAATGTATGTTGGAGGCAACAGAATCGTTCTGCACTCAGCTTCAAAATCCCGTTTCCTAAATTTTCGCAATAGTGCTCCTCGAGAAGAACGTCACCTTCCTTCCAGGGATTCAGATTTCAGTTCCCGAAGCACCTCCCTAACACTTGCAGGTTGTTGAAACCTACCGGTAACAAATCTAGCAGCCCGTCTCTCACCTTTTTGATGTCTTTTTGTGTCCTCCTACGGTCACTCATAAACGACACATAGAACCACAGATCTCCGCCCACACTGTCCGCCAGATAATTTATGCATGTAGTAAATAATAGCGCTCGTATCACTTTTATCTGGGGCACTGCTGTCGATACCTTTGTCTCTGATTAACATCCGCCGTCGAGCACAACATAATGGGTTTCATCACTGAAGAAATTTTCGAGCCACTGACAGATGTGGGAACCTACTCCGTAAGCTCGTACCTTCGTTGACACTCTGCAGTGGCTCAAAAAATGGCTCTGAGCACTATGAGACTTAACTTCTAAGGTCATCAGTCCCCTAGAACTTCGAACTACTTAAACCTAACCAACCTAAGGACATCACACACATCCATGCCCGAGGCAGGATTCGAACCTGCGACTGTAGCGGCCGCGCGGTTCCAGACTGTAGCGCCTTTAACCGCTTGGCCACCACGGCCGGCCTCTGCAGTGGGGTACCGTGTCAAATACTTTCCAAAAATCTAGAAATATTGAATCTGCCTATTACCCTTCATCCACAGTTCAGAGTATATCATGTGAGTTAAGGGCCAGCTGAGTGCGGCATGAACGATGTTTTCAAAACCGTGTTGATTCGTGGAAATAAGCTTTTCAGTCTCAAGGAAATTTATTATGTTCGAATTGAGAATATGTTCTATAATATTGCAAGAAACCGATGTTAAGGATTTTGGTCTGTATTACTGCAGGTTCATTCTTTTACCCTTCTTTTATAGAGGAGTCATTTGTGCTTCTTTCCAATCACTTGAGACTTGACGATGGGAGAGAGATTCTTGATAGGCGCAAGCTACGTAGGGGGCCAATACTGTAGCGAACTCTTCGTGAAACTAAATATGGTTTCATCAGGACCCGCCGACTTATTTTTTTTCAACTCTTTTGGTTTTTTCTCTACGACAGGGATGTTTTTTACTATGTCGTCCATACGGAACTCTGTGTGTTGTCAAGCGACGGTATGTTTGTACGATTCTCTTAAAATCTTCTCAAAAGCTGAGTTTATAGCTTTGGCTTTTGTTTTACTATCTTTAACTGTCACAACAGATTGGTCAACAAGTGACTGGACGGAAGCCTTAGACCCTCTTAGCGACTCTACATAAGACCAGCATTTGCTCGTGTTCTCGGGCAGATCCTTTGCTACCGTATGGCGGTGACACTGTAGCTGTTTCATGCTTCGCGATATCTTTTCACATACGCAGGATTATTTACTATCTTCTGCCTGTCGCTCCTTTGTGCTTTCTCTTTTGAACCGATAGTGCAACAGCTTTTGATTCCTCAGCATTTTCTAAATTTCGTTGCTAAACCACGTTGGTCTACCACTTAATCTACTTTCTAATCGCACACTAGCCCAGATCACGATTTACAATCGGTTTAAATTTTGCCCGTAATTCCTATATGTCCATCACACTGGAACAAAATAATTGCAGTTCATTGTCCAGACAGATCCTAATATGACGTTTTTAAACCGAAATTAGTAAGCGTCATAAAAATTGTGCAATTACGAAAGTGGAAAAAAGAGATAATTTCAATATCAGATGTTGCTACTGACGCCTTAGAGGATTGATGCTGCCCATTCGGCTGTGCAGGATAGTACGAGGTGTGTACAAAAAATTCCAGAACATTCGTAATTTCGCGCCAATGGTGTGTTGGAGCGAAATGCGGTTGCCATCCTTGCACACATGTCCGTTGTTATTTTTCATTGCTGCACTTAGTACAACGTTTTGTCGCACAGTTTGCGAATTTCGAGATCGCAGATTTAGAGCAGCAACGCGTTTGCATTAAATGTAGCGTGAAACTAAAGAGAACCGTCAATGGTGTGTTGGAGCGAAATACGGTTGCCATCCTTGCACACATGTCTGTTGTTATTTTTCATTGCTGCACTTAGTAAAACGTTTTGTCGCACAGTTTGTGAATTTCGAGATCACAGATTTAGAGCAGCAACGCGTCTGCATTAAATGTAGGGTGAAACTCAAGAGAACCTCTATAGAGGCACACCAAATAACTATGTAGGCCTACCGTTAAGCTATACTCTGTGTTATCAATGTTGTTTCACGCGGTTTAAAAATGGCCAAGTTTGTCCAAAGGCTTATAAGTCAAGACCGAAAAGACCTTCGCTTCGCAGTCTGTGACGAGACTTTCCATCCGGTGATGAGAGGCGGGTATACAGCTATAATATTGAAACCAACGTTAAATCTTTCGCAATGGATCTCAGTAGATGTTCGTTTTCACATGAGACTTTCCATCCGGTGATGAGAGGCGGGTATACAGCTATAATATTGAAACCAGCGTTAAATCTTTCGCAATGGATCTCAGCAGAGGTTCGTTTTCACAAAGTGTTGGAAAAGGTTTGCGCCGGCCGAAGAAAATCTCATCAGGTCAGGTCAAATATCAAAGTCACGGTGTTACGACGCCTGCGAGAAATTGTGAGAATAAACGGCCTGAAGTGTGGCGAAACAATTAATGACTCTTGCATCACCATAACGCACCCACACATTCATCTTTGTTGGTGCGTTATTATTGCACAAAGAAACGAAATCAATGTGCTGCATTATTCTCCGTACTCTCCAGGCCTGTCCCCTGCGGACTTTGTAAATAAAAATAGTTGGAAACGCCGTTGAAAAGACGAAGATTTGCAACGTTAGACGGCATACAAAAAAATTCGAAAACAGCTTTTCGTGCGATCCAGCAAGAGGCGTACCAGGACTGCTTCCGGAAGTGGAAACGGCGTTGGGAGCGGTTTATCAGTTGTGGAGGGGAGTAATCCGGAGGAGACCATGCTCAATAAGTAAAAATTAAGCGTGGATAAAATTTTTTGGACAAAGTTCCGGAATTTTTTGACAAGACCTCGTACAGCCATTTCAAGTACTTTGGATCAGGGATTGGGCTTCCGCAAAAAGACAAGTATTCACGAACCGTGCGACAACGTTTGGAACACCTTGAATTGTCGGCATAGACTCATGTTGCTGTTTTCCTTGATAGGGAAACAGAGAGAGAGAGAGAGAGAGACATACCGACCGTAGTGTGTTCAAGAATACAAGACACAGGGGTAGCACCACTTCGCCTTTTCAGGCGAGTCTCGGTTCCACGTACAGCATCGCGATAGACTGTTTTGCGGTAACGAACGTTTCCCTTTCGATTCGTCATGGACATAGGCGCCTAGATGATGGCATAATGATTTGGAGATCAACTGGGTACACAACCCTATCAAGTCTTGTTCGCGTAGGCGCTAGTTTTAAAAGTAAGCGTTACATTTCTTGCGTGATAAGGGTAATGACTGTGCCCTATTTCCGAAGTTCCCGTGACTATCTTTCAGCTCGATAACGCAGAAGCAGATCATTCCCTCACGACCAGATATATCACCCATTTAAAACATCTGGTCATGGGCTGCCGTGAGTCTGGCACACCACTACTCATCATCCATTACGACTGATCAACTGCGGAATACTTGTAAAACAGCGTGGAACGACTCAACCATACCCGACATCCAGTTTTATTCGACACCCAGCCAAGTTAGAGCCGTTGTTGTGGATCTCTTAGACGACGATCAGTTTTGCTCTAGGAATGGTAACGGCACTAGAGAGCAGTGTTGATGTTGCGCTTGATAATGGAAGCAGGACTGAAGAAAAATCAACACTCTATTATATGACTTGTCGACTAACAAAATGCGTTCGACAATTGCTGCTGGATGTTCGGGTAACATACAATATGTACAGAAACCAAAAGGGAAAAGTAGCATTGAAGAACTAAGTGCTCCGAGTAAAGAGGAGCTGAGACAGATACGTAGTCTTTCGACCCTAGTATTCAATCTATCCATCGGAAATAAAAGATAAGTTCTAGAGAGGGATTAAAATTCAGAGTTAAAGGATATAAATGATAACATTTCCTTCTGACACTGCTGACCTCAGTTAAAGTGAAGAAGAATTACACGATGTCGAATGCAATGAACAATGACTAAAGAATATGGTTTGAGAGCGAACAGGCAAATGATTGAAGTAATTAAAAGTAACAGAAATGAGAATGTCGAGAAAGTTAACATGAAACACATGAACATGGACTAAAATACCTCATTCTGCTACTTTGAAAACAACCCGTGGTGGACGAAGCAAGGAGGACTTAAAAAGCAGTGTACCAAAACTAAGAGGGCATTCCTGGCCAAAATAAGGGTAGTGTCATCAAACGTGAGCCATAATTCCAGGAAGGAATATCTGAGAATGTGCGTTTGGAGCACAGTGGGATAACCGGTACAGAGAAAAATTGAAACGTTGAAGTAGGGAGCTACAGAAGAATTTTGTAAACTTAATGGGGCTGATAAGACAAGGAATGGGCGAAAAAAGCAGCCTATCACAAACGCTGACAAGAAGAAGGGACAGGATGATAGGACATTCCTACAGACGTCAGGTATTAATCTCCATGGGAGCTGTAGAGGGTACAAACTGCAGAGGAAGACAGAGACTGAGAAAAAAAGGAACGAATAATCGAGGACGTAATGTGCAACTGCTACTCTGAGACGAAGAGGGTGGCACAGGAGAGAAACTAGTGGCGGGCGGCATCAAACCAGAGTACTGATAACAAATCATTTGCAAAATTCATCTTGTATGCGTCCTACTGTAGTCTGTATTCAAAATATGTACTGTTTCCTTATATGCTATGTTTTCTGGTGTTGCAATACATATTTGTATTTATCAGCAGTGAGAACCACACACTGGAACAAATAATACCCTCTTACCTCTACAATACCAGTCAGAATCCACAAGAAGTCGGTGAGGATATACGCCCACATGAGATTCATGTGGATGGCATTTCGGAGGCATCGCAGTTCTCTGAAACAGAATAGGTCGCATAAAACAGTGTTTAATATTTTGTACTAAAACAAGTAAACAATGCCTAAAGGCCGCTAAAAAGGTGATATTATGGACCAGTTATTAGAAAGAAACATCTGTAAATAATATGAGCCCTCGTATCCAGGCAGGCGGACTGCCTGGATGTTGCTGAGCTTCTCTGAGGCTTGCGAGCAAATACGCCAGTAGGGCACATCAATATTTACTTGTGCCGTTTCAAATGTTTCGCACTGGCCGAGGAACGAACGGAAATGCTTCTACCGCGATAAATCCCCCGGTACTACAGATGAGCAATTGGACGCAAATAGTAACTAAGCGTATGTTTTCCCAAGGGTAATTTTCGTATCGAGAAAAATATGACAGTAAGACACATAGGACTTGCACAATGATGTCTAAAGGAATCTGAAAGTAGTAGGTGCTATTGTTTGAATGTATTCGTTATTCAAATTTGATTCGCAAGAATATGCGAGAAAGTTTTTGTCACATTACCAAATCTACAGCGTACGTCGCAAAGTAACTCATACGTGAATTTATAAAGCGATATAAAACACCGTAGTATTGTTTTCAGTAAGTTGTAGAACTCAAACCGTACAAATATTTTTTTTTTCCTGAGATAATGGATGTAAGACTTTTATCCAGTGGTATAACGAGGGGAATAAGTTCCTGTTTAGTAAAATGATGTAGTGTTCCAACAGCATTGAGTAGTTCCCGAAAGTATGGGCACTCTGATACAACGTTTGTTACAGTGGTAGTGAAAAAGAGTAAAACCGGAACAGTAAATACACAATCTGACGACATTTGTTCAAACGGCTTAGGGAAATGCAGCCGGCTGACATCTTCGACAACCGCTGATACTTCAAAAAGTGCTCATCCTGTTATTTTCAAGGCACAACATGCAGCGAAAGAGCTTTGTGGAGGCACATGGTGCGCGTATGCCGAAAGGCAACACGCGCACACACACACACACACACACACACACACACACACACACACACACACACACACACTTGACGCAGCACCTAACAACCTACTATGATCAACATCGGAAGCTGGCGACAGTGAATATTATACCAAAGGCAAGCGATGTAGATTTAAATTTATCCCTCTGTTGTTTGACTAGGTAGAAAGGTGTTTCTCAGCAGAATTTAGGCAACAACCTCCTTCTCTATTTATAAAGGCGCTTGCTAATTTAACCTCAAGTGCTGCCTTAATAACACTGTCCCAATACTTAGAAATGTATGCCAGAATTTCTGTGCTCTTATATAGCATGAGAAGACTGTTGGAAAGATAATATTGTTCAATAGCAGATTCGCTCGGCCACTAAGCCTGTGTGACGTTTATGCTCAAAAGACCGCTCCTCCAAGTGCAAGGAATACGATAGATACCTGCTGTACACAAATCAAGATCTTCCTTTTCGGAACCTAACATGATCCTAATGTTAGTAACTGGCCTAAAAATAGATTTCGCATTATGTTTCCGCACAATACGACCAATCCTATTGCAAACGATACCTGTGTACGCCATAGAGGCAGTTGATATCTCATTGTTTTCTTCCAATTCATTGTCAGTCTATAGCGCAAAGCTCCTCCGATCTGTCGTACACAAAAACCATTTTGGCAAAGGGTGACTTCTAAGTGGGATGGATAGCTCATCTGGCTAACTTTCAGGATCTGAGATAACGTGTGCACTAGGAAACAAGGTACGGAGTAACACTTTACACTGAGCCAGATGATGACAACTGTCAGGTTGAAGATATAAATCAGTCTGAGTTGGATTCCTATTAACGGCATTTCTCAAAGTACCTTCCACCTTCCTCCTGACCTAGAATATAACGAAAGGAAGATCGCTATCATACATCGTACGTACAGTACATTTCTCACATTAACCACGTTTATTGTAATAATTAATAGACACTATGACACGGTTTACATATCTTGGTTTTTAGTTATTGTCATTGACGTGGACTGTGCCAGAACATTGCCGCAGTAATGTTGTACAGGACGATAACGAACTGACTCCAGGAAGTGCATTTATTCACACAAATATCTACATTCACCAACTTAAGCAAAATGCCTGTAGAATTGCATTCCATTTATTTTGTAGAGCTACTTACAGAAGAGGTGGCACATTTCACATGCTTAGATTCTTTCACGACAGTTTTACTTTTTTATTTTTTTTTATTTCCTTATGTTTTTCCAAACATCAGTCTTCTGACTGGACTAATGCGCTATATATCAAGAATTCCCTGTTATGATGACCTCTTCATCTCAAAGTAGCATTTGCATCCTACGTCCTAAATTACTTGTTGTACCTACACCAATCTCTGTATTACCGATACATGTTGCCCACTGCAGCTCGCTCTAGTACCATGGCACTTATTTATTGATGTATTACATTAAATACCATACTGTCCCTTCTTCTTGTCAGTGTCCTCCATACATTCCTTTCTTCGCCGATTCTGCGGAGAATCTACTCACTCCTCCGTCAGTCCACCTAACTTCCAACATCCTTCTACAGCATTACGTCTCAAACGCTTCGATTCTCTTCTATTCCAGTCTTCACACAGTCCGTGATTCCCTACCTTGCCTGCAATACTGTGCTCCAAAGGTACCTTGCGCAAAGTTTTTTTTTCTAAAATTAAGGCCTACGACTAATACCGATAGTCTTCTCTTGGCCAGGAATGTCCTCTTTGCATTATGTTCGTCTGCACTTTGCCCTCCTTGTTTCGCCCCTTCACAACAGTAACGGATTACAAATCCTAGCTACAAATCCATCCACACATTCTGTTTTACAGTGTCGTAGAGCAGAACACACTATTCACGTGACACCCATACTGAAGGATCACTGCCTACCAGTTGCTACCTGATAAGATGAGATTAGAAAAACACCTCTGTAAATCATACATATAGCTCTAAATTTTTAAATTGTAAGACATTTCCAGGGGCAGATGTGGACTCTGACCACAATCTATTGGTTATGACCTGTAGATTAAAACAGAAGAAACTGCAAAAAGGTGGGAATTTAAGGAGATGGAACCTGGATAAACTGAAAGAACCAGAGGTTGTACAGAGTTTCAGGGAGAGCATAAGGGAACAATTGACAGGAATGGGGGAAATAAATACAGTAGAAGAAGAATGGGTAGCTTTGAGGGATGAAGTAGCGAAGGCAGCAGAGGATCGAGTAGGTAAAAAGACGAGGGCTAGTAGAAATCCTTGGGTAACAGAATAAATATTGAATTTAATTGATGAAAGGAGAAAATATAAAAATGCAGAAAATGAAGCAGGCAAAAAGGAATACAAAGTCTCAAAAATGAGATCGACAGGAAGTGCAAAATGGCTAAGCAGAGATGGCTAGAGGACAAATGTAAGGATGTAGAGGCCTATTTGACTACGGGTAAGATAGATACTGCCTACAGGAAAGTTAAAGAGACCTTTGGTGATAAGAGAACGACTTGTATGAATATCAAGAGCTCAGATGGAAACCCAGTTCTAAGCAAAGAAGGGAAAGCAGAAAGGTGGAAGGAGTATATAGAGGGTCTATACAAGGGCGATGTACTTGAGGACAATATTATGGAAATGGAAGAGGATGTAGATGAAGATGAAGTGGGAGATATGATACTGCGTGAAGAGTTTGACAGAACACTGAAAGACCTGAGTCGAAACAAGGCTCCCGGAGTAGACAACATTCCATTGGAACTACTGACGGCCTTGGGAGAGCCAGTCCTGACAAAACTCTACCATCTGGTGAGCAAGATGTATGAAACAGGCGAAATACCCTCAGACTTCAAGAACAATATAATAATTCCAATGCCAAAGAAAGCAGGTGTTGACAGATGTGAAAATTACCGAACTATCAGTTTAATAAGTCTCAGCTGCAAAATACTAACACGAATTCTTTACAGACGAATGGAAAAACTAGTAGAAGCCAACCTCGGGGAAGATCAGTTTGGATTCCGTAGAAACACTGGAACACGTGAGGCAATACTGACCTTACGACTTATCTTAGAAGAAAGATTAAGGAAAGGCAAACCTACGCTTCTAGCATTTGTAGACTTGGAGAAAGCTTTTGACAATGTTGACTGGAATACTCTCTTTCAAATTCTAAAGGTGGCAGGGGTAAAATATAGGGAGCGAAAGGCTATTTACAATTTGTACAGAAACCAGATGGCAGTTATAAGAGTCGAGGGACATGAAAGGGAAGCAGTGGTGGGGAAGGGAGTAAGACAGGGTTGTAGTCTCTCCCCGATGTTGTTCAATCTGTATATTGAGCAAGCAGTAAAGGAAACAAAAGAAAAATTCGGAGTAGGTATTAAAATTCATGGAGAAGAAATAAAAACTTTGAGGTTCGCCGATGACATTGTAATTCTGTCAGAGACAGCAAAGGACTTGGAAGAGCAGTAGAATGGAATGGACAGTGTCTTGAAAGGAGGATATAAGATCAACATCAACAAAGGCAAAACAAGGATAATGGAATGTAGTATAATTAAGTCGGGTGATGCTGAGGGAATTAGATTAGGAAATGAGACACATAAAGTAGTAAAGAAGTTTTGCTATTTGGGGAGCAAAATAACTGATGATGGTCGAAGTAGAGAGGATATAAAATGTAGACTGGCAATGGCAAGGAAAGCTTTTCTGAGAAGAGAAATTTGTTAACATCGAGTATAGATTTAAGTGTCAGGAAGTCATTTCTGAAAGTATTTGTATGGAGTGTAGCCATGTATGGAAGTGAAACATGGACGATAAATAGTTTGGACAAGAAGAGAATAGCAGCTTTCGAAATGTGGTGCTACAGAAGAATGCTGAAGATTAGATGGGTAGATCACATAACTAATGAGGAAGTATTGAATAGGATTGGGGAGAAGAGAAGTTTGTGGCACAACTTGACCAGAAGAAGGGATCGGTTGGTAGGACATGTTCTGAGGCATCAAGGGATCACCAATTTAGTATTGGAGGGCAGCGTGGAGGGTAAAAATCGTAGAGGGAGACCAAGAGATGAATACACTAAGCAGATTCAGAAGGATGTAGGTTGCAGTAGGTACTGGGAGATGAAAAAGCTTGCACAGGATAGAGTAGCATGGAGAGCTGCATCAAACCAGTCTCAGGACTGAAGACCACAACAACAACATCAAGGATGGATGTTATGGTGTAACACTCACAATTTGCATAATTACATTGGAATAAATAACCCACCAAATTCATAATGAATGAATGATTGAAATAGCTTCTGCGATTCTAGAAAGACCTCTACTGCTTGCCTTTTTTCTGACTGCACTCGCACTACTTCCGTCTGAAGTGCCTTGAGTCTAAGTGTCTTGTGCACAAAACCGAATAAATGAGTGTATAGCACAGTACCGTCTTGGTGTTTTTGTTGATGAAACACGCTGTCAGTTCGTGACTTCTTCCTCTCCAGAGGCACCACGGTTGTAACGAAGTTAAAAGTCACCATCAATTGTGTTCCTTGCTCTCAATCCGTGACACAGCTCAGAATGGTTTGGAATTTAACGCAGGACGTTGTGGTCATCAGGAGCTGCACGCTTCCAACTCTTTTCGTCTTGCCGGTCAGTTGGGTACGAAAACGTTTTCACCTCTAGGATCGAATTGACTACCTCAGTGCCAAGTGCCATTGTGCAAGCCGTTTGCGGCCACCTTGGACGCTGCGGGGGGTTACCTTGTTTATTGTAAACTTCCAGGGCTATCTTCCCTCACGTGATATGTGCTTGCGAGTAATCGACCCTACTCTGTTAAAATGACGTTGGTCGCCCACTGTCAGGCACTCCAGTAACCTGTGGGATATGTTGATTAGAAAGGTCAAATTATTAAAATGAAGGACACAGGAGCTCCATAGCGAAATATGACTTTGTCAGTTGACTACACTGCAACTCCGGCTGAACGAGTACAGAAAGATCCAGCAAGAAGAATGGGCACATGTCCTTCGGTAACAAATATTTTAGGAGAATATGGTAGAATTTTCGACTGGCTGTGAGGAATAAGAAAAGTTGATATCCGGGTAGATGTTACAGGCAGTGTCACTACGAACCGTCGGCAGCAGATTACTGTTGGAAGCAGGGCGCAGATCTCGAGCTGCCATGAGTTGTTTACCACTGGCTTCGTACCACAGTCGACAGGGACTCGATTGGCGTTGAGCCATCTTGTAAAGAGGCACTGACTGCCAGTCTGTGATGTTCACAGATGAGTTTCGCTTCTGTTTGTGGCAATCAAGCCGACTGCAACGTGTCTGTAGAAAACACTGTGAAAATTCTCGAGGCCCATCCTTGTACATCTTCGACAATCGTGATCTGGGGATCTGTTACATATGACAACAGCACTGATCCGTTAATATTCAGCGACACTGAATTCTATGTCAAGAGGTGATATATATATATATATATATATATATATATATATATATATATATATATATATATATATATATATATATGAGCGAGGTTTCTACGGCTGCCGCCGCCTCTCGCACCCCAATCTCCATCGTTCACGGTCATTCCAGTCTCCTTCATTAAGACCTCTCGCTGCCATTGCTTCGTTGACGTCGTCTTCCCAGCATCTCGCAGGACTACCGCGCTTTCTTCTTTGATGTGGAGTCCATTTCCATACCCGTTTTGGCCATCTTGTGTCTGGCATACGCTGTAAGTGACCATACCAGAGTAGGCGCTTCCTTTCTATGTAGTCTAGGATTGTGCTTTTGACATTCATAACCTCTCTGATCCTATCATTCCTAGTATTGTCAAGTCTGGAGTTTCCACAACTCCGTCTCCAGAAATCCATCTCGACAGCCAGTGGGCGATCTTTCTGCCTCTGAGTTATTTCCCACAACTCTGCACCATATGTTCTGATACTTTCCATAATTGTGTGGTAGATGGTATGTGTTGTTCTGCGCGTTATGTTTTTGCTCCAGAGAATACCATTTAGTTGTTTTATGGCTTGCTTGCCCTGGCCTATTTTATTGTTTACATCATCCATACTTCTACCATTGGACGACAGTGTCACTTCCAAGTACTTAAAATTATGACAGCCTTTAACACAATCAGAACCGAGTTGTAAGTCTTTAACAGTATTTTCTCCCACTTTCAGATATTCTGTTTTAGATACGTTTATGACAAGTCCCCATTTTTCATATTCTTCTTTTAATTTTCGGAGCACGTAATTAGCATCTACCTCATATCCAGCTACTAACACTTGGTAGTCAGCAAAAAATAGAATGAACAAGATCTCGTCGTCTATAGGGACAGCCATTCCTCCGCATTTCCTTTTCCATGATTTTGGTGCCTCCTCTAGGTAGATCTTAAAGAGTGTAGGGGCAAGTGTGCATCCCTGGCGTAGTCCCTTTGTCACCTCAAACTCTTGAGATAGTTGATTTCTCACTTTAACCATTGCCGTACATCCTTAGTAGAGGAGTCTGACAACTTTCACATAGCTCGGTGAGACACCATTATCAATTAGACTTGTCCATAGCTTGTTCTGTGGAACTGTGTCATAGGTTTTCTGGAGGTCTACAAAGACAAGGTGGTTTGTAAGGCCCCTTGCTGTCCTTTTCTCCACTAGGTTTTTGAGGGTAAATACTCCATCAGTACAGGAGCTACCAGATCTGAATCCATTTTGTTCTTCAGATTCAGTTATTTCTTCTTCTATCCTCTTTTTTAGGATTCGTCCATACACTCTCGCCATGGATGGCATCACACTAAGACCACGATAGTTTGCACAATTTCTCCTGTTGCCCTTCTTAAATATTGATGTAATTGTTGCCTTTTTCCACTCCTTTGGGGCTTCGTCACCTCTAAGGCATCTGTCAAAAATCACTGCCAATATCTCAAAGGGCATTTAGGACTTCCTTTGGGGTTATCGGTGGTATATCATCATTACTGATTTCAATGTCTGGTGGGTTCTCAGTGAATGCAGCTCTGTTCTCAGTTAGTAGTCCTTGGTAATGTTGTACCCATCCCTGTATGCTAATGAGGTTTATAGAATGCTGAACCCTGTTACCATATCCTTCGTGACCACGTACCAAATGACAGATTCTGGGAGGAAAACTTACGTTCACACCATAAATGCCTTGGTGAAGGTACAGATCCTTGACTGGCTCGTCCAGTCCCCCGGTACATCAAATTTGCTTGGGAGACATATACTTTAATTTCAGCCGCCAGGAAGCAGTACTAATTAACCGACACAGCATGTGCTATAAACAAGCCAATAAATTCCTCAAGGTGACATATGGAGCCTGTTCACTTCGACACCACAGCGAATTCGGTGGGTATATTCATGCCCCTATGGATAGATGGACGTCAATTCTGAACGGAACGAAACTTTATTCATTTAATATTCGTTATGCGACGAAAACAGTCACAGAGTTTGATAAATATCGGTCTAGTGCTTCATGGTGTAAAATGCTACATTTCTGTCAGTGTGTAAAGTACCTGAATGAGCAGTCTAGCAGTCAGGTGCTGATAGGAGGCTCTAGCGTACGTACTTAACGTCGGAATACTGTCTGTCATACGTTACTTGAAGTATAGAAATATCGTGACGGCGACGATGAGAGCGGCGAGCGAGACGGAGTAGCCGGTGAAGTAGAGCGTCGTGGCCACCTCGACGATGACCTCGTCGATCACCTCGACCACCTCCATCTTGGGCAGCATCGCCTCGCACGATGAGTAGTTGCTGTAGCTCGACCACGTGCCGTTCGAGTGGCACCACCGGCTCGCATTTTCTGCAACAGTAGACACGTGGATAGTGAGATAAAACAGCACGTCTTGTTCATCTGCGACGAAAATTCTGTTGGAAAACAAGAGGTGATAAACGCGAAGAAACCCAAAAATAATCGTGCTAGTGTATCGCTCCAATTAAAGGCAAATGTGCACATGCAAATGTTTGTTATCACATTTCACCAATCAACTAGGTTTGAGGGGCTTTTGAGGTCATCTTGAACATTTCGGCGAATATGCTGTTGATGAACACAACATCAAAGACAAACTTACTATTATGTTTTATGAAAAGAAAATCTTCCGGCGTGCATCTACTTACAACGAGCCTGTCATCAAAGGCTGTTGACAACAGAATGTGCAGTACCAGTTTCAACCGCAACAGCGGCAGTAGCTATAGGCTTGTTACAAACTTAACCTAGCAAAGCCTATTACCACACTTACTCTACTGTGAGACAGAATAGTCAATGCTGTCAAGGAAAAAGGAATCCAAACATCTGGTAGTGGCAGTGAAAGAGATCACATGAATTAACGCACAGTGATACGAGACACTTGGCAAAAACTGCAGTGCGCCATCAAGTCCAGACGCTGAGGAATACTGACGAACGGCATCATTCTGTTGCTGGATAATGCCTGCCCATAAGTTGACAAGACTGTTTCGACCACGCTGCAGACGTTTCGCTGGGAAGCCGTTACGGATCCTCCATACAGTCCCGATCTCTTCCCAGGCGATTTCCATGTTTTTAGAGTCCTGAAGAATGGCATCCCTGGCTGTCGATTTGCTTCGGAGAGGGGCACGACTCGGTACCACATGGTTCTGTACGCAGCAGCAAACATTTTTCCGTGAGTGCGGTGCCCATCTTGGCTCACAGTGGGACAAATGTATAAACAGTTATGTAGATTACTTTTTAAATAAAAAGCAATTTATTCACTTTTTCCATGTGTCTCATTTTAATTTTACTGCCCACACATAAAGAGGAATTCCACATGAAAAGGAAGATTTTGGATGCATCCTACCTCGGAACATAGCTGTATGAAGGAAAGTTGGTCACACTGTATTGCAAACTGCCTGACAACGAAGACGAATTTTACAATTAGTAACCTATATCTATTCGTCCTTTTGCCGAGCTTGTCGGTGGAATGCAAGTCAGTTTGATACTTTAAGATCGCAAATGGATGCCTCTTACTTCGATAGAACGAGTAGCAGTAACCATATGGTAAGAATATGAATACGTTTATCAAAGATGATTAACGAAAACAACATTTTCAATCATCCAATTTTTTCCTAATTTCGTTCGTTTGGTATTACACAATTTTATTTTTTTGTGTTCTACGCCATAATTGCAATAATTACTGTATTGTCACCCTAGATGACGTCAGTGTTTATGGCACTGTTCTTCTCTTAGATTCACTGATTAAAAGGTTATGCTGACATTGTAGAAAATTTTCAAAATACTCTGCTAAACAATCTTATTGCCTCTCTAGTGAAATACTCTGCTAAAATGAATTTTTCTTGAAACTTCCTTTCTGCCGGACCAAGACTCGAACTCGGGACCTTTGCCTTCCGCGGGCAAGCGCCCTAGCAACCGAGCTACCCAAGCACGTCTCATGACCCGTCCTCACAGCTTCACTTCTGCCAGTACCTCGTCTCCTACCTTCCAAACCTCACAGAAGCTCTTCTGCGAACCTTGCAGAACTAGCACTCCTGGAAGAAAGGATATTGCGGAGACATGGCTTAGCCACAGCCTAGGGGATGTTTCCAGAATGAGATTTTCACTCTGCAGCGGAATGTGAGCTGATATGAAACTTCCTGACAGGTTAAAACTGTGTGCCGGACCGAGACTCGAACTCGGGACCTTTGCAAATCGCGGGCAGGTGCTCTACCAACTGCAGAGTGAAAGTCTCATTCTGGAAACATTCCCTAGGTTATGGCTAAGCCATATCTCCGCAATATCCTTTCTTCCAAGAGTGCTAGTTCTGCAAGGTTTGCAGAAGAGCTTCTGTGAGGTTTGGAAGGTAGGAGACGAGGTACTAGCAGAATTGAAGCTGTGAGGAGGGGTCGTGAGTCTTGCTTTGGTAGCTCAGTTGGTAGAGCACTTGCCCGCGAAAGGCAAAGGTCCCGAGTTCAAGTCTCGGTTCGCCACACAGTTTTAATCTGTCAAGAAGTTTCATATCAGCGCACACTCCGCTGCAGAGTGAAAATCTCATTCTGAATTTTTCCTGCTTCTTCTACGCGATAAGTGTAGGACTGTGCACACATTAACTAGTTTCTGTATTCAACTGATGCGGACGGCTATCGGCCCCGGGGATCTTCGCGGACGGCTCCACCGCTTGCGGAACGCCTGGGCAACTGTGAAATGCCATAAAACAACGCGTGGCTACTAACCGCGCGTATAACACGGGGCACAGACCCCTCGCTTCAGTGTGTAGCGGGCCTCAGTGGTCCATGCTAACGTACGGTCGATGCTGAAAGGCCACAGAGAAATAAGCTGCGTTATCTACCAATAACAGGGTCAGGATGGATGCTAACGTTCCCCCATCACAGATATCTTGGACCACAGCTATTTTCATGGTGATGTTAGAGGCTTTCATGGGTGATGGAGAAGCGTGAGTGTATAAATTTGAGGTAAGGTACCCTGATCCAGAAACGCCCGTGCCGAAAATTAGAAGCAAAAATCATTCTGGTACCTCGGACAGTGAAATATATACACCGGTACTGTTGTTGCTAAGATTGTAGGGTAGATAACTTTCAGAGTTGTTAGTGTGAGCCAAAACAAAGAAAAAATATCTAGTAAATTTGGAATATAAAATGTATACTTTAAGAACTATGAGCCATTTTTTGTCTTCGCTACAGTGAAACTTATCTTCTACTGAACAAGGGCCCATAGGTCTTTAGGAAAGTATGTATTTTAGTGCCAATATGTAGTGGATTTTTTTTCTTGTTTTGGGCCACACTCCCTCCTCCAAAGATGTGGAAACCAAACAGGTTGCAGTAGAAGCTGTGCTTTACAGTATCGAAGATTAACAAACGCTCATAGGCCTTAAAATATGCCTTTTATGGCCCACATTTACTAGACTTTTTCCTTATTTTGATCCGTAATAATACCTCTGAAAGTTTCCCAGCCTACAGTCTTGGCAACAACACCAGCGGTACATTTGTTCCTCTGTCAGAGATATCAGACCAGTTTTCGGACATAACTTTCGACTCGATCGTTTCCGGACTAGCGTTCCTTACCTGCAATTGATACAGTTCCCTTCTCCAGCATCCCTGAAAAATTTTAACCGCATCGTGAAATCATTCCTTGGACTGCGTAGACCAGTAACTCTGCCACGTTAAGTTTTGAAGTCACATGAGAGAGCAAAAAGTTGAGATTCTGTCATTACATGCTATGCAAATTTGAGTAGTCATTTACAGTTTCTCTCATTTATAGCTGAAATCAAGCATTCACCTTAAGCATCCAATGGCCTGTTTGAGTTTTACAAATGCGGTAGTGGAGGTAAGGTAATTTTTTTTCCGAAATGCTCAATATTAATGCCATGATTATCGTTTCTTACACTTGGCTATGTGAAAAGGTGACTAAAAGTTTGAAACACTGTACCGGCAGTTTTTCCTACTTACGAATGACAGAATTACATTCCTTCTGTGAACTTCTGTTTTCGTTGCAGTGAGAGTTACGTAATACGCCGCTTCCACAGGAGTAGCACAAGAAATGTCAGTTTGGCAAAAAGCATTTAGTTTCCTGACTATTCCACAACAATACGCGTGAAATATTTTCTTATGGTTTTATAAGAAATGACTTCGGCTGCTGTTCATAATGTCCAGTTTTACACAAAATAGCTATGACTACTGAGTCTCATAGAACAAATGTCGAAGCAATATCAAGGAGCATAATATATTAGGAAACAGTTAACACATTTAGATCTGAAGACTAACATACTAGGGTTATTCAGAAAGTAAGAAACGATCGGTGGCGAAATGGAAACCACAGTGAAAATCCGATGAAGTTTTGCACAGGTGTGTTGGGAAGTGTCTCTAGTATGCCCGTCGATCGCGTTACGTCGTTCTTGTTAATTCTGAGCATACAGGGAGCACATAAAGATACCTAGAACAATAGTGTCTCCCACCGAGTACCAGGGCAAGGTGAGAAATTTTGCCTGAAGCTATGCATCCAACATTACGTAACTGTCGTGCGCTTTCTTCTTCAAGACAATTCTCAGCCGCATTCTGCAGGGGAATGAAGATGCTCCTGCCTCTTTTTCAATTGAAAATATTTGATTACCCACAATACAGCCCGTTATTGTCTCCCTCTGAGTTTCATCTCTGCTAACATGAACCGCTGGCTAATACGACAACAATTTGACACAGACAACGAACTGTAGGACAGCGTAGATAATTGGCCGAAAGCACTGGCGGCTGCCTTCTACGAGGGTTATTCCAAAAGTAAGGTCCGGTTATAAAAAAAAAATCAAAACTAAAATGTTTTTTCAAAAAAATTGTTTTATTTACATTCCTTACATCTTTATCTATTTTTCTACATAACTTCCATACTTATTTAAACATTTGTCACATCGTTCAACAAGCTTTTGAATGCCCATGTTATAGAAATCGGCCGCCTGTGACGATAACCAGTCCTTAACTGCTTCTTTCACTTCATCATCTGCGTCGAAGCGCTTGCCGCCGAGAAACTCCTTTAAGTAACGGAACAGGTGGAAATCACTTGGCGCCAGGTCCAGACTGTAAGGAGGATGGTCCATCTGTTCCCATCCAAATTTCTTGATCAGAGCTTGCGTTTCATTTGCAGTGTGGGGTCTGGCATTGTCATGCAACAACAAGATTCCAGACGACAAAAGACCACGTCGCTTATTCTGGATTGCACGTCGAAGTTTAGTCAGGGTAGCGCAGTAGGCGGCTTTATTAATCGTTGTTCCTCTCTCCATAAAGTCGACTAACAATACTCCACTTCTATCCCAGAACACAGTCGCCATAACCTTACGTGTTGAGATTGTCTGCTTTGCCTTGACCTTGACTGGCGATGACGTGTGACGCCATTGCATTGACTGACGTTTAGACTCTGGAGTGATGTGAGAAACCCATGTCTCATCCCCTGTGACAACATTGTCTAAAAGACTGTCACCTTCCTTATGATATCGCTCCAAAAAATCAAGAGCAAAAGCCATTCTTTTCATTCGTTGGGGCTCAGTAAGCAGCCTGGGAACCCAACGGGCACACAATTTGTGAAACTTCAAATGTTCAGACACAATTCTGTACAAAGTTGTTCTACTCACATTCGGAAAATGCATGTCTACGTCTGTAATAGTGAATCGGCGATCTTCACGAATTTTTTTGTCAACCGCATTGACCAAATCGTCCGAAATCACTGATGGTCGGCCACACCGTGGTTCATCGTGCACATTATCCCGTCCTTCATTAAAAGCTCGCACCCACTTGCGCACTTCACTGTCGCTCATTATGTTAGGACCGTACACTTCAGTAATCTGCCGATGGATTTCCGCCGCTGAATTGTTTCTTGCAGACAAAAACCGTATCACTGCCCTTACTTCACAATCGGCGGGCTGATCAATTGTCTTAAACATTGTAAAGTGACACTGTGAACTACACTCAGCAACAGTAACAAAGCGAATGGCGGCGTTTGACGCGCAAGGCTTGCCGGCAGTCGGCGCGCATGCGTGTTTTGTCAGTTGGCGCCAAATTTCAATAGTTACGGCGAATCGGACCTTACTTTTGGAATAACCCTCGTATAACGAGGATATTGGAAAGCTGGCACAATGCTATGACAAACGCCTAAGTCGGATCGGTGAATATGGAGATAAGTAGCTGGAAGCTAACTAACTGTTGCAAATAAAACAGTTTTGATTTTCACTGTGATTTCCATTTCGCGACCTATCGTTCCTTACTTTCCGAATAGCCCTCGTATTTTCTAATTTTCACCAGCTGCCACGGAACCCATACGTATTATAAAAATCTCCGCCTGAATTACTGGTCAGGTTTCCATCAAACGTCGTACACTTTTTACTTACTGCCTGGAAAGAATCGCTGTGGGTGTGAGAACCACCTACCGATCATAAGGGTGGGGGTGAAAAAGAAGTGTAGCCTACGATGCGTGAATATCCAGTATTTGAGGATGAAAGCACTTACACCCAAACCTCCAGATGTCAGACACTCAGATCGGTACCAAACGTTGTATGTCGTTAGAGTGTCAACCAAAACTCCGATTTAGTTCGTACTATGTGCTGTCATCCCGCAGAGCGGGCGTATACATTATTTGAAAGTAAAACTTGGTTTACGGAGCAGACGAAAAGCATAAAAGTAAGTAAGTAACCGTGCAGCTCTCGTTAATAAGTCGGCAGAGGCCTGGGTTCAAAAATAAAGACAATTTTTTTTACTCTATTATGTGAGAAAGTGTTATATGGGACAATATATTTACGATGTATGAAAGGGCTTTTTGGAATTCACATAAATTTTTTTCTTGATAGTCTACTTTCGCTTTGATTCTTTGAAAGTAGTAAACCTATAGATTGTATTTGTAGTTTCATAGAACATGTACAGTAATTCGAACAGAAAAATAAGGAAACACTTGCATCATAAGTGCGGAAGTAATAGCAAAAACCACAATAATACTAATAATAATAATAAAACTAATCGTAGTACTAATAAACAAATTAATAAGATCAATAGTAAATACATAAAGTTCAACTAACTAAGCGAAGACAGGCTGCCAACCAAATGAACATTGCTACAAACTCCGAAGAGTCTGTTTACACGTCACGAAAATGTTCAACTATATAACAGTTTCCACGTAAACAGTTAAAAAAAATTCCTCAAAAGTGGGATTTCAACACAGTACCATTCGTTTGACGATCGAACGCTTTACCAACTCAACCACGCGACATACGCAAACCAGTTATCCGCAGATACTCTTTTACTGTGCTCCGTAGTTCTGGTGTAACTTCTAATTACCTTTAATGCATGTTCTACTGGGCGACAGCGCACAGCACGAACTAAATCGGACTTTTGGTTGATACTCTGTGGACATACAACATTTGGTACCCATCTCAGTGTTTGACAGCTGGAGGTTTACGTGTTCCTGACTTGCAACAAACTTTACACATAATTTCAAACCGTTACGCAACTTTTCTCTCTGACAACCCCCACAAAATGGTGAAAGGGAAAAAGTTTATCGGTTACATCATTTTAAAACTACTACATGATGCATGGCGTATATATTTATTACTTCTTTGCTACTAACTCCACTGGCAACACTTTTGGCGTATAGTTTCCACATATGGTCCGCCTGCGTAGCTGAGTGGCCATGTGGAGTATCGGTTCGATTCCCGGTACTGTTAAGAGTGGTCTGGATTGCACTCAGCTTCGTGAGATCAACTGAGGAGCTACTCGACCGATTAGTAGTGGTAGCAATGTCAAGGAATCCGACAACAACCACGGGAGTGGTGTGCTCCATACACAAACCTCTATTCCGCATCTAATGACGCCATGGCAGAGAATGACCCGGTGGTCGGTCAGGCCCAGCTGCCTTGTTTAGGGCTATAAGAAGGAATTTTTCTTACCCAAGTACGCCGCTGAATGTACTTACAAAATTATATTATTGTACGACTCATAATTCAGGATATATGATATTACACACATTGAGCTGCGTTAAAACCGAACTGCCGTGTGGAATACGCTAGAAATACATGTAAAATGTATGTGAAGTATATTAAATATATGTGACACGTGAGTATGAGGGCAAAGATAAGGATAAAAAAAACTCCTCCAGAAACCTTGGATCAATTTCAGCCAAACTTGGTACACTTATTACTTACTATCCTGAAACAAACACTGTGGGGCCGCCTCCTAATGGGGTGGGGATGATGTGAAGAAAGAAGGGAGAAGGAAGATATAGACAGAAAAATAGGGGTAAGGAAGACATGGAGACAGATACGAGGGAGGACGAGATGAACGGGAGGGGTGGGGGACAAGGGGAGGCGCAGAGAAACGGAAGAGTAACAGATGGATAGGGAGAGGAGCGGCGGTGGAGTTGAACCGAGAAACTAAAGATAAGGAGATGGGGGAGTAGCTGATGGACATAAGAGAGGTGTGGAGGCTGTGGACTGAGACAGTGGGGAGAAGGAGATGAACACAGAGGAAGGCGGAGGAGATGGTCTAATGAAACTGGGATACATACATACCTGGGCAAGGCTGTGTACACAGTTACAATAGTTTATTGTAAAAGTTGATTAACTGTTTTCTATCTGAAGACAAATATACGTTCTTACTTTTCGCAATAAAGAAATACGCCATTAACTGTTTTCTGTCTGAAGACAAATATACGTTCTTACTTTTCGCAATAAAGAAATACGACAACGAAATTCTTACAATGTAATTTCTGACAAAAAGTCTATATTTGTAATTTTCATCAAAGTTTCTAGTGAAATCTTCCAAAGATTCCCATCTAAGTTTTCCAAGCACTTATGTTACGTTATACCAACCTGTTACGACTCTGTCAGCCCATCCCTAAACTCGATCGATCGATACCTGTGTCGTGCCTAAGGGACAAGGACTCCAAAAACTGGAACAGCAGACTAGAATGGGCCACAGTAAATGCTTCTTTGCAATTTTCCTTACGTGTTCACAACTATTTCACGGAAACCGCCCAAGAAATCTGTATTCCATTCACCTTAACGGATGACATTACGTGCTCGTCGCATTTCATATTGCTCCTTATAATTCCCGTAAATACTTAATACGATGTGACGTGCTAAAAACGTGCACCACTAGTCCTGTAATCACATACTATCGGATTCTTTCTCATTGTTAGAGGCACTGACTAGCATTTACCCACATTTAAACAAAGGTAGCATTGATTATAACAAGTGGAGATGTTGTCCAAGTCTCTCTGCATTTCATTATGGTCCTCCATCGAAAATGCTTTCCTACAGACTGCCGAATCGTCAGAAAACAGTCCTGCAGTGTTGCTGATGCCATATGATAAATTATTTACGTATACTGAGCACATTAGTGGTCCTTCTTCGCTTCGTTGGATACATCCGATGTTACCCTAGATTCTGTAGGTCATTCACATACCAGAATGCCGTATTGAACTTTGTTATTTAAATGTACGTCGAACCAATCGTACGTCTGGGAGTATATTTCGTATGATTACATTTTTAATACAAGTCGATGATGACGTACAGTATTCAAAGTTTCTCTGCACTTTAGGAATGTGGAATCTACTTGTCCACACGCATTTTCTGATTGCAAGATGTCACGTAATAATACAACTATCTATGTTTCACACAAGTGTTTTTCTTCTGAAACCGTATTGATTCTTTCTGAGAAGTTTCTTTTCCTCAAGGAACGTTATAACGTTTGAGCTCAGAATGTTCTCTACGATCCTGCAAAGAAGGATTTAACCGTTATTGTTCTGTCGTCCTGTGGATACCATCTTTTGCCCTCTTTTTAAATAGGACCACATGCAGTCCTGGAACTTCAAGCTGCTAGAAACAGACCGAGGGCCGTTAATATTTTCATCACAGAGTAGCAACAAATACAGTGCTATGGCTGCAAAGATGTGCTTCATTTATAGGTTTCTTCCATTCTGAAATCATACACTAACCATACCCCTTTCTCGCCAATGCAGTTGACGTTGCAGGAACTGATACAGGGCTTGAATAATTTTGTTTGCTTTAAAATTAGATACGAGTCTGCCGAACACTGTAAATATTTTTCCCCCAAATGCGCATACGATTGCACAATACACCAGCAAAGGCAACTGTAGTCAAAGTTTCTCTATATGCCCTTCATACAAGGCCAAACCGAGCACCAAAGAATTTCTTGCTGCGAGTATTCTTTGCACAACTCACTCTGTTGCTGGTGTTGATACTGACTCGTAACACATAGGACCATGGGGTGATCATTCACCAGACCCCGCCAGTATAGCGTCAGTTTACTAAATATAAGTCACTAGAGAATGATGTGAATGAAACACCTAGCACGTCAATAATTTTACTGACAAAATTAGGGACGACGAGGAAAGGCCTGTTCACTCGTTTGTAAGTGCACCGAGCTTTTGCCGGGTATGTTGGCCAATGTCACATCATGGAGGAGTCAGTCATTGCGTGACCGTTAATTATTAATAATTCCAGGTGATTGGTGATTGTAAATATAACGCTCCCCCTCCCCCTCCCCCCCCCCCCCCCCAAAAATCCCTATTTTCCGTACATGACCAGATTGCAGGGTACCGTCGCTGAAACTATGATCCGAGCCCCAAACGCACTTTGAGAATGTAGCGGCCACCATTTAAAATTTTGATACATAGTAGACACTTATTCCCGACAGAGCGGTTCAGGAACTCGACAAATATGATTTGAGACTTGTGACAACTGTTCTGTTCTAATCAGAGGAGGAAGGTTGCAGAGCGGATGGTGCAATGTGCTAATCATCAAAGCTAAATGGCTGCAGTATTCCCAAACTCCCGCAGAGAAATTTCCATTGAAGACATTCATGAACCATGTCCAAACTGCTACATCCTTAGTCTTCAGAGCACTCATTCAGGACATCACCAGGCTGGACACAGACAAAGCTTAATACAATACACGGTCGTAGAACCAAAGGAATGCAGGAAGCTACACTTAGTAAATCAACCAACGTAGTCCGGGGACTTAATCCTGAGTAGGAAGAATCCACGAATGAGGTTTCCCAAAGCTCAATCTTAGGTTAACTATTGTTCCTCATACATGTTAAAGATTTTCCGTCTAACACACAAAAAGTGGGCCCTTTTTTTGCAGATGACACTGGTTTCTTAATCAATCCAATCATACATACAGAAAAAGAAGAAATGGTAAACAATGTTCTTAAACGTGTAGTTGGCTGGTTTTCTGCAAACAGTGTCACCCTCAACTTTAAAAATACACATCAGAATCAGTTTGGACATCTATTGGAACTACACCAATGGTAAGTGTAACACACGGTGAAGAAATTATAAACAAGGTGACAACTTCAAACTTGTTAGGTGTCTACACTGATGAAAATTTAAACTGGCGAAAGTACATTTTGGAATTCTTAAAACAACTTAGTTCAGCCACATTTTTACTTACAATCATATTTTAAATATTTTCATTCAATAATGTCGTATGGAATAATGTCTTGGGTGACTCATCTTTAACAGAGAAAGAATTCAATGCTCAAATGCCTTCTGTAAAATTTATAAGTTATGCTCACTCACCATCATCTTGTAGAACGTAGGGATCTGTTTAACGAGTTGGGTATTTCAATATTGCTTCACAGTGTATTTATTCCTTCACGAAGTTTGCTGTCAGTAACCCACCAGAGTTCAAAAGGAACAATGATGCACATAATTGCAGTATTAGAAGGAAAAATAAGAGTCATTACTCCATATTAAGGTTGTCTTTAGCACAAAGAGGTGTGTACAAAGCTGAAATTAAAGTTACTGATAACGTATCCAGTCATACAAATGTCTAACAGACATACGGTCGCAGGTTCGAATCTAGCCTCGGGCGTGGATGTGTGTGGTGTCCTTACGTTAGTTAGGTTTATGGAGTTCTAAGTTCTGGGGGACTGATGACCTAAGAAGTTGTCCCATAGTGCTCAGAGTCATTTGAACCATTTTGTCTAACAGACAGCAGAGTAAAAGCTGAAATTTCTTTTAGGAGTGCTAGTTCTCCAAGGTTCGCAGGAGAGCTTCTGTAAAGTTTGGAAGGTAGGAGACGAGGTACCGGTAGAAGTGAAGCTGTGAGGACGGGGCGTGAGTCGTGCTTGGGTAGCTCAGTTGGTAGAGTACGTGAACGCGAAAGGCAAAGGTCCTGAGTTCGAGTCAAGGTCCGGCACACAGTTTTAATCTGCCAGGAAGTTTCATATCAGCGCACACTCCGGTGCAGAATGAAAATCTCATTCTGGAAACATCCCCAAGGCTGTGGGTAAGCCATGTCTCCGCAATATCCTTTCTTTCAGGAGTGTTAGTTCTGCAAGTTTCGCAGGAGAGCTTCTGTAAAGTATGTAAGGTAGGAGACGAGGTACTGGCATGAGTGAAGCTGTGAGGACGGGGCATGAGTCGTGCTTGGGTAGCTCAGTTGGTAGATCACTTGCCCCGAAAGGCAAAAGTGCCGAGTTCGAGTCTCGGTCCAGCACACAGTTTTAATCTGCCAGGAAGTTTCAAATTGAAAAGGTTTTCTCCATAACAAGTGCTCCTATTCCGCAGAACAATTTTTATTGCTGTAGTGCGCAAAAGGTGGTGGCCATGAATTACTAACTCACATCTGTAGATTAAAAAATTATTGGAAGTCAGCAAGCTGGCATATTTAAAAATTAACTAGCCATGTGAATGTAAAATCATTCGTTTCTCATAATTATGGTTTATCGTGCAAAGTGATCCATAGGACATGAAACTAACTATAACTAACTAACTAACTAAGAATTGGGTGCGTCGGCGCCGCTAGAGTCAGTCAAGATTGCAGTGGTCCTCCCAGCAACCACACCTACCAAGAGTGGGGTCCTAGGATCAGCAGTAACATAATTAATGACAAGTATCACTGGAGCAGCAGACCTCTGCGCTTTCAAGAAGCAGACGACGACGCCTCACGTCACCTGCATACATAACACACAATGTGGGTGTCCACAACAAGGTCATATGCCGACGATAAAAGTCTTTAGTTTGGTCTTCCGCTGACACCAATAAATTGCAGAGACGGCATCTCCGTCCATTCAGGACAACGAAAGACGAGGCAGCGTCTACTTTTTCCTACCGCCCTACGAGGACTCCCACCAACCATACAGGAACCTGCTTCGCTTAGTCGCCCCACCCAGATCATCACTATTCGGGATTTCCCACACATACGCGCGTTTTGTTGGTGGAGGGGTTGATAACTAGCAGTAATGAAGTAAGAGGCAAAATACAGTGAGTAATAACTGTAATTTAATAGTGTCTAAAAGTAGTAATTTACAAGAAAAACCAAGGTGCTGTAGTGTACACTGAAGATGCTTTGAAATAAAGCGAAATGTCTGTGGTCTAGATAAGAAACGTGTTACAGTCTCAAAAGATGGTATATAATTGTATAACTGCGACTGTGGGAAAAAGGAGGCCTAAAAACAATAAAGACAGCGTGTACAATAATTTTTAAGCGGAATTTTGCCTGCTAATTCGATAGAGCGGGCTCATATTAGTCTAGCACGATATTCTGTTTAGCAATGAATAATAACCAGCATTCCATCACTGACTATGTAAGCTGCCCTGACCCATGTTGACTATTACAGCCGTGTAGGAGCGCTAGTCCGTCGCTGCTAGAGTACTGATTATTCTTCACGGTTAACTGTCCTTGTTAATACATATAAACTCAATATCGCTGTAGACTAGTTTTTGAGCGCTCTACGCCGAAGAAAGGTGCATCGCGAAGGAATTATCCGAATGGGACAGAAATCGGTACGTGTAACACACATGTACACCAAAAAAAAAAAATGATTAAATGGTTCAAATGGCTCTGAGCACCATGGGACTGAACATCTGAGGTCATCAGTCCCCTAGACCTTAGAACAACTTAAACCTAACTAACCTAAGGACATCACACACATCCATGCCCGAGGCAGGATTCAAACCTGCGACCGCAGCGGTCGCGCGGTTCCAGACTGAAGCGCCTAGAACCGCTCAACCACCACGGGCGGCAAACAAAGAAAAAAAATATTACAATTGACAAACGAAGCAAGTCAGTAACGCGTTGACCCACCTCTGGCCCTTATGCGAGCAATTAATCGGCTTGGTACTGATTGAATGAGTTGTTGTATGTCCTCCTGAGGCATATCATGCCGAATTCTGTGCAATTGGCGTTAGATCGTGAAAATATCGAGCTGGTAGAGTGTCCTACCCATAATGTTCCAAACCCACTCAACTGGGAAGGGATCTGGCGACCTTGCAGGCCAATTTAGGGCTTGGAAAGCACGAAGACAGGCAGTAGAAACTCTCGCCGTGTGCGGAAGGACATTATGTTGGTGAAATGTAAGAGCAAGATGACTTGTCTTGAAGGGCAACAAAACGGTGCGTAGAATATCGATGACCTACCACTGTGGTGTAAAGCTGCTGCTATGGAATGAAACTGCCCCCAGACCATCAATCATGGTTGTCGGGCCACATTGCGGGCGACACTCAGACTTACTGCTGTCCAAGGCCTCTCCAGACACTTCTTCGCTGGTCGTCAGCGTCTGTAATCTCATTAACTGGAGTAGAATTGTCTTCAGTGGTGAGTACTGTTCCAAACTGAGGCTCGATGACCAACGAAAACGTCTGTGGAGAAGTCCCGGGCAGCGGTGGAATGCTAACCATCGTGTTGTCCGCCATGGATTCTAACAAGAAGTGACGGTCTGGGGTGCCATTTCTTTCCGTAGGAGGATCCCTTTGATTGTCATCCGCGACTCCCTTCCAGCACAGCTGTAGCCGACGATATACTACGCCCCGTTTTATTGCCATTTATGGCAAGCCATCCTTTGCCTACATTTCAGTACACGGTGAAAGCTATTGCTTATCCTCGTGCTTCCAAAATCCTGCCTCGGCTAGCGAAGTCATTCTATCTCTCCCCAATTGAAAATTTCTGGAGCATTATGGGCAGGACCCTCCAATCAGTTCGGCATTCTAATGACCTAATTTGCAAACTGGACAGAATTTTACACTATATTCCACAGGAGCGCATCGAGCAAGCCTTTCAATTAGTTCCAAGCTGAATAAATGCTTTCATTAGGGTCAAAGGTGGACCAGCACGTACTGGTCATTGCTCTATTTGTTAAGCTGGTTCTTTTGAATGAATATTTGAGTTTTTCTGAAATGTTAATCATTTGTTTGTATGTAAATGTACGACACATCTACTAGTTTCCGTCGCATTCGGATAATTCCTTCATGGTGGGCCGTTTTTGTCTTAGAGTGCAAATTTGTTTGTAATGGCAAGCATAACTGAGTTTTTCATTCACCCTGGGTGTCGCATGAAACATGTCATGAGCAGTATTTGTTTGGGTCACCCCCAGCTACGCAACACAAACACGAAATTAAAGGTATCTGGTGAAACACCAGAGAAAATTCGCCTGATTACTGTTACAAGAGACACAATTTTTTTCATTTATATTAATGGAATCTTACATCGGAATGTGTTGGTTTCTCTTTAAGAACTCATTGTATTGCTGTAGCCTCGCTGCCTGCCAGCAGACGACCGTTCCAGCATTGCAGGTTGATCTGTATTTTCTTCCTCTAAGAAAACTATGGTAAACAGGTGCTAATATACTCCTTAAGACTTTCTCCACTTAATATTACAAAAGCCAAAACGACAATAATAACATTAATAATCATGGAAAGTGAGACGTGAGAGAAAATGTAGAAATGAAGAGAAAAGGAGGAAAACGAACAAGAAATAGATATGCCACTAGTACTAAAGTGGTAAAAAGCAAAATAATTATGTTACTTTTTAGGTAATTTTGATCTCAGTGGCCGTGATATCCCACATCCAGTTTAGCTTTCCACATTAGCTTCTAGAATATCGTCGATCAGAAGTCAAGCCGACTGTCTACAAAACTGCTGCCAATTACACGAGCTGTGTGACAGGCATTGGAGAACAGGCCTCGCTGTAAGACTCGTCTTCAAATCCGAAAACTTGTTCATGGTTCACTGGAGGCTCTTCTCTTCGTCTGAAAAGTTCTCATCCTAGTATCGAGCCGTTCCCTTTCACCTCGGCTTGCCGTATCCCGCTGCCCTGAGCACGTGCAATCTGACCAGCACTCTCTTCTTAAGCAGTGTCTGAGAGAACAGCGCCTATTGTGTTCTGAAAGCTATAGACTTCGCATCACACTGTGCCTCGTCGACCAGAGTTTAACGAAAGTTCATAAAGCAAAACTTTCAACACGAGATCAAATTTTTAATTACAATAGTCAAAAGGAAATAAAACGCAAACCCATGCATGAAAAATGTGAAATGCCTAATATTCTAGTCTCTCATTTCTAAACGTAATGCAATCAAACCATTAAAATTTCAATCTCTTGTAAATATTTTACTACTAAGAATCAGACAATCTGTGATACTATCCAACGCTACGATAACATTATTACGTGACGGGGAAATGACTGATCTCTTTCTAGTTATCACATTATTTTTATATGACCCTCCGTTTCATTGTGGGAATATTTAATACAAATAACTTCAATTCCACTATTACCAAGTAAACGTAGGCTAAATGGACAACCATGGACATGAAAGAATATCTGCTGTGTGCCGCAGCTGTCACTCACCCCTGTCATCTATGGACGGTTTTGGATAGCGCCGATTTGCCATGCACGGTGTACTTTAACTACGGCGGCACGGAAACAGTCTGTTACTTAGACGTTTCGGAAATGCTTTGATCTCTGGCTCGAAAGCCAAAGATCATACCTTTTGGGTGTCAGATAAATCTCTCTGTTTCCGCATTACTGCACTGTATTCCGCGTTCACCCGAAAAGCTTTATATACGCTCCACTACTACTGCTGCCACCTGCCGTCTTTGAGTGGTTATTGGACGTCGAACATACGGAGGCCACTTGTCGCAATAGCCCTCGAAGTACAAAGTGGGGGATGGTAGGGGTACTTCGTGCCCAGCTTTTGAAGATTTTGTAATCTTCTCTGTTTTTTCATGTTTTAAAATTCTGAAAAAAGGTATTTATTCTCTTTAATTAAACTTTTTAACCAGATACCATAAGTGTTTCAGGTATTTCAGGTAAATTTAACCCAAACCTTTTGAAGACATTGTAATCTACTCTGCTTTTTCATGTGTTAAAATTCTGAGGAAAGGTATTTATTGTTTTTAATTAATACTTCTACCAGATACTATAAATGTTTTACATATTTTAGCTAAACTTAAGTTAAAGTCGTAGTAGTTGATGTCACTTTTCCAAATGAGTGTCATATTCAATTGTTTCAAGTTCAGGACCCTACTTACACGTCAGTACTTGTCTAAAAACATATTGTGAGTAAAATTAAACAGCAGTTAACGAAATTCGCATTTTAAATTAGTTTGTTCTGGCCATAGTACAGCTGGCAGTACATGCTGATGAAAGTGCTCTCATATTGATAAGAGTGTGCTAAACGATATTTTCTGGTTCTGGACCCTACTTACATATGAGTGCCTCTCTAAAAAATGTTCTTAATGTAAGTCAGTAACAATTTACGAATTCCACTTTTTTCAGATTTTCTTAGTGTGAGCATAAAGTATCCCTGTCGCCCCACCTCCCCCATCGTCTTTGTGACGCACGTTACGAAATATGCATTGGTATTGATAGTGCTATGGTGACCGTATCGTGCATTTTGTAGAAATAATATCACGGATCTTGTATGTGTTAACTGCTATATGTAAGAAACATAATTTGAATTACTCGAGACCGTATACAAGAAACAACAAGAAAATAAATGGCACTGCTTTCATTACTGAGGTACTAACACGTTGTGGTCGTATTATTGCGCGGAAGTTTCTCACCTATTAACTGCGACAATTTTCAGGCAACTACATCATTTCCTTCTATTGCCCAAAACATTTGTGCTGGTCACTTTTCCGGGACTGATCAGGACCTCCGCCGTTACTGCCAAGCAGTGCAACACTTGTACAAAAAATACTTTTTCTTTTTTTCAGTTCCAAAATTTTTTTTTTGCAGGACCAGCAACCTTTTTTAAAAATTCTGGTAGCGTTTATTGACAAATCCTATCACAAAAATGGTTCAAACGGCTCTGAGCACTATGGGACTTAACATTTGTGGTCATCAGTCCCCTAGAACTTAGAACACTTAAACCTAACTAACCTAAGGACATCACACACATCCATGCCCGAGGCAGGATTCGAACCTGCGACCGTAGCAGTCGCGCGGTTCCGGACTGAGCACCTAGAACCGCGAGACCACCGCGGCCGGCAATCCTATCACAGTTGCGGTGCCTATGTTTGGCGATTACCTTCGAACCAACTGTTTCATTCTCAATACTGAACTACTGAGGCTGCACTGAATGTGTCTGATCTTGATAACAAACACCAAAGTTGCTCTACACGCTTTAAAAGGTAATCGCAGATGACTGTCACAATCAATATGTGCCTACTTTGCATGTCAGAATCAAACTTGCTAGGTAGGTAGACTTATGTTGATTGCGACAGTCACCTGCGATTATTTTGTAAAGCGTTTGCTATTAAGATAAGACACATTCAGTGCAGCATCGCTAAGTCAGGCTTGAGAAAGAACAAGCTGGCTCGAAACTAGCCGCCAAACTTACGATGACGATGTCTGGTTTGTAGAGCGCTCAACTGCGCGGTTATCAGCGCCCGTACAAATTCCCAACCTTTGCTCAGCCCAATCTCGCCACTTTCATGAATGATGATGAAGCGATGGGGACAACACAAGCACCTAGTCATCTCGAGGTAGGTGAAAATCCCTGACCCCGCCGGAAATCGAACCCGGGGCCCCGTGCTCGGGAAGCGAAAAACGCGACCGCGAGACCACGAGCTGCGGACCCAAACATACGAGTATGTACTGCAACTGTGACAGGTTTCTTAAGAAAAGATTCACTATATACTTTTCAACTGAAAACGGAATAAAGGAATTAGGTTTAATACAGCTTAAAAAACGAGATCATCAGAGGAGCACGCCTTTCTCAGATTGTGGAAGTAGATAGGCCAGCTGTTTTTAGTAGGCAGCATCCCGGCATTTGCCGTAACTGGCGTTTGGAAACCATGGTAATCCTGAATCCGGATGGGAATGGTTCCTGTGACTCTGAGCTCTATGGGACTTAACATCTGAGGTCACGCGGTTCCAGACTGAAGCGCCTAGAACCGCTCGGCCACATCGGCCGGCTCCGGATGGGAATCTGAACCACAGTCTTCCCGAATGCCACTCTAGGTCTTACCACAGACCCACAAGTGGGTTTCCTGACTCGAGGTATGCAGCCTAATTATACGATCCTACAAGGCCAGGTGAATGCTTTGTCCACTCGGGCACTAGTCGCGTGGCGCCACTGACATCTGGAGTAACGTGGAGTATAGCTCTCTGTAACCCATCATTTCCACTCATCACAGTCGTGGAATCCCTAACAACCAACACGAGCAGCCATGTCACATAACAATAAACCACAGGTCGTGATACAGATAGAGTTGCATTCGGACACGATTTGGTAGGCGTTTCTCCTTGTTACAAGAGGCATAACAAGATCTTCCCTCCAACAGCTAGCACCTAAATTCAATTTCTGACTCGCTGCGTAATTTTCCTTTACACACAGCATGTAGATGGCGTTACTCCCGCGTAATCTGTGCGGTTGATCTGAAGTACTAATCAGTTGCATATTCAAGTTAGTGGTATACTATTGTCAATTTTGTGGTTGTTGCATGCGACCTGCACAATGCTGCAACTTGAAGAGCCGGCAAAGTACACTACTGGCCATTAACATTGCTACACCAAGAAGAAGTGCAAATGACAAACGGGTATTCATTGGACAAATATATTATACTAGAACAGACATGTGATTACATTTTCACGCAATTTGGGTGCATAGATCCAGAGAAATCAGAACAACCACCTCTGGCCGTAATAACGGCCTTGATACTCCTGGGCATTGAGTCAAACAGAGCTTGGATGGCGTGTACAGGTACAGCTGCCCATGCAGCTTCAACACGATACCACAGTTCATCAAGAGTAGTGACTGGCGTATTGTGACGAGCCAGTTGCTCGGACACCATTGGCCAGACGTTTTCAATTGGTGAGAGTTATGGAGAATGTGCTGGCCAGGGCAGCAGTCGAACATTTTCCGTATCCAGAAAGGCCCGTACAGGACCTGCAACATGCGGTCGTGCTTTATCCTGCAGAAATGTAGGGTTTCGCAGCGGTCGAATTGAGGGTAGAGCCACGGGTCGTAACACATCTGAAATGTAACGTCCACTGTTCAAAGTGCCGTCAATGCGAACAAGAGGTGACCGAGACGTGTAACCAATAGCACCCCATACCATCACGCCGGATGATACGCCAGTACGGCGATGACGGATACGCGCATCCAATGTGCGTTCACGGCAATGTCGCCAAACACGGATGCGACCATCGTGATGCTGTAAACAGAACCTGGTTTCAACCGAAAAAATGACGTTTTGCCATTCGTGCACCCAGGCCCGTCGTTGAGTACACCATCGCAGGCGCTCCTGTCTGTCATACAACGTCAATGGTAGCCGCAGCCACGGTCTCCGAGCTGATAGTCCATGCTGCTGCAAACGTCGTCAAACTGTTCGTGCAGATGGTTGTTGTCTTGCAAAGTCCGCATCTGTGGACTCAGGAATCGAGACGTGGCTGCACGATCCGTTACAGTCATGCGGATAAGATGCCTGTCATCTCGACTGCTACTTATAAGAGGCCGTCGGTATCCAGCACGGCGTTCCGTATTACCCTCCTGAACCCACCGATTCCATATTCTGCCAACAGTCATTGGATCTCGACCATCGCGAGCAGCAATGTCGCGATACCATAAACCGCAATCGCGATAGGCTACAATCCGACCTTTTCATAGTCGGAAACGTGATGGTGCGCATTTCTCCTCCTTACACGAGGTATCACAACAACGTTTCACCAGGCAACGCCGGTCAACTGCTGTTTGTGTATGAGAAATCGGTTGGAAACTTTCCTCATGTCAGCACGTTGTAGGTGTCGCCACCGGCGTCAACCTTGTATGAATGCTCTGAAAAGCTAATAATTTGCATATCACAGCATCTTCTTCCTGTCGGTTAAATTTCGCGTCAGTAGCACGTCATCTTCGTGGTGTACCAATTTTAATGGCCAGTAGCGTACTTTCTCGTTCCTTCCTCTCCTGCCCGTCCTTGGCTCACACCCTGTCCCGCATCATCGTGTGCCAGGCTCTGGGATGCAGGGTGCGTGCCGGCTGCAGACGGGCGCGCCCTCTCCGGGCGCGGCGGCGCCGGCTCCACGTGGTGACGTCACGGCGCCTGCCCCGCCCGCTACGCGCCGCTGCTACCAGATGGCCGCCGCGCTGCACAGTGGCCGCGTCATTGTCCTCCCCGTCCCACACCTGCCGCCCAATCGCGTAACGCGTAGGGGGACAGGCCGTGGGTCCGGAAGCAGTAAATCCGCGCGCCTAAGGCGCTCTGCGAGGCCTTTGTCGCGGACGGCCTCCGGCTGCGTAATGAGGAACTACGGCACTGGCTACGCGATTGGAAGCCCAGCGCCCAGTCTGATGGAAACTGCCCCGTCCCGTCCCGTCCATTCCCTTCCCAGCGGGCACCAACTCCGGTAACGTGGCTTTCGGCCAAGAGACAACGAAGGAAAGAGGTTAAGAAGTTACAGTTCTGGCATTGACGTCTATCACACTGCATCAGAGAGACACATCGTCAGTCTTACTAAATGAAAAATATCTTGTGAGAAACTAGTCGACACATGCGCACAGACACTCACAGACAGCACACACACACACTCACATACATCCACGCTTCTCCCGGAAATACTCCGTGTTGTTCACAGTCTGCACTAATGACAGAAGTACCTTCACTCGAACCATATGAAGTTCTTGAGGTAGGCAAGTGTAACGTGTGGAATTTGATAGGGCGGCGGTTCAAATCTCCAGCCAGACATCCGGGCTTGGGATTTACGTAATTACCATAAATCGCTAGATGAAAATGCTGGGATGGTTATTATGAAAGAGAACGGCCGATTTCATTACTCAACCTTCCCAAATCCGAGGTCATTCTATAACTGTTATGTTGATGCACCTTTCACTGCTACTCTGTCATGTGCAAGCTATTCACCTCCGAATAACTGCTGCACACCTATGTCGTTCTGAATCTGCTTGCTGTATTCATCCCCTGCTCTCCCTCTACGATTTATATCCCCCACATTTCCGTCTACTTCTAAACTGATGAGCATTTGATGTCTCAGAAAGTGTCCTACCAACCGAACTCTTCTTCTAGTCATATTGTGCAACACATTACTTTTCTCCCCAATTCTTTTCAGTACTTCCTCGTTAGTTACGTGATCTGCCTATTTAATCTCAAGCATTCTTCCGTTTAACCTCATTTCAAAAGCTTCAATCCTCTTCTTGTCCGAACTTTTTATCGTCCATGTTGAACTTCCACACGCGGCTACAGTCCACATACCCTTTCAGAAAAGACTTCCTAGCACATAAATCTATGAAACTTTCTGGCAGATTAAAACTGTGTGCCGGACCGAGACTCGAATTCGGGACCTTTGCCTTTCGCGGGCAAGTGCTCTACCAACTAAGTTACCCAAGCACGACTCACGCCCAGTCAACATTGTCAAAAGCTATTTCTAAGTTTACAAATGCTACAACCGTAGGTTTGCCTTTCCTTAACATGTGTTGTAAGAGAAGGCGTAGGGTCAGTGTTGCGTCCCGTGTCCCTACTTACGGTAAAGCAACTACAATCGATACAGCAGTTGGGCAGAACACCATTATCACATCACATCTACACAGCAGCTGACCAAAACAACAACAGCACCTACATAACTCTGTGTAAGGCCACCGTTGGCAGACACAAAAGTTTAACTTGTGACGTAATGTCACGCAGTAAGCCTGTGAACATGATAGGAATACTTACCACATATTCAACGCCGCTTTTGGTTGCTAACAACAATAATCAGTTTGTTGCTGAAACTCAGTTATTTTCGCGATTCGGCCACAACCTTGTCGTCAGAGTATCAGAAAAAGAGCTTAATTATAAAGTAATGCGTGCAGTAATAGCAGTCGAATCACTGATGCTCAACAGCACCAACGTTTTGGTTGATACCCCTTGGCATAGTACTGTGTATTACGTTGTTTTGTTTTATATTCTGACAAAGTATTAAATCAGAAACGCGCACATAGAAAATTTTTAATAGAAAACGGTTTGTAATTATTACCTACGAAGAAACAATGTTTGGGACGTTCTCAGAATCGATTAATGGGGTATTCCTACTGGTGACAGTCGCGTGAAAGTGTTGAATGGTAATTAATGGTATGCCGTACCATTACCCAGTAAGAAACTTCTGGTTCATTGACAGATTTTAGAGGACAATATTGGGGAATTAAGTTCTTATTTTTTAATTTAATTCACAAATATATGATCCAGTTTGGTGAAACAAATAGACCTGATGTAAGTTCATCAAATTCGATAAAGGCGTTTGTGAATAAGAAACGTATTTTTCAAAAAATCACGTGCTCCAACTCAACAATATCATATTTCATTAACTGTTTCCCCAGTGTTGACATTCGAAATTCATTTATATTGTAGGAGAGGTAAAACGTACAGGGTTTTCAAAGACATTCATCACATTCACAGTACTACATACTCTGTGTGAATAACGTAAAAATTGGGGTACGTTTTAACTTACGCCTAGAAACTTAAAGTTTACTCTGGCGCCAGTAGCCGATTGCTGGTCCATGTGTTTGCTGGGAACGGTCTGTCTGAGGACCCCTTGTTTTGCAATATATTTTGTTTTCTAACTTTTACAAATACGGGATCTTGGCAGACAGCAGAAGTAATTCGCTGCCTTAAGCAGCGCTGCAGAATACGATGGCAGCCAGTCGGAAGCTGGTCACATCGAAGGCAATGTTTGTGATCGGACCTTACGGCATAGTAGTGAGTAATGGTAGTAGAGAGAAGGATTGATTCAGTTGACAATTAAATATTGTTGAATCACTTATCTCGCCAATCACCGACAGGATGTGTTCGGGTCCTCTTCCTACGTCGTAGTCAGTCCCATCATACTCTCGAATTTTATTAACTTTTTGAAAGGAATTGTTTTATAATATTAAACTGTTACTGTTTTACGACGTTTGATAATAAACTAATCATAATGGCACCCCGGGGATTAGTTTAAGTAAATACGCTACCCGCTTGTCAACTTGCAATCACAGGTAGTCCGCTTGCATCTTCTGAAATATCCACTACACTACAAGAGCTGCTTCGAGGGGGCAACAATTACGAGATACTCACAGAAAACAGGTAGAAGGACATCCTACGTGCCCATTCGTTAAGATAATCCACGGAAAGATTGGTTTAACTAACGCAGTCTTGGATTGGAAGCCACGACCATTTACATTGTACCTCACCTATACCATACTCAGAAACTTTTATATCGGTTTAGTACAGTGAGGGGATTTTGCAGCCACCGTAATCTAGCTCGCTCGATCATTACCCAATACGTGTTTAGTAGTTATGACGATAATTCAGCAACAACAGGATTTAATCTGACACCTGGTAAGCTGCTTAAAGATCTCTAATTGCGATACTGGCCTCCATGGTCACTTGATCTCAAAGAATGTGACTGTTATTGACAGAGAAGTGTGAAACAACCCACCTATGTGTCTTCCCTTAGAAGAACTTTAGATAACTGCGACACTGCTTAGAAACACCAGTGAATCCATGAACTCCAGAAATGTTCACAAAAGTATAGAATGATTATCGTGCATCCTATAGAGGCGCATTGTACATTTGCGTGACGCGGAACATAAATGTAAAAAGTACGCGCTGGTTGTATATACAAATAAGTAAAACGTACTTTGAGATCGTTTTGAAAATGAAAACTTTGTACTCTTACGCGTTACAAGTAACCTCAAACTTATACCTTCTTTCATTTATAAGCTATCATTTTATTTGAAATAATATGCAACATTTTGCAACACCTTGTCTTCTGAAATATTTAAAAAATCTTCAGTTGAGAATTGTTGTTCAGTCCGACGACTCTATTCACTGTTCACTCGTCTCCCACGAACAATCACTAACGCAAATTTCTTGGTTTAAATGCCATCGCCTCACTGTTACCGCAGCTGCAGGTTTTCAGACAGTACTGAAGGTAGCCTTTTGCACATCGAGCGTGGAAACAGACAAGCTACAACGACCTCTAATTTGCCGTATGAAGTACAGAGATAAGCCGAATGCGGATACACGGTCTTAAGCAAACTAGCCTTGTATTCAGGAGGCATATGGTGCTATACACACAGCTTAATTTCTCATTTGTGCATCCCTAGATATGAAAATTCATAATCTAGCAGATGACGATTAGTTTAGAAAAGGTAAAGGCAACATACAAGCAGTGGTACTTGATAATACACGGTCCAGTCACATTAATGTGGCCGCCACCTATATTTGACGTCAACTTGCGATAGGCACTAGCAGACTCCTCTTAGAAACTTTAGCAGTTAGAGTGCATAAAAAAATGTGCCGATAGAGGTGGGAAGGGGAGAGGGGGAGGGGTAGGAAGTACAAGACGTACGCGGCAAACAGTGAAATCGTTGTCATAGAGCAGAACTGAGTGATTTATCTGACGTCCAGAAGGACATGATCATTGCATTCGGGACAAAGATTAAAGTATTTCCGAAACCGCTAAATATATAAACTTTTCGCGTGTCGCCGTGGTTAAGGTGTATGTCGTGCAGTGCAAAATGGCGCTATCCAAAACTGAGGGCACAGCGAATCAACACATATATGCATTTATCCTTGGAGGCCATGTCTGTTTTTCCTCGGCAGACGATAGCATCTACCGACAGGACAGTGTAACATATCAGACTTGCATGGTTCAGAGGGCACCAGGATGAGTTTACCATACTTCCATGGTCACCACACTCGCTGCGTTTAAACCCAATCGCGAATCTGCGGGACCACCTCGATCGGGCTGTTTGTGCTGTGCATCCTCATCCGAGAAACCTAGCAAAGCTGTCCACGGCACTGGAATCGACATGGCTCCACATCCCGCTTGGTACCTTCCAGGACCTCACTGAGGCTCTTCCTGCACGTCTCGTAGCGGTCTGCGCTGCGAAAGGTGATCACTCAGACTTTTGACAGGTGGTCACATTAACGTGACTGGACAGTGGAGAATGAAGACTCGATAACAAGAAAGACACAAATTTCTTGACCTATACAGAGACTTAGAGAATGTAAAATGGTACAGGACGTTCGAAATTCTCAGAAAATTACTTGTGAGCTATATAGTAACTCACGTATTAAATAGTATGCAGTAGAACCAAGAGGGAACAATAAGAGTAGAAGACCTAGAGCGACGTGCTCGAATGAGATAGGGTTCAAGACACCCCTGTTTTCAATCTATGCATCGAGGAAGTAATGATGGGAATAAATAAAGCTTCTGGAACGGGATCAAAATTCATGGCGAAAGTATATCAGTGATAAGATTCGCTGATGATATTCCCATCCTGAGTGAAAGTGTGGAAGAATTGCAGAACCTATTAAATAGAAAGCATTTAATGACCCGTGCACTACAGATTGAGAACAAACCAAATAACGACTAGACTAATGACAGGAGCAGAAATGAGATTAGCTTCAAAATTATCAAAATTGATGACCACGACGCAGATGAATCGAAAGAACTCAGCTGCCTTGGAAGTAAAGTAGCACATGATGGGCGAAGCAACAACGACGTAACGAGCAGACCAGCAGAGGCCGCGAGGACACTCCTGGCCAAAAGATTTCTACTAGATTCAATTATTTTTAGGAACAAATTATTGAAAATGTACGTTTGTAGCACATGATTGTATAGAAGTGAATTATGGTATATAGGAATACCGTACAGAATAACAGTTTTGATGAAGTAGAAACACACCGCAATTGAAGGATGTTGAAAATATTAGGTGAAATGATAAGATAAGAAATAAGGAGTTTCTCCATAGACTCAATGATGAGAAGAACTCCTGAAAAAAGTCTACAAGAATAAGGGCCAGATTGGTGCATGATGTGTTAACACGTCAGGAAATCCGTTCCATTGTGCTGGAAGGAGTAGAGAACTAAAAGTAGCAAACGAAGACAGAGTGGAACATATGTTATGTAATGTAACTGAGGACGTTGGGGGCAAGTGCTAGACTACTCTGACGTGGAGTCGTCGCCAGAAGGGGAGCGCCAGGCCGTGTCACAGAAGACAGAAGAGAAGAAGGAAATGACTACATTACCACCTTCCCCCCCCCCCCCCACCTCCCACACACGCACACACACACACACACACACACATACACAGACACACACACACACACACACACACACACACATTCAGACCAGAGAGAAACCCTTTTCCAACCCAAGTAGGCGACATGTCTTTAGTGGTTTTATCATCGATGGTACTTTGGAACCCCAATATTCATTCGTTCTCCAAGTGTTTCACAAAACACATAATAACACAAAACACATATTAAAAATATTATGTGGGACACTCAAACCGTACTCTTGGTGAAAGGACCATTATACTGTTATTCAGTACATGAAGTTTTATCAATCGAGATAAAACATGCAACACAGATCGTTTAGCTGCTTTGTACCAAATTGTTGTCTCGTGTTTGGGCTGGTCGATAGAAACTTCTACCAAAAATCTGGGAATAGATGTAAAATTTCCAAACTATTGATGTAAGTTAAAGCATCAGCTTATGAATAGGTGATGTGTTGTCTTTCCCAAATACCAGCTTCATGGATATGAATGGAGCATGAAGGAGAAGAGTAAAATCAGAAATTTTGTGCTTATCATACAAATTTATGTTCATCTGTGGTTCGTGTGTCCACTACTTTATGCCTTAGTCCTGTATCCAACTTGCTATTAGACAAAAGTACATTTGAGACGATCCTCGATCGCGGCAAATTTAGAAATTCCTTCATGTCTGACCTCCATCGGTAGTCGACCGGCCGTTGAAAGTAGTCAAGTATGAAATTCGCTCATTCATACATGTTAAAAAAGGTAAAGCTGCCTTCAATCTGAAGGTTGGTTTGAGCACGATATTGCTTTGCAAAGTGTGGTCATATTGGAGGTTTCATGCCCTGGTATTCCTATGACATGTGGACTGACTAATCCAGTGTGTTACAGTGAGAAAAAATTAACATAGACTCTGAATAGTAGTGCAGCGTGACACTTTTCACGTTTTAAAAACCCTGTCACTGGAAAATGCCATAAGTTACATAAAGAAATCCTAAGACTGAGCACAGATCGAACTCCAAATTAGTTATTATAGAATACTTTTACTGGAACGCAGCTTGATTTCCTGCGAAATCTACACCAACACAAAAAAGACGCACCATGAAGGAATTATCTTAACTGGACAGAAATCGGATAATGTAACGTGCATGTATAGACAAACCAATAATTACAATTTCAGAAAAATTGGATGATTTATTCAAGAGTAAAAGCGTCACGAATAGAGCAAGACAGTAGCGCGTTGGTCCTCCTCTAAACGTTATGCAAGCAGCGTCAAAAACGCGAGGTGGTTGGCGGGCCCTGCCCATAATGCTCCAAACGTTCTCTGTTAAGGAGAGATCTGGCGACTTTGCTGGCCAAGGTAATGTTCGACAAGCACGAAGACAAGCAGTAGAAACTCTCGCCGTGTGAGAAAGGGCATTATCTTGCTGAAATACAAGCCCAGGATGGCTTGCCATGAGGGGCAACAACTTTGGGCGAAGAATATCGTCGAAGTACTGCTGTACTTTAACGGCGCCTCGTATGACAACCAACGGATCCTGTTATGGAAAGATATTGCCTCTCATCCCATCACTCCTGATTGTTGGGGCGTATGGCAGGCGAGAGTCAGGTTAGTATCCCACCGACGTCTGGACGGTCTCCAGACACGTCTTGGCTGGTCATCAGGGCCTGGAATCTCATTGTCTGAAGAAGAATTGTCTTCAGCGATGAGTCCCGCTTCGAATTGAGACCGTATTATCCATTCGGATAATTCCTTCGGGGTGCTTTTGTTTCAGACAAAGATAGTAACAGCATCTTTTGGATAAAAATCTAATCGGTGCCAACGTCTGTGTTCATCACTGCGCGTTATCATGAATAGGTGGTTTCCGTGGGGATGGCAGTACTTTTTACAAAAAGGCACTGCTCAAAGCATACAGATATACTAATGTTAGGGTCTAACTTGTAATGCCGCAAGACTCGATTAATGTATCCTAAAAAGGAAAAAATAATGGAAATAAATGGTTTGATCGTTTCTTTAAGATTATTAAAAATAGAGGGATGTGGTTTAATCGTCAGAGTACATTCAGAGATAAAGCTACAACAAAGAGGAGTAAACATACGGCAGCGCCCAACATAAAATAATACTGAATGATTGCTGCTACTGTTAGAAGCCACGTAATATCTCAGACTCACCCCTCAGCTGAAGGAATTGATTGATTATTATTTCTATCATTGTTATCATTTTATCTGAATTTATTTTGATATCGCTGACAGTTTCATTTCGATGAGTTATCCAGAAAAATTGCTGTTTGTGGATTTCTCTGGGGATATAATGATGACAATCTTAATGCAGGACTTTTATTTGTCGTTGAGCTAAGCAGTCGTATATGTTGTAACCAAAAATACTTCTCACAGAAAACATCAGCAATAAAAACAGGTGAGTCCAAAATAGACATCACAGCTAAATTATTTGCTACCAATCCATTCGTTTTTAAGGTTTACAAAATAGCGGCTCCAGTCACCTAGTATCATCAATATAACACAAGCAAGCAAATTATTAAAAAAAAGCTGTTATTATGATTCATACAATAAATATTTTATGGCTAGTTGGTCGACCACATGCTCAGTCGCATCAGTTGCATTTACCAAATTATTCATTGCCATTCATTCGGTAGTCTGAATGTAGCGATTCATACATACCTTACGGCATATGAATAGTGCTGTACGTGATTTTACAGCTGATGATAGCAAAAGAAACCGTTGGTAAGACTCGATGATGGCACTTAGTTTGGCGTTCTCGACTGCAGCAATGGACTCGCCACTGAGGGACGGACGAATCGCATTAGTAATGTCAACATATCCACACTCCATAAGACAATGCAGGAAGCTACCCCAGAACATTGACGCACATTCGTAGAGTACAATGGATTTTCTCCTGCTACTTTTAGGCATGCCCCACTACCGTAAATACCTCCCACCACTTCGAAACTGCTACTTTAGGTCTAGCACGACAATAATTCTGGATGCAAGTGACCTTGACAGGTTACTTTGATTACAGTCCTTCTCGGAAGCTATTGAATAATATTGACATTTTGTTTAATGTGGAAAGGAGCTGGTGTAAACCGAGCACTTTTTGGGCTGACTCAGCTCTCTTCCAGTTGTGTATGATACCGCCGCTTTACATTTGTTTCGCGTGGCCCACCTCACGTCTAAAATTCCGTTTGGTAGTGAAATCAGCGGCAGAACGTCGTACCTCCCTCCAGCCATCTCTCTCGATTCTGGGCTCTGGAAAATAAGCAGGCCTATTTAAAACTGCGTACTTGGCAGACAGATACAGGACGCCATCTCGCAGCGATATAAACTGTGGCCTGTAATGTAGCAATTTTGAAACTAATCGGGGCAGCCCGGTATGCGAATAAGCTAAGCAGCCGTTTCAGAGAGCTGAAAGTATCGCTACTACGAAGTTAATCCATTACTAACAAGATTTTCTGTCAAATATTTAGCACTGAGTGTGAACTTCAGCTACAGACTGTTATGAGGCATTGAAACGTGTTTGTTGTAACGCATCTTCATTCCGCGTACTATACAAGCTAAGGTTAGCTACAGAATTCTTGATCACGTTGTAATTTTGAATATAATAAATTTCCTTGAGATCTAGAAGTTTGTATCCACGAGTCAACACCAATTTGGAAATCATCGATAGTGTCAAATTCAGCTTGCTCTTTCCCCGCACGATATCCAGCGAACGCTGAATGAAGGACAACGGGTAGATTCGATACTCATGTAATTCCCGAAAGTATTTGACCAAATGCCACCCTAAAGGCTTTTATCGAAGTTCTGATCATATGGAATAACTTCTCGGATATGTGAGTGGCTCAAGGCTTTAAGAGGGCCCGGTACCCCGTCTTGGACGGCGAGTGCTCGTCGGAGAAATGAGCATCGTCAGGAATGACCTACAGAAATTTTGATAAGACCACTCTTGTCCTTTATATACATAAATGATCTGACGGATAGGATGAGCACCAATCTGCGACTGTTTGATCAAGACACTGCAGTGTACGGTAAAATGTGGCCGTTGGCTGACTGTAGGAGAATACAGGGTGACTAGACGACTAGGGAGGAACTTTAATTTGTAGCGATGAATGTCAGCTTGCTCTAAACGCAGAAAAGTGTAAGTCAATGCATATGAGTGGCAATTAATATAGTGCTATGTCTGAACACAGTATTACTTGTTCGTTGTTTGGCACAGTACCGTCGGATAAATATCAGGGGGTAGCGTTGCAGAGCGACATGAAATGGAACGGTTACGTGAGGTCCGTTGTAGGGAAGGTGAATGATCGACTTCGCTTTGTTGGCAGTATTGTAGGAAAGTGTGGGGCATCTGTAAAGGAGACCGCGTACAGAACACTTGTGCGTAAATATTAATGAGTTACCCCTAGTAACGAAATTGTTGTGGCCAACGGTGTACATAGGTAGTTACTATTTAGTAAACATGATCTGAGGATTCTGCTGTTTAATCGAAAACGGTAGTCACCGAGTTGCAGTTATATTTTATGGTGATCGATACCATTACGAATTTCACCCGACGGCATCACATCTTACGAATACTCGACTGATTGTTATTAATATTCATTTCTAATTAACCGTCAGTTTGACTGACTGAACACGCCAATAGAGTGTCGCTTAGTTACATCTACAATCTTCAGATCTACAGTAAGGAGAACTCCTGTTAATAATTTGTAGCCCATATTAGAACGATTGAAAATGAAAGAAGTTCTGGAAACGTGAGAATGAGACCCACATCTCTAGGTGATAATTCAGTGTGGCTTTGACAACAATCGCTGCGAAGTTAACCATGGCGATAGAGAAATATTTCATTTACATTAGATGAGACACTACTTAAAAACCGAATAGGTTTGTCTAATTTAGGATCCAGTGATTCTGCTTCCGACTTACGTTACTGAACAGTTAATAGATTCAAGAATTATTGCTTTTCCCTCCTGGTCTGCTGACTCCTTCCTGTGGATTAAGACACAAAATAATGATGAGTTAAAAATTAAAAATAGATCCTCATATAACACGTTCTTCCTAAGATCAACCAAGTCTAAAGAAAAAGCAAGAAATTCACATAATTTTCCAAACTATAGAAAACTTTAGACAATGAAATGTTGCAAGATGTTGAAATTGTCAGGAAAGTCGGTGTAAGCTGTAGCACTACTGCAGTATGTACAAGAACCGAGGGGGCACAGTAAAATGTGCTCGGATTAAAATGGGTATAAGACAAGGACGCACTCTATCAGTTCTGCTCTTCAATGTATACATCGATAAAACGATATTGGAAATAAAAGAAAGGTCCAGGAATGGCTTTAAAATTCAAAGTGAAAGAATATCAATGATAAGATTAGCTGATGACATTGCTATCCTCAGTGAAAGTGAAGAAGAATTACAGAACCTCTTTATTTGAATGAACAGTCTAATGAATATACGTTACGGATTGAGAATAAACGTAGGAAACACGGACGTGCTGAGGTGAAGGAAAAAATGAGATTACCAATAAAGTTTATGCTAAAACTGGAGACCACGTATTAGAGAATGTGAAAGAATTCTGCTACCATGGGAGCAAAGCATCACGTGACGTACCCAGTAACAAGGACATAAAAAGTAGACCAACACTAAAAAAGAGAGCATTCCTGGCCAAGTGAAATCTACTAGACTCAAAATTTGGCCTCAATTTGTCGAAGAGATTCCTGAGAGCGTACGTTTGGAGCACAGAAAATGAATGGAAGTGAGTCATTAACGTGGAGGATAACCGAAAAGACGAAAATCAAAGCGTTTGAAATGTAGTTCTTGAAGATGGCGTTTAAAAATTGGTGGGTTGATAAGAGATCAGGAGCTTTCCCTAGAGTTGCCGAGGAGACGAACTTGTGGAAAACGTTGACAAAAAGAAGAGACAGATAAGAGAACTTGTGTTAAAACATCAAGGAACTTATTTCCTGTGTATTAAGTGGAACCGCAGCGACTAAAAATTGTAAGTAAAGACAGGGATTCAGATGTATATTAACAGAGGAAGGTGAATCCAAGTGTTACTGTAAGATGAAGAGTTTGGTACAAAAGACTTATCACCCGAAAAAAAGAATAAATTTTACAAACCTGCAACTATGTTCGGTCTCATGACAGTCAACAACGCTATCTGGAATGTATTGGTATATAGTCAGTTCTGCACAAATTAACGTGGTGACTCGACAGTCAAATGATACTAAGGAGATGCTTGAGGAGGTTGACTACTATTGCATACTTCTTTCTGTGAAACATCTCAATTGCTATACTCCATGGAGGGTAGTATTCAAATAGATACTTGTAAAACGTAATGCTCCGAGTCTCTTATTATTCATGAATTAAACAGGTAAAAGGTAAAGCTCCGCGTTTTGGTCCTAGAGGACATATCGGGTCCAACCGACCGCAGTGGCATCCCTTGCCAAAGGCGTCATTGATGCATTATGTAGGGGTATGTGGTAAGCACGCCACACTCCTGATCGTTGTCGGGTTTCTGTACCTTTGTACCCCTTTTAATCGGTAGAAATAGCTCCTCAGTTGGCCTCATGAGGCTGAGTGCATCCCATACCAGACCTTACATCAAGGAGAAATCCTTGGTAGTACGGCGAATCGAACCTTGATTTCTAAGCAAAATGAATTAAACATGAAAACAAAAGTTAAATAATCTGTGAATTGTCACACTGCTACCTACATATGGATAGTAAAATTCTTGAAGGTAACTGTATACTAGTTACCATTAGAAGAAATACAGGGCACGTGGCTATGAAGCGACTGTGAACATCGAACCCGTGTGGCAGTCAGCGATAGCCTCGCTAGCAGATACGGCCAAAGGATATTAATTTAGTAGTGATCGCAGACAGCGCATCTGTTGTCGACCGACGCTGCGGCATTATCTCTGGCGCCAGTGCGTCTGTCCATTGTTTTTATCTCTGGGTGCCTGCATGCGTGGTATCGCAACGGATCAGAAATCGCTGATACCACACCAACTCTCGTCCCGCATACATCCCCTTTGATCGGTGTCCGTAAACCGTGCGCACACGCAGTGGTAGCCAAGTGGGTGCCATCTGACGTGCCCGCAGTTAGTGACGTTTACTGACTTATATGATGATTGCGGTTTATCTGGATGTTGCGCAAAGTATTCCTTTTAAGCTACAAATACGCTCAGTTAGTGACGTTTACTGACTTAAAAGGTGATTATATCTGCATGTTGTGCAAAGTTTTAAATACGCGGCAAATAACTTGAACATAATTGCTCCAAGTTAATTCTTTTTGCCACCGCGTCGCATCTTCAGTCTCAATTGCTTTTCGCTCCCGATCGGTTTCAACAATGAAGTTGACACATGACGGAAATGAATGACGTCTTATTTAAACCAAAAACGAGTGCAAAAACCGGCCCACAGATGACGTTGGACTGCAACTTGTCAGTGAAGCCGCATGAGAATCGGTCATAAAACGTCAGCGTGATGGATGCTAGGTATGGCGATACGTTGCAGATTCGCATCATCCATAGCCTAGCTAATAAACACGTGATGGGAGGCACGACTTTTATGTAGGGTGTGCCCTCCACCCTGTATTGCTATACGTGTGCAAAATCTCTTGCGCACACATGTTGGTGAGGATCGCTTGCAGAGCCACCACTCCCGTCAAGAAGGCCTGCCTGGCCCCAGACCTCAGTCAATCTGATTACTGATTGTGCGTTACATGAAGTCATATGTCTACTGCAATCGCCCGACCTCATTAGTGATGTTAGGACAGCGTCTGATGGCAGTTTCTCACCACAGCTACTGATAAGCGAACAGTGGTGTTCACAATGCTGTCCATCGACTACAGGTGCTGCTGATGAAGAGAGGCCGACATGCTGGACATTTTTCTTTGCTAAACATCAACTGTTATGCAAATTACACAGGTGTGCAAAATACACTCCTGGAAATGGAAAAAAGAACACATTGACACCGGTGTGTCAGACCCACCATACTTGCTCCGGACACTGCGAGAGGGCTGTACAAGTAATGATCACACGCACGGCACAGCGGACACACCAGGAACCGAGGCACACAGGGCCAACACCCGGCATCATGGTGTGGGGAGCGATCTCCTACACTGGCCGTACACCACTGGTGATCGTCGAGGGGACACTGAATAGTGCACGGTACATCCAAACCGTCATCGAACCCATCGTTCTACCATTCCTAGACCGGCAAGGGAACTTGCTGTTCCAACAGGACAATGCACGTCCGCATGTATCCCGTGCCACCCAACGTGCTCTAGAAGGTGTAAGTCAACTACCCTGGCCAGCAAGATCTCCGGATCTGTCCCCCATTGAGTATGTTTGGGACTAGATGAAGCGTCGTCTCACGCGGTCTGCACGTCCAGCACGAACGCTGGTCCAACTGAGGCGCCAGGTAGAAATGGCATGGCAAGCCGTTCCACAGGACTACATCCAGCATCTCTACGATCGTCTCCATGGGAGAATAGCAGCCTGCATTGCTGCGAAAGGTGGATATACACTGTACTAGTGCCGACATTGTGCATGCTCTGTTGCCTGTGTCTATGTGCCTGTGGTTCTGTCAGTGTGATCATGTGATGTACCTGACCCCAGGAATGTGTCAATAAAGTTTCCCCTTCCTAGGACAATGAATTCACGGTGTTCTTATTTCAATTTCCAGGAGTGTATATTTCTGGAAAGTTGTTTGAAATTTGATAACTGATTTTTATGTACTTTTCAGCGCTGATTCAAAAATGCAATCTATTTTTTTTAATCACGTCAGGTTTTCTTACAAAAAAGGGATTATTTTCGGTATAATAACAAAATTTAAGCAATTTATTACATTTTTCCAAAGTTAAAATTTTATTTTATTTATAAACCATGTTCTAAACTACATTTCCAGTACACTTCCATTTATCTTTAAGCTCATAAGTCCTATAATAACGCTTTCACTTTCTGTCGAAGCTTCTTTTATTGCTTTTCCGGCTGTGGACTCGTTGAGGATCATCTCTTTTTATCATCCTGCCGTAGTCCGCTATCAAGCTGATGTTCCATCTTCCTTGACATTTTCTTTCCATTTCTTTGATGTCTTGGTAGAATCTTTCGCCCTGCTCTTCACTTACATCACCAAGGTTTTCATGGAAGTAGTCAAAATGTGAGTGGAGAAAATGAACTTTCGTGCTCATGTTACAGCCCAGCTTCTTAAAGTTGTCGAGCATGTCTGCGAGAATTGTCTTGTAGTTTGGATCTCTTTTGTTTCCTAGGAACCCGTAACAACTACATTAAAAGATGTCCGTGCTGCCTTTTCTTTTGTTTCCATTTTGTCCACAAAGTTGGGATCTGTCATTAGTTTTCTAATGTCTGGCCCTAGAAAGATTCCTTCCTTTAGCTTTGCCTCGGATAAACCAGGAAACTGTCCATGTAAACATCTGAAACACTCCCCTTCTTTTGGCAATGCCTTAACAAATTGTTTCATCAGCCCCAACTTAATGTGAAGTGGTGGAAGTAAGATCTTTTTGGGATCCACATGGCTTTTCCTCTCAACATTTTTAACCCCTACCTGTGAGGTTTTTCTCAACGGTCAAGCTTTTTTTATGTAATGTTGCTTTGTGTCTCTACTGTCCCATTCACAGATAAAGCTACGGAACTTTGTATAGCCACTTTGTTGATCAAGCAGCATTGAAATCAATTTTAAATCACCACATAGTGTCCATTTGTGGTCTGAATAGCAGAGTTTTCCTAAAACCAGTTCAAGGTTTTCGTAACATTATTTTAAGTGAACCGGGTGTCCAACTGGTATAGAAGCATACTTCTTGCCATTGTGTAGAAGTACTGCTTGAAGGCTTCTTTTTGAAGAATAAATAAAAACTCTCCAGTCATCAGGAGCATATTCTATTTTGAAACGTACCATAAGTCCAGGAATATCACTGCAAAACACCAGGTCACCTTTTTGAAAGAAGAAAGATACAAACTCCTTTTCCGTCGATTGATACTAAGAAAAGGATTTACCCGGAGCCAACAAACGTTTATTTTTCAATCTAGATCCTAAAACCTCTGCCGATTCTTTACGAAGACCTAGGTCTATAACTAAATAGTTCAGTTCAGATTGTGAAAATGGAATGGGATCGGTTGTGCCAGGATCGTAGCAATCTCTGTCTTCTCCACTATCACCTTACTGAGCCAATGGCTCGTGATCTTCTACATCATCCAGAGAATCTGAAGGAGAGGGTATCGGTACTTCAGGGCCATGAGGAACAGGGCGCATCGCTGATTGAATGTTAGGGTAAGAAATATCCTTTTTGTTTCTAAAATTGAGACCTCATACGTTGCAAGAACAAAAATAACAGTCATCACTATGATTTTTGGGCTCCCTCCAAACCATCGCTATTCCAAAACGTAAGGATTGCTTTTTACGTTGAAACCATTGCCTCAGTTCTTCAACACACACTCAACAGACTTTGTGTGGGGCCCAAGGTTCATCTTGATCGCCTAACTTTATACCAAAATAGGCGAAATATACTTTTTCAAAAAAATCGGAAATGTTTCTTTGTTGCTTTTTAACGGCATAGCTACCACAAATGTAGCAGAAACAATCTGGCGAGTTTATACATCCTCTGGCAGCCATTGTCCATTGTCCATAAAAGAACTTCACAACACAAGGAGTCAGTCACTACTTTAAAGCACTAGTAACAACTACACGTGAACAGCACAGAGTGAAGAGGTACTGTGAACTGAAGGACAATAGCAGAAGCTCACAGCTTGGTGATGGCGGGGGAAGGAGCAGCGCGACAAACAGGCACGGACATGAAAATACTGCTCGTTTCTCCTAATTACTCTGTATTTTACGTGTATCTAGTTTATGGAGATCCTAAAAACCAAAATTCAAACTCCCAGAGCTCTGAAATATCGTAAAAAGCTAAAACTAGACAAGCAGTTTGTGAAATAACTGTATGTCATGGAATTTTTCCACTATTTTTCCCGAAATCAGCGTTGAAAACAATATAAAAATCAATAAACGTGAAACTATGTCGCAGATCTGTGTTATTCCTCCTGCGTCATATGAAGCGCAATCTGTTGTTCATTTTGTGCACTTTGTTTTGTTTTATATAAATTCCACATCATTTCAAGCATGTGTTTCAATTTTTATCTCGCTACTTACGTTATCCCATAAAGTATTAAATTTTCAAACGTTAGCGGATTTTCGAGTCATCCTGTAATTCGCACATTAGTACCAACAAATTTATTTTCAGCAGTCCTTAATGTTTACCTTGGGTTTGTTATCTGTCTCTCTTGCTAAACAAATGAGTTGTTCAACTATTCTTTCCTTTTTGTTACAGCGTGAGGTCGCTATTGTGTCCCTCGAACCACGGCAGCACAGTGGCGGCCTTGTGACAGTGCTAGGTATCCTCGTGGATAATTCCATCTCCGGTGGAGAATAAATCAAGCGCGAAGGGATGCCGGTTGTCCAAAATTGTGTTCATATTGTCCACAGCTGTCTTAATGGCTTCGATTACTTCCACAGATCCCACGATGACGCATGTGACAGCGCATGATAGCATTATACTGGCACTCTCAACCTCCATCCGTGACGGGCTGCATGTTTCGAGTAGAGGACATCCTGAATATCTGTGCACGACCGTCAACCTGGTGAAACAAGAAACGCGTGATTCACCCGACCAGCGGACAAGATTCCACTGTCGAATCTCGATGATACCGTGCCCACTGCAATCGTAACTGATGATGTCTTTGGGTCAACATGGCAACACACTGAAAGCGTCTATGAGGGGGAAGATTTGTCTGATGTAATTGAAGAAGAAACAGGAGTCGATTTAGAAGATATAGGGGATCCAGTATTAGAATCAGAATTTATAAGAGCTTTGAAGGACTTAAGAACAAATAAGGCAGAAGGGATAGATAACATTCCATCAGAATTTCTAAAATCATTGGGAGAAGTAGCAACAAAATGACTATTCACGTTGGTGTGCAGAATGTATGAGTCTGGCGACATACCATCGTACTTTCGGAAAAATATGATCCACACATTTCCGAAGACTGCGAGAGGTGACAAGTGCAAGAATTATCGTAGAATCAGCTTAAAAGCTCGTATATCCATGTTGCTGACAAGAATAATATACAGAAAAATGAAAAGAAAACTGGGAATGTGTTACAGGACGATCGATTTCGCTTTAGAAATGGTAAAGGCACAATAGAGGCAATTCTCACGCTTCTGTTGATAATGGAAGCAGGTCTAAAGAAAAATCAAGACACGTTCATAGGATTTGCCGACTTGGAAAAAGCGTTCGACAATGTAAAATGGTGCAAGATTTTCGAAATTCTGAGAGAAATAGGGGTACGCTATAGGGAGAGACGGGTAATATACAGTATGTAAAAAGCCAAGAGGGAATAATAAGAGTGGACGACCCATAACGAAGTGCTCGGATTAAAAAGGGTGTAAGACAGGGCTGTAGACTTTCGCCCCTACTGTTCAATCTCTACATAGTAGAAGCAATGATGGAAATAAAAGAAAGGTTCAGGAGTGGAATTAAACTTCAAAGTGAAAGGATATCAATGGTACGAGTCGCTAATGACATTGCTATTTTAAGTTAAAGTGAAGAAGAGTTACATGATCTTCTGAATGGAATGATCAATCTAATGAGTACTGAATATGGATCGAGAGTATCAGTTGCATTAGCGCTTCAAAAAACAGGTTCAAATGGCTCTGAGCACTATGGGACTTAATATCTGAGGTCATCAGTCCCCTAGAACTTAGAACTACTTAAACCTAACTAACCTAAGGACATCACACACATCCATGCCTGATGCAGGATTCGAACCTGCGACCGTAGCGGTCACGCGGTTCCAGACTGAAGCGCCTAGAACCGCTGGGCCACACCAACCGGCCGCACTTCAATATATATATGTATATATATACATAGGGTAATATTTTTTCCACCGTGTACCAACTCTAGCGATTGATCGATGAGAGGATACTGAACAAAAAAGTTCTAATGAACTTATGACCGGAAATGCATGGTTTCCATGCTAGAGATCATTTATTCAATCATACATTGTTACAGAGACTGCGGTCTAATATGCGCTGTACCATGCAGCCACAGATACAGTATGTGTTGAAAATGGTTTCAATTTGCCTCAACTCGTCCGTGTACGCGACGAAACATATTCTGTGTCACACGTTCACATCGGCCAGGCTGCATCCAAACCCTTCGAAACATCAATAGCGCTTCTTCCAGCAGGGGAGGCAAAGTCACCCGCAAGAAACGCCGTTAGTTTTGGCCTGCTAGGCGACTTGGACGGCAGACTGATCCCAGAACACTGTCACTAACTACCCCGGCCCACACATTCCGGCTGCACCTATGCTGATGATTCGCTGTCACTATACCATGGGTGATCGGCATACTATCCCACAGATGAATTTTATGAATGTTGAAGATACCATTCCGCGTAATGGTGGCCTCATTTGTGAATAGAATGGCTGACACAATCCTCGGAATGGTGGTAGCCTAGTGAAGGAACCAGGTACAAATTTGCTCCCGATGTGGAAAATCTGTCGCTAGAAAGCCCTGCACACGCTGCAAGTGATCAGGGAAGTAACAGTTGCCATGGAGAATGTTCCACACGATCGTCTAACTTACCCTGTGCTGGCGGGGCAACTACCTGTTACTTACACGGCGGTTGCCTTCCACAGTGTTAACATGTGTTGCTCCAAGTCTAGTGTCCTAACATTTCAGGTACGTCCTTCTTGATTTCCTGCATCCTGAAACGACCCTGTCTCAGATAAATGGCGAAACACTGCTGTGGTTATTGTTGGCGGGAATAGGTCTCCTGATAGAACCTTGCTGCCCGCCGTCCATTAGCAGTTGCCTTTCTGTAGGTTAACACAACGTCGGCAAGCTCTCGATTCGAATGCGGGACCATTGTGTACAACGCTGTATCACATCCTTTACAGGGTGAGTCTGCAAGAGAAGTGAATCCGACACATTAGCAATTACTATGGCAGTATAGGGCGCTTAGGCATGAAGTATGAGGAACAGCACCATCCCCCAGCAGGAAACCATTCCTACTGTAACTGAGGCTGCATGCTACAGCACGTATTAGACCGCAGCCTCTGTAAGAAAGTATAATTGAATAAATGGTCTCTAGCATGGAAACCATGCACTTCTGCACGTAAGTTCTTTAGACCGTTTTTGTTCCGTATCCCCTCATCGATCAGTCCCTACAGTTCGAACAGAGTGGAAAAAATCACCTGTACGAATATAAAACATTTGTTTTGTCAGGTGAAAAAACTCTAATATTTCTTCGTGCGTTTATCTTCGTCTTGAGAGAGATGCTCAGGAATTTCGTAGCTATACCCACTGAATCATTATAAATTTAAGGCATTGTTTGTTATTTCCGATAGTAACGGTAATATATTATCAAACAGTTTTCATTTTGAAAATCAGTTTTATCGGCACACTTGTTTATTTTTAAACGGCTGCTGTAATGTCAATGTTTTAATTACAGAATCCTATTCAGTCCCACATTTACCAATTTTCTTTGATGTCGTCCGTCATGTGAGATACCTTATTGCAACTTCTCACTGATGCTCAACTTCGTAATGTCCGAATATTGAAGGACTGCAAATATGAATATTAGCTGTAGGTCTTTTAACTAAGGTAGAGACATTACAAACCGCTTTCGTCAGTCCATAAAGACTTCATACGTACCGAGAAACCGTTTATTTTACGCACACTGATTGCGAATTAAAGGTAAAAAACGGCGCAGTCACATCTCATCTGTAAGCAAACAGTCGCAAATGCCGTGTATAGGGGCCTTTAAACGCCAAGCATGGCAGAGCTCGAGAGCTCAAGTGCCTAGTGAGCAGAAGAGTTACAATCTCAGATGACCGACTGCTTACAGCGGTACCACCATGTGTGAGTATTTCCTTCAGTTAAGTTTGCACACTAAAAAGGACGTGCAAAGCTTGACGGTACGTACCTCTGGACTATGGTTATTGGTTTCCACCGCACATCTGTCCACATATACCTACGTTTTTTATGTCACTCTCATTGTGACATGCACTTGAACCTAAGGGTTCTGCTACAGCATGGTTTGTAGTCTGTAGCACCATGCGTAACTGTGTATAGCCGAATTTTAGTAAAGTTATAGGACATGGTCCCCATTTTTCTGGTGATTTGTTGGAGAATTTGGTAGCCCTCATATTCCTTTCATCGCTATATGTACCTTCTTAGTCTAACATCCAAGCCTTTCTGTACTGCCTCCAACAACAGATACCTGAAAAATCACAACCTGACCCCATCGCCATTTCACTCCTGTACACAACCGTTCCTGTATCAAGAAATGGATGACCTTAAATTTACCGACATCTCATATCTAAGCGCGAGCTTCTAATTATGTCGCGATCCACGACTATATTTAAGATTACTTAGCTGTCACGAATACTTTTGGTACATACGTAATTAGTTTTCATAGATTCACGGATAGAATACCATGCATGGATCTTGTGCTGAATTTAACCAAGTGTTGAGAGGAGTAATATTCAATGAAATTAGCAAAAGGTTAAAAAAATAAAGAGAACATGGAGATATATTTGCCGCATGATCATAACATTTTCATCCCAATGTCGTATTGGCCCTCGACAAGATTTTGGGAGGGAATTACGAAAACACAGAAAGAAGTCTGCGAGGTAACAGGTCAAAATTCAACATACTTTGGATGGCGAAGTGCAGTGTTTGGCCTCTTCTGCTGTAAAGACTTAAGCAGTTAGACTGTTTCGTGAAGAACGAACATAAAACTGCAAAAACGAACATAAAATCCCAACAGCAACAAGTAATTAATGAAGAGTAATGAAATTACGGGAATACATAGGACTAATTGCAAAACCGTAGGTTAATGTAAGCACTAGTTAAATTATGTAAATGTGAAATGCTAGTACACTAATAAGAGGTGTAACGGCCAGAATGTTGACTGCAAGCATGCAAACGTGCAATGTTCCGGATGTCCGTTTGTGGGATGGAATTCCATGTGTGTTGCACTTCGTTGGCCAACATGGGGGCGGTTAATGCTATTTGTGGCTGATGCTGAAGTTGTCGTCCGATGATGTCCCGCATGTGCCGGCCATGGTGGCTGAGCGGTTCTAGGCGCTACGGTCGCCGGTTCGAATCCTGCCTCGAGCATGGATGCGTGTGATGTCCTTAGGTTAGTTAGGTTTAAGTACTTCTAAGTTCTAGGGGACTGATGACCACAGATGTTCAGTCCCATTGTGCTCAGAGCCATTTGAACCATTTGTCACGCATGTGCTCGATTAGACGCAGATCTAGTAATCGAACAGGCCAAGGCAACATGTCGGCACTCTGTAGAACATGTTGGGTTGCAACGATGGTATGTGGGCGAGTGTTATCCTGTTTTAAAATACCCGCCGGCCGGTGTGGCCGCGCGATTCTAGGCGCTTCAGTCTGGAACCGCGTGACCGCTACGGTCGCAGGTTCGAATCCTGCCTCGGGCATGGATGTGTGTCATGTCCTTAGGTTAGTTAGGTTTAAGTAGTTCTAAGTTCTAGGGAACTGATGACCTCATATGTTAAGTCCCATAGCGCTCAGAGCCATTTGAACCATTTTTAAAATACCCTCTGGAATGCTGTTCATGAATGGTAGTACAACTAGGTCGAATCATCAGGCTGACGAGCAATGTGGCCGTCAGAGTGCTTGGGATAGTTACGAGAGTGTTCCTACAGTCATAAATAAAATCGTATCCCAGACCATAGCTCAAGGTGTAGGTCCAGTATGTCTCGTAGACACCTCCTCATATCAAGCACACGGCCATCAGTGCCATAGAGGCAGAACCAGTTTTCATCAGAAAACACAGTAGCCCTCCATCCTCTATTTCAGTGCGCTCTCGTCAGACACCATTCAAGTTGAAAATAGTGGTGGTTTGAGGTCAGTGGGAGGAACACTTCAGGGCGTCTTCCTCAGAGCTATCCTTGAAGTAAGCGATTTGCAACAGTTGTTTGTGTCACTGCGGTGCCAAGTTATGCCAAACTGCGGCTGCAGATGCAGTAGGTTGCATCAGAGCCGTACGCCGAACACGATGGTATTCAGTCTAGGTGGCGCCACATGATCATCCGGAGCCCGGTCTTTCTGTGACCATACACTCTCGTGAAAACAGTTCCTAGCAACCATCTAAGGTAATTACATTCCTACCAAGTCTTTCTGCAGTATCGCAGAAGGAACATCTGAGTATGAAAGTGGTGGTGTAATAGCGGTATGTTACAAAGCCTCTTTCATACTGAGTGAGGTGTTGATAATGGCGACTTTGTCTCCTTAAAGGCATTCTTGACCAACATCAACTCATCACGTTCATTGTCAAAGGTAAGGAAATTTCATGACTGTTAAAGCTTGAGTTTAAAGCAGACTCCATTTGCTTACTCATAGTGGTGCTACTGGCACAATTCTTACGCGAATAGTGCGAAACTGGAACAGACATCATGTTTCAGACGTGGAAACACGGCTACTAACATTCGTTTATGCCGCACAAATCCTTCCTGGTGTTACGAACTTTTTTCAGTCAGTGTGTATAGTCACTTTATGTTGTATTCTCGTAAACATCTTGAATGGAAAAGCCGAGACCGTGAATTCTGGCGTATTGGCTCGTGTTTTCCTCAGTTCGTGGAATGTGGCACTTGCAAGACTTCGGCAATGTGTTGACAATAGAGGAATTACGAGAGGTTTCCCAACAGAAGTTCTCACGGGCAGCACTCGCGAGAGTAAGCCGCTTTGGGTGTCTGTAAGCCAGAGTGCTATAAAAGTGCAGTTCAAAGCCAATGCAGTCACGAGAGGAACTGAGAGATTTAAACAAAACCCACAGGTGTTCCAGAAGACGCTAGCGGAAAGGCGGGGGCACCGCTACGTTCCCATTAACAACGTGGGAAGCCAGCTGCATTTAGTTGGCCAGATACACTCCTGGAAATGGAAAAAAGAACACATTGACACCGGTGTGTCAGACCCACCATACTTGCTCCGGACACTGCGAGAGGGCTGTACAAGCAATGATCACACGCACGGCACAGCGGACACACCAGGAACCGCGGTGTTGGCCGTCGAATGGCGCTAGCTGCGCAGCATTTGTGCACCGCCGCCGTCAGTGTCAGCCAGTTTGCCGTGGCATACGGAGCTCCATCGCAGTCTTTAACACTGGTAGCATGCCGCGACAGCGTGGACGTGAACCGTATGTGCAGTTGACGGACTTTGAGCGAGGGCGTATAGTGGGCATGCGGGAGGCCTGGTGGACGTACCGCCGAATTGCTCAACACGTGGGGCCTGAGGTCTCCACAGTACATCGATGTTGTCGCCAGTGGTCGGCGGAAGGTGCACGTGCCCGTCGACCTGGGACCGTACCGCAGCGACGAACGGATGCACGCCAAGACCGTAGGATCCTACGCAGTGCCGTAGGGGACCTCACCGCCACTTCCCAGCAAATTAGGGACACTGTTGCTCCTGGGGTATCGGCGAGGACCATTCGCAACCGTCTCCATGAAGCTGGGCTACGGTCCCGCACACCGTTAGGCCGTCTTCCGCTCACGCCCCAACATCGTGCAGCCCGCCTCCAGTGGTGTCGCGACAGACGTGAATGGAGGGACGAATGGAGACGTGTTGTCTTCAGCGATGAGAGTCGCTTCTGCCTTGGTGCCAATGATGGTCGTATGCGTGTTTGGCGCCGTGCAGGTGAGCGCGACAATCAGGACTGCATACGACCGAGGCACACAGGGCCAACACCCGGCATCATGGTGTGGGGAGCGATCTCCTACACTGGCCGTACACCACTGGTGGTCGTCGAGGGGACACTGAACAGTGCACGGTACATCCAAACCGTCATCGAACCCATCGTTCTACCATTCCTAGACCGGCAAGGGAACTTGCTGTTCCAACAGGACAATGCACGTCCGCATGTATCCCGTGCCACCCAACGTGCTCTAGAAGGTGTAAGTCAACTACCATGGCCAGCAAGATCTCCAGATCTGTCCCCCATTGAGCATGTTTGGGACTGGATGAAGCGTCGTCTCACGCGGTCTGCACGTCCAGCACGAACGCTGGTCCAACTGAGGCGCCAGGTGGAAATGGCATGGCAAGCCGTTCCACAGGACTACATCCAGCATCTCTACGATCGTCTCCATGGGAGAATAGCAGCCTGCATTGCTGCGAAAGGTGGATATACACTGTACTAGTGCCGACATTGTGCATGCTCTGTTGCCTGTGTCTATGTGCCTGTGGTTCTGTCAGTGTGATCATGTGATGTATCTGACCCCAGGAATGTGTCAATAAAGTTTCCCCTTCCTGGGACAATGAATTCACGGTGTTCTTATTTCAATTTCCAGGAGTGTATTTTTCCGCAAGTCGTAAGGCGAGGCCCGGTATTCTACCCATTTAAGCTATTTTAAAAGAGAATAAAATAAATGCTGAATGGAAAATTCTGCGGACTTTTACTGTACGCAGGAAGAAAGAGAGACAGGCTTTCAGTTGTCGCTGTGGCAAAAAGTGTGAGGGAGAGTCTAGTCGGGGTTCGCTTGAAATGTGGAGGTGTCGATTTGCCGGCGAGCGCCCGAGAGTGGCTCGTGTCTCGTTCATTGAAGAGCTGCGGTTCGGTGCACGGCTGCAGCCAGGCGCACCAGTAGCGATTTTCCAGTAAGTGTCGCGTTTTGTGTTTGCGTTTGTCTTTACATTGAATATCTCACAATTTTCTATTTGGTTTTGCAACTTGTGACTGCATTTTGTCATTATTTCTTTGTCACATTGCTAAAGAGTAGATGCTATCCAGTATATCGGTGGTAGGCAATGACAACCTCGTAACCCCCATTTTGTTAAATTTTACAGGAGAAAAAAAAACCGTTTCTTAAAATATAATACAAAGTCGTATAGATAAAGCTGCTACAGGTGCAACTAGAAAGCTGAAGCCTAGTCATTGACATATTAGAGGAAGCCATTCGATTTCAAATATTTCATTTATAATGGAATTTCTGTTCACTGGAATTGCGAGGGTTTCACAGACAGATGGAGTCACAAGGTTTTCATTGCCTACCATCGATATGCGCATTTTATGGGTTACCTAGACGTAGGAAAGTGATACGCACATTAATCTACAGTCTTCCAGACAGCATTCAGGAACCTTCCACGCAGGTACAGCGCACGCTCTCTCTTCTCGATTGCTAGTCACTTATGGCTTGTCTTATGACAGAGTGGATTTCATACCATCATGCAAGCAGTGTACACCGCCCGATTAGGACTTGGTGGCCAAAACTGGAATATATTTTTGCAGCGTAAATAGGTTCCACTGTAACAAATTAGCATATCTACTGTTCGGATACCACACGATCATTACAGCCCACAATGGACCTATGTTAGAAACTACTTTAATTATAACGACCCGGTGTACACTGACGGAAAAAAAGTAACAACACCAACAAGGAGTTGCGATACATAAACGAAAGGTGGTAATGTGTTTCTACATCTGAAAGATCATGTCTATTCCAGTTTCGTGCCAGTTGCATAAGAGAAGCGCTAGTAGTGCCACGACGAGGGAGTATATCAGGTTTGCTTCAAACTGACTCTGTAACGGTCGTGAGCGTTACTTACCTTTGACATTGGACATGGTGAGTTGACGTTAGTCAATAATGATTTTAACTCGACAAAGACGCCGTTATCAACACCTCACTGAGGGTGAGCGGTGCGGTGTAATAGAACTACGAGAAATTTGACGTTCCTTCCGCGATATTCCAGAAGAATTGTGCAGGACTACAGCCACTGATTGATGACAGAGGTGGTCAAAAGAATGTACGGTCGGAAAAAGACCACGTAGCACTCCCGAAAGCGAAGACCGTCGTATTCAGCGTGTGGCTCTAGTGCATCGTACTGGATCTGCAGCAGTAATTTGAGCAGCTGTTAGCACGACAACGAGACAGCGAACCGACACAAATAGCTTACTTCAAGGAAAGCTCCGAATCAAATGCCGCGTAGCTTGCATTCGATTGATCCAAACCACCACCATTTTCGACTTCAGTGGTGTCAAGCTAGAGCTCAGTAGAGGGCAGGCTGGACGTCTGGTGCATTTTCTGGTGAAAGCTGGTTCTACCTCGGTGTCAGTGATGGTCGTGTATTGGTTAGAAGGAGGTCAGTTGAAGGCTAGAAATACTGAACCTATAGCTGGCGTTATGGCCTGGAGCGTGATTTCGAATGATGGTTATCCCAAGCATCCTGACTGCAAATCTGTACGTAAATCTCTTGATTCCACCTGTTGTGCTGCCATTCATAAACAATGTTAAAGAGGGTGTTTTCCGATGAGTTGACGCTCACATATCGTTGCTGTAACCCAGTATGCCCTACAGACTGCTGATATGTTGCGCTTACCTAATCACCATATCTGACTCTAATCGAGAACATATGAGACATCGTTGAACGCCAACTCCAGCGTCATCCACAAACAGCACTAACGGCCCCGTATTGACCTGCCGAGTACAAAAGGCACGGAACTTCATCCCATAAACTGACATACGGCACCACTACAACACAATGCATGCACGTTTGCATGCTTGCACTCAAAATTCTGGCGGTTATGTCGGTTATTATCGTACCAGCATTTCACATTTGGAATGGCTTACCTCGCACTTACATTAAACTTTGGTCTTGCAATGTTAATCATGTACAGGTGCTACCTAGAAAATTGTTTACCGAAAGTTCATTTCCTTACGCCACATTTTTTTTTTTTTTTTTTTTTTGGTGTGTTGCTACTTTTCGTCCCGTCGGAATATAATTCGAGCTATGTTGTAAGCAAACTCCGCTACATGGTCTGTTTCAAGTTTTAAATTACTAGTATTGGCAACTGTTTGTGATTATAGTTCTGGAGTAATTACTACCTATACTTTGGTAAACCACGTAACATTCAGATGCACTGAGCCCCTGTAATAACGATTCCCACGCTGCCGGGTCATAACGAAGCCTTCTACCTTGGCCCTTCTTTCTGTTCCTGGGCTCACCCACCTTCGGCGACACGAGAGACCGTAACAACTCAGCAACCACCTTCGGCAACACTAGAGACCATAACAACTCAGCACCCACCTTCAGCAACACGAGAGACCGTAACAACTCAGCACCCACCTTCAGCAACACGAGAGACTGTAACAACTCAGCACCCACCTTGAGCAACTCGAGCGACCGTAACAACTCAACACCCACCTTCGGCAACACGAGAGACCGTAACAACTCAGCACCCACCTTCGGCAACAGGAGAGACCATAACAACTCAGCACCCACCTTCGGTGACATGAGAGACCGTAACAACTCAGCACCCACCTTCGGCAAAACGAGAGACCGTGACAACTCAGCACCCACCTTTGTCGACACGAGCGACCGCAACAACTCAGCACCCACCTTCGGCAACACGAGAGACCATAACAACTCAGTACCCACCTTGGGCGACATGAGAGACTGTAACAACTCAGCACCCACCTTCTGCAACACGAGAGACCGTAACAACTCGAATCAAGGCTACGGCGGCGCCCCGCGTCCAGACGCCACACGGCAGCGAAGCCGGAAGCGCCGGCCGGCGGCCGCCTCTGAGAATAGCCTCGCGGATTTACGGCCGGCCTGCGCATCCAGTGATAGACGGCGCGGCATCCGGATCTGCCGGCAGCGTGTTGCGGCGCGGCAGTGTGGCCTTCAGAGGGTCCGCGTGGCTACCGGCCTTGACGCCGGGAGGACAGCTGCAGGCACATGCTGTTACTATTCCCGCAGGAGATGTGTCATACATTAATAAACGATTATCGAAACAAAGTAAATCGCAACTCTTAACGAAAACCCTCTTTTACTCCAAACAGAATTTTCGTCAAGTGAATTCTACTTTTTTTCCTCTTCTATGATGGCTTCTTTTCCCAGTTTCGATCACTGCGAAGATAAAACCACAATGAAAATCTGACGAAGTTTTGCGCAGCTGTGTTCTGCACTGTCTCTAGTATGTCCGTCGATCGCATCACGTCGCACTTTTCAGTTCTGACTGCACACGGAGCATGTTAAGATGCCTAAAACTACAGTCTGCGCCAAGTGTAAAGCGCGTACTGTTATTCGATTTCTTCATTCTGAGGGTTTTCACTTGATTTCCATGGAGCCCACAAACGTAACTGTCATGAGTGACAACGAAGCGTGGCAATGGCGCACGATCTTTACAACATGACGTACATCAACATCTATGGATACTCTGCAAATCCATTTAAGTACCTGGCAGAGGGTTCATAGAACCCCGTTCACAATTCTCTATTATTTCAATCTCGTATAGCGCGCGGAAAAACGAACACCTGTATCTTTTTGTACGAACCCTGAGTTCCCGTATTTTATGATGGTGATCGTTTCTCCCTACGTAGGTCGGCGCCAACACAATATTTTCGATTTCGGTGGAAAAGTTGGTGATTGTAAAATCGGTGAGAAGATTCCTCCGAAATGGAAAACGCCTTTGCGTTGATGATGTCCATCCCAAATCCTGTATCATTTCAGTGAGACACTCTCCCCAATTTCGCGATAACACAAATCGCCCTTCCCTTCTTTGAACTTCTCCTATCTGGTAAGGATTCCAGAACGTGCAGCAGTATTCTAAAAGAGGGCGGACAAGCGTAGTGTAGACAGTTTCCTTACGAGATCTGTTACATTTCTAAGTGTCCTGACAATAAACGAAGTCTTTGGTGAGCCTTCCGCACAACGTTTTCTATGTGTTCCTTCCAATTTAAGTTGTTCGTAATTAAAAGTCCTAGGTATCTAGTTGAATTTACGGCCTTTAGTTTTGACTTATTTATTGTGTAAGCGAAAATAACGGATTCCTTTTAGCAAACATGTGGATGACTTCACACTTTTCGTCGTTTACCGTCAATTGCCAATTTTCGCATCCTAAACTATGTGATCAAAAGTATCCGGACACTTGGCTGAAAATGACTTACAAGTTCGTGTCATCTTCCATTAGTAATGCTGGAATTACATATGGTGTTGGCCCAACCTCAGCCTTGATGACAGCTTCCACTCTCGCAGGCATACCTTCAATCAGGTGCTGGAAGGTTTCCTGGGGAATGACAGCCCGTTCTTCACGGAGTGCTGCACTAAGGAGAGGTATCGATGTCGGTCGGTGAGGACCGGAACGAAGTTGGCCTTCCAAACCATCTCAAAGGTGTTCTATAGGATTCAGGTCAGGACTCTGTGCAGGCCAGTCCATTACAGGTATGCTATTGTCGTGTAACCACTCCGCAACAGGCCGTGCATTATGAACACGTGCTCGATCGTGTTGGAAGATGCAATCGCCATCCCCGAATTGCTCTTCAATAGTGGGAAGCAAGAAGATGCTTAAAACATCAGTGTAGGCATGTGCTGTGATAATACCACGGTAAACAACAACGGGTGCAAGCCCTCTCCATGAAAAACACGACCACACCATAACACCACCGCTTCCGAATTTATCTGTTGGCACTACACACGCTGCCAGATGACGTTCACCGGGCATTCGCCACACCCACACCCTGCCATCGGATCGCCACATTGTGTACTGTAACCACACCACGTTTTCCCACTGTTCAATCGTCCAATGTTTACGCTCCTTACACCAACCAAGGCGTCGTTTGGCATTTACCGGCGTGATGTGTGGCTTATGAGCAGACGCTCGACCATGAAATACAAATTTCTTCACCTCCTGCCTAACTGTCATAGTACTTGCAGTGGATCCTGATGCAGTTTGGAATTCCTGTGTGATTGTCTGGATAGATGTCTGCCTATTAAACATTACGACCCTCTTCAACTGTCGGCGGTCTCTGTCAGTCAACAGAAGAGTTAGGCCTGTACACTTTTGTGCTATACGTGTCCCTTCACGTTTCCACTTCACTATCACATCGGAAACAGTGGACCTAGGAATGTTTAGGAGTATGGAAATTTCGCATACACACGTATGACACAAGTGACACCCATTCACCTGCCCACGTCGAAGTCCCTGAGTTCCGCGGAGCGCTCCATTCTGCTCCCTCACGATGTCTAATGACTACTGGGGTCGCTGATATGGAGTACCTGGATGTAGGTGGCATCACAATGCCCCTAATAGGAAAAACGTAAGTTTTGGGGGTGTCCGGATGCTTTTGATCAAATAGTGTATCTTTTCTAATTCGTTTTACAATTTGTTTTGATCTTTTGATGACTTTACTAGTCGATAAACGACAGCGTCATATGCAAACAACCTAAGACGGATGCTCAGATTGTCTCCCAGATCGTTTATATAGATAAGGAACAGAAAAGGGCCTATAACACTACCTTGGGGAATGCTAGAAATCGCATTCGTTTTACTCGATGGCTTTCCCTTAATTACTAGGAACTGTGATCTCTCTGACAGGAAATCACGAATCCATTCACATAACTGAGGCGATATTTCATAAGCACGCGATTTCACTGCAAGCCGCTTGTGTGGTACAGGCCAAATGTCTTCCGGAGATCCAGAAGTACGGAATCAAGTTGGAATCCCTTGTCAATGGCAATCAGTACCTTGTGCGAGTAAAGAACTAGTTGTGTTTCACAAGAACGATGCAGGCGGCCACAGAAAGAAGCGTGTGTCAACGTATGATCTTTTTCAGTTAGTGGAACTGGCGATTCGATACAATCGTCTACGAGGTACAATTCAGAACAGGCGTAGGTGGATGTTGTCATTTGGCAATGTCCTGCAAAAAAAAAAAAAAAGAAAAAAAAAAAAAACTTTCCTGCACCGCTTTCCATGGGAAGTGTTTGACCACACACAGTACATCCTGAACCTGGCTCTTTCTGATTTCAGTGCGTTGGGCACCTGGAACGTTGGCTATGAGGGCAGTATTTTTGGCACAGAGAACTAGCAGCAGACCAGTGTATAGAATTGGTGGAAAGCATAGGCGGCCGCCTTCTATGACGAAGGTACTGGAAATTTGGCACCACGCTGGAACAAACGTCGAAGTCGGATGTCGTCTATGTATGTATTGCTAAATATAGCAAATAAAACGTTTTTGATATCTGTAATGTTGTTGCTTTAATTTGTTCTGAAAGCAGTGCTGATATTCAAGACCATAAAAGTGGGTTAAAAGCTGTGAACTATCTGAGGAAGTTAACCTTGCATTACTGCGCAATTGTTTCACCAGGTATCCAGTCTATCTTACCAAATTCCCAACCAGACTAACATTAATTATAATCTTTTAGTACTCATCTTACGATAACCGGTGATATATATATATATATATAAAAAGACAATTTAAATAAAAAGAAATAAATCAGTTTATATTTGGACATTTATTTTAACATTGATCATTGTTCCGTTAAAATTTCAGCATATCAAACTTGATTCATAACTAAACTGGTGCCTTATTTAGGATTGTGAAAATGTGAGTTTGTAATCTTATGGAACACATCAAATAGGGAGCCAAGACTGGGAGACTACATACAACACTGCATTCATAAAATAACACACGAAGAACGTTGAAACATATCCAAGAGGAAATTAACCACAACCAACCAATTCAATTTTCACCCAAAGAAGTTACGTTCATAGCGCAATCCTGTCCGTCATGAAATTACCACACACTCGTATACTAAATTCATACTAACTCTCTGTGAAATCTTCCCGAAAAGAATAGCTGAGGGATACTTTGATGCTTACATCACAAGCTTCACGTGGTCAACTTGGTTTACACAAAGAGTGTCACTCCACAATAATTTTGATAATTAAAGTAAATTACATCGAAACACAATTTATAAAAGAAAAGCCTCAAACTGATTACTGTCATCTTACTATTAACCTGATGGGTCAAATAATTGTATAAGCATGTGGTACTGGTCTCACAAAGTACACCCCACGTGGGTTTAACATGAAGAAAAGTTGCTATATTGAAAAATATTGTCAAGATGAGATGTTACAATCTCACGCACATTCGCATTTAAGATTGATGATCTTAGTTGGAATTACTGATCAACACATGGTTCCACTTTACTCACAAAGTAGTGACAAAGCAACTACCAGAATATATTCTGAACTTCACACTCAAATTACACTGCATTGCAATTTAAGATAACATTAGATATTTTAGAGCTAAACCTGAAATAAAGGTGATTAAATTTTCAGTTAGGCTGAACTTAAGAAATCCATTGTCCTACAGACTTAGCAGACACGCGCTTAGCCGGAGATCTTACCACTTCAGACCCTTGCTGCGGACAGACTCACCTGGGCCCCTACCGAGTGTGCTTCACAAATACAAACGGAAGTGACCAGAGAGGCAGCTTCCTATACGAACATGACAAGGGACGGACGGGACCATACTAAGAATAGAAACCTCTCTGCTTTTAGAAAGCGTAGCTATCTGTTCCGACGTTGGCCCTACTGTTCTCTAGCAGACAGGCTTGTCTGCTACCATCAAGCATGCAACTAGAAATACATTTGCTCATTCATCCTCTCACACAGAAGGGAAGGGGGATGACAATATCTTGTCATATACAGTATATAAAAGAAAGCGGATGTAGGTTCCGTATGAGACTGTGTGACATGAATTACATATAAACTGTGTTTTAAAGTGTAGTAGTGTGACAGATCGTTCTTGTTTATGTGTAAAAGTAACACGTTTCACTGCTCAGTCTCCTCCCAGATAGTCAGAAACACCACAGTAAATTTAGAAGAGGAATTTATGCCGTAAATGACAACAGATTTAAGAAATTAACATGAAAGGAATCCAACAAAGACCTTTCATATTCACTGAGGTTTTCGTTCCAGATTGATCAGAGCTTTAAAAAATAGCCGTGGCACATAAGACATAATTATGACAGTAGCAAAATATTGTTAATTATTTGCTGATTCCACTGATACTAAAGACTATTCACCGAGAGCTGGGACGAAACATAAACAGTGTCACGTGAGCGACTACGCTCGTTTCCAGAGAAAGCATTCGGTGTTCACGTGATACGTAGGGGTGTGGAAAATCCTTGGCGCACGCTTTGCAGCTGGCGGCGTTCGACTGGCTGCCGAGCTGTCACAGCGGACCGTGAGAAACCTGGGCACCAATGTGCGAAATAAATTTAACAATAATGTTAAACTGAGTTCATTCTGTCGAAGCAGATTTATTTTCATTCAGGTTGCTAACAAAACGCTCCATTCAAACACAATTAATTGTTAATTTTAATAACAATACCAGTAATAATAAAGATAAAAGACAAAACAAGGTTCACTCTGTCGAACTTGAACTGTTTTCATTGAGGTTTATAACAAACCGCTCCTCTCTCTTCTCTATAATGCAGTCTAATTTCCATATTTGAGTTTCCACTTTTTCTACGACATGGAGGACGCACTTGTTCCACTCCTCTGCAGTCACTGTTCTTACTGCTTCTTCTAGCAGTACTTTAACTTCCGTCATTTTGTATGTTTTGTTTTTCGCTGCAACATAGCCTTCGATTCTGGCGCCCACTAACTCGATGGCGTTTAATTCACAGTGGTACGGAGGAATTCTGAGAACAGTTTTCCCTGCATTCTTCGCCATTTCATCTATTTCGTATTCGTTGTGCGCTGTTCTGTGATTTTTAACTATATCTAAAAGTTCTTTCTTCAACATACTGTCTCCAATATCGATGTTTTTAGATTTTAGCCAATCTGATATCTCGTGCTTATTGGAAATCGCTTTGGGAATTTTTTCTTTTCTCCGAGAATGGCACGGCGCGTTATCAAGAACAATAACTGCATTTTCCTGAAGCCGAGGAAGAACATCTTGAAGCCACTTCTCGAAGGTTTCCGCGCACATCTCCTCATGATAATCTCCACTTTCCTTAGATTCGAAAGTCCACAAACATCCTTCAACGAACCCTGCTTTGCTGCCAATGTGTGCGATAATCAGACGTTTCCCTTTACCTGATGGCCTCTTGTTTCCGGTGGATAATCCGGACAGAAACGCCGGTTTTGAGGAATTTATAGTGTCATCTACCCAGACGTAACTTCGGGTATGTCCTGCGTTCACCCACGTCTCGTCCAAATAGTAAATGGGTCTGCCTTCATCTCTCAACCGTTTAGTGGTCCGAAGATAACGCCGCCTCCATAAAATGATGTCATCCCTGTCTTTTAGAAAGCTATCGCGCCCACGCCGGACATATTTGAAATTCATTTCTCTCAGTAACATAAAATGTAGTTCTCCGAAAATTGCCCAGATCTGCATCTTCGTTCACGTTCACTTTGTCAATTGTTGGCAATTAGTTACGAAAAAAAAATTCGTGTACTTTCCTTGGTATCGCATTTCTATCGAAGTCATCAACACTTTCAGCAAGCTTCTGTCGTAATTTTCCTTTCTTGGGAGACTTCAAAGAGTGTGTGGCCTTGTACACGATACACTGAAGAACGTCCAACACCTACAGCTGCAGCTGTTTTCGAAACAATGTCACTCATGGACTGCTCTGGCTGTAACAGTTCCGTTTTATACACATTAAGCACCATGTGATTCTTAGAAAAACTTAATGATTTCTTCTTTGCTCGCTTCTTTGATGGACTCAGAACTGACACGTCGACCTCGCTCGCTGAATCCGTGGATGACATAACGAGGACAGCCGTATGTGATGCTAATGAAACAAGTGAATATATAAAACAAGAAACCATGCGATGCTATTGGAAGCGCGCTTAAACAGGGAATGCTCAGCGTGACTACACACACATATACTTACTCTAATAATCAACAACTAGTCTTTCACGCGTATTTGCAGATGAACTTAAGATATCCTGAAATCGCCGCTGTACAACACCCACTAACGAGCTCACACCTGCAACTGAGACGGCCACACTGACTGAGCGCCGCGCCTGCGAACCGCACAATGCATCCCTCATAAAGGACAAACGGTTGCACTCATCGCATTCGAACAACCTACAAAATTAAATTCAAACCTTTCTGAAACTTTTCTCGCTTACACCCCCCACAACAAAATTTAAAGGGGAAAAGTCTGTCGCTTACTATATTTCGGATGATGATTTGGTAAAAGTTCTGCATCAGACGTGAGATTTTAATTTATTACTTCACTATTACTGGCTCTATTGGGCAGAAAATTTGCAGACGCCATCAACATATAGTACTGAACGCAATTATAAAATTATTTTGCTGTGCGACACACAGTTTAGGAGATATGGCGTGATAAATATAGAGTAACGCGAAAAAACAACTTTTCCTGAAAGCTTAACTATTTCTCTTTTTCAGTGACAATAAATTTTAATGTAATGTAAAAAGAAGGTGTCGGAAGGTAGTTCTCGGATCACTTTATCATGTTCAGGTGCCAAATTATAAAAAACATGACTTTCATTTTTTAATTTCTAACGCCCTGCCTTGTACACCCCTCGACAGCAACGCTGTGGTCACGCGCCTTGCCGTGTTTACAGTGCGTCTCTTGTTTCGGTGAATGGAGTATAGACAATCCTTCTTGAGCTCTATTTTACGACTACTGTAAGAATTCCATATTTTTACTGTTGAGGTCAATTTAATATGTTACACGATATTTTGGTACTATGTACTGAGGATGGATAATATTTCTAGACTATTATAGGATAATACGTTTCATGAAGGAGTAACTCATTTGGCTGATCACAAAATCGTATCACATATTAAGGGAGGAAGTTGTTGTGCAAATTTCAGATTCAATTACGAACTGTTTTTCAAAAGTAGCATTTATTCAGCATCTGCTGGAGGAAAAATACATCATGTTCTACACATAAAAACCTAATCCTAACGTGTCAAGTGAATTAATAGTAGTGAAACGTAAACAGTAATATTACTCTCTACATAATTTCGTAAATACGACAGGCTCGCAAAATCTGAGGCTAGATTTGAAATCAGCACAAAAATTCCTTCAAGATGAGACTCTGCACATAAATTCTCAATCCTTTTAAATTTCGAAAAACATTCATTTACTTTATTTTGCTAGGATGGCAGACAGTAGTAATGGCAAATCCGAGAACTCGATTTTTGGTCCTCGCTTTTCAGGTAGCAGTGTTGTGCTCGCTTCTCAGTTCTCACTTTTCAGTTCTCGGGTGTGTGTTTCGTTTCACAGACTAAAACGAGATCAACACTGTTGGTTCCCGGGTTTTTGTTTGTTTCTGTTGTGTGCACGCTGCCTCTTACTACAGGAATTTGTACACTTGCTAAAAATATTAGACTAGAACGATTCACTGAATGATGTATGGAAAACATAGGATATATTTTATTTGCAACAACAAATGCATAGAACTATGCCGCGAAATGTGACATTAGCTTTCAAAAATGGTTATCAAAATGCGAGAACGTTAAATACTTTGAAAATAAGTTCTCATGAATATAATAAAGTCGTTTAAGTACTGACGGCATGGGATACGACAGTCTCTATGAGAATTTACAAAGTGCGGGTAACTGCTTTGAATCGCCGTTTGTCTATGCATGGTAAGCCGTCAGTGGCTGTGGTCTTGAGGTAATGTCAGCGTTTCTTTTACTACACATGCAAGGATAACTTGAAACCAGTGCCCTCCAAAAATTATCATCAATAAGTACGAGTCAGGATTATTTTTCAGCCTTTGCGCAATGTAATTAGTCAATAGTGCTTCTGGTTATGAAAATCGTCCTACTACGAAATCGGAACCACACATTTTCTTGAATAATTTTATTGAGTACAGTGACGTTAGTAGTAAGCGCAGAACCAAACACCATAATTATATCATCTGTTTCTTATGGTAGTCGCAAATTCTGAAGTGAAAAAGAAATTTCTTCGTGCTACCATCGTATAGTTGTGTATACAAAAATTGCCCATACATCTGCCTTTTATTAAAAAATCGTAACAAGTATCATGTTATGTTTATGGGACCTTTTCTATTTGTCTTTCAACTTATAAAGTATTATACTGTACATTTCTATGGTTATAATGTTAAAAATTGCAAATAAAAAATAGGAATTTTATGCCCAAGGGCACATTTTGCCCTCGGTTGGTACTACATGCGACCATAATTTTACTGTCTTCCCTGCAACCATCAAGCATAATTAAAAATTACCCACACATTTTTCCTTCATTAAATTTCATTTGGCAACCTCGAATGTTAGTGTTAAGTGTCTTCTGAGAGTCTAATTGTTGAGTTTCGTTTTCATTGTTGATTAATAACCATTATCATTAGCAGTTTTTCACAGTAGATGAAACGTCTTTCTTGTAAAACAGATTTTCTAAAATGAGGTATAGACACTTGAACGACGCAAAAATTCTTGCTAAACCTTTAGTAGACTGAGAATTATCAGATTTCAGTGATTTTGAGTCGGATTACACAAAAGTAGAATAGAATTCAAATGAAGAAGCGGAGGACACTGAAGAACCAAGAATGCAGGTAACGCATCAAATAAATATTTTACAAGTTCTGGTGGAGTGTTTCTTGCAGAAACTCCAAGGAACTGCAAAAGGGATTTGCCAACGTGGTCTGTATATATCAGGGAATAGCTACTCCTGGGAAAGTAACAAGTATTTGTGAATCATTCAAGAAATTTTTCACTCCTGAGAAAGCACAGAAATTGTTGACAATATTAATGAAGAAGCTAAAAGAAAAAAACGTATCTCCTGCTAGCATTCCTGCAATATATGCTTTGATTGACATTTTAATTCTAGTGGGAATTACCAGTAACCAATATTTAGTTACCTGATTTATGATCAAATTTAATGGCGTGGTCCGTATATAGAGGAACTATGAGGAAGACAAGAGCACATCAGCTATTGAAAATTCTTCGCTTTGATGATAAGGCCACCAGGGCAGAAAGGCGTGTAACTGACAAATTTGCGCAGCTGCGTGGAGTGTTTGAAGAATTAAATGGAATATTCCCAAGGTACATCAGTAGTGAACCGCAGAATACAGTTGATGAAATGCTATGTCTTTTTAAAAGTCGTATTTTCAAAGTTTTCCTCAGAGACAAACCTGGAGAATATGTTATACTTGTTAGAATTCTTAGCGCATATGAACGCTACATAATAAAAATGGAAGTTTATGCTGGAAAAGACAGTAGCCCCGCCTGTGAATGAAGTCCTCTTAAGACTGTGGAAAGATTGGTGCAGCCGATAAAGAATACAGACTACAGTATCACAACTGACCGTTTTTGCACTTCTGTGGAATTCGTGGACATTCTGTATGATGTTAACAAAATTACATTGGTTGGAACATCCAAATCCAGCAGAAAACACCTACAGCAAGAACTTAAGACAACAGCAGGCAGAAAGCTGTATCCCTCCAAATTTGCATTCACAGATCCATCTACTAAGAAGTCTCCAGTAACAATTGTCTCTTATCACAAAGGAAACACAAAAAAATGAACCTGGTGATGTTGTCAACACAACGTTGTGACGCAGGAGTAGAAGTTGATACACCAAAAAAGGAAACCCATATAAACCTATATTATAATTATTCTAAAGGAGGAGTGGACGCCATAGATCAAATGGCTAGGACATATTCTACAAAAAGGAGTACGAGAAGATGGCCACTGTCAATATGCTAAGCCTACTTGATATAGCTGCAGTAAATTCATACACACAGTTCAAGATGAGTGCTCCTGAGTGGAACGAAGGGAAATCAAACGCCAGAAAACTGTGCCTCCATGAATTAGTCATTGTACTCTTGAAACCATATGTAGAAGAGCGATCCCAGGACTTGAAAGGCCTCCAGTTTGGGGGAGATCCTTGGAAGAAAACTAGTGGTAACCAAAATTGCTACAAATGAGGAACCAACTAGGAAAGCAAGATCCTAGATGTCTACATCTGCGTGATTACTCTATTATTCACAACAAAGTGCCTGGCAGAGGGTTCAATAAACCACCTTCAAGCTGTTTCTCTTCCGTTCCACTCTCGAAAGGCGCACGGAGAAAACGAGCACATAAATATTTTTGTGCGAGCCCTAATTTCTCTTATTATATCGTGATGATCATTTCTCCCTATGTAGGTGGATGCCAGCAGAATGTTTTCGCAATCGGAGGAGAAAACTGGTGATTGAAATTTCAGTAGAAGATCCCGTCGCAACGAAAATTGCCTTTGTTGTAATGATTGCCATTCCAATTCACGTATCATGTCTGTGGCAATACCTCCCCTACTTCGCGATAATATAAAACGAGTTTCCCTTCTCTGTACTTTTTCAGTGTCATACGTCCCAACTGATGCGGATCCCACACCGCACAGCAACACTCCAGAATAGGGCGAACAAGCGTGGTGTAAGAGGTGTCTTTAGTAGACCTGTTGCACCTTCTAAGTGTTCTGCCAATGAATCGCAGTCTTTTATTGGCTCTACCCATAGCATTATCTATGTGGTCGTTTAAATTTAGCGTATTTGTAATTGTAATCCGTAATTATTTTGTTGAATTTACAGCCTTCAGATTTGTGTGACTTATCGCGTAATCGAAATTTAGTGGATTTCTTTTAGTACTCATGTGAATAATTTTACACTTTTCTTTGTTCAGGGTCAATTGCCACTTTTCGCACCATACAGATATCTTATCTAAATCATTTTGCAATTCGTTTTGGTCATTGGTGATGTAACCTCCCCACCAAAATTTGAAAGAAAAAATGACAATACTTAATACAAATGCTAATGGACATTGCTCTATGTGTAACCTGCCCACAATGAAATGTACTAAAAATGGCAACAAAAATGTGAAATTCGCAATCTGACTCAAATATAAATTCCTGATGAAAAATTAAAGTCCATTCAGTGATAAGAAAATTTAATTAAACCGAAATATCGGTCTTTGGCCCTGTGTAAAACAATCAGAATTAAAGTCTTACCTCAGAATAAATAGATGTCACATATCTGCTCTTGTTGTTGCGCACCGCTCGGAGGAACTGCATTGCAAATAATAATATTCTCCTCTTTTTTTGTGATTCTAGTGAAATTTTTCTTCAAAAAGAAGTGGAATGAAATGGGAAGTGCAACGAGATCTTTAGTTCAAAAAAAATTAAACTTTTGAGAAAATGCTTTTGAAATAAAAATTATTATTGGGAGACTTGTTGGAGAATAATTACAATAAATAAAAATTTTTCATTATCTAATGATTATATTAATTATCAGTATACCTTATTCCTCATCTTGACCATTGTTGCCGACCGCCCACATCACACAACCGCACTGGGCTGCTACTTAGCGACAACTAACTCGCAAAGACTACTACTGACTGAGAACCGCTCGCAACACTCGCGCGGTCAAGCGCATACTCTCTGGTCACAGATGCTACAATGCCTCGCCATCGCTGCTGCGTTACATACGTGTTTCATAAGAAAATTTAATTAAACCGAAATATCGGTCTTTGGCCCTGTGTAAAACAATCAGAATTAAAGTCTTACCTCAGAATAAATAGATGTCACATATCTGCTCTTGTTGTTGCGCACCGCTCGGAGGAACTGCATTGCAAATAATAATATTCTCCTCTTTTTTTGTGATTCTAGTGAAATTTTTCTTCAAAAAGAAGTGGAATGAAATGGGAAGTGCAACGAGATCTTTAGTTCAAAAAAAATTAAACTTTTGAGAAAATGCTTTTGAAATAAAAATTATTATTGGGAGACTTGTTGGAGAATAATTACAATAAATAAAAATTTTTCATTATCTAATGATTATATTAATTATCAGTATACCTTATTCCTCATCTTGACCATTGTTGCCGACCGCCCACATCACACAACCGCACTGGGCTGCTACTTAGCGACAACTAACTCGCAAAGACTACTACTGACTGAGAACCGCTCGCAACACTCGCGCGGTCAAGCGCATACTCTCTGGTCACAGATGCTACAATGCCTCGCCATCGCTGCTGCGTTACATACGTGTTTCAGTGATTTTGCAAGACGGTAAATGACAACATCATCTGCAAACAATTTAAGACGGCTTCTGAGGTTGTCTCCTATATTGATAATATAAATCAGAAACAACAGAGGGCCTGTAACACATCCTTGGGGAACGCCGGTATTATTTCCGTTTTACTCGATGACTTTCCGTCTGTTACTACGAACTGTGACCTTTCTGACAGGAAATCACGAATTCAGTCGCACAACTGAGGCTTGAAGAATACAAGTAACCTAAGAGCTAGAGACAACACCAAGAAAGCTAAGCTCACATGCGGAAACCGTGGTCTCCATATGTGTAAGAGTCATTCAGAATCAACGATTGTGTGTGCAGGTGGTAAATATCATCTGTAAATGACAGTATTGTCTCCAAGTGCAGAGTGTTTTTTGAAAGTTTTCAGTGTACCATAACCTTTATTTGTGCAAGTATTGTTAATTTTGTTTTTGAAACTTTTCATAGAGGAGAAAACTACTATTCAGTTATTAGACCAAAGACTGCACAGTAACTTTGTACAGCCCGTGTAATCAAATACGTACTTCATAGTCCATTAAATTTCGGGCTTGCAGCCGCGCAAATAAAATTTCTTCCACTGATATTTCTGCCGTGTATCGTCCAGCCATCCTCAGAGTAAGTAGAAAGAAATTTAGTGGACTAACCATTACGCGGCGAAAAGTTGAAAATACACATACTTTATGTTTCTAGTTTATGTAAACTTTCGTTGTTCAAGATATGACCTCTGTTGCTTGTTATTTTCATCCTATGTGTTCGAAAAATTACTTTTCAGTTATGTTGTCAATGTTTCCTGTTGCACTGATTTCACTTTGGAAACATAATGACTTAAAATAAATATATATTACAAGATTTACAGCCTATTGCAACATGGGAAAAACTTGCCCTTGGTTGGTGCTCCGTGCAACCTAAAATACCTTAGTGCTGCTACGAGTAATATTAAATATATCACTGTGGATTTGTTATCTAGTGTTAGAAGATCGAAAAATTATTGCCTACAGTACCTTCATTAAAACTGAGACCATAACCACTCGATGACTGCAGTGGTTCCAAACAGATATCGTATTAACCTACTGTGCTGGTATACGAATGTGGACAATCGCGGAAATTGTTAGGGTCTTGTGTCCATGTTAAGCAGATGCAGACATGTGATTTTATTTACATCTACATCCACACTCTGCAAACCACTATCACGTACATGGCAGGCAGTACGTCCCATTGTATCATGTATGAGAGCTTATCCGCATTCCATTCACATGTGAAGTAGAGAGAAGAATGATTGCTTAAATGGCTCTGTGCACGCTGTCTAATCCCAGAAAACCCACAATAGACCAAAATTAATGGAACTATTAACTGGTCTAACAGGGGGATTTCAGCCTTCAAATGGTTCAAATGGCTCTGAGCACTATGGGACTCAACTGCTGAGGTCATTAGTCCCCTAGAACTTAGAACTAGTTAAACCTAACTAACCTAACGACATCACAAACATCCATGCCCGAGGCAGGATTCGAACCTGCGACCGTAGCGGTCTTGCGGTTCCAGACCGCAGCGCCTTTAACCGCACGGCCACTTCGGCCGGCATTTCAGCCTTCCGTGATCCTCCATACCTACAAAATCCCTTACCACAAGCACCTCCTGTTATGCAAATCTGGTATGAATCTCCACCCATCCCTCTTTCTATCACTTCTTACAGATCCTAGAATGCCGCACACTCCTCCCCTGCCCAAATCCTCCAATAACTTACAAAATTCCTCACACACCCTGCTCTACAATCTTGAACATCTGTGACCTGCTAGTCCCCCTCATGCTATCATATCCTGGTAATCTGACATGTCTGACCCAACATTGCACCTCTACACTCTCCACGTAATCTCCCACGGAAAGTTAAATTGTCCCTTACCTGACCATCAAATCCACCCATCCTACCACACCCAAGAGAACCCACCCTTACTCCCTTTGTCAGGGGTCCGTTCCTCACCAATCCTCTCCATCGAGACAGCAAGGCTTGGTTTGGAAACACATCCCTCTTCATTCTCCAGATGTCTCCGCCAAACATCCATCCACAAAAACATCTGCCTGCACTGAGCCCCAAACGCTACAAATGCCATATCATGATACCCTTCCACTTTCAGGCTAAGTAAACTCCTTACTTCATTCGTCTGTGTACATATCTTATTTAATCAACAAATCAGGTTTTTACTTTTACAACTGGCGACCTGCATTTTATTTTGTGAAAACACTAATTTTTCGAACACCTAGCATAATTTTACTATGTTTTACATTTTTAACATCGATTGACTGAAGAGCAGCGAACTGCAACTGCCAGCAGCCCACTCCCGAATAAAAAATAGATATATCTGTCTAATACTTGTCTGATCCATTCGCTCATATGTAAGTTTTGAGTGAATATGTGCTCGAGTTTTACCAGTCCCTCCAAATTCATGAATGTCATGCAATCCACCTTGCTTTCTATATCTGTCTACAATCTCTCCTGTGGATTCACTATCATGTCATCAAATTCCCACCCCTCCTCTCCCTCATCGAACAACTCTGCTTATCCTATACACTACACACAAACTAGATTCCAATAAGCCTATTGCTTCCCCTCTGAGCACCCACCCTGGTATGCTGCCATGCCTTTACAAATACAACCCACAATGTCTGCACCCACATACACACAGCATATCCTATGCCAACGTAATTTCAACTGAATCCTTTTCCCAGATAGTGAAACCTGATCTGACATTTATCTGTTCCATCAACTATAATTTCCTACCTATGACACTCCATATCAGAGCGCCCATCCCCTACCTATGCTCTCTCCATCTCTACCCATCGCTTCCCCTCTCAATACCATGGACCTGCTCACCCACCAAACTCCCCCTCACCTTCTGTCTTCCCACTGGCCACCGTAACACAGTGCAGGTCTTTCAGGCTTTTCATGTACTGCTACGCCAGAGAATAGAGAAGCCGCAAAAATTAGAATTTTTCTAATGTTCACCTTGGCGTAGCCACAGGCAACACCAGGGAGAGGTGGTGACATAGAAGTGCAGCAGACAGAAACAATCAACACTATCAGTCGACCACATATGTGAACACACATTACTACATTGGCACAAATCGCCACACATATTTCAAAGACTTGACAGTGCAGTTAAGAGTCTGTAACAAATTGTTAAGCAAACACTGTGGAACGAAGACTGCTGACTATTAGTAAATAAGTGGGCCACACTCAGTCGTAAGGAATAGGCCCTCACATCACCACCACTTGCCCATGTCCACAGATACGAAGCTCTGCAGCTCAGAGTGCAGGTGGTCGTTGGGATCACCCGATTCAATGATTAATATGGTGTAGTGCCATCCTTGTGTCAGGAGAATGCTGATTACCGTTTCCAAGATGACAGCACACAATTAACGGTCACCTGCTGCACATGGGACTTCTCTTCAGCTGCCACATACCACATTGTTAATGGGCAGACTGAGGGTCTGAATGTATGCAACCCACACAAACTAAGTGGTGTAGAACGAATTTTGTCCCACTACTGATATTCCTTAATTTTGTCTACTTCATGATCTGCAAGCCTGATGTTAAGTTCCTCGTTGTTCTTGTTTCTTCTACTTCTCTATTTTCATCTTTCTTCGATTTATTTTCTATCTTTATTCTGTACGCATTAGACTGTTTATTCCATCCTGTAATTCTTCTTCACTTTCACTGATAATAGAAATGTCAATCAGCAAATCTTGTCATTGATAACCTTTCACTCAGAATTTTAATCCCACTTTTTAACCTTCCTTTTATTTCTGCCTTTGCATCTTCGATGTATAGATTGAGCAGCAGCAGCGAAAGATTACATCTCTGTCTTACATCCTTTTTAGCCCGAGCACTTCGTTCTTCGTCTTCCAGTTTTAATGTTCCCTCTTGGTTCTAGACCAAATAGTGTACTATTCGTTTGTCCCTAGAGCTTATGTCTTTTTCTCAGAATTCGCAAATTTTGTATTACTTCCCAATGTTTAACGCTGGCTGATATCGAATATGATTTCACACTTCCCATTGTTGAACGCTAGCTGGTATCGAATATGATTTCACACTTTATCTTAAAAAATGTACTTATGCTAATGCGTAACTGCGCAAGTAACCTATATGGATCAATAACTCTTTACGACTGCGAGAGACAGATTACCTCTGACTCGTGATTTAAAATTTTGTGGATATAATGTGGAACATTATGTGTACGATGGACTTACTTCTGATTTAGCAATTGCGGAGAGTAGGATCGCGGCGGAACTGTAATTATCGGAATTATTGTAAGCTTCCATTTTGAATACGTAATGTAATTTGACTAATTATGATAAAATTTCATCTCATACTAGAGGACGATATATCCTGAAATGTAGCTATGAAGATCATTTGTGGGAAAATATATTGTCATGAATGGGAAACGTACGTTTAATTCTTTTGTGGTTTTAACTTTTTCGTTGTCTGTGGCTCAGAACATTATTTGGTGTGTCGTAACTCGTAGGGAAATTAGTATCTTGAGAGACCAGTTAAGCCTGCACTGCGATCGGTTAAGCTCATTTTGAGAGATTAACTTATGGACTTTTATCTAAATTAATACACAACTTGGACATTGGACACTGATTCCGATGCTGCAGAATGAGTACGTCATAGCACCAAGACGGCTTCCCCACGGCATACGATTTGCCTCTGGTTATTTTAAGAATTTTCAGAGACGACGATCGCTGTAGTTCTGCAGAGCCACAGAAATTTTATTCCAGGTGCTGACGTCGACAACGAGAGGCAGACAGAGTATGATTAGGAGCAGTAACTATCTAATCATTTTGTTTTATAAACATGAGAATTCAAATTGGGAACTAAATTTGTATCTCGGAGTGTGGGGGATGTTTGTGTTAAGATATTGGGGAAGGACTCCTCTTGCCCAAAAGTTTCCATTCAAGAACTATATATTATTCAGTCCTAAAAACTTTTACTTAATGGGGAGAGAAGTTAAAGACAGTCTCTTAATTTTTCTTAGGTCTTGTTCTTGTTATCAAACGCAACATCAGAACTGACTGTCTGGGCCGTTTCCTTTTCTGAATTCATGCTGATCGTCGTCAAACAGATCTTAAATTTTCTTCTTATTCTCATCAGTAACATTAATGCATGAGCTGTTAAGCTGACTGTGTGATCTCGCACTTATCTACCCTTGTTAGTTTCGGAACTATGTGAATAATATTTTCCGCTAAGTCTGATGGTACGTCGCCAGTCTCGTAGATTCTACAGACAACTTGAACAGTCATTATATTTCAGTTTCCACCAATGATTTTATAAATTTCGATGGAGTGTGATCTGTCCTTTCTGCCTTATTTGATCTCAAGACTTCTAGAGCCCTTTTTAGTTTCTGTTCGTAAAACTGGATGCCCTACCTCTTCCCCATCGACTCCTGTTTCTTCTTCCATCGCGTCTTTAGATCAGTTCTCTCTCATAGAGTCTTTCAATGTACTTTTGCAACCTATCCGCTCTGTCCTGTGCGTTCACAAGTGGAATTCCCATTTCACTCTTAATGTTAAAACCCTTGCTTCTAATTTCACCTAACGTTGTTTTGTCTTTTCTATATCCTTTCATGTAGCTATTTCGCCTTGGATGCCCTGCATTTACTATTTAATTCATTCCTAAGGGTCTTATATCGCTGTATTCCACTCTTTCTCTGAACAATTTTGAACTTCATCCATTCGTCGATCAACTGAAGTATTTCTCGTGTTACGCAAGATTTCTTTGCAGTAGGCTCCTTGTACCTTTGTTTGTCTGTTCGACATCTTTGTTGCCTTTTTTAGACATATCCACTCCTCTTGAACTGAATTGTTTACTGTGTTATTCCTGATGGCAGAATCTATTTCAAACACGCCTCCTGTTCCTTGTACTTTAGCATCACACTTCCTCTCAGCTGTTTCTTCTAAGTAAGTCTCTTAAATTTCATCTTAATCTTCATCGTTACTAAATTATGCTCTGAGCCTGTAAATGCACCTGGGTACGTTCTGCAATCGAATATCTGATTTCGGAATCTCTGTCTCAGTATGACGTAATTCAGCTGGGATGTTCTCATGTCTCCGAATCTTGTGTAAATGTACTTTCTCCTCTTACGATTCTTGAACAGAATATTCGCTATTACTAGCTCAAATTTATTGCAGAACTCAATTAGTCTTTGTCATTCTTACTGCCGTGCACACATTCTCCCAAAACACTTTATTCTACTTCTTTCCCCACAACTGCGTTCCAATACCACACTATTATTAGGATTTTCATCTCCTTTCAGATAATGAACTACCTGCTAAATATTACTCTACGATTCCTTTATCACCTTGTGTTCTGCTTGCGACGTTGCCGTGTATACCAGAACTATCGTTGGCGGTGTCAGTTGTTGTTGTTGTTGTGGTCTTCAGTCCTGAGACTGATTTGATGCAGCTCTCCATGCTACTCTATGCTGTGCAAGCTTCTTCATCTCCCAGTACCTACTGCAACCTACATCCTTCTGAATCTGCTTAGTGTATTCATCTCTTGGTCTCCCTCTACGATTTTTGCCCTCCATGCTGCCCTCCAATGCTAAATTTGTGATCCCTTGATGCCTCAAAACATGTCCTACCAACCGATCCCTCCTTCTAGTCAAGTTGTGCCACAAACTTCTCTTCTCCCCAATCCTATTCAATTTCTCCTCATTAGTTACATGATCTACCCACCTAATCTTCAGCATTCTTCTGTAACACCACATTTCGAAAGCTTCTATTCTCTTCTTGTCCAAACTGGTTATCGTCCATGTTTCACTTCCATACATGGCTACACTCCATACAAATACTTTCAGAAACGACTTCCTGACACTTTAATCTATACTCGATGTTAACAAATTTCTCTTCTTCAGAAACGATTTCCTTGCCATTGCCAGTCTACATTTTATATCCTCTCTACTTCGACCATCATCAGTTATTTTACTCCCTAAATAGCAAAACTTCTTTACTACTTTAAGTGTCTCATTTCCTAATCTAATCCCCTCAGCATCACCCGATTTAATTTGACTACATTCCATTATCCTCGTTTTGCTTTTGTTGATGTTCATCTTATATACTCCTTTCAAGACACTGTCCATTCCGTTCAACTGATCTTCCAAGTCCTTTGCTGTCTCTGACAGAATTACAATGTCATCGGCGAACCTCAAAGTTTTTACTTCTCCTCCATGAATTTTAATACCTACTCCGAATTTTTCTTTTGTTTCCTTTACTGCTTGCTCAATATACAGATTGAATAACATCGGGGAGAGGCTACAACCCTGTCTTACTCCCTTCCCAACCACTGCTTCTCTTTCTTGTCTCTCGACTCTTATAACTGCCATCTGGTTTCTGTACAAATTGTAAATAGCCTTTCGCTCCCTGTATTTTACCCCTGCCACCTTCAGAATTTGAAAGAGAGTATTCCAGTTAACGTTGTCAAAAGCTTTCTCTAAGTCTACAAATGCTAGAAACGTAGGTTTGCCTTTTCTTAATCTTTCTTCTAAGATAAGTCGTAAGGTTAGTATTGCCTCACGTGTTCCAACATTTCTACGGAATCCAAACTGATCTTCCCCGAGGTCCGCTTCTACCAGTTTTTCCATTCGTCTGTAAAGAATTCGCGTTAGTATTTTGCAGCTGTGACTTATTAAACTGATAGTTCGGTAATTTTCACATCTGTCAACACCTGCTTTCTTTGGGATTGGAGTTATTATATTCTTCTTGAAGTCTGTGGGTATTTCGCCTGTCTCATACATCTTGCTCACCAGATGGTAGAGTTTTGTCATGACTGGCTCTCCCAAGGCCATCAGTAGTTCTAATGGAATGTTGTCTACTCCCGGGGCCTTGTTTCGACTCAGGTCTTTCAGTGCTCTGTCAAACTCTTCACGCAGTATCTTATCCCCCATTTCATCTTCATCTACATCCTCTTCCATTTCCATAATATTGTCCTCAACTACATCGCCCTTGTATAAACCCTCTATATACTCCTTCCACCTTTCTGCCCTCCCTTCTTTTCTTAGAACTGGGTTGCCATCTGAGCTCTTGATATTCATACAAGTGGTTCTCTTCTCTCCAAAGGTCTCTTTAATTTTCCTGTAGGCAGTATCTATCTTACCCCTAGTGAGACAAGCCTCTACATCCTTACATTTGTCCTCTAGCCATCCCTGCTTAGCCATTTTGCACTTCCTGTCGATCTCATTTTTGAGACGTTTGTATTCCTTTTTGCCTGCTTCATTTACTGCATTTTTATATTTTCTCCTTTCATCAATTAAATTCAATATTTCTTCTGTTACCCAAGGATTTCTATTAGCCCTCGTCTTTTTACCTACTTGATCCTCTGCTGCCTTCACTACTTCATCCCTCAGAGCTACCCATTCTTCTTCTACTGAATTTCTTTCCCCCATTCCTGTCAATTGTTCCCTTATGCTCTCCCTGAAACTCCTACTTGATCCTCTGCTGCCTTCACTACTTCATCCCTCAGAACTACCCATTCTTCTTCTACTGTATTTCTTTCCCCCATTCCTGTCAATTGTTCCCTTATGCTCTCCCTGAAACTCTCTACAACCTCTGGTTCTTTCAATTTATCCAGGTTTCATCTCCTTAAATTCCCACCTTTTTACAGTTTCTTCAGTTTTAATCTACAGGTCATAACCAATAGATTGTGGTCAGAGTCCACATCTGCCCCTGGAAATGTCTTACAATTTAAAAATTTAGAGCTATATGTATGATTTACAGAGGTGTTTCTCTAATCTCTTCTTATCAGGTAGCAACTGGTAGGCAGTGAACCTACAGTATGGGTGTCACGTGAATACTGTGTTCATCTCTACGACACTGTAAAACAGAATGTGTGGATGGATTTGCAGCTAGGATTTGTAATCCGTTACTGTTGTGGAGGGGCGAAACAATTTAAAACCAGGTTCCTAAATCTCTGTCTTACCATTATGTAATCTATCTGATAGCTTTTAGTATCTCCAGGATTCTTCCAGGCATACAACCTTCTTTCATGATTCTTGAACCAAGTGTTAGCTATGATTAAGTTATGCTCTGTGCAAAATTCTACAATGCGGCTTCCTCTTTCATTTCTTCCCCCCAATCCATATTCACCTACTATGTTTCCTGGTCTCCCTTTTCCTACTGACGAATTCCAGTCACCCATGACTATTAAATTTTCGTCTCCCTTCACTACCTGAATAATTTCTTTTATCTCGTCATACATTTCATCAATTTCTGCAGAGCTAGTTGGCATATAAACTTGTACTACTGTAGTAGGCATGGGCTTTGTGTCTATCTTGGCCACAATAATGCGTTCACTATGCTGTTTGTAGTAGCTAACCCGCACTCCTATTTTTTATTTTTATTTTATCGGTGTCAGTATGCTGCTGAATCTGATGAGAACAATCCTTTCACAGAAATGTTCACAGTAACACACTCTCTACCCTAGCTTCCTAATCATAACGAATCCCGCTCCCTTTTTACGACTTCTGCTACTATTGATATTACCCTCTATTCGTCTGACCAGAAATCTCTGTCTTATTTCCATTTAACTTCACTGAAACCCCCTACATCTAGATTGAGCTTTTGCATTTCCATTTTCTGAAGTTCTAACTTTCCTACTACGCGCAGACTTTTGACATTCAATGCTCAGACTCGTAGAATATTAACTCGTCGTATGTTACCCTATCTTTTTCTCATCGTCACCTCTCCCATGGCAGTCCTCTCCAGGAGAACCAAATGAGGGACTAATCCGGAATCTTTTACCAATAGAGAGATCTCCATGATACTTTATCAATTACAGGTCACAAGTCCTGTGAATACACATAATGTGTCTTTAACGCAGTGGTTTCCATTGCCTTCTGTGTCCTTAGCTCTTGATCATTGCTGATTCTTCCGTCTTTTAGGGGCCATCTCCCACCCCAAGCGCAAGAGAGTGCCCTGACATTTTGTCCACTGCTCTGATCTCCTTAACAACGCCGTTGGTAGATCGACTGTCATTTCTGATGCCGCAAGTCTTAGGCCACCATTACTGAAGATTTTTATTCAAAATTCAGGCTCAGGTGACGTTCGAATCCAGGCAGTCTTGGTTACTTGTGAAACATGCTACTCCAAAACCACTCCGAAATACTAGCCCCAAGACTTGAGAGAAACTGGCCACATACGCAATCATTCTGTTAAATTTATTTCTTCGGCAACATCCGTCACTGAAATGCAAAGGGTTTGTGAAGACACTGTTGGCAAACTGCACCTCCATAAAAAACATGTACGGAGAGAGAGGAGTAGCTAGACTACTTATGAATGTTCATTAATATTTCTCATGACGTAATCCTTTTTAACACTTTTTCTGGCTCAAATATAAGATTTTTAAACAACTTCTGGCAAATATTCTATAACTGTCCTCATTCAAAGACGTTACAACCTACTATCTGCGCTTGTCTAAAAAGGGTTGTAAAGTATTGCAGGTTTTGTTATTATCACAGTTATTCTGATACGAATGCGTCGGAAGTTTCTAGTGAAATTTCTGACCACTGCCAAAGTGCTACCGCTATCAGACGCTGTACACCGCCTCTTGACTCCACCGGAAAAGGCCCTCTCCTCATTGAAGTCAGATGCAGTATCCTGACGTATTCGACACAAGACGATGCGCGTAACTCCTTCGCTGACTGTGGACCGAGAAGTGGAAATGACAGCGATTGTAATACAAGAAAGAAAGCAATATGACGGGTTCGGGAAAGTGTAAATGCCTCAGTTAGCTATACGAATCGCTACTAAATTTTTGTGTGCAGCTTTAGCGTCCTAAGTAGTAACATGTTATTGTTATGTCGTATGTTAATCGTGAAGCAACGTCAGGTCAGTGAACTAAAAACTTAAATAATAGGTATAACCAAAACAACGACACGTGGACACCTGCGATAACTTGACTGAAATGAAAACGAGGAAGGCTATTTTCTAGAAGGAAATGGCCACAGGTAAGGAGATTTTGTCGTATCAATACGAACCTACCGCAGAACGAAAAAGTGCAGAAATGCACATCTTTCATTACAGAACCATCGTCCAAGCCAATGTGACACGGGAGTTGAACAACATCCAAAACAAGGATTTTCCTGAAATTTTAACTTTATAGTATGTACGTTTTCTGCGTTGTACTCAAGGGGGGTGGGGGCGGAAGGGAGGTGAGGAAACTGTGTAGAGCACCTGAAACATTAAAATCATCGTCTTCACGTCGCTATATTTTTTATTAATCCATTGTAATACATTCTTGAAACGTTTTAGGCAGACAAGAGACTTGTCAACTGTTGCCATGGTTTTCCACAACCTAGTTTTCATCAGCGCCGCAATTCATTATTTTTATAAAACGAGCTTTACCTGCGAATAATATTTCTATTTACTCAGCTCTAAGAACACCCACAGCTAAACAACCACAGCTAAAGATAGCTACAACGTAAAAGAGCACTTACTAGCAGCCATGCCACTTAAGAATATTTCCGGTGTTTGCTACCTCAGAACGATACTTTCCAATCCACGCTCTTAGGTCGGAGAGCACCGAGCGAGGTGCCGCATCGCATTCTGCAGGACGACGGTTCAATCCAGCGTCCGGCCATCCCGATTTAGGTTTTCCGTGATTTCCCTAAATCGCTTCAAGCGAATTCCGGGATGATTCCTCTGAAAGGACACGGCAGACTTCCTTCCCCATCCTTTCCTAACCCGATGGAACCGATGACCTCGCTGTTTAGTTTCCTCCCTCAAACAACCCAACCAACATCGGACAGTTAAATAACAAGCTACAGATAATTTGGGGTAGTAATAGAATAATGTCAGAACGACGAACAGTAACACCAATATTGGCAGACAAAAAAAAAAATGGTTCAAATGGCTCTGAGCACTATGGGACTTAACATCTATGGTCATCAGTCCCCTAGAACTTAGAACTACTTAAACCTAACTAACCTAAGGACATCACACAACACCCAGTCATCACGAGGCAGAGAAAATCCCAGACCCCGTCGGGAATCGAACCCGGGAACTCGGGCGTGGGAAGGGAGAGAGCTATATTAGCAGACATATCTTCCTTATTCCATTTCAGAAGGAAATGGGGAATTAGTAGATGGAAATAGACAGCATGTTTATAAGAGAATATAGATTAAGACTGAAAAAACCAGTAGCAAATAGACCCCATCAGTAAACAATGATGTCAGCATTATTACATACAACAAATTTTTGTAAGATATACCATTTCTCGACAGAAAGGTAGCATTCATCTTACTAAAGCGGAAAATCTCTGAAGAAAAATGTACCAAGGAAGAGAACTGAAAGAAAAAGACAGCAAGAGGAAAGGGTAATATAAACGAAGAAGTTCTTATCGCCAAAAGATCTCGAAATTGGCCTATAACTGGATATGTTTCTGAAGCAAATGATAGAAACTCATGCTATAATCAACAATTATGAAACGTGACAGTCACAAAAATAGAAAAAAGAAGCGAAACTCGGAGCACTCTAAAATAGACAATTACAAACATCTATAAATGTTATTCGGGTATATTCCACACGAAATGAAGGAACGGTAGACAAAATAGCCAAAACATGAAGTTACAGGAAACGCTTGACAGAAAGGAGGGGTAATTTACTCGGATATTTTCTGGGCCATATTTTAAATCTGCAAGAGGGTCATTTGAATGTCCAGGGAAAAGTCCAGTGTCGTAACTGGGACAGAAACGTCCCATCATTTACAAAAGTTCAAAAACAGCACGCGCTGTTAACATCTATTTGCAACTATTGTCGCAAGAGCACTAATATTCATTAGTGCAATACTGAAACTAAGTAAATGGTTAGACGTGATATTTTATTTCATTGCATGGAGCAGATACTAAGAAAATTATTTTATCTGCTGCTCAGTCTGAAAGTATCGTTTGAATGCACTGTGTGGAACATATTGCTTGAATTGTGATACTGAAAATTCACTGTTGTATCTATATTTCAAATAGCGAACCATAACTGGAGAATTTTTCACCGATGGCACGTGCTCACCAAACGATGAGCCTGCATGGGAAAAACTGGAGGTGATTCTAAGTGTGAAACAATCATACCTCAGGAGCAGTGAAACTGGAGCGAAAATGGAATCGAGAACCGAATAAGTGATTCTTGCCAACTGCTATAGAAAGCCGCTCTCCCTTAAAGGGTACAATAGCGTATGGATTTTGCGGTATTCGCAACGCTGCGAGAGTAACTGGCGTAATGACGTTGCATGAAGCGAGTGCGTAGCGTAGTAATAGGAGCGCGCGAGGGATAGGGTGGAGCAGTAAAGCCTTTTGTCTGTGCGCCTGGCTGCAGACTCTTACGGCTAACTTTACGATGAGAGACGCGAGCTGTTTACGAGAACACGACAATGTGGCACCGGACGGACCACGTCACCATTTCAGGGGATCCACGGCCGGTCGCATCTAGCCGAGTGCAGCACACACCAGTATCTGCTGCCGTAGAACGGCGTGTCTGTAATGGTGACACCGCACATTCGCTAAATCGCGTGAAATTCACTCTGCCCCATTTCAGCACCTTTATAGAGGAGGACTTTACAGAAGCTACACGTCATGCAAGAGGAAACGAAAGCTGATGTAAGCTAACGTAGCAGCTGCTGTAGTTTACTTCAAGCTACGGCGCTTTCACGGTGTGGCTCCGGAACTTAACGCACTACAGAATTAAAGGATTAGACCTTAGGCCTGTTCTGAGTGACCTACTGCTGATTACAAGGCAGTACGACAAGCCATTTAGGTTCTTGGGACATGTGATCACCATGTCCCCAACCCCTCCGCTGGATGAATCCTAATGATGGACACTCACTCACTTTGGCTGGCACACTAGAGAAATTGGTGGTGGGCCGAGACTAATCAGTCAGAAGACAAAAAAAATAAGCGCCAATTGGACTGAATTTGGCACGACATCGCTCAGGAGGACTTCCAGCAACTCTATCAATCAGTGCCAAGCCAAATAACTGTTTGCATAAGAGCCAAACGTGGACCACCGTGTTTGTCTTGCTCAGGTTGTGAAGCTCTTTCTGTCGAATGAATCGTAGAATCCTTCCGAAACTGTTATCATTTGTTTGTCTGTTCAAGTACACCACATCTATCTATATTCATTGTTATTGTTGTTGTGGTATTCAGTCCTGAGACTGGTTTGATGCAGCTCTGCATGCTACTCTATCCTGTGCAAGATTCTTCATCTCCCAGTACTTACTGCAAACTATATCCTTCTGAATCTGCTTTGTGTATTCATCTCTTGGTCTCGCTCTACGATTTTTACCCTCCACGCTGCCCTACAATGCTAAATTTGTGATCCCTTGATGCCTCAGAACATGTTCTACTAACCGGTCCCTTCTTCTTGTCAAGTTGTGTCACTAACTCCTCTTCTCCCCAACTCTATTCAATACCTTTCATTAGTTATGTGATCTACCCAACTAATCTTCAGCATTCTTCTGTAACACCACATTTCGAAAGCTTCTATTCTCTTCTTGTCCAAACTGGTTATCGTCCATGTTTCACTTCCATACATGGCTACACTCCATACGAATACTTTCGGAAACGACTTCCTGACACTTAAATTTATACTCGATGTTAAAAAATTTCTCTTCTTCAGAAACGCTTTCCTTGCCATTGCCACTCTACATTTTATATCCTCTCTACTTCGACCACCATCAGTTGTTTTACTCCCAAAATAGCAAAACTCCTTCACTACTTTAAGTGTCTCATTTCCTAATCTAATTCCCTCAGCATCACCAGACTCAATTCGACTACATTCCATTATCCTCGTTTTGCTTTTGTTGATGCTCATCTTATATCCTCCTTTCAAGACACTGTCCATTCCGTTCAACTGCTCTTCCAAGTCCTTTGCTGTCTCTGACAGAATTACAAAAAAATGGATCTGAGCACTATGGGACTTAACCTCTGAGGTCATCAGTCCCCTAAAACTTAGAACTACTTAAACCTATCTAACCTAAGGACAGCACATACATCCATGCCCGAGGCAGGATTCGAACCTGCGACCGTAGAGGTTGCGCGGTTCCATACTATAGCGCCTAGAACCACTCGGCCACCCCGGCCGGCGACAGAATTTTAATGTAATCGGTGAACCTCATAGTATTTATTTCTTCTCCATGGATTTTAATACCTACTCCGAATGTTTCTTTTGTTTCCTTTACTGCTTGCTCAATATACAGATTGAGTAACATCGGGGAGAGGCTACAACCTTGTCTCACTCCCTTCCCAAACACTGCTTCCCTTTCATGCCCCTCGACTCTTATAAATGCCATCTTATTTCTGTACAAATTGTAAATAGCTTTTCGCTCCCTGTATTTTACCCCTCCCACCTTTAGAATTTGAAAGAGAGTATTCCAGTCAACATTGTCAAAAGCTTTCTCTAGGTCTACAAATATTAGAAACATAGGTTTGCCTTTCCTTAATATTTCTTCTAAGATAAGTCGTAAGGTCAGTATTGCCTCACGTGTTCCAACATTTCTACGGAATCCAAACTGATCTTCCCCGAGGTCGGCTTCTACCACTTTTTCCATTCCATATTTTCATTACATCATGGTAATACCTTCATTGTGTGTCCTCTTTTGTCTTATAGTGTACTATTTTCGGTTCACGTTTGTCCATATTGAAGATGAACTACTTCTGAATTTCAAAATGTGACAGTAAACGGAATGTCGACGTGCAACACTCCGGCTTTCAAGACAGGGAGGGGTTCATATGTAAATCGGATCTGCGAACCCTATGAGGAAACACTGATGTAATGCTGCAGCCGGCCAGAAGTCTGAAAGTATTGTCTACGAAATATTGGGTAAAAAAATAGAAAAGTAAATTATGGCTCCGCACAAAAGAAAGTTTACATGACTCACAAAAAGAACTGTGACGGAACTTTCTTCCCATATAAATGGTAATTGCGTCGACAGTATTATTTGGCAGCACAGTTATAACTGAAATATTACCATATCATAGACGGAGGATTGCTCATAATTATTTTACCATGCAGCGAAGGGACAATTACTGGAAAAAGAAACTGGAGCGAGGTGGTGGCTCCGACTTCCGTCTGAGTACCTTGTACTTGTACCTGAGGTAATTTACTCCCAAATACTTTAGCTATTAGTATGCAGGCCGTATCTATTAAATCACATTTACCATAAATTAAGGAAAAGTAGGATTTCGTGCTATCAATTCGTACCCCAATATAGGTTATTACCTACAATAACATATCATCCTTCCCCTCCACCCCAGAGAAATTAAGGAAAAAAAGGATAATTTTCTGGAAAGGACAAGAATTGCAAACAGAATAAATACGGAAATGAAGTTCATGAAGACTCTCTCGTCAACCACGTAAGAATTACATGGGTCAAATAACATTCTCGGAAAGTAGTTCGGAATGCAAAGAAATGAAACACATGGAAACCAAAGAAAGACAAGCGACAGGAAAATTCATCACAGCAGATGAGAAGATATAAAGATGCAAACCTTTATTGTTTCTGAGGAAAATTTCCACATAATGAGTTGCATCTCAAAGAAGTGAACTCAGTAACAGAAAAAAAGGAATTTAAAAAAAAATCTGCCGACATAACTAACTTTTCTAAGTACAAATTCAGATATCTACGAAAATTTAAAAAATCATCTTTGAAGATATTAAAAAGGGAAAATGGGCTCTAGGTGAGACAGATCAGCTCATGGTGAAGTGTTTATTCTCCAAAATGTATACTCAACACGAAGGTAATTTCAAGACAATTTAAGTTTGCTGCAAATTGAGATGTATTTCGAAAGTAATTAAAAGATTTCTGATTTAGTACTATTCTTTTCTGGTAGTTAACGTGTATTTTATCAGTAACAGTTTGTAAGGCCGAGTTACAACAAATTTTGTAATTCATTTTGAAATATCAGCAGTTGTAAAGTTGCAGTGAGGTCGGTATGCACCTCATATACGACCACGCATATTTGTGTACGTGATATCTTTAGGTTACTGACCAATTTACTTAAATGGATTTCGTAAAGTACGATGGGGTGTGCAACGAAGATCTCAGAAATTAACAATAGCAGGCAATCATAACGACTGTAAGATTATGCAGATGTTACAAAATCTGTATTCAGGCTCCAGTATTAGGACAAATGAAAAACGAGCGCAACGAGGATACCCATCAAAACCGATTAATTTTTAAAAAAATTAGAAGCATTACCCAGAGACAAAAATAATCAGAAAATGGCAGACTTTTGAATCCAGACTAAGACAAAAAATGGTTCAAATGGCTCTGAGCACTATGGGACTCAACTTCTGAGGTCATCAGTCCCCTAGAACATAGAACTACTCCAGCTTAACTAACCTAAGGACATCACACACATCCTTGCCAGAGGCAGGATTCGAACCTGCGACCGTTGCGGTCGCGCGGTTACAGACTGTAGCGCCTAGAACCACTCGGCCACCCCGGCCGGCAGACTAAGACATGCACGTGCATGTTATAACACCGCCGTATTTGGATGACTATAGATAACTTTACGGTATTTAAATACGTACATCAAAAAAAGTTTTGCATCACCCCAATTCCCACAAATCCTGAAGATAGACGTTGGCTGTGGATATTGTATCACAGACACAGTCCCTTTGACTGTTCAGAGGTGTTACTAAACCCGCCAAAAGATGAAAACAACCATGCATGAGCAGCGCCTATTAGACGGAGGGGGTGCGACAGCCGATCAGTTCCAGTCATTTCACCAAGAAGGAGGTACACGGCTCGTGTTGTCTGTAGTTCAAACATACCTAGACGGTCAGTACCGCGGCTCGATCGCGTCCGCATCGTTACTTTATGCCAGAAAGGGCTCTCAACAAGGAAAGTGCCCAGGTGTCGCGGAGTGAACCAAAGCGATGTTGTTTCGACGTGGAGAAGATACAGAGAGACAGGAAATGTCGATGACAAGCCCCGCTCAGGCTGCCCAAGGGTTACTACTGCAGTGGATGACTGCTACCTACGGACTATAGCTCGGAGGAACCCTGACAGCAAAGCCATCATGTTGAATAATGATTTTAGTGCAGCCCGACACCATGCAGCGCTGTACAGATGGGCCCAACAACATGCCGAATGGACCGCTTAGGATTGACATCATGTTCTCTTCACCGATGACTGTCGCATATGTCTTCAATTATACAATCGTCGAAGACGTGTTTGGTGGCAATCCAATCAGGCTGAACTCCTTAGACATACTCTCCAGCGAGTGCAGCAAGGTGGAGGTACCCTGCTGTTTTGGGGTGGCATAATGTGTAGCCGATGTACGCCGCTGGTGGTCATGGAAGGCACCTTAACCGCTGTACGATACGTGAATGCCATCCTCCGACACGTAGTGCAACCATATCTGCAGCATATTGGCTAGGCATTCGTCTTCATGAGCGACAGTTCGCACCCCAGTCGTGTACATCTTGTGCATGACTACTTCAGGGTAACGACATCGCTCGACTAGAGTGGCCAGCGTGTTCCCGAGACATGAACATGCCTGGGATAGATTTAAAAGGGCGATTTATGGACCACGTGACCCACCAACCATCTGAGGGATCTACGCCGAATTGCCGTTGAGGAGTGGGACAAACTGGACCAACAGTGCCTTGATGAACTTGTGGGCAGTTTGCCACGACGAATACAGGCAGGCATCAATACAAGAGGACGTGCTACTGGCTATTAGAGGGACCGGTGTGTACAGCAATCTGGACCACTACCTCTTAATGTCTCGCTGTATGGTGGTACAACATGCAATGTATGGTTTTCAAGAGTAGTAAAAATGGCGGAAATGATGTTAATGTTGATCTCTATTAGAGTTTTCTGCAGAGGTTTGGGAACTCTCGGAACCGAGGTGATGTGTGTATTCCGTCAACGATGCTAATGGAGTGAATGCTGTCCTACGCTTCATACGTTGGAGAAAATCTGCGTGACAGATTCCCATTGCTCCAAATCGCGTTGCTGGACAACGACGGACTGAAATTTAATTCAGCTTCTGTTAGTACGTTGAATATTCAGCTGCTGGAAAAAGTCTGCGCGAAACAGCAGTAGTGGTCGTTCTGCATGTCATCACAGGTCGACGCCACCGGCGACCGGGTTACGTACTGTGGAATTATAAAGACGGCGTGCTCTTTTACTGCCTCACCCTTTGTGCGTTAACACGGCTTAAAGGTGAAACCTGTTCCTGCAACGCCACTTACTCGGAAACACTACGTGAAAGGACTGTCGAAGAGTACAACGAAAATTCAGCCTGAAAAAGCTGCGAGAGACAAAATAATACAGTCGTTTTGGTCGTCAGAAGAGGAAGAATATTGCACATTCTTGCCCTGTCACTGATTACATTATCTGAGTCCTTTATTAAGAGGTTCCCGTAAAACAAAATTTTATGATTATTGCACTCTTTATGGTACCTGATGGCCTGAAACAGGGCACAGGCAACCGTGAGGTATCGAAATATCTTATACCCTCAAGTACAACATTTGGCTCACAATATTGCGCCAACTGAAATTTTCAGATTGTGCACTGACCATCCTTGGGAGACATTTGACGAGCACAGAGCACATAGGGTTGCCTATGGGAATGAAACGTTGCCCTGTAAACAAATTGTCTCTTGTCATAGGAGTCACTCTTGGGCACTTTACTGTTTCTTCATGCAGCAGTGACTTTCCTCTGTTATCCTCCAGAAAGTACAATATCTGAGCCGATAACCTCCGCTTTACTTAACTTAAGGGAATTTGCCGCAAAGTAACCACACCAATCTCTTCAAATTTGTTTTTGACTCTGCAACTAGTTTCGAGTAAAGCCGTCCTGTGTCAGAACCTGGACCCCATGAACGAACAATAGTATTTACTGTAATTTTAAATACTTACATTTAACATTTTTATGATAAATAGCAAATGTCTATAATTCTATAAAGTAATTCACGATTACTTATCATTGTATAAGTATAAGGCCCTAATAGCACCAGTACGATAAACGAAAGAACATGTGTTACATATCGCAACAATTACATTTACATAAGCTGAATGAAGCAACAAATGAAAATTTGTACTGACACTAGGATTCGAAGCCGGGTCTCCCGCTCACCAGGTAGATGCTTTAACCACTACGCCTCCCTGGCACACTGGCTCTTCACAACTGCACGGATTACCTTAGCATGTATCCCTCTGTGCAAAATTCTACCAGACGGCTTCCTCTTTCATTTATTACCCCCAATCCATATTCATCTGCTATGTTTCCTTCTCTCCCTTTTCCTACTCTCGAATTCAAGTCACCCATGACTGTTAAATTTTCATCTTCCTTCACTACCTGAATAATTTCTTTTATCTCATAATACATTTCTTCAATTTCTTCGTCATCTGCAGAGCTAGTTGGCATATAAACCTGTACTACTGTAGTAGGCGTGGGCTTCGTGTCTATCTTGGCCACAATAATACGTTCACTATGCTGTTTGTAATAGCTTATCCGCACTCCTATTTTTTATACATTATTAAACCTACTCCCGAATTACCCCTATTTCTTTTGTATTTATAACCCTGTATTCACCCGACCAAAAGTCTCGTTCCTCCTGCCACCGAACTTCACTAATTCCCACTATATCTAACTTTAACCTATCCATTTCCCTTTTTAAATTTTCTAACCTACCTGCCCGATTAAGGGATCTGACATTCCACGCTCCGATCCGTAGAACACCAGTTTTCTTTCTCCTGATAACGACGTCCTCCTGGGTAGTCCCCACCAGGAGATCCGAATGGGGGACTATTTTATCTCCGGAACATTTTACCCAAGAGGACGCTATCATCATTTAACCGTACAGTAAAGCTGCATGCCCTCGGGAAAAATTACGGCTGTAGTTTCCCTTGCTTTCAGACGTTCGCAGTACCAGCACAGCAAGGCCGTTTTGGTTAGTGTTACAAGACCCCCTCTTCAGGAACCACACGTTTGTCTGGCCTCTCAACAGAACCCCTCCGTTGTGGCTGCACCTAGGGTATGGCTATCTGTATCGTTGAGGCACGCAAGCCTCCCCACCAACGGCGAGGTTCATGGTTCATGGGGGGGGGGATGTATCTCTCGTCAATCCGAATTCCCATTCATTCCTCAGGCGTGTGTGTGAATTGGGAATGAGGAGAGAGGCGTGCTAGGGCAGTGTGTCCAGTTGTGGAGAGCCACAGTCTCAGGATCACGTATTGTTTAACGCTTCTGCCTAGTGAGAGACAGACGCTGGTTCGAATACTGACCTTGGTAAAGTTTTGATTTGTTACTTCAGTCTACATATACACATCAGAGAGGTTTGAGACTTTAAAAAGGTTCTGGAACAGTATAGTTTCGTTTGATAAAATACAGTTACATTCAGTCACAATGTACCTTGCATATCACTTGATGACTGTCAAGTCTGCGACGGAATTAGAGATCTACGCTCAGTCTATTTATAGACCAGATGTCTTTAACTCTCAATGTATATTATAATTAGCATTACAATCAGTACATAAAGTCATTACAATTTATATGTACATTCACTCAAAACACAAAACAGATTATTAAAACATTATCAAAAACTATTAATTGAGTACATTATAAAACGGTGTATCACAAAATATACAAAAGTAAACGTGAATGAAAATTTTGTATCGTTTTTTGGCTGTGAAAACTCTTATCCGTCTGTCTTTTACAAAAAATAGACAAAAATTTGTGAATCATTCTATTGTACAACAGACTTTAGTGACATTTGTTATGCACTGAACTTCAATTGCTATGATTTTCCTGGATTAACGGCGACATGAACAGAACCTGCCCCGCCTGTCTTTCTCAATCTCTCTAAGACTAGCGTTTAGCTCGTGTGCCAAAAGCTCAGTGCAATGCTTTAAAATCACAAGTCATAGTCACAGATCAAAGGGCTCCCATGTTTAATATTTACCCAGAAGGATTGGCACCTGCTTTGAATGGAATACTGTCACAGTGAGGTAAACAAATTAGGAATGTAGAGGCTATATTTGTTTTTAAAGGACTGCCTGACCCCCATCAGTTGTAGGACAATAGTTTGGTTCTGAGATTCCAATCAAGTCCTAGTCATTTATTAACTCAAAGATGTCGACCCGTACCAAATTTAAATGATAAGAGAATAATTTTCCAGTGAATTGGACATAAGGTCTTGTAATGCTGAATGAGAAATTTCTCCAACACAGTGAGCACAAAGTCACCTACAATAATGAAATAGAAAACTCTCTAGAAGCTCGGTTTAGTCACGAACGTCCGGATACCCCTGTAGAGAGTTACCTCGTCTAAGTGCAACACAGCTTGGGGAACGCTAAACTCTTTCCTACTCCGTGCAGCTCGCAAATGCAAAGTAAAAGAGTCCTAGACCAACGAACTCGTATTGTACAATTAATCAGGCAACACAAGTTGAATAGCAAATTCCGAAAATTTTTAGCTGTTCAGAAAGTGGATAGCGCTAATTTGAGATGCAACACTCACTCCAAACTCAGCAAACGGCGCTAGACCACGTCAGTCAGCATCGGATGAGGTCAGCTGAGATGACAGAGATAAACGCTCGCCCCAACGACCTCTGAAACACGAATGCTTGAGACGGCTTCCCCTCGAAAAGCTCCTCTGAACTTAAATCCCGACTATGTGAAAACTTTACATGGAGGGTAACACGGTACCATTTCCACAATGACCAGCGAGAATTTCCCTTCATTTATGTGAATATAGGAAAACCCTGCAAAAATATCTCATTCGTTGCTTACAGAAGGCATCCGAGTATACATTAGGTTGGTATCTGCTGCTAGCGATGTTTCGCTCATTAGTCGAGCTCTTCACGCACAAGCACTGTGGCAGTAAGACTCACTTGATTGGCTAACAGAATTTGGAGGACAAGGAAACGCATTTTCACACGGTAGCCCAGTCTGAGATCTACGTACAGGGAGATGAATCCGTCACGGACAATTATACTGTAGGGTCTTACAGTGGTTCAGCGCCGGCCGGGGTGGCCGAGCGGTTCTAGGCGCTACAGTTTGGAAACGCGCGACCGCTACGGTCGCAGGTTCGAATCCTGCCTCGGGCATGGATGTGTGTGGTGTCCTTAGGTTAGTTAGGTTTAAGTAGTTCTAAGTTCTAGGGGAGTGATGCCCTCAGCAGTTAAGTCCCATAGTGCTCAGGGCCACTTTTTTTTAGTGGTTCAGCGGCAAGTACCTTCAAAGGAGAAAACCACTTTAGCCTCCAAAGCGAGGTGAAGGGGCTTAACGGAACCGTTTCCGAGAACTTCAGTGCCCTGGGTACCCACTTCATTTTTAGAGCCTCTGAGACTGACATCCTTTGGTCAAGCAAGACCCTGATACCAACATCCGGGCCCTCTCTTTTCTTAAGAAGAAAATCTGAAGCGTTTCTGCAGAGTTACCAAGTCATGTACTCTCCTCAAAAATAGACAAGAAGTGAGCAGAAAAATAATATCGCTCAGCGATATGTAACTTTACATCACAACATACTATGATGTTGAGCCGTGTGTGTATTCGACACCTAATCGAAAGTGCAGTAGAACCTCTTTGCCAGTCGCCAAGCAATGTCTTACTCTGTACCCCGAGAGATGGCGTGAGCGTCGTACGGAGCATTCACTTAATGCTCCTGAAAATCGGCTCGTTGTCAGTTATAAGATGGACTGCCGGTTATATGGGACCTGAAGGTGGAGGCACCTGCCGGAATTCTTCATATTCTGATTAGAAGTCAGACTACCAAATTTCTTTGGTTTGAGAACACGGTCTTCTAATTATAAGAGTGTCTCATTTACCCCTGCTGTTTCTTACATGTGCACATGTGTTTGTTACATATACGCATGCCTAATAGTTCGACAGAAGCACACGAATTTGTTTGATGAGCTTAGTATTCTATGCTCTGTGCTTCACTTAACCCACTTGTTAAGAACTGTTTACCAGTAGCCACGTTCGTGGAATGGATTTAAGCTTACGCTTATAGGCGTCTGCGACCTTTGCGCCTTGTGCATTGTAGACAATTCACAAATGTGGTGAATAGTGTCTGTAACATCACTCAGAATGTAGTCCATTTTTATTTTCTTGTTTCAATGAAACACACTGGGGCGTTCTGACTGAGTGTATTCACGCAGCTTTTATTTAAATAGTCAATAGTGCAAGTGGTATATCAGACTGAGAATTTTTATACGTTTCTGTAATAATTATCCTTACTGTTTGATGTTTGAGTCCAATGTGGAATCTGGAGTGCTACTTGTGTTGTATGGGTTACAAATATTCTGACAGTGCAAGCTTTGTTCTTTTAAATTTACTGCTACGTCTTTTATCGTTGGCCATTGGTTTAATAGTGGTCTCCTTATTTTTGGAACTGTGTTCTGGTCTATGTTGTCAATGCCCACTACTTGGTACTGCGACCAGCTGGGTGCTGTTATGTGAATTCTTTTCTTGTACATATGTTATTGTAGCCAACCTTTCTTATAGGGTCACCGTTTTGATTCAAGCTAATTATAATTGTCCAGTACTTAATGTTGTAGTCACTTCGTTTTTTTAATTTTATTCATCAAAATTTTTATCAGTTCTTACAATATTAAGTAACTGTGGCTCACTGTCTGATTTGCGCGGTAAACCAGTAGTCCATTAGTGTTAATATTATTGCCATGTAGTTTTACTAATCAAAATATTTGCTGTTTGAGTGCGTATGTCCTTACTCAGTGCAGCCAGGGACTGAGGCACTAGAGACCTTATAACCAAGTGATCTTAACGTGGACAATTCCGAATTGAAAAAAACTTTCTTATTTGATTAATTTTACATATTAAGGGGCTCTCATTCTTATTAAAGGAATTTCAAAGACCGTATTTCATACTATCGGCATTAATACAGAAATAATCAAACACCATTGTAACTCAAATACATTCATTACTTCAGAAATGAAGCATTAATTATGAGATAAATGAGCATTATAAAATTGAAATCTTCAAATATTAACCAAGTTTGATTCCATCTCAACAACTGTGCACAACGACTGTGGTATATTTCAGAAAGGGAAAGGGATTCAGCAATCATTCGCAAATGCAAGATATATTTTATTGCTAATCTAGATTTCAGCTAGTGAACATCTATTCTATGTACTGCACTGAGTCATTTAGACTCGTCAAATTTGTTGTAGCACATGTTACTATACGATTTTAACACGCACATAGCCAGATTCTAACTCTCAAGCGCTATAAAAACTTAATGAGTCCACAGGACTCAGTTTAAATTCAATAGCTATTGAGCAGTTGAAATCAAGATCTGCAAATAAAATATATGTTGGATTTCTAGTTGATTGCTGAACGATTGTACCTTATTCTTCAAATATAAGTAACTGTTAGGGTTATTAATAATCATGGTACATAGAACACCTAACTGCCATTTTCTTTTGAGATATAAGCATGCAGGCAGCCGCAGCCGAATTTCCGAATTCTGAATAAAATGATCCACATTGGCTGTAAAATACTTTTTTTTTAATTAAAAATCATACCAGCTCACGTAAATTGAAGATTCTTCTCAGGTGATAAAGATTCTTTTTAACAAGTCATAGCGAAAAGGTAATTGCCTTTGAGCTACTCCCCATCGTTCAGAACAAGTTGTAAACAAAGAACTCGCTAAAAGCGGTATCCCATATTTAAAATGACTGGGATAATAGAAAGGCCGTGTCAACGTGCTTCTGCAAAGAAGTGAACTGTACGTGTGTATTTTACTGTGTAGACTAGTGGTTAGAAAAATAATCTTAGTTTTTGTTGTTGCATAAGTCTTATGAATATCCTTGTGTAGGGCGGCTTCCTAATGTAAATTTTCCCGTCACCAGAAACTCCGTCAAGCCACTAAGCTTTAATTTTGTGCTTGTAAGCAGCACACAGTTTAGATCAATGCATTCTAGTTTGAATACTTTCTCGTGCAGTAACTTTTCGACAAACAGGAATTCTAATAACAGGTGTCCGTAAATACATCAAATTCAGTATAGAAATTTATTTCTCTTTCATAGCTTGCTGTCTCAGAGTACAGTAAGAAACCTGTACAGCAACTCTTAGTGTTACTTTATTCTCCTTCGGTATTTTTTCAAACTCAGTAGAGCCATTTGCAACCTTTTATCTATTTTATTCACTGTATGATATGGCTAGCGAATGTGCTTGTTATGAGCGGACACAAGGAGAGTTGGCTACTGTTCGTAGACGACCGCTGTGGCCGAGCGGTTCTAGGCGCTTCAGTCCGGAACCGCAGTGTTGCTACGGGCGCAGGTTCTAGTCCTGCCTCGGGCATGGATGTGCGTGATGTCCTTAGGTTAGTTAGGTTTAAGTAGTTCTAAGTCTAGGGGACTGATGACCTCAGATGTTAAGTCCCATAGTGCTTAGAGCCATTTGAACCATTTTCTGTTCGTAAACAGCTGGATGCTGCGTTGGCTACCGTCGACAAGCTACTAGCTAATGCTCAAAGTTGCGGTGACGTCGGGGCGCCAGTGACGAGACCTGCGACATCTTTGGTGTCACTGGAATCCCTTGGTGGCCCGGATGTCGCTGTGGCTTCCGATACGCAACACCTGACCGGTCCGTCCTCACGCCAAAGTGGGTGGCAGACAGTGGTGGGTTAGTGTGTCACTGGGTGGAAGGCGAAAGAGGGAGCAGGCCGTGCGGCCGGCTGCCTACGTCTTAGCAACAGGTACGAGGTGCTTTCCAGTGTTGATGATAACTCTGAGCCAGCACGGGATACCTCTCCTGTTGGGTCAGCGGTCAATTTTCCTGCCCGGTCCGGACAAATACAGAGGGTTGGTATGCTAGTCGTTGTGAGCTCCAATGTCAGGCGAGTGTTGAAGCCCCTCAGAGAGATAGCAGGCAAGGCGGGAAAGAGTTCCAGTGTGCATTCGGTGTGTTTACTGGGAGGTCTCATCTGTGATGTGGAGGAGGCCCTGCTATCGAGCGCAGTGGGTGCAACCGGCTGCTTGTAGTGGCACATGTCGGCACGCATGATGCCTACGGCCTGGTTTCTGAGACCATCCTCGACATCTTTCGGGGGCTGGCTGTTTTGGTGAAGGCAATTAGCAATGCACTCGGGGTGCAGGCTAAGCTGTCTATTTGAAACATCGTACCCTGGGTTAATCGCGGTCCTCTGGCTTGGAGAATAGTGGAAGGTCTAAATCAGAGGCTCAGAGGGCTCTGCGACGGTATCGGATGCGAATTTCTCGACCTCCACTGTCGGGTGTAGAATTGTATTGTTCTCCTTAATATAGGCCATTTTAGGTTAGAGAACCTCTCCCTTGGGAGCAAAGACGATTGGCCTGTTAAATCAGCCACAGCGACCTCAGAGAACCCTGGTCCTCGCAGATTAGATGTAGAAAAGATTAATATGATTTTAGTAAACTGCAGCACCATTCAAGGAAAGGTCCCAGAATTAGTATCGCTTACTGAGAGTTATAATGCACAGATAGTATTGGGAACAGAAAGTTAGTTGAAACCAGAAGTCAGTGGTAACAAAAACCTAAGTTCGGACTGGAATGTTTATCGTAAGGATAGGTTATTCGCCAGTGGTGGAGGCGCGTTTAGTGCAGCAAAAAATTCGATAAAATCTAGCGGGGTTATCTGGATTCCGTACGTGAATTAATGTGGGTGAAATTGAGTATCAAAGAACGGTCAAACGTGGTGATCGGATGCTTCTATATAGCGCCTGGGTGAGGATCTGTAGTTGTAGGTCGCTTCAGACAGAACTGGAAGATTATCATTAGTAATTTTCATGATTATGCTGTTGTAATATCGGGTGACTTCAACTTGCCAGGTATAGATTGGTGTTATTCCATAAAAACTGGTACCAGATACAGGGAATCATGTGGCATTGTTCTGGATGTCTTGTCCGAAAAGTACCTTGAGCAGATAGTTGGAGAACCAACTCGTGAGGGTCACGTCTTAGACCTCCTGGGAACAAACAGACCTGAACTTATCGAATCAATTAACGTAGAGGAAGGTTTCAGTGATCATAAGGCTGTGACAGCATCTATGACGACAGGTCCTGCAAGAAATGTTAAAAAAGGTAGGAAGATATTTTTGCTCAGCAAGAGTGACAGGATACAAATTTCAGAATGTCTCAGTAGTCAGCATTAAATATTCAGTGATCAGGAAAAAGATGTGGAGAACAAATGGAAAAAAGTCATAGGCATCGTTCAATATGCCCTAGACATAAACGTTCTGAAAAAGGTTTTAACGGATGGGAAAGATCCACCACCATGGTTTAATAGCTGTATAAGAAAAACGCCACGTAAACAAAGAGCACTTCATCTTAGTCGAGAGAAGTAAAAACGTAGCTGACAAACAAAAGCTGAACGAAGCGGAAATGAGCGTAAGGAGAGCAAGGAGAGAAGCGTTGAATGATTCTGAAAGTAAGACGTTGTCACCCGACTGAGTAAAAAACCTAAGAGATTTTGATCGTATGTAAAATCGTCTATCTATTCGGTCATTCGAAGTTGTTTCATTGCGGAATATAGTAACACTGTCGCTCCTTTCAATCATCGTACGAACATCGAAATGGAAGATGTTGAGATAACCGACCGCAGAATTGAAAAGCAGCTGCAATCACTTAGTAGTTGGAGGAATAAGATTCTATAAAGATTATGCGAAATAACTTGCTCCCCTTCTAGCAATAATTTATCGTAGATCGCTTGAGAAACGAAAGGTGCCTAACGACTGGAAAAAGCACAGGTCATTCCCGTTTTTAAGGAGGGCCCTAAGACGGATCCATACAATTATAGTTCTGTATCGTTGACGTGAATCTGTTGTAGAATTATGGAACATGTTTTATGCTCAAGAATTATGACGTACTTGGAAAATGAACAGTTCCTCTATAAAAATAAACATGGATTCCACAAACAGAGATCCTGCGAAACTCAGCTCACTCTGTTCCTCCATGAGATCCACAGCGCAATGGACAACGGCGCTCAGGTTGAAGCCGTGATCCTTGATTTAGTTAAGGCATTTGACACCGTCCCGCACTGCCGGTTAGTGAAAAAATACGAGCTTACGGAGTATCGGAGCAGACCTGCGATTGGATTCAAGACTTCCTTGCAGATAAAACTCAACACGTCGCTCTAAACGGAACTAAATCGACAGATGTAAAGGTAATATCCGAAGTACCACAGTAAAGTCTGATAGGCCCGTTGCTGTTTACAATATATATATGGTTCAAATGGCTCTGAACACTATGGGACTTAACTTCTAAGGTCATCAATCCCCTAGAACTTAGAACTACTTAAACCTAACTAACCTAAGGACAGCACACACATCCATGCCCGAGGCAGGATTCGAACCTGCGACCGTAGCGTACAACATATATAAACGATCTACCAGAAAGCGTCGAATGTTCTTTAAGCCTATTCGCCGATGATGCAGTTGTCTACACCAAAGTAGCAACTCCAGAAGATAATAAGAATTTGCAGAACGTCCTGCAGAAAATTGATGAATGGTGCAGACTCTGGCAGTTGACCCTGAACTTAAATAAATGTAACATATTGCGCATACATAGGAAATGAAATCCACTTCTATACAGCTACACTATTGATGACGACAGCTGGAGACAGCGTCTGCCGTAAAATATCTAGGTGTAACTATCCAGAACGACCTTAAGTGGTATGACCATATCAAACAGATAGTGGGAAAAGCAGACACCAGACTCAGATTCATCGGAAGAATCTTAAGGAAATGTAAGTCATCCACGAAGGAGTGGCTTATAAGGCACTTGTTCGCCCGATTGTTCATTTATTTGGGATCCCTATCAGGTAGGACTGACACAGAAAATAGAGAAGATTCAACGAAGAGCGGCGCGTTTCGTCACGGAATCGTTTAGCTGGCGAGAGAACGTTACGGAGATGCTAAACAAACTCCAATGGCAGACGTTACAAGAGAGGCGTTGTGCATCACGGAGAGATTTTCTATTGAAATTTCGGGACAGCACTTTTCAGGAGGAGTCAGACAACATATTACTTCCCCCGATATACATCTCGCGTATTGACCACTAGGAGAAAATTCGAGAAATTAATAGAGGCTTACTAACAATCATTCCCACGCTCTATTCGCGGGTGGAGTAGGGTTGGAGGGAGCAGATAGTTGTATCGGAAGTACCCTCCACCACACAACATTAGGTGGCTTGCGGAGTGTGATGTAGGTGTAGATGCACTATCACAAATAATATACTGGTAACTTTCTTTGTGCGTGCACCCTACGTATATATGGGTGTCTCACCTAACTCTGCCGCCTCAAATATCTCTGGAGCAATGATAGATGTTCAAAAACGGTTTTCACCAGCATAAACGTACGGCAGGGAATGAGGAAACAAAATAGTATGTGAAATTTTAAAACGTAAACAAATATTATTTTCAACACAAACTTGTGTATTTTTAAAAGGACACCCCCTATTATTTTGTATGCAATCAATAGCACGAAAAATCACAAAAATAATGGCGTTGGTTGCATCGCTATACGTCAAATACATCCCGAGAAATTGAGAAGCGAAGTCGATGCTTGAAATAAATGAAGCGCACAGCTAGCGCACGTCCTGAGACTTAAGCGTGTCTTGAATGTCTATTGTTGTTCCAGAGATATTTGATGTGGCAGTTTTATAATATACTTAATCTGTACTATATAGCAATTAGTTGATAGTCTTTTGTTAATCTGCTTTTTTATTCTGAGACAAGCTACAATGTAAATTTTAATATAATATCGACAGAAAGTACCTAATGAATGAATACTAATTATCATACACATTGACAGTAAAAGTTTACTTGTCTAGTTTATTATCAGAATAAGTATAGAGTTCTCAATTCACTTCTAAAATTTATAATATCATGCTGTAAGCAAGGTGTAATATGACTGAATAGAAAAGTAGTTGTTACGATAGGTAACATATGTTCTTTTGTTTATCTTACAGGGCCACGTGTTCACAGTGTGATAAGTAATGATTCAAGAAATTTTAAATGTAAATGTTTCATAGTTCTAATGCTTCCCATGGTGAATTTCGTCTTTTCTCTTAATAAAATGTTTTATGGTCTTCGTTATGTACCTATGTCCACGCTCTGCCGGAAGATGATTTGTTAGATCGAAACTGCTTGCAAAGTAATAAAAACAAAACAGTTTGTTTTGGTTATTTTACAATGAAAGTGTTTTAGGAAAGTTGTGCCAAACAATTTTAGGGAGACATTTCTGATAGTATTAACACTGACACGATACACGACTGGTGTAAACCTGGAAACAAATGTGATAATTAACAGTTTATGCCGTCTAGGTGCACTCAATCTGCCGGTGGTAATGGTGATGTGTACTCGTTGTTTCCCGCAGTGTGCTATGGCCGACCTTGCTCATGACGCAGTGGGTTTGCATTTTGTATTTAGATTAGATCTGTAGTATTTGAAACTATCTGAATAACAGAAAATGCTGTGATGTATCAACCAAGTAGGAAAGACATTTTGAAGTATACTTTCGATGGAAAGTATGTTAGACAGACTTTTTTCAAAGCTGAAAATTTCTTTGAAAAAGTATGTGAACTGAGTTTTGGTGATAATATTAGAAGCGAAATGCCGATTAACACAAGTGTTAGTTTTGTTAAAATGAAGAACGCAGAATATAGTGGTAAAGTAGTGAAACTGCTTGGAAGTACGTTAAAATTTAAACACTGTGATGACATTGCTGATGAAGTTTGTGTTTTAAGCACATAGATTTGGTATCAGAACTGTCAGAATTTTTCAACTACCGTACGAAGTACGTGGTAAAAATATTAATACAGTTGTCTCAACTTACGGAAAAGCCATTACCAATATTGCGGATAAATCGTTTAATGCACAGAGGTTTTCGGCGTTGAACAGTGTGAGACAATGAACAACGTATCACATCAGCATGTGCGGGTATCGAGCCATAGTCATCTTTGACAGACAACCACGTCTAAGCACTGGGTGCAGGGGAAGTCCTCAGCAGTGTACGGCCCAGACGCTGGCCGGAAAAGAAACAAGAACCGCGGCTATGTCTACTAGACCGCTAACCTACGCAGCGACTGCCACTGGACAGAAACACCAAACCCCGTTTATGCCAACGATCCCGAATGACACCATCCCTAGTCAACAACATGCCATAAACGCAATAATATCTGAGGATTCGTAACAGAGAACTGCAGCGGACAGTTCAGGAACTTTAACAAGAAACCGTTCCCATAGAAAACACAAAAACGAAAGCATACGCGTCAACGCACTGAGAAAATTACTATACCAACGCGTGAAAAGAGTAAACAAGTAGCCAGTAAAATGAATGAAGGACCTGTGGGAACCTCTGCGCAAAATACAGCAGTATCAGTCTCCAACAGCGTATCCACCTCTGCTACTTTAACCCAAATTGCAAGTGCAGCCACTACAACGATGCAGAACGGACCCCTCGCGACTTAAAAGTAATGGAAACAAACCTCCTACTCAACGTAACTGGGCAGACGAACCAACCGAGGACGACGAGAAGAGTGAAATACTGCCACCTAATGATGATGCAAAAGCGGATCATACGATGGGATGCTATTATGTGTCAAATATTCATCAAAATTGTCATTGAAGACTGGTGATGGGAGTTTTTAAGCCTATATACGTTCAATAAATTATGACGCCTTGCAGCCTACCGCTACAGCATAAGGCAGTTTTTAATTCGGGACAAGAAAGTGAATTACGGACGGCGACAGTGATGAAAGAAGGGACTGTAATTAAAGACGTTAAAAATCTTCCTCAACGTAGAGGTATCTACACATTCTACAGCAAGAGGATCATTAATATATATGCGCCGTTAGGACGTAATAAGAGACACAATAGAGAAGAGCTTTTCAAAGATGAACTGATCCCATATTCGGTGAGAACGATGATAATATCACGCTTGAGTAAGATTTTAACTGTGTTCTAACTCTCAAAGATGAATTCCCCTGTTTTAACACCTCCATAGCGTTAGCATACATACCCGTACATAGGGGTAGAGTGTAACCTATCCGACACGTGTGAGCCTATACACATTTCCCTTCTATTACGAATACCTCAGCGATTGGATTCGATAGGATCTACGTCTCTGGCCACAAAACACTTGCCGATCACGGGGATGTTGGGAAACAAATGTTGCGCACCTGCAAGATACAGCGTGCCGCGAGATTTTTGGATCACATGAGAGGAATGTGGCAGCAAGTTTTTATAACTCTGTATTGGCATGGTAGCTCCAATATGCCAAACCAAAGTGAAAAATGTGTTCGTGGATTATTCGCGCGGGAACGGTTTCGGTCAAAAGACAACGCATGCATTTGATAATAAGTTTCTGCGGACTTTCACAGTCAAGATACGGCAGCTGTTGGGAACTAGGTTCATATCAAGAATATTAAATCCAAAATCTTGGCTTTGAAGCTCAAACAATTAAAAGGATGAGAGGTCAAGCACCTTTTTTCGTGAAGAAACGTGTTTTCCATGCTTCAAGTTAAAAGAAGAGGGAGCAAAGGAAAGTATTTGCAGAAGTTAAAATGTATGATGGAACAATATTAACCACCCAAAACCAAATTAAGGAAAGAATATACAGACATTTCGCACAAGTAATGTCCCACCGTGCTGTTGATAACAATGCACGGGTAGAACTGATACAAAATCTTCAAGAAGAACTTAGTGTTACAGCATTTGACAGTCTCAGTGAGAAGATTAACGAAGATGATCTACACGCCGCAATAACACATACTCCGAAAAACTAATCGCGTGGGCCAGATGGCATATTTGCAGTTTTACCAGCCTTCCAGGTGCAAATGACACTTAAACTATTACAAACGTAATGGACAGTCACATGATAACAAGGCAGATCGTAAGAAATAAGTAAACTGTATTTTATTTCAGAAGTAATCGCCGTAATTGTTATTACGTTCATCCGATTGTGACACGTGAGAGACAATGTCTTCATGAAAAGATGTTGGGGCTTGCCTGCTGATGCATGATTGGACCCCGGCGTGCACTTCGTCGTAACAGATTGACGTCCACGAATGTCTTTCTTCGTGACTCCAGAAATATGGAGATCGTATGGGGAGAGATCGGGACTGTATGAAGGATGTGTAAATGCTCCCAGCCAAGCTTTTTCAGCATAGCCGAAACAACTTTGGTGACATGTGGGTGAGGGGCAAAAGATTCCAATTTAAGGGCGAGGTAATCATGAGGAAAAGACTGAATAACTGATGCTAGGGAAACATACTGCGTGTCGGAGCGTGGAACGTGAGAAGTTTTAACGTGGTGGGGAAGTCAGGGAATCAGAAAAAGGAAATGAAAATGCTCAATGTATTTATATTGGGGGTCAGTGAAGTGAGGTGGAAAGCAGACAAATATTTCTGCTCAGATGGGTATACGGCAATGCAAACAGCACCGGAAGATGATATAACGACCAAACGATACATTATGAGTAGGAAGGTAGGTGACATAGTGAGTTACTGCGAACAGTTACGTGTTCCTGCTGTTCCCATCAGAATCTACAGCAAATCGCCAACAACAACAATAGTTCAGGTATACATGTCGACGTCTCAGGCAGAAGATGAGTGGATAGAGAAACTATACGACGATATAGAACGGGCGATTCAGTACTTAAAGGAGCTGATTATCTAATAGTCATGGGGGCTCTGAACGCACTGGCAGCGAAGAAATAGGAGAAGGAATTATGGGAGAATATGGACTTGGTAGTACGAATGAGAGAGGAGGAAGACTATTTGCGTTCAACTATCATTTTTAGCTAGTAACAGCCAGTAGACCAAGTGAGGTATACTTGTAAAGGCCTGGAGAATCGGAAAGTTTCTAGCTGATAACATTAGGGCCAGACAGAGTACCAATTATAGAGTTTTAAGGTGCACTCAGGTCTAGATACAGACTCAGATCACAAAACAATAATGATGAGGATCGGGCTGAAGTTAAACAGAATCATCTTTAAGAGTCACTGTGAAACGAAGTGGGACATTGAAGTACTGGTAAGTACATTTGAAGCTCTCAGAGGCAGCAGATACCGCAATAACGAATACCACAGTAGACAATTTAGTACAATAGTAATGGTCATCTCTAAAAATGACAGTCACAGAAGCTGGGCAGACAGAGGTACAAGAAAAGTGACTGAAGAGACCTTGATGAACAGAAGAAATCAATTGATCGACGAAAGAAGAAAGTACAAAAATGGTCAGGAAACTTGGGAAATACCTTCGGAATGAAATAAATAGAATGTGCAAGGAAGCCATTACTAAATGGCTACAGGAAAAATGAGAAGAAATCGAAAAAAATGGACGTTGGAAGGACTGCCTCAGCATACAGAAAAGTCAGAACAACTTTCGATGAAACTGAAAGCAATGACAACGTTAAGAGTGCAACGGTAATACCACTGTTAAGCGCAGAGGAGAGAATGGATAGGTAGAAAGTAGATGGTTGAAGAGGGAGAGAACTTTCGTGATGACGTGACTGAGGAAGAAATGGCAGTCGTAATAGAAGACGCAGAGTATCCAGTATTGCAAAAGAGTGCAACAATGCAACATAACTGTACAAGTCTTCGATCAAGTAAGGCAGAAGGAATAGATATCATTCCCTCCAAATTTCTCAAACCATTGGGGAAAGTGACAACCAGGCGACTATTCAAGTTGGTATGTAGAAGCTACGAGTTTGAAACATACCGCCAGTCTTCTAGTAAAATGACATTCACACAAACCCTAACATAGGAAAGGCAGATAAGTGGGAGAACTATCGCCCAATCAGCTTAACGTCTTATGTAACCAAGTTGCTGACAAGAATTATGTACAGAAGAATGGAAAAGAAAATTGGGGTCCAATGACGATAAATTTGACTTTCGAAATTCGACGGGCATCAGAGTGGTAGATCTGATGTTGTGATTGATAATGGAAGCAAGACTGAAGAAAAGTGTGTCACTTACTAGGATTTGTCAACCCGGAAAAAGGGTTCGACAATACAAAATAGTGCAAGATGTTCGTAATTCTGGGGCATATACGAGTAGGCTATAAGGGAAGACAGATAAATTACAACGCATAAAATAACTAAGAGGGAACAATAAGAATGGAAGATCAAGAAAGAACAGCTCAGATTAAAAAGGGTACAAGAGAGAGATACATTCATCCGAGTTCATTGCTCAATCTATGCATCGAGAAGCAATGACGGAAGAAAAACAAATTCGAGAGAGGGATTAAAATGGAGACTAAAGTGATATCAATGGCAAGATTCGCAGACGACATTCTTATCCCCTGTAAAGTGAAGAAAAATTACAAAAGCTACAGGACTTCCAGAATGGAACTAAGTCTATTGAATACAGAAGATAAATTAAAAGTAAACCGATAGAAGAGTAAAGCAATGAGGACCAGCAGAAAATAGCGACAAACCTAACATTAAATTGGAGCCCACGAAGTAGACAAAGTGAAAGAATTCTGCTACCTTGAGGCGGCCGGTGTGTCCGTGCGGTTCTAGGCGCTTCAGTCTGGAACCGCGTGACCGCTTCGGTCGCAGGTTCGAATCCTGCCTCAGTCATGGATGTGTGTCATGTCCTTAGGTTAGTTAGGTTTAAGTAGTTCTAAGTTCTAGGGGACGGATGACCACAGATGTTAAGTTCCATAGTGCTCAGAGCCATTTGAACCATTTTTGCTACCTTGGAAACCAAAAATAACACCGGACAGACGAATAGCGGAGGACATAAAAAGCAGATTATCAAAGCAAGAAGGGCAGTCCTGTCCAAGGGACTTCTAGCAGTATGAAATATCGGCCTTGATGATGAAGTCTCTGGAAAGGAACATTTGAAGCACAGCATTATATGGGAGTAGGAAAACCGGGTAAGTAGAGGAACGATACTTTTGAGATGCGGTGCTGCTGAAGGACGTTGAACGTTATTTGAAGTGATAAGGAATGAATAGGATCCCCGCAGAATCGACTAAGAAAGGAATATACGGAAAACTCTGACAAGAAGAAGAGACGGGATAATGGGACGTGCGGTAAGACATCAGGGAATAACTTTCATGGTATTAGAGGGAGGACCAGAGGCTGAAAACTGGTAAGGAAGACAGAGATGAATGTAGCATAAGCTCCGTTCACAGGCCCTGGCCACCCCGTTGGTCCGACTGACTGCCGTGTCATCCTCCGCCAATGGTGTCATGGTAGGTGGTATAGTGGCTCTTTGGGTGAACACAATGTCAATGCAGATCCTGCAGCGCGCAGTCTAAACATAACTCCTACGAAGTTCGGAACACGTAGGGTAAATATTTTCCGTCTGCACTGGCTCAATTAGCCGAAGTTTAATTAAAACCACCCCGTAAATCAACAAACTGATAATAGCGTCAATATAACACTCAAACAAAACTATGATGGTGTTGCTGCGGCACTTTTTTTTCTGCCGTCTCAATAACGTATTGTTCCGATCCTTTGTGTTCCAAGTTATATGGCTGCCTTCCTCCGTCGACTTTCAAAGTGTATCCAGATTCCGCCGTCACCTGACACTGCAATATAGCCTGACTGTGCCCTCAACGTCTCGCCCTGTTGCTCCTCCAACGGGGCTTTGGTTACCTTGCGCTCCCCAATAGCCGACTAACTCGAATATTCGCCGGTAACATTATCAAGTTTCTTACATTTCTTGCAATACATGTACTCTGCTATCCTCCTTCGTAAACTGTGAGTTTTATTATTAAGAGAAAAGCATCAAATTTGAGTTAAACTGTATTCAGATGTGATATTCACCCGACTAGGTTTCACGGATTGAAGATCACGTTACACGCCTTGAGGAGCGGTCTGTTTACGGAAGACCTGCTGTCACTAAGTACGAGTACCGTCGACCTAAAACACAGGGCAATTCCGGGATGTTATTACAAACTACCGCGAAATATACCCCTTCTACTGAAGAAAAACTCCTCCTAGCTCTTAAGCTGTGCATTTTACATCCCATGTTTACCAGATATTTTTCTTGGTTTTCTTTTTCCCTTTCTACCTCCTCCCAATATATGAAAAGCAAAGACCTTGTAATAGAAGAGGCCCACTGAGGTACCAGAACGATTTTTGCTTATAACTTTCGATTCGGTCGCTTCCAGACCAGGGTCCCTTACCTCCAATTGATAACTTATCTTCTCCATCATCCCTGAAAGTTTCTAACATCATCGCGGAATCACCCTTTATAAACGACTCACTCTGTTCTCTAACACTGAAGTCCACAATTTACAGAGGTAAATAGGCTTTCTTAAATCAACGAATACTATATGGGTCTCTAAATTCCTCGCCAGTCTTTCTTCCGTGAGCTGTTTAGGCAAAAAACATTGTTTGTTCATGATATTCAGGCTCTGAATCCGCTCTATTCTTCTTCGCCCAGAATCTGTAATTCGATTTTCAACTCTATGACTTTTCCATAGAATGTAGAAACTGAATTTGTTGCACTCATATGGTTGGAGCACTTTTTCCTGTCCGCCTTTTTTCTATGTTGGATATGTATTTTCCATTTCTCTGGTAATTGTGTCCCCCGCTTCCCCATCCCCACCACTTTAGAACTCAACTGAAAATTAAGACACACCAGAGATAAACAATTCACAGTCAATTTTTACAAAGAATTCTAGGTGGTTTTCAGTAAACAGATTCCCACTGTACTTCTTTCAGTCTTCTAATAGAGTTAAGGTAATTGGAAATTTTTCTGTCATGTTACATCACAGGGATTTCATAGTTCTCTATGCTTCATTGCTTCGACCACCTCCAGTCTACTGATCTATTGCCCCACACTTCATTCTTGTTACTCCTGAATGCTTTCTTCACCTATGCTCTACATTTGCGTGGTTAGGGCCATTCCTGTTTTCCTTGTTCTTTGCCATTAACCATATACTGTATGTTCTCTACTTTTCTTATACTAGTTTCTCAGTGTTTTCATTCCAACATGAATTTCTCTTTTGAATTCCTGAGTTACGCTGCTGTATTCCTAAAGCTTTCTTAATTAATTCCCCCGTGAATCTGACAATATCGTATATCAATCCCAAAGAGTATGTTAAGTTATTCAGTTTCAGATTAAATCCAACACTATACAGGAATAACGTTGATTCATTCTCCAGTTTTTAAATTTATACTTCGTTTTTATATCTCTTCATCATTGCATTTTGCCTGATTTATAAAAGATTTAGCTGGTATTCAGAAGGTTATGGTCAGTACCACAGTCTGCAGCTCTATACAGTCACGTCGAAAAATTTTAAAAAAAGTGTTTCTATCTGTCTCTGACGTACTCAGTTATGGATTTTCTTTGGACCACAGCCTGTGTCCTTGTAGATTTATGAGTATCTTTATGATTAAAATAGCCATCTTGAATCCTAGGTGATTAAGACTTCGAATGCTTGATGAACTCACTGTTATTAGTTTGGAATTAGGTCCTGAGCTTTCATTTCATCATGTAGCCGGTTTTCCCAAAAAAAAAAAAAAAAAAAAAATTGCTCTGAGCACTATGGGACTTAACTTCTGAGGTCATCAGCCCCCTAGAACTTAGAACTACTTAAACCTAACTAACCTAAGGACGTCACACACATCCATGCCCGAGGCAGGATTCGAACCTGCGACCGTAGCAGTCACACGGTTCCAGACCGAAGCGCCTAGAACCGCTCGGCCACCAGGGTCGGCCTCGGTTTTCCACCTTAGTCCTACAACTGAATATTTATTTTCATCGTTTTATTTTTGATTATACTTACCTGATATTCGCCTGAGGTAAGCGACCTAGTGACCTCGCCTTAGTTTTGTAAGGGAGTGCTCTGACGTGCGCCTAAACACCAGTGAGCGGAGTGTTTCATGCTTTACTTCATTTCTAAATTCGCTTGAGTATTTATTCCGGAAATGTAAAATCTTTGCTATCAAAATTCACGTGACTTTAATATCTATACTCGTTTCAGTGTCAGTCCGTTGTTGGTGAGCACACCACGTCGTCCAATACTTGATTAAAGCTGATCCTGAATTGCTGATGTGAACGTATTATCATGTTAGCTATTTCACGGTCGCGCTTTTGAGAATATGTCTATCAGTATTTAATGATTTTCCCTAGATTCTGTATCTACGGAACATTAGCAGAATCTTCCACTTATTGCTTATTTGCGATCAAGCTGTGCTATCCTTCATATTGTGGTACATAAAATTACAATTTACAAAAAAAAAAAATTAAAAAAAAATTAAAAAAATCGCCAAACAACAATAAGTTTCCAGGAGTTGTTTTATTTAGATGGCCAATTTCTGCGTCTTATTAACGCTATCTTCACGCCCCTATATACTCCATGTATAGACAAACAGACAGATCGATACATGCATAACTGAAGCCATCAGTATCTGGATTCTGTGAACTTGTACTTCTAAGACCGCTGTCCCGTATCCGCGATGGATCAACAGAGATAAAATTACTGATAAAATGAGCACCGATGTGAGTAATGAGTTTCTTCTCGTTCGGCACTTGTAGAATGTAATGTCACCACTTCCATATCTTACTGGCTATATGCAAGCACTCGCTATTTTTTTACCACAGTAAATTCCATGGTAGTAACTAAGCATCGTTAGGTTCTTAGTAGTCTCTGTTTGTCAGCAATAGTGTGGCAGGTTTCCTGTGTTTGCATTAACTGTTTCTCATACCACTGTTTCACACCATTTTCCCTATTCAATGCTCAGTATCTTCTTGCTGTTTAATGTGAATGATCAGTTATTTTAGGGGATCAGATAATAACGGTATTTTTGTGTCGTTCTACGCGTTTCATTGTCTGCGGCGACCCTCATCGTCTCTTTTACTATAAGGATGGAGACTGTAGTTTTTTGTAACAGATGACAAATGTCCATTACCATTCAGGAACTAGTATCTAGTATCTTTCATTAACGAACCAGCGATCCCATGTACACCCCGCCACTCAAACTAACGTGTCACCCTGGCGTAATCAGTGCTGAAATGGCAGATTATGTTAGTCACTGAGATGCATGACAAGTTTCTCCATGCGCTAGCTTGTATAGCAAGAAGAGCTCCATGTTAATGCTGTCAGTGGCTGAATCAAAAGAAGTCAGTTTCAAATCATTTGCTTACACGCTTGGCTCACACAAGCTCATTGGCATGCAGATACCTTGTGATACCTTCTGCACTGGAACATGTTATATTCCGTTTATAACTGATTTAAATTCATTACAATCTAAGTTCTATTCATGTCAGTTAATAAATATTTGACGCTAGTACAAATAACCTCACTGATTCCGAGGATTGAGCTACCTCTTTCCTGGTGGCAGTTTTGCTTGTGTTGTTTTCGTAGTTTACATGAGGCCATCTCGAAACAAGGAAAAACGAAAGCCACAAAGCAGCCACTGAGTCCTGAAAGGCTCTCCATCCCCCCCCCCCCCCCCCCCAAACTGCGAATTTCGCCAATCTTTCAGAGGTGAAAGCGAGGGGATGTGGATCTGGTAAGTGTCTACTAGCGGCAGGTGCATTGCCACGGCGTCTGGGAGTTGCCTCTCGCCAGTTTTTCACATAATACGCTCTGTGCAATATGGGGTCCCGGCCTCTACGCAAAAAAGACAAAACGTGCTGTGACGAGCACCTGGGCTTGCGCACTTTGCCTAGGCATCCTTTTGTCTCTTTTTAATAGCGATGGACTGACATTCTGGCACCACTCCATATGCGATGAACACTATCCAGTCTAGAATGTCGTAAGAAACCACCTCATTGATTAGTCTTTAAAAGTACGAGAGGGGAGGTAATCAGGACGCCAGTTACAGAGAAATTCAGACTTGGAGACAAACACACTGGTCTAGGTGAAAGCTTAACAGAAGAGTGTAGTATGACACAGAACTGTTTAAGACCTGCGTGCATGGGCGTTCAACAGTTGATGAAGACTGTAAAACTTTTGCGAGGTAAGCAGTTATTTTGTTAACATTTATATCATTGGGCAGAACTTCGTAGAGACTTTTCATTGGCTCACGGAAACTGAGCGGTCTTGGTATAGCGGCGAGAGGCATCAGCAGTTGATGGGCTTCAGAGAGCAGCAGATCACGGCACTAGCAGCTTTTTGCACTATATTATGTAGAGTATGGCGAGAAATTACAGCTTAGGCGCTCGCTTGCATGTGCGTCTTTTAGCGTCAAATATGTTCTACGAATCTTATGCTTTTCTTTAGGAATTTAGAGCTTAATCGTACTCGACCAGCGATGTTTTCACCTAGCAGTCTTCCTTTCTTTTAGCGCAATTAGGCCACCACTTCGTGTACACCGTGAATTTGTCTTTCAATAACTGATTTATAATATGCCGGTCATCCTCACTCACCTTACCTATCCAGTCTTAGCCGGTCACTTAATTGTTAGATCAGAGCCGTGCGGTTAAAGGCGCTGCAGTCTGGAACCGCAAGACCGCTACGGTCGCAGGTTCGAATCCAGCCTCGGGCATGGATGTTTGTGATGTCCTTAGGTTAGTTACGTTTAACTAGTTCTAAGTTCTAGGGGACTAATGACCTCAGCAGTTGAGTCCCATAGTGCTCAGAGCCATTTGAACCATTTTTTTGTTAGATCATATTTCATGTTTAGCAACTGTCAGTTTCCGTGTTCTCTGTATTTGTCGCTCTCGAGCAGACTCTATGATCAAATCTTGTTCATGTTTATACCAGCAGAGAGCTTCATAGTAAATTGGGTTAATTTGGGCCATTATTTCCTTTTCGTTAGTGTATGGGAGGTGCAACACCAATGACCCTCCTCCTCTCACTAACACGTTGTGCTACAGATTTTTTGAAGAATATGAGCCCTTGGTGAAAGATCTGACTATAGGTCAGTTCAGCTGATGCGGAAAATTCCGGCATCCACAGTGGTATATCAATCGCTGCTGGTGCCTTAAATCTGTTATGAAGATACGAGAAGTAAGGACCCTATTTACATAGTATTTCCCTTTTGGGTATCCCTTTTTGCGAACAGAGTAAGTTAAAACATATTAAATATATCCCTTTTAACGTGGCTTAATTTGCATTTAATGGAGCACACACTTCAATTAAAACCACTTGAGTCGTTTTGCTTCAACCTCTACCTTTATAATACAACCATTTGTTGCATCCCAATGCTTAATGTCTTTAGCTGATTTTTCCCTGCTAAGTGTGGAAACCCAAACTTTGCCCGGTCTTTATCGACACCACTGCGCAGATAGATATAACAGTCCTGCTGTTCACTTTCTTTCCCCTTTCGTTCAGTCTCGGTATGGGCCACTATGTCGATTTGAAATTGTCTTACTTCACCCCTAACCTTTTCTTTTTTTTTGTTGCAAAAAAATGGCTCTGAGCACTATGGGATTAACTGCTGAGGTCATCAGTCCCCTAGAACTTAGAACTACTTAAACCTAAATAACCTAAGGACATCACACACATCCATTCCCTAGGCAGGATTCGAACCTGTGACCGTAGCGGTCGTGCGGTACCAGACTGAAGCGCCTAGAACCGCTCGGCCACTATGACCGGCCTTTTTGTTAGAGGCCTTTTATATATTTGTATCAACTCTTTTCTTTGCCGTGGAATAACGCTAGTCTGGCTGTTACAGAATGGAAAGGGTGCTGGTTCGAGACCCGATCCCCCACACGGTTTTACTGTATAAAGACGTTTCACCTATTTTATTTTGCATACAGTTACAGTTGCTACAACTGCCACTCCCCACAGAAGTAAACTTTTTAAATTTTCAACTTGAGCTCGTCCTTCCCATACGTGAGTCGCCGCAGCAAAAATGGACTCGGCGTTTAGAATATTTATTGCCGCGAAGTGTGTAGCTGTATACGTGAAAAGTGCCGTGTCATGGCTGAAGCCCGCATTAAAAAGCAGGGCGGATTGCAAGGAGCTCGTGACAGCCTTGCGAGAAATGGAAAGGAATAAAACAAGTCCGCTCACGTCTGAGAATCGCCGTAAAAAGTCGGGAACGCGCAGTAAAGGAGGCTATGCAAGCATCTCGGGTGCCCCAGTGCTCCCTACGCCGGCTAACCGAGCACGGTCGACGAACAGCTCGACGACCCGCAACTAACTACATTACAAGCCCTCATGGCTCTACTGCGCACATTGGCCTCCGACAGGAATTACGTTCTCCGACTTTGACGCTGGCCGCAAGACAGTACCTCGCAGACTTCAACAGTAGGTGCCGTGAAACTGCTCGCCACCAATGGGAGGAAGCCATCGTCTACATAGAGAGATGGGTGTGGAAAATATTTCGCGGTAGTAACATCAATTTTCAAGTCGCAGATTCTAACACTCTCACCAAATACTAACATATTTTATTCTCCGCGTATGTGTAACTTCACCAATACGAAATCTCTATCATAAAACCAATTCCTCTCCCCCCTCCTCCCCGCCGCCACCATTTTCCTCGTTCACACCCCTATATCCCGCACGCCTGGTAACATCCGCTCTGTCGTTTCTCCATAATTTTAGTCGTTGTACGCTGTCATGCATCAATGAAATCTCACATAGACACATTCTTTGCAACGTAACTTCGATAGAATCCAATTTTAATATCAGGATACCGGTCAGATCTTCCCGTCCTACCAACATTTCGTTTCTGCATCTTCCATCAGGACCTCCTCCTCCACATCATGGCTCCGTCAGTCCTCTCCTACCTTGTGACCTAATTCTATTGAACCAGCTGCTCTTTTCGTTAACCCGACATCAACAGTGATTACTAAATTTTTTTTTTCCAAATCGACTGTTCGAGATGAAATCTACTCTGTAGACTATAATCTAAAATTCTACATAGCATAAGTTCGTGCAGATGTATGAGGGGCGATCAAAAAGTTTGCGTTTAAGGACGTTGCTGCAGCACATATGCAACCCAGCGTGACTCGGATGCTGGTGTATAAGCACCAACATGTAGGCAAGTGGATGGTGTGGCCTTCGAACGGAAACTTTTTGATCACTCCTTGTAATATAGCATAAATTTTCGGCCGCTGCTCCTTGAAATTCTGCATACCTTTTCCTACCGTTCTTTTCACTTGTATTTACTTTGAGATTTCCTCGTGTCGTTAAGGATTTCGTATTAGGCTTTGCTTTGAAGAATTATCCGCAGCTTTACTTCCACATTTTTGGCAGCCATGACTACCTGTTATTCGCAGTGACAAAATAGATTTTGCACGGTATGGCCTCCATCAACTAATCTTGCGTATCTGATATGAGAAAACTACTCATCTTAGTCATGACGCTTTTTAAAATATAGCCTCTTGAAGCAATTAAGGTATATCAACGGAAGCACGGTGTCAAAATACTTGGTTATGATAAATAATGTTACTTAAAAGCGATTTTAATTGATGTTAATTAATTAAATTATCGATAAAGATTCATTGACAGCTCTCGTAACACATCACTGAGACAAAGTATAATTTCATTTCCGTAATCCCCTGAACAAACTTGATCGTTTGCTACACATCACGATAGCATGGTTTGCTTTCTGCTTGGGATTTTTTTCTTGTGATTTGTGTATTTGTATGTTTTTAGCCCCTTCAACCGTTTTTAACCCGGTTCAATCAATATATTATAACCACGACTTGCATGTGAATAGAGGTGCCAATGTTTGACGTATTCCTAGCGTAATATGGATACACTGAAGTATCTATATAATTGACCATCAGCGTAGCTTTAAATTATGTCAAACTTAATCTGATTTATGAAAGGCATCATACTTCTAACGAAGAGATTGTGCGACACCTTGAGGAGAACATAATTACCCACCTCATAAAAGCAGCGGCCCTAGTGGAAGGCGGGAAATAGCAGCCGGTGACGGCACAGACTTGACACGATATCATTGGGCGTAGCAAGCAGACACATTGATAGCCATCACTAAGCACGTATTCAAGATTGTGCAGTACTGGTTTCGCCTAGAGTGTAGGAGGCAACACTCATGCAGCGAAACGGTCGCAGGTTCGAATTCTGCCTCGGGCATGGATGTGTGTGATGTCCTTAGGTTAGTTAGGTTTAAGTAGTTCTAAGTTCTAGGGGACTGATGACCTCAGAAGTTAAGTCCCATAGTGCTCAGAGCCATTTGAACCATGCAGTGAAATATTTCAGTCCATCTTACTCTTGTTATTATTTTCTACCGAACATAACCAACAAATATTACTCAATACCTCGTTTGATTTTTATGAAGCTAAGGTAACACCAACAATAAACTGGAACCGTAGACCAACTCTGGGCAACGAACGATTACATGATCCGCGGGACTTATGGCTATGAGGTTCTACGTTATTTATTAGTAGCTCGACTCAGTAGCATTTCAAATAAATTACAGATTAATCTCGACGTTTCAACCACAGCCCTGTTATATTCTCAAAGCGCACCCTCTCACGACTCGAACTCATAACCTCCCATTTCGAGAGCATGCTCTCACCAACAGAGGGATGCGGACACTACACAAAACTCACCCTCACTGCCACAAATTAAGCAATACCTCTCGCTCGTTGGTGCTCCTAACCCACAAGGGAATGTAACCTATCCCCTTCAAAACTACACCTGTGCACAGAAGAGAGAACAGTGTATTTTGTGTGGCTTAGGATTCTACCCCTTTTAGAAGCATCAACTTGTCCGTTTACAGCGGACATTTAAAATCACTTCGCTTATGCCCCTCCTCCAGAGAAGACGGAACTTTCTCCTCTTTCTTTAATGGTGCTGAATTGTTTGCCTCAACTGTGCTAAAGATAAGTTTAGAAGATGAATGTGCATGTGGTTGCACACAGTCTGAGCATGAAGTCTTTCCCTGATAACAAAAATTTATTTCTACGGAACCGTACTGGATACAGCTATGAGGCGTATTGCTATAATCCTAACGATTTTTTATACACTTCCTGGTGTGCTCTGTTTGTTTCCGGAAGAATGTCTGGGTGACATTCAGTTCCTTTCCACGTCTTTGCCTACTTCTCTTTCGTTACCGGCACTACGGCACCTCCAATTCGTGCCGTAAGCGTTGGCTACTTAGAAGCTGGTGAACTGAACACTTTTCCTTAACGTAATGATACAAAATAAGTCAAGAAGGTTGTTCCAATATGTTGGACGGCCTCCATCGATCCATCTGGTTTGTGACCTGTTAGTGTTCATCGAGGCTACTACCCAATGCAATCGTTGCCGATTCACATTGCCTGTTAAGACGACAGTCACATTACATGACGGAAGAAATATTAGCGCTACTGTCGTTTTCTCTACTTAAGCTAGGTATATGCATGAGACTTTTTCACTCTCAAAGAGATCTTGCGAGTAATACATGTTGTGTAAACAGCGCCGAGTGTCGGCTCGCTGGTAGTGTCTGAGAGTGGGACAAGATAGGAGACTGACGCGGTCTACCATTTTAAATGGTTCAAATGGCTCTGAGCACTATGGGACTCAACTGCTGAGGTCATTAGTCCCCTAGAACTTAAAACTAGTTAAACCTAACTAACCTAAGGACAACACAAACATCCATGCCCGAGGCAGGATTCGAACCTGCGACCGTAGCGGTCTTGCGGTTCCAGACTGCAGCGCCTTTAACCGCACGGCCACTTCGGCCGGCGGTCTACCATTTTAGACATCTCGCGTGGACATCAATTTGCACCTCTCGAGAGCTGCTAGCAGTAGCTCTCAGCTAAGAAAAACCACACCGACATAGCAGGGAGAACTGAGAGTACTCGAAGAGTACTCAGCGGCCATATAGCGATATCGATTTGTGGCGTATTTCTCAATATGTACGCTATCATATGTTCGTAATACCTTTTCCCGTTCTCATGTATACGTTAAAGAAAAGTATCCACGAAACTCCGTGTTTTGAGCCCCAGTATGTGGCCGTGTCACGTTTGTGAGCGAAGAAATCGCCCGTTTTACTTTCTAAATGAACAACACGAGTAGTTAGCCTATTTAGAAAGGTTTAGACTTAAACAATGCTACGCAGAAAATAACACATAAACACCATAGACATATTACACAGAACTAACATATAAAACAAAATTGTCGCTGAGGAGATTCGATTTCATGTTAACAAGAAATTATGAATTAAAGAACAGCGCCTACCGACTGCTCCACATCGACGCTGCAACCAACCGTTCTATAACATGTACCGACACTGTCGGGACAGTTGAGATTACTATCACTGTGGATACCCACTGTCACATTGTCAGTGCACCGATGTGTTGGAAAAAAAAACTGCCAGGAAGAGGAAGTTACGTATTTAATTAATAGAAGGCCAGCGTTGGAATGTACAGTTACTGGACTACAGTAACTGAGATAAGAAGCAAAGTTTGTTGGCTCAAATGGCTACAGGCTTAACACCTCCACAGAAGAAATTTACCAGAATATCGGTAGTTGAAGGAATCAGGAAAATTAGTCTTTTAAAATAGGCTAATTAACATAGAGAAACAGGTGAAGTTATGTTTGAAAATAATCATTTTGGAAATCGCAAAATCGTTATTTAGCTTTAAGTAATCTAGCTAAATCTGTAATTTTCTATGACTTAATAGTTAGTGATTTCATTATCATACTGGGTGCTGAAGAGAAGATCTTCAGCAATTTACTAGTCGTTCCTTAAGTCAATACAGTTATATACGTTCAAATAACATGTATCTCCGGAGATGCTTCATTTGCCAGATATTCACCTTATTTGGCTTTTGAAGCCGGCCGGAGAGGCCGAGCGGTTCTAGGCGCTACAGTCTGGAACCGCGTGACCGCTAGGGGCATGGATGTGTGTGATGTCCTTAGGCTAGTTAGGTTTAAGTAGTTCTAACTTCTAGGGGACTGATGACCTCAGAAGTTAAGTCCCATAGTGCTCAGAGCCATTTGAACCATTTGGCTTTTGAATGTCTATGGCCATCAAGATGAAATTTGTGTAATGTCATTTCACCGTAATTGTCACTTTCCCAAATATGAAACAGACTAAACATAGATGATGGTTAGTTGGTTTGGAGAGAAAGGGACCACACTACAGAGTCATCAGACCCTCTAGATGATGCTAGGAATATTATTACCACACGCACTCTGTCTTTATCACTAAGGGATTTCCGCATAATGCAACCTAGATTGGCAACTTTGGATCAAATTATAAAGAGTATTCTTCCATCTACATCGCTGACATTGTCGTAAAGTTTCTGTGGCTTTTCCATCTCATGCTCTGTAACGAGGTTCTTGCATGCTCCTGAATCATCTCGCAGATAATCCAGTCTTATCCTACACGAATACATAGTTTATATTTTTTTTCCTTTTGCATTAACAGTATTAAAAGCGCAGCTGCAGCCTGAGGCCCTTCCGTCGTAACCTCTTGCTTCAGGAGCGGAATTACGACCGAAAAATCTCGCGGAGGGTTATCTATCAGCCTTCATACACTCTCTCACGATGCTGTGTGAAAACGCTTCCGACATCTGCTCTCGCAAAATTCTTACTTACAGAAAGTACTCGCAAATAACTATCAGACAGTAACTGTCATCCAAAATTCGGCCCTAATTTAAATAATTCTGCGAGTGCTAACTGAGAGAACCAAACTGCCTGATAGCAAAAAACTCTCAGGTGTATCCCAGCACTTATCCTTATCATCTTAATTTATTTACAGTTTTACTCAAAAGTACGATACTTACTGGTAAGTTTATCAACGAAATGGAATGATGAAAGGGGTTGTATGTTTGAAGAAAGATCTATAAAGCTAGGAGACAAATGTGGTAACGCTATAGGTGAGGGCTGGGAACGTGACGGATCAAGGAAACTGTTTATTCATGGAGATGTGAGAGCGCCAGTAAACAGCCGACAAAACCCCCAATACCGCTCGATAACAGCAGGAGCGATGCGCCGCTGCAACTGTCACATGCAAAAGTGATAGCACGGACCGTGTGTTGCAGTTATCAGCCACAAGCAGACGGTCCCACTGTAGAATGTCAATACATTTATATTGCATCCTGAATGCGGGCTGCACAAACACGTGCGGCGCTGACACCGACAGCAATAACGTTAACTTGTTCTGTTCCTCCACACGTTCATGGTTTAGCAGAGTTTTTGGCCAGCTACAAACTACATGTAACTTTATTTGTTCATTACATTTACAACACACCTAAATAGTTTGTACACTTCGTCGAGGCAAGACGTCGAAGTTACATTGAAACAGTGTGGCAGGGTCAAGTTATACATTTGCTTAAGAGGGGAGATCGCAGATTTAGGGGGAAAAATCGCCAGTGATTCATTTCATTTCCCACAAAAGAAATGTAGATAGTTGAAGAGCTGTCTTCTAAGACCAACAAACAAGTGACAGTTATGAATATAACTGACGTAAATTTTAGGAGAGAAGGTGGCGATGTGATGATATCTGCGACTAAACAGGACATATATACTTATATGGAGGTGGTGTCTGTTCTTTAGGACATATCCACATAAGTATATAGTTCTGGGAATATCGGCCATGGCCTTCTTCTTCTGTGCGGATGCACACGTATTACCTGAACTCCTACGGGACTTGGTAAGAATGACTTCCACGAGTAATGAGTGTGTTGGGTAGGGACGCTACGAATGTAGTGTGTAGACATATAAGGAGAGAATATGGGTCTCGCGGGAGGCGTGCGGGAGATAATCCCTGCAGTCGCAGTATCCTCTGTGCCCTCGGTGGCACGCTGGCACGGTAGCTCAACGTGTTCGGTCAGAGGGGTGCTCGCTCTCTGTAATTAAAAAACTGAGTAAAGGAATCAACCATCAACTTGAAGGGATGTCTTGTGACGTCCGCCCAGACCAAACGCAACGAAAATAAATAAATAAATAAATAAAGCGTCTGCCATGTAAGCAGGAGATCCTGGGTTCGAGTCCCGGTCAGGGCACACATTTTCACCTGTCCCCGTTGATATATATCAATGCCTGTCGGCAGCTGAAGGTATTAATATAATTCTAATTTCGTTAAACAGGACACATCAGTGGGAAGTAATCTGGGAAAATTAACATTAGAAATGCGACTACTTTCTGTCTAATGACGCTGTTATTAGTTCTAATGTACTATTATAAATCACATCTTCATCATCAGGGTTTCCGTTGTTACGTCAGGAAATATCTGATCACGGAAACTTCTCAACCGAGGATTATTCGATATTAACAAAATAAGAAATCCACTTCAGTTGCCAGTAATATTTATTTCATGACCTGTTTCGAAGCCTAAACCTTCATTTTCAGGTGCAACCATACAGTTACGGGAACATAACATATGTCGCAGTTGGGCCACTCAGTTATGGGAATGGTGGGTCACGCTCCCACGTCAAACAAACGCGTGGGACTGGAACAAAGACGCTAACACACAAGGCTTACAGAGATGACAAAACCAATATTTTCAAATCACCTATATTGTCTGAAAGGGCAAATAAATTGAGTCACTTGGTGAATTACAGTTTAATCGCCGGCCGAGGTGGCCGTGCGGTTACAGGCGCTGCAGTCTGGAACCGCAAGACCGCTACGGTCGCAGGTTCGAATCCTGCCTCGGGCATGGATGTTTGTGATGTCCTTAGGTTAGTTAGGTTTAACTAGTTCTAAGTTCTAGGGGACTAATGACCTCAGCAGTTGAGTCCCATAGTGCTCAGAACCATTTAAACCATTTTTTACAGTTTAATCTGCCTTTTGTAAAATGAAGGCAACTCACATCCGATGACTGTATTGTAAAAAAGGTACAGTGTATTACAATTCTGTCCGCTGCTAATAGAACGAGGAACGTTTACCTGCTGTAGTAAGTTCCTAAGTACCTGCTGTAGTAAGTTCCTAAGTACCAGCGTGTCTGCACCAACTGACACGTTGATGTCTATTTTTTTACTGGGAGATCACACTCTATTAACTTTTCCAGTAGTACAATGCAGCTGTTCAGATTCTTTTCTCTCTGTTGTGCACTTACGAAGGACTGGCTGTATCTCAAACAAAGCATTTCCTAATGAGGGATTTCTAAAGGCCGATATTCTAGCCACCATCGGTGTTTTACAATCCTAGAAATATTGCTATAATATCGCTAACATAGGAACGTCTCAGTCCAAAACATTTATGTAAGAGCTTTCATCTTTGACAGTTTTAAAGGCGCAGTTGTATCATCATTACACAATGACACGTCTAAACATATCATAACAAAAATACTTCAATCACTGAATATTTTATTTATTTGCAAATTTTAGATAATTATGATTGTCAGTTAGTCGATGTAAAATTCAGTGACATGTTCTGTAGGTGCGTTGAATGGTACCTGCCCTCAAGTTTGTGTCCGGGAGCCCAGAGCTCCAACAAGGTTTGGGTAGTAGTATTAGACATTTTCAGAGCCATGCAAAAATATGTTGCTGCTGTTGGAAAAGCTGATGGAAACATTACAAAGTTATTTGGAATGTCTGTGATCTTCGACTTACTTTCGGGACTGAAGCGAATTACCTTTCCAGATTTCATGATCATAAAGGGTAACAACGAAACAGAATTAACTTCTTTCAGAAGTGGATGGATAGCTAGATTTCCAAAAACAGAGTCCCGAATCTGAACAGAGATGCCTAACCCCCGGTTTCTCAGGAAATTGATGCACAGAATAAAAGTACGGACACGGAGTCATATGGACAATAACAGTATATCTGCTATCACCTGCACAGTCTTTTGAGTCATCAATCGAGACCGGATTACATGCATTTGCATGTTGCATATGCATCTGTATATTTGACTCCTTTTCACCAGTTATTGCATGTTTTAACTAAAAACTAGTGACCATGCATATTTTCGCTCTATGTTTACAATATTTAACTCGTAAAAATGTATTCGGGTGGTCTCTGGTTCGATCTAGTATTGGTGCCTCACAGATTGACCGCGACCTAGAACTGTGTGCAATCGCTAAGCGAGAGACCACTGCTAAGCGAAATCATTACAGAGGAGGAACAGGAACAGGCAGACAACGTTCCTGCGCCCGCACCCCCGGTTAATCCCCTCCTGCGTCTTACCGTATGCGTCGGCAACACTTAAATTAAATTACGCAAGCTTTTAGTCGCATGTCCGTTGTTTCAGTTTAGCGTTCTATTTACTTGTACACAGCTGAACCTTTTTACGACGTGTAGTGGGTGACGTGTTGTGCGCCTTGCCGTCCGAAAAAAGAAACGTCGTTTCTTGGATAGCTGACCATCCTTGAATATTTACATATGACGGTATTGATTTATATTGTTTTGTTTGTGAGGAAAACATTTCGTACAAAAAAAAGTTTCAATCCGACCAGCATGTCTAGACAAGTCTTAATATCGTAGGAATGCAGAAGAAAGGACGACGACAACAACTTCTGACAACAGCAAGTTGCAGTAACAGGGATTTTTCCAAAGGTAACCAAAAAAGTCGGTTTAACATGGATCTACGTAAAGCATTCATTGCAAGCAATAACCCTCTTCATAAACTTACAAACCCTATTCTCAAAGGCTTCCTGCGCAAATACTGCTTAAATCAAAATATACCAGATGAATTAACATTGCGTAAAAATTACATACCAACAATGTACGTGAAGGTTCTTGAAGAAAGACGCAATGAACTCAAGGATAGCATTATCTGGATTTCAGTTGACCAAACTACAGACACTTGTGGCTGTTACATTGCAAATTAAATTGTTGGTGCTTTAAAAGAAGGGCATTCTTCTTCCTGTTTAGCGGCTTGCAAAGAACTTGAAAAATAAATCATTCTATAGTCGCCTGATTTATGAATGAGGGTATTACAAAAATATTTCCAGAATCTTCTGCAGATGTAAGAGGGTTTGTGTTTATTTCAGATGCTGCTCCCTTTATGATCAAAGCAGGAAAAACCCTCCGAGTATTTTATCCCAGTTTGACTCATGTGACATGCTTCGCTGATGGTGTACATCGCTTTGCTGAAGAAATATGTAAATAAACTGATTTCATCCACAAAGAAAGTGTTTCTAAAGGCTCCAGCTCGCTGCAAGACCTACAAATAAAACTACCAAATGTGCCTTTACCTTCCGCACCAGTGGTAACACGTTGGGGTACATGAGTCGAAGCTGTGTTGTTTTACAATGAACATTTCGAGTCCATTAGAGGGGTAGTAAACGACTTCGATAGAGCAGAGGCTGTGGCAGTTTGCCAGTGCAAGAAAGTTTTTAATGATTCCGATATTAAAAAGACATTGCTGTGATTTTCACTCATTTATCCGATATATCTGCAAGTATTAAAAATCTTGAAACTCAACGTTTGGCCTTGAATGAAGCTATTCAGTTAATGAATAAAATTATTCTAGTGAACTCCTCATTGCCGGAGGTATTCCCAAGAAACTTAAAGAAAAGTTTGTAAACGTTTTAAATATTAACCCAGGCTTTGAACCCTTGTGCCAAACTGATAGTTTTATTAATGCGATGGGTGAACTATTACCAGTGTCAATAAGTGCAAACATAGCACCCTAATTCAAATACTGCCCAGTTACCTCAGTTGCTGTAAAACGGTACTCCTCTGCTTATAAATATGTTTTGAATGATCGAAGACACAATCTTAATACCGAACGTTTGGAACAGTACTTGGGCGTTTATGTCTACAATAGTAGAAAAACGTAAAATAAATTGAAATGATGCTTTGGTCCAAAGTTAGTGCTGTTCAAAAAAATTCATGACTTTGTGTTGTTTTTTAAACAAAATAGTACAGAGTTTTTTAGCGTGTCGCTCTGCATGCGATACATCTCGAAGTTGGTCCTGTACATATCAATTGTTTCGCTGCGACTCACTTGCATCGTATCTGCTCATTACCGACAACAAAAGGTAAGAAGGAACAATTCTTGAAAGACGGTATGCGTCCCCATTTTGCAAATTTGAGAAGGGTAAATTTATCAGTTTCAGTTAGGAGACCCGGGCCCGGAAACGATCGAGTTGAAAGTCGTAAAGGAAAATTGAGTTGATACCTCTGACACACTGTCTGGGAATACGCGTGCGAGTACTTTCGGTGCTACGATTGCATGGTAGGTAACTTTCAGAATTGGTAGTATGGACAAAAACAAAAAAAGTGTAGTAAACATGGCGTCTAAAATGCATACCGCACCGGCCGATGTATTCCAATGCCAGCGATGTCAGAAAAATTTTCGCTTATGACTTTCGACTCAGCCGTTTCAGGACCAGGGTTCCTTAGCAGATCGATATATTTAGTCTTATCTATCATCCCTGAAAATTTGTAGCATTATCCTGGGGACATAGTCTCTGTAAATACATTGTCACATTTTCTAGGGGCAGCATTGTATGACCTCGTCAGTAAAATGCCGATTAATTTACTCGCAATGCTTTCCGATAAATTCTAGTGCGAACTTCGATTGCAAGGAATGATACTTGTCTCCACACCCTGAAGGCGAGCATCCCATTACGCCCCTTTTCTTCGCCTTCTCATTTCTTCACGTCGATCCATATTACTGCGTACAAGCGTCTGGTACGTGCGGGTTGTACCATCTAGACTCGGACGGTAGAAAACTTTTCATTTTTTGTGCGAGCTCATTTTTCACCCGAAGAAGACAATTTCAGATTTTATAAACAAGTACTTCCGGTTTTCTTAAGGTCAAAGTTACAGCACTGTAATAAAATCAAACGATTCTGAGGCCCGTAGCTCAGAAAGTACACACATCAAAAAAAGGTTTCCATCACCCCGGTTCCCAGAACTCCTGAAGAGGGACGTTCACTGTGGATATTGTATCACGGACACAGTCCCTTTGCCTGTTCAGAGATATCACTAAACCCACCCAAAGATGTAAACAACCATGCATGAGCAGCGCCTATTAGACGGCCGATCAGTTAAAGTCATTCCACCAGGAAGGAGGAACCAAGCCTAGAACGCCAGTACCGCGGTACGATGGCGTCCGCATTGTTACTTAGTGCCAGGAAGGGCTCTCAACAAGGGAAGTGTACAGGCGTCTCGTAGTGAACCAAAGCGATGTTGTTCGGACGTGGAGGAGATACAGAGAGACAGGAACTGTCTATGACATGCCTCGCTCAGGCTGCCCAAGGGCTAATACTGCAGGGGATGACCGCTGCTTACAGATTATGGCTCGGAGGAACCCTGACAGCAACACTACCATGTTGAATAATGCTTTTCGTGCAGCCACAAGACGTCGTGTTACGACTCAAACTGTGCGCAATATACTGCATGATGTGCAACTTCACTCCAGAAGTCCATGGCGAGGTCCATCTTTGCAACGACACCATGCACCGCGGCACAGATGGGCCCTACAACTTGCCGAATGGACTGCTCAGGATTGGCATCATGTTCTCTTCACCGACGAGTGTCGCATGATCCTTCAACCAGGCAATCATCGGAGACATGATTGTAGGCAACCCGATCAGGCTGAACGCCTTAGAAACACTGTCGAGCGAGTGCATCAAGGTGGAGGTACCCTGCTGTTTTTGGGTGGCATTATGTGTAGCCGATATACGCCGCTGGTGGTCATGGAAGGTGCCGTAACGGCTGTATGATACGCGAATGTCATCCTCCGACCGATAGTGCAACCATATTGGCCGCATATTGGACGACAACTCGCCCCCCATCGTGCACATGTTGTGAATGATTTCATTCCGGATAACGACAAATTGGAAAATGGAAATTTGTTGTAAGGTCAGATGGGACCAAAATGCTGAGGTCATCGTACCCGGAGCTAAGGATGACACCTACACACACACACACACACACACACACACACACACACACACACACACAAGCCCGAGGGAGAACTCGAACCTCCGGCGGAGAGAGCCGCAGGATAACGACATCGCTCGAGTAGAGTAGCCAGCATGTTCTCCAGACATGAACCCTATCGTACATGCGTGAGATGGATTGAAATGGGATGTTTATGGACGACGTGACCCGCCAACCACTCTGAGGGATCTACGCCGAATCGCCGTTGAGGAGTGGGACAATCTGGACCAATAGTGGCTTGATGAACTTTTGGATAGTGTGCCACGACGAATACAGGCATGCATCAATGGAAGAGGACGTGCTACTGGGTATTAAAGGTTCCGTTGTGTACAGAAATCTGGAGCACCACCTCTGAATGTCTCGCTGTATGGTGGTACAACATGCAATGTGTAATTTTCATGAGCAATAAATAGCGCGGAAATGATGTTTACGTTGATCTACATTCAATTTTGTGTACAGGTTCCGGAACTCTCGGAACCGAGGTGACACAAAACCTTTCCTTGATGTGTGCATATAAAGAAAAATATTTAAATAAAATGGGAACTGAATATAGAATTGTATAGATTGTGCTGGTACGTATGCTGTTAGATCCTAAATTTAATGTAATTTTCATTTTGTTTCAAGCTTTATGATAAATACAATTTGAAATGTAATCAAAATTATGTCATATTCTTGAGCATTTGATTTAAAAACAATATTGGTATCCATTTTTACGATATCTTTAGTACACAGCTGTACAACGAAGGGAAAGTATGTACAAACAGCGACAAAACTCGCTGAGGTACGCAATCTACGCAACACAAAGCTGTGAGGCCTCTTCCCATGTTGAGTGGCAGACGGAAGCCCATAGCAGGCTAAGTACACCGCAACCGAAAGTATTCGTTTTAGACAAGGGCCTCCATTAAACTTAAAACTGAAATCAGTGTACAATAAAATGAGGTGCAAGACTATGTAACTTTAATCTCAATTAGCTGTTACCCGCCGTTACTCCCCATCGCAGTAGTTTTATTAAGATGAGTGATGGTAGGTAAGTAAGCAAGCCAGCTGTTGTACGTGCAGTAACGTCAGCTTCTATCACCTGTGTGCCTGTTCGGGTAGGCGAAGCACGACGCACAGATGCGCCTCTCTCCCTCCTACTATCCCTACGCACAATAACGTGCCACGCATGCAGTGTTGCTACCGAATGCTGCATACGGTCGAGCATGGGCAGGTGCACGCATCTGTGCGTCGTGATATTTAAGTACTTCACAAGTGTCGACTTTCCTTTTCACTTGTTCTTCCTCGTGTTTCAAGCTATATCTATACCAAATTCCATCGAAATTGTTTCGGCGGTTTGCCGGCCGCTGTGGCCGAGCGGTTCTAGGCGCTTCAGTCTTGAACTGCGAGACCGCTACGGTCTCAGGTTCGAATCCTGCCTCGGGCATGGATGTGTGTGATATCCTTAGGTTAGTTAGATTTACGTAGTTCTAAGTTATAGGGGACTGACGACCTGAGATGTTAAGTCCCATAGTTCTCAGACCCATTTGAACAATTTTTTGTTTCGGTGGTTTAGTCATGAAAACATAACAGAGCTACTTACTTACATAGAGTATGGAGGTATGGAATAAATACTTTCAGGATTGTATAAACAATGTATTCATTATTAATCATTATGAATCGTATTTAATCAATAAAATCATTCCCACAAATACGATAACTGTCAAAAGTCAATGAATAAATAGCCTTTTCAAAGAGTGAAGTTGTTTCCCTAATTCGCGTAATATTCATCAGATCTATAAATGTTCTGTACAATACACTTTATAAATTGTACTATGTTCTTCCTCATCTTTCAAGTTACCTCCATACCAAATTTCATCAAAATCGGTTCAGGGGTTTAGTCGTGAAAAGGTAACAAACGAACACGCTTTCGCATTTATAAAACTTTAAATCACGTTATTCTTTTCTCTTTTTTTTGTCCTTTCTCCTTGATACAGTTTTTGTCAGATAAATCCTATACGTTTCCCCTATTAAGTTCATGTTACCTATTAAAAATTGATGAAAATTCGTCTAGTACTTTTGGAGACTGGCATCTTCAGACAGACAGACAAGAAAGCTTTGCACAGAATTTTAAATTAAGATATTTAGTTTTCGTGATCGCATTTTTATGGAATAAGGTCTATACGTTGCCTCTATATAAGTTCTACTTACCAGTGAAAAATATAAAGAATTCGTCAAGTAGTTTTCTCGATAATCGTGTTCAAACAGACAGACAAAAGACAGGACGATTTTGGATAAAATGTTAAATTACAATGTATTTTTTCCCTCAATCTGATTCCCATTATATAAAGCCCACAAATTGTCTTGTTCGGAAAACAAACACAAACTTTATCGAATTTTAATTTGGCGAGTAAGTTGTTTGATTTTATAGTAATGTTAATGATTTTAAAAAGATGAGGCCAACCTTATCATTTTCCGTCCTATTTGAAATGGGATAGACCCCCTCGGCCCCTCCCCTCCCCCCCCCCTTCAAACATAAAATTCACACTAAGGCCACAAAAGACATGGGGTACCTCCTAATATCGTGTCGGACCTCCTTTTGTCCGGTGTAGTGCAGCAACTAGACGAGGCGTGGACTCAACAAGTCGTTGGAAATCCTCTGCAGAAATATTGAGACATGATGCCTCTATAGTCGTCCATAATTGCGAAAATGTTGCCGGTGCAGTATTTTCTGCACGAGCTGACCTCTCGATTATGTCCCATAAATGTTCGATAGGATTCATTTCTAGCGATCAGTATAGCCAAATCAGTCGCTTGCTATGCCCAGAAACATATCGCAAACAATTGTCGCCCTGTAATATGGCGCATTGTCATCCATATGCATTCAGTCAGTGTTTCGGGACCCAACGTCAATGAATGGCAGCAAATGGTCTCCAGGTAGCAGAACAACCATTCCCAGTATATGGCCGATTCATTTGGACCAGTGCACACAGTCAGTTGCATGTAAACACGGCTCACACATTAGTGGAACCACCACCACCTTGCACGGTGCCTTGTGACAATCTCGGTCCATGGCTTCGTGGGGTCAGCGTAACACTCGAACCCTACCATCAGATTTTACCGACTGAAATCTGAACTCATCTGACGAGGCCACGATTGTCCAGTTGGCTAGGGTCCAGCCGATATGGTCGCGGGGCCAGTAGATGATGTGCTGTTAACAAAAGAACTCGCGTCGGTCGTCTGCCGCCACGCCCATTAACGCCAAATTTTGACGCAGTGTCCTAACGGATACATCTACATCTACATCTACATACTCCGCAATCCACCATACGGTGCGTGGTGGAGGGTACCTTGTAACACAACTAGCATCTTATCTCCCTGTTCCACTCCCAAACAGAACGAGGGAAAAATGACTGCCTATATGCCTCTGTACGAGCCCTAATCTCTCTTATCTTATCTTTGTTGTCTCTCCACGAAATGTAAGTTGGCGGTAGTAAAATTGTACTGCAGTCAGTCTCAGATGCTGGTTCTCTAAATTTCCTCAGTAGCGATTCACGAAAAGAACGCCTCCTTTCTTCCAGAGACTCCCACCCGAGTTCCTGAAGCATTTCCGTAACACTCGCGTGATGATCAAACCTACCAGTAACAAATCTAGCAGCCCGCCTCTGAATTGCTTCTATGTCCTCCCTCAATCCATCCTGATAAGGATCCATAACGCTCGAGCAGTACTCCAGAATAGGTCGTATTAGTGTTTTACAAGCGGCCTCCTTTACAGATGAACGACATCTTCCCAAAATTCTACCAATGAACCGATGACGACTATCCACCTTCCCCACAACTGCCATTACATGCTTCTACCACCTCATATCGCTCTGCAGTGTTACGCCCAAATATTTAATCGACGTGACTGTGTCATGCGCTACACTACTAATGGAGTATTGAAAAATTACAGGATTCTTTTTCCTATTCATCTGCATTAATTTACATTTATCTATATTTAGAGTTAGCTGCAATTCTTTACACCAATCACAAATCCCGTCCAAGTCATTTTGTATCCTCCTACAGTCACTCAACGACGACATCTTCCCGTACACCACAGCATCATCAGCAAAAAGCTGCACATTGCTATCCACCCTATCCAAAAGATCATTTATGTAGATAGAAAACAACAGCGGCCCTACCACACTTCCCTGGGGCACTCCAGATGATACCCTCACCTCCGATGAACACTCACCATCGAAGACAACGTACTGGGTTCTATTACTTAAGAAGTCTTCGAGCCACTCACATACTTGGGAACCAATCCCATATGCTCGTGCCTTAGTTAGGAGTCTGCAGTGGGGCACCGAGTCAAACTTTATAAAGTGGCCTATATTCTTCCTCATCATTCAAGTTATCTCCATACCAAATTTCATCAGAATCGGTTCAGCGGTTTAGTCGTGAAAAGGTAACAGATGAACAGACTTTCGCATTCATAAAACTTTAAATCGCGGTATTCATTTTTTCTTTTTCTTTCTTGTTGTTGCAGTTTTGGTGAGATAAATCCTATACGATGCCCCAACCAAGTTGATGTTACCTATTAAAACCCGATAAAAATTCCTCAAGTCTTTTGGAGACTAGCGTGTTCAGACAGACCGACAAGAAGGTTTCACACAAAATTTTAAATTAAGATGTTTAGCTTTCGTGATCTCATTTTTATGAAATAAGGTCTATATGTTACCTCAAGATAGCTCAACTTACCTGTGAAAAATATAAGAAATTCCTTCAAGTAGTTTGTTGGAGATAATCGCGTTCAAACAGACAGACAGACAGACACACAAAAGACACGACTATCATGGATCAAATTTTAAATTACGATGTCTTTTTCCGGCGGTCTGATTTCGAAGATATGATGCGTACAAATTGTGTTGTTCGGAAAACAAGCACATACTTAACCGAATTTTAATTTGACAAGTAAGTTGTTTTATTTTGTAACAATGTTAATGATTTTAAAAAATATGAGGCCATATTTCTCATTTTCCATCCTGTTTGAAATGGGATAGACCCCCCGCCCCCCCCCCCCCCCTTCCCCAAACATACACCTCACACTAAGGCCACAAAAGACATGAGATACCTCCTAATATCGTGTCGGATCACCTTTTGTCCGATGCAGAGCAGAAACTAGACGAGGCATGGAGTCGTTGGAAGTCCTCTGCCGAAATATTGAGCCATGATGCCTCTATAGTCGTCCATAATTGCGAAAATGTTGTCGGTGCAGAATTTTGTGCACGAACTGACCTCTCGATTATGTCCCATAAATGTTCGATGGGATACATATCTAGCGATCAATATAGCCAAATCAGTCGTTTGCAATATGAAGAAACATATTGCAAACACTTGTCGCCCTGTAATATGGCGCATTGTCATCCATATACATTCAGTCAGTGTTTGGGGACCCAAAGCCCATGAATGGCAGCAAATGGTCTCCAGGTAGCAGAACATAACCATTTCCTTTGCAAAAACAGACATAATGTCTTATGGGATAACAGCAATCAGTAATTTTATAATGTTACTTAAAATCCGTCTTGACTGCAAATTTTTTTATTATTCATATGACCGGTTTCGGTTCATTCAGAACCATCTTCAGACCTGATATTTCAGTTACAGGAGTAACCCGTCCAAATCCAGCAACTTTCACATGCTATGTGACGTAGCATGTGAAAGTTGCTGGATTTGAACGGGTTACTCCTGTAACTGAAATATCAAATCTGAAGATGGTTCTGATCGAGCCGAAACCGGTCATATGAATAATAAAAAAATTTGCAATCAAGACGGATTTTAAGTAACGTCACATAGCATGTGAAAGTTGCTGGATTTGGACGGGTTACTCCTGTAACTGAAATATCAGATCTGAAGATGGTTCTGAATGAACCGAAACCGGTCATATGAATAATAAAAAAATTTGCAATCAAGACGGATTTTAAGTAACATTATAACCATTTCCAGTAAATGGTCGATTTATTTGGACCAGTGCACACAGTCAGTTCCATGTAAACACGGCTCACGCCACTATGGAACCACCACCATCTTGCACGGTGCCTTGTGACAACCTCGGCCCTTGGATTCGTGGGGTCTGCGTAACACTCGAACCCTACCATCAGGTTTTGCCGACTGAACTCATCTGACCAGGCCACGATTGTCCAGTTTCCTGGGTTCCAGGCGATATGGTCGCGGGGCCAGCGGATGATGTCGTGCTGTTAGCAAAGGAACTAGAGTCGCTCGTCTGCCTCCACGCCCATTAACGCCAAATTTCGCCACAGTGTCCTAACGGACACGTTAGTTGTAAGTGCACATTGGTTTCGGCAGTTATTTCACACAGTGTTGCTCGTCTGCTAACACCGACTACTCTACGCAAACGCCGCTGCTCTCGGTCGTTAAGTGAAGGCCGTCGGCCACTGCGTTGTCCATAGTGAAAGTTAATGCCTGAAATTTGGTATCATCGATACACTCTTGACACTGTGGAACTCGGAATATTAAAATCCCTAGCGATTTCAGAAGTGAAATATCCCACTGGCGTAGCTTCAACTACCACACCGTGTTCAAAATCTGTTAATTACATTATCAGGCCATACCCATGCCGAAAACCGTTTGGCATGAATTACTTGAATACAAATGACAGCTCCGCCAATGCACTACGTTTTTATACCTTGTGAACGCAATACTACTGCCATCTGTGTATGTGCATATCGCTATCCCATGGGCCTTGTCACCTCAGATCTTATCAGTGGTGGAGGATCACACGTTAGCCTACCACCAGTTCACGATCTACAGAGCCCTAAAGTGACCGACGTTCTCAATTAGGTGTGTGACTAACAGTACGTCCGTTGACCTTATGACTAGTCGATAAATGCTCAGAGTACTTACGGCTGGTGTCATACGGCATGCCGTTGAGCTCCGAGAAGCAGGGCATCAGCACGAGAGTGTCGGCCGGCGAGGTTGGCCAGCAGGTGACGCTGTCCCAGGCTCGGGGGCAGCTGGCCCCCGACACCGCCGCTTCCAGCTCTGCTCCCGTGGCTTCCGCCAGCAGGCACTGCAGCTCCTCCAGAGTCGTGTTCTCCAGCATAGGGAACATCAGCGACGGCAGCGCCATCGCCCACGTTGCACTTTGGAGTACTTTACTCAATAGGTGGGAGGTTCTCTCTGCAGGGAAATAGATCTACACCGTCGTTTTGCGTGCTTATACACCAGTCACCTCTCGTCCCCATTATACGCCAACTTGTCGTCCAGTGTTCCTGCACCTCTGCTACCAGTGCCAAGATTAGTTTCGTGTTGTCGAGTTAAGTGTTCACAGTACTACCCTCAAAACAGAAAAATATTGATCATTTCTACTGTAACACGACACAACAACGACGCTTGCACATCAAACTCTTGCTCATAGTCAAGCCCCTTTCTCATTTCCGAGAGTCGGTTCACGCATAAAAATACTGCAGAAAGTGTTCATTCTCGAAGACATTCAGAAAGTGCATTACATGACAACCTTTTAGGCGTGGTAAACTGATTTAAAAAAACACGTTCGTCTGAAATGCTCTACTGCAGAAAGCATAATGAACGAAACAGATCTTCTAATTAATTGTACACTTTTTTCTACGTGCTGTGTATCTAATTCGTAACACAAACGAACTATTGATCTTGACACGGCTTCTCGTCATAGGCGTCAATGGGAGCAGCGATGCAGCAGACAGTATTTGGGTGTGTAGTATCCAGCATCAGTATGGGCGACTGCCTCCAGATGCCCACCAAGTTTCCCAACCTGAAACAGAAGATAGGCAAAACATTCATGTAAAAGGTGTATTTTCAAAGAAAATAATACATAGTTAATACGGAGGTAAGCAGTTTCAGTTGTAACACTCTTTTATTTTCTAGTATCACGACTGCTTTCGAGATAACAAATGCCCTTCATCACTTGTAATGTTACAGAAAACAATAACACCATGACACTAAAGAATACTTATTTACAAATTTTATAACCATAAAGCAATGGATACTAATAAGAGCTACCGTAGCTGAAACTCTACGTATGGTTTGTCTAGTTACAGTGAAAAATAAAAGAAATGTCACGGAACAGTGACGATTGGGGAACCAAGAATGGAAACAGAGAGCCATACGAGACAGAATAACAGGTTGAAACTTACGTCTCGTGTTGCGAACCCAAGCGCCACGGGACTGGGTAGAGCATATGAGGCCATCACAAGCAATAGCAGGTCACGGAATAGCGCACACAGAGAAAGGAAGTAATAGGTCAGCTACTAAGTCGATGTGGCGAAGCTGTTACCATCTAATAGCAACTTTAGCAAGCGAAAGTGTCTAGACCGATTCACATGAATTTGACAGTCTTCCACACAAATTAAGTAAGTATAATATGAAATGATGTAAATGACGACAAAGGAGCATAAAATGCAGAAAGCTATGATACGACAATCATCAAATTGCCCAGGCTAAAAATGCAAAGTTGAAACAGCATACTACAAAGTAAGGTGAATAACTCCGAATACACATAAAGTGTAGAAAGTATAATAATATAGACTAATGGACTAAATAAAACACATCACAATAAGAAACCTCGTTTTTTCAAGTCAATACATACAAACACAGTGAACAATCCTAAGACCCCTTCTCAAGTACTGAGAACATGACATTTAGTAAATAAAGATTTAGTTGAGATGCTCCAAGTCTACAACCGAACGAAATGGAAAAAGCCAGAAAAGAGAAGGGATGAAGCTGGACGCTGTTTCAAAAAAGAAAAATTAATCAGTACGGTCATGTGTTTAAGCGAAGTTTGTTCATTCAAAGTATGCTACGGGTCGTGGTTGGTGCTGCAGAGTATTTCGATTTCCTCAAGAATATTCAGGACACCACCTTCAGGCTGGAGATGTAGAATGCTGCAGACCATGATGATGTCTGGAACAGAGTGGCCACAATTTTATGTGATTGGTTAAGGCTGATTTTGAATTGCTAAGGTCCAGATGCTCTCTGAAACGTACCTCAAAGGAACGACCTGTCTGATCTGTACAGATATTTCGGCAGTTGCTACACTGAATCTGATCAGCACCTGACTAAGCGTAACGTTTGCACTTTCTTGTTTCACAATGTTTTAGTTGGAGTCCAACACTACTAGGGGCATAGGAAGGGGTTTCAATCCCTGCTTTCCTAACCTATTTACTAATCCTATCAGATGCGGGGCCCTAAAATAATTTTTTACAACTTTGTCTGTGCTAAAGAGTAATAAAGTATTCTGTCTACGGTTCATGGGTGGGACTTTTAATTGCACTGTTCGGATGAGTGAATCAACGTCATTTGGTTGATAACCATTAGAATACGCAGTAAATCTAATTGTATCAAGCTCATTCTGGTAGTCTTGTTCAGAAAAAATAGTAAATAATACAATTAGTTGTTGTTTCCTTCTCCAATATTTTATAATGGACTCTATTATCTCGCAGGATGATTTATACGCGTTTTTAATAAGAAACTCCAAGAAAAAGCAGGCTGGAGACTACGTCTGTACGTTTGTAGTGTTGTACGAAGCTGATCGTGTACAGAAATCATAAAATGTTCTTTCCTCCCGTAATTGTGTCATATGTCCCTCCAGCCCCACGGAAAAATTTCTTGTAGAAATCAAAGAAGCTTTGAATGACGCGTATATTTTGTTTACGCCAGTTTTGCCAATGAGCTCTAGAACTTCAACATTCAGAGGTGTAGTGACGCTTCATAAGCCTTACGCTCCTTTAAGGCCAATTGTTAATGCTATTGGCTCAGAGAATATAGGCTAGCCTAGAACTGAAATTATCCTTAGTAAACACTATGGTTTTTTTTACTGACTATACTATCAAAAACAGGGTCTGCCTCATTAAACACCTTACACAGGTAAACATAAACAACGACACTAACTTGACAAGCTTGGATATTGCAAACAGGCATCCAAATATCGCTTTTAAAGACGTCACTCATATCATTCTGTTCAACCTATGAAAACTTTTCTACTTAGACACGCAAATAATTAAGAAACCCCTGACTTTGCTTCGAATCGTGATGGATAATAATTATTTCTCCTTTATTAACATAGTAACAGACAAACCCGACGGGCTAGTTATGGTGTCCCCTCCTGCAAGCATACCTGTTTACATTTACGTTAACTGTATCGAACATATGTTCTTTTTCTCCATCCATCCTCAGCACATTCAAAGTTTATTATAAAACATACGTTGACGCATTATACTCCTGTACAATGGTACCGATGCCCAAATACAACTCTTTCAACAAGAATTTAATAAAACGCATCCTAAAATTGAGTTTTCTTTGTAACACCATAATGGCTTCACATTCCCGTTTTTGGATCTGGAAATAACCCTACGAAACAATGAAGACCACTTTAATTGTTGTTGTTGTTGTGGTCTTCAGTCCTGAGACTGGTTTGATGCAGCTCTCCATGCTACTCTATCCCGTGCAAGCTTTTCTTCATCTCCCAGTACCTACTGCAACCTACATCCTTCTTAATCTGCTTAGTGTATTCATCTCTTGGTCTCCCCCTACGATTTTTACCCTCCACGCTGCCCTCCAATACTAAATTGGTGATCCCTTGATGCCTCAGAACATGTCCTACCAACCGATCCCTTCTTCTGGTCAAGTTGTGCCACAAACTCCTCTTCTCCCCAATCCTATTCAGTACCTCCTCATTTGTTATGTGATCTACCCACCTAATCTTCAGCATTCTTCTGTAGCACCACATTTCGAAAGCTTCTATTCTCTTCTTGTCCAAACTATTTACCGTCCATGTTTCACTTCCATACATGGCTACACTCCATACAAATACTTTCAGAAACGACTTCCTGACATTTAAATCAATACTCGATGTTAACAAATTTCTCTTCTTCAGAAACGCTTTCCTTGCCATTGCCAGTCTACATTTTATATCCTCTCTACTTCGACCATCATCAGTTATTTTGCTCCCCAAATAGCAAAACTCCTTTACGACTTAAGTGTCTCATTTCCTAATCTAATACCCTCATCATCACCCGACTTAATTCGACTACATTCCATTATCCTCGTTTTGCTTTTGTTGATGTTCATCTTATATTCTCCCTTCAAGACACCATCCATTCCGTTCAACTACTCTTCCAAGTCCTTTGCTGTCTCTGACAGAATTACAATGTCATTGGCGAACCTCAAAGTTTTTATTTCTTCTCCATGGATTTTAATACCTACTCCAAATTTTTCTTTTGTTTCCTTCACTGCTTGCTCAATATACAGATTGAATAACATCGGGGACAGGCTACAACCCTGTCTTACTTCCTTCCCAACTACTGCTTCCCTTTCATGTCCCTCGACTCTTATAACTGCCATCTGGTTTCTGTACAAATTGTAAATAGCCTTTCGCTCCCTGTATTTTACCCCTGCCACCTTTAGAATTTGAAAGAGAGTATTCCAGTCAACATTGTCAAAAGCTTTCTCTAAGTCTACAAATGCTAGAAACGTAGGTTTGCCTTTCCTTAATCTTTCTTCTAAGATAAGTCGTAAGGTCAGTATTGCCTCACGTGTTCCAGTACTTCTACGGAATCCAAACTGATCTTCCCCGAGGTCGGCTTCTACTAGTTTTTCCATTCGTCTGTAAAGAATTCGTGTTAATATTTTGCAGCTGTGGCTTATTAAACTGATTGTTCGGTAATTTTCACATCTGTCAACACCTGCTTTCTTTGGGATTGGAATTATTATATTCTTCTTGAAGTATGAGGGAATTTCGCCTGTTTCATGCATCTTGCTCATCAGATGGTAGAGTTTTGTCACGACTGGCTCTCCCAAGGCCGTCAGTAGTTCCAATGGATTGTTGTCTACTCCGGGGGCCTTGTTTCGACTCAGGTCTTTCAGTGCTCTGTCAAACTCTTCACGCAATATCGTATCTCCCATTTCATCTTCATCTACATCCTCTTCCATTTCCATAATATTGTCCTCAAGTACATCGCCCTTGTATAGATCCTCTATATACTCCTTCCACCTTTTTGCTTTCCCTTCTTTGCTTAGAACTGGGTTTCCATCTGAGCTCTTGATGTTCATACAAGTGGTTCTCTTATCTCCAAAGATCTCTTTAATTTAAATGTCTTACAATTTAAAACCTGGTTCCTAAATCTCTGTCTTACCATTATATAATCTATCTGATACCTTTTAGTATCTCCAGGGTTCTTTCATGTATACAACCTTCTATCATGATTCTTAAACCAAGTGTTAGCTATGATTAAGTTGTGCTCTGTGCAAAATTCTACCAGGCGGCTTCCTCTTTCATTTCGTAGCCCCAATCCATATTCACCTACTACGTTTCCTTCTCTCCCTTTTCCTACACTCGAATTCCAGTCACCCATGACTATTAAATTTTCGTCTCCCTTCACTATCTGAATAATTTCTTTTATTTCATCATACATTTCTTCAATTTCTTCGTCATCTGCAGAGCTAGTTGGCATATAAACTTGTACTACTGTAGTAGGTGTGGGCTTCGTATCTATCTCGGCCACAATAATGCGTTCACTAAGCTGTTTGTAGTAGCTTACCCGCGTTCCTACTTCCCTATTCATTATTAAACCTACTCCTGCATTACCCCTATTTGACTTTGTGTTTATAACCCTGTAGTCACCTGACCAGAAGTCTTGTTCCTCCTGCCACCGAACTTCACTAATTCCCACTATATCTAACTTTAACCTATCCATTTCCCTTTTTAAATTTTCTAACCTACCTGCCCGATTAAGGGACCTGGCATTCCACGTTCCGATCCGTAGAACGCCAGTTTTCTTTCTCCTGATAACGACATCCTCTTGAGTAGTCCCCGCCCGGAGATCCGGATGGGGGACTATTTTACCTCCGGAATATTTTACCCAAGAGGACGCCATCAGCCTTTAATCATGCAGTAAAGCTGCATGCCCTCGGGAAAAATTACGGCCGTAGTTTCCCCTTGCTTTCAGCCGTTCGCAGTACCAGCACAGCAAGGCCGTTTTGGTTATTGTTACAAGGCCAGATCAGTCAATCATTCAGACTGTTGCCTTTGCAACTACTGAAAAGGCTGCTGCCCCTCTTCAGGAACCACACGTTTGTCTGGCCTCTCAACAGATACCCCTCCGTTGTGGTTGTACCTAAAGTACGGCTACCTGTATCGCTGAGGCACGCAAGCCTCCCCACCAACGGCAAGGTCCATGGTTCATGGGGGGGGGGGGGGGGGGGACTACTTTAATACGTCAGTTGTATCATTCATTATTGCTCAAATCACTCGGAACAGCACAAAATGGCTGCTCTTCACGCAATGCATCAGTCGCGTGCCATTTTCAGAAGAAGGCCAACTGCACGAGCTTGATACAATTAGATTTATCGTTCATTCTAATGGTTGTCAACAGAATCTTATTGAATCACTCATCCAAAAAATTCAGTACCTTTCAGCACAAACTGTCTCGTACAAATTCGTTGTACTCTCCCGTATCTGCGTACGACATTTTATGAGATCGGTAAATGGCTTAGAAAAGCAGGAATTACATCCGCTTTCTTTACCCTCCGTAAAGTACGACTCCAACTGAAACATCACCAAACCAGAGTGTGCAATCGCTACCCTTAGTCAGGTATTGATCAGATTCAGTGTAGCGATTGGCGACATATCTGTACAGTACAGGACAGACCGGTCGTTCCTTTAACGTACATTTCAGAGAGCATCAGGACCTCGACAACTCAAAATCAGCCCTAATCAATCACCCAAAAAATAGTGGCCACTCTGTGCTGGACATAAATACGGGTTGCAGCATTCTACATCTTCAGCCTGAAGGCGGTGTCCTGAATAATCTTGAGTAAATCGAAATACCCCGCAGCACCAACCACGACCCGTTGCATGCTTTGAATAAACAAACCTCGCTCAAACATATAGCCCTACTGAATATTTAAAAAAAAAAAAAAGAAAAGAAAACAGCGTCCAGTTTCATCCCTTCTCTTTCTTGGCTTCGGATAGTTATTATATTATGTTTGGCTGTAGACTTTTTGCATCTATCCTAATTGTTTATTTACTACATGACACATTCTTAGTACTTGAAAGGTTTCTTAGGATTTTTTACAGTTTTGGTGTGTACTGATATGAAAAAAAGCTACTTTCTTGTTATAATGTGTTCTGTTTCTGCCATTAGTCTACCTTGTCACACCTCCTACATTTTACACGATTTTAGGCCGCGCGGGGTAGCCACGCAGTTTTGGGCACCTTGCCACGGTTCGCGCGGCTCTCCCCGTCGGAGATTCGAGTCCTCCATCGGGCATTGGTGTGTGTGTTGGCCTTAGCGTATGTAAAAGCTAGATTAAGAAGTTTGTAAGCCTAGGGACCAATGATCTCAGGAGTTTGTTCCCATAGGAACTTACCATCACCACGTGAGCTTTCGCCTTTGGCGTTATTCACATCGCTTCATAGTATACTTCTCCAACTTTTCGTTCGGTAAATTGTCAGTTTCATGGCTGTCATATACTTTTCTTACGTTTTATACGCCTTCGCCGTCCCCGTCGTTTACTTTCTTTCATAATATACCTTCAGAGCTTGTACACTCCAGGCAATTGAAATAAGAACACCGTGAATTCATTGTCCCAGGAAGGGGAAACTTTATTGACACATTCCTGGGATCAGATACATCACATGATCACACTGACAGAACCACAGGCACATAGACACAGGCAACAGAGCATGCACAATGTCGGCACTAGTACAGTGTATATCCACCTTTCGCAGCAATGCAGGCTGCTATTCTCCCATGGAGACGATCGTAGAGATGCTGGATGTAGTCCTGTGGAACGGCTTGCCATGCCATTTCCACCTGGCGCCTCAGTTGGACCAGCGTTCGTGCTGGACGTGCAGACCGCGTGAGACGACGCTTCATCCAGTCCCAAACATGCTCAATGGGGGACAGATCCGGAGATCTTGCTGCCCAGGGTAGTTGACTTACACCTTCTAGAGCACGTTGGGTGGCACGGGATACATGCGGACGTGCATTGTCCTGTTGGAACAGCAAGTTCCCTTCCCGGTCTAGGAATGGTAGAACGATGGGTTCGATGACGGTTTGGATGTACCGTGCACTATTCAGTGTCCACTCGACGATCACCAGTGGTGTACGGCCAGTGTAGGAGATCGCTCCCCACACTATGATGCCGGGTGTTGGCCCTGTGTGCGTCGGTCGTATGCAGTCCTGATTTTGGCGCTCACCTGCACGGCGCCAAACACGCATTCGACCATCATTGGCACCAAGGCAGAAGCGACTCTCATCGCTGAAGACGACACGTCTCCATTCGTCCCTCCATTCACGCCTGTCGCGACACCACTGGAGGCGGGCTGCACGATGTTGGGGCGTGAGCGGAAGACGGCCTAACGGTGTGCGGACCGTAGCCCAGCTTCATGGAGACGGTTGCGAATGGTCCTCGCCGATACCCCAGGAGCATCAGCGTCCCTAATTTGCTGGGAAGTGGCGGTGCGGTCCCCTACGGCACTGCGTAGGATCCTACGGTCTTGGCGTGCATCCGAGCGTCGCTGCGGTCCGGTCCCAGGTCGACGGACACGTGCACCTTCCGCCGACCACTGGCGACAACATCGATGTACTGTGGAGACCTCACGCCCCACGTGTTGAGCAATTCGGCGGTACGTCCACCCGGCCTCCCGCATGCCCACTATACGCCCTCGCTCAAAGTCCGTCAACTGCACATACGGTTCACGTCCACGCTGTCGCGGCATGCTACCAGTGTTAAAGACTGCGATGGAGCTCCGTATGCCACGGCAAACTGGCTGACACTGACGGCGGCGGTGCACAAATGCTGCGCAGCTAGCGCCATTCGACGGCCAACACCGCGGTTCCTGGTGTGTCCGCTGTGCCGTGCGTGTGATCATTGCTTGTACAGCCCTCTCGCAGTGTCCAGAGCAAGTATGGTGGGTCTGACACACCGGTGTCAATGTGTTCTTTTTTCCATTTCCAGGAGTGTATTTAAGACTGTTAGTTTGATGTGAATGGCCGGGCTAGTCGGTTTCGCGACGCCTCGTGTTCGTCATAATAGATGGCTATAGCTTAGCCCCATCGACTTAGTAGCTTACCTGTTTAGTTTCCTTCTCCACGTGCACCACTCCGTGCCCTCCTATTGTTTAAGGTGGTCGTCCTGCGCTGCACAGTCCACTGTACTCTGGGTCGTAAACGTGATGTAATTTTCAACAGGTTTCACCGTATCTACGTATATAGGCTCTGTTTCCATTCTTAGTTCTCTAATGACCACTCTTCTGCGATATTTCTTATATTTTTCACAGCATGTAGCCCGATCGCAGATAGAATTTTAACTATGACAGCTCTTATTAGTATCCGTTGCCTTACGCTTAGAGGCATATATAAATAATGCTCGTTAACGTCATCTATTGCTCGTTTACAGTAACGTTGCACCATTTGTTAGCCCGAATCTTGTCGTGATATCCACACAAATTATAAGAAATGTATTTATTTATTTATTTATTTATTTATTTATAGTCCACCTCTCCTCCTAATCCAGTGGACCAAGTTCAAGTGAACTGGGTACACATATCAATTACTGTCTGAAAGATTCACTATGGGGGTAAGAAGCACCCACCAATCAGAGGGGTAGGTGAGGGTGTTGAAAGAGAAGTGTTGTCCACGACAACAGAATACCCATACCTTAGATATCCAGTATATGAGAATGAGAGCATTTAGAGACTTGTAAGAAACTTTACACATAGTTTCAACCTTTACGGATTTTTTACAAGCTGACGACCCCCACAAAATCATGTAAGGAAATATGTTTATCTCTTACTACATTTCCTCTGTACATGCAGTAAAACTGCCACATGAAGCATGACGTTTTAATTTATCTCTTCTTTGCTACAAACTCTATTCGTGACATCTCTGGAATACAGTATCCAAATAAGCCGCTGAATGGTTCCTATAAAAATGTATTATCGTATGACACATAGTTCAGGAGATGTTATGTCATAAACACTGAGATGCGTGACAAAGTGCCGCAACATGTTTGACGTTTTAATTTATTATTTCTTTGCCCCTAACTCAATTCACAACACAATTCACAGACACTAGGTATATGTTGGGTTTACCTGAACAACTGCATCATTGTACACCATTTAGTTCAGGAGATACGAAGTCATAAGCATTGAGCTGCTTGAAAGTGAAGCTACAGTCGAAATTGCTAGACAGGGGTGAAATGTGTAAAAATATGTGTGAAATATGTTAAAAATTTGTGACATTTATTTTACATGTGCGTATGCAAGCAAAGCTCATCCTAAATTCCTGGAAAGATTTCAGTCAAATTTCGTACTCATATTAATCACAGAGGGAAGAGAGAATGAGGAGAACGGCAGACAGCGAGGTGGATGAGTGGGATGGGCACAGATAGGAGGAAATGGACAGAGAGAGGGGAGAGGAGGAAATGAACAGAGAAAGGAAAGTGGAAGAAATGAACATAGTGAAGATGAAGAAAAAGATATAAGGAGAAAAAGGGGGGGGGTGATTGAGTGGACTAATATAAGATAGCAATAAATGCATGTCCGAGCATTAGCACTTACTCAGATATTTGGAAAATAATATCCTTTTACAAATGGAGCGGCTTAGCTCCATATTTACTGCGACATAAAGTTGTGGATGTTCATTGAATAGGATTGTTTGCAGAAATAATGCAGTTCTCTGTTAGACTAGTTCTTCTTGACACGACAACAGAGATGATGTACCACATTGCTTTTGGCTTGCTGCTAACCAATTTTATTTTTTATAACTTTGTTACAACAACCGAGTCCTAACAAATTTCGGTTAATAATACCAGTGAGTACTAAGTGCAGCTTAGCAGTTGTCATATATCTGTCTGATGATTCATTATACTACAGGGCTCCCCTCTTATTAGACAACTTTTAAATTTCTTCAACTACATATCGCCAATCTCTTGGGCTTCATAATCAGTGTCACTATAGACCATAATAATAATAATAATAATAATAAAGTTCGGAACGCTTCAGTCCTACCTCTAGAAATATTTCCCGTCCACCCCATCGACAGATTCATTTCACTAGAATCGTTGTAAGTCTCCATCACTCACATATCATCATTTGACCACTGATTTTTGTAATCATCATTCTGCTGACTGGTTTGATGTGCCTGTCACAACTTCCTCTGCAGTGCCAGGTATTCAGCTCAGAGTAGCACCTGCACTCAAAGCCTTCAATTATTTTCGAAGTATATTCCTCTATCTGCCTTCACCTACACTTTTTACCCGCTACCGTTCCCTCTAGTACCATAGAAGTTATTTTCCTGATGTCTTAAAATATTTCCTATCATTCTACCTCTTCTTCTTGGCAGCATCCTATTCCTCGCCAACCCGCGGAGAACCTCTTCACTTCTTAGCTTCCCAGTCCACTTACATTTCAAGATCCTTCCATAAGATCACATCTCAAACACTTCGATTCTCTTCCTTGCCGATTTCTACACAGTCCAAGTTTGACATCCATCTGGTGCTATGCTCGAAAAGAATGTTCTCGGAAATTTCTTCCCCAAGTAAAGACCTACGACTGATATTAGGGCAGTTCTTCCAAGGAAGCTATTCAGAGGCATGCCACTAGAAATGTTACCGATGGCGGGATGCTGGAGTGCCTGTGTTAAGGATCGTTTTTCTTAACAAATCAGGCACCGTAGTATCGTATTTATCCGCAGATATCAGGCAGCGAGTTTCAGTTAAAATGTTCTGCCCTGCACGGGAATTACAAAATGTGTGTAAGAGTCAGGTTGTAAGCAGGAACGACGAATTATGGAAGTTTGAGTCAGCCCATGAGTCGCACACGGACCGCCAAAGTGCACAAGACACCGCTGGTGTAAAGTGGGTAATTAGGTTTCGAGTCTTCGTCCACCACAAATTTTCATTGTCTTCACTCATTTGTTCGTATTCGTGGTTGCGAATGCGTTTCATATATGTTACTGGTAGGTTCAGTCAACGTGCGAGTATTACTGAAATGTTCCTTAAAGACAAATAGAGAACCGACATTTTACTATACTTTGCAGAATGAGAGCTAATAGAAAAATCAGAGATCGTACAGTAGCTTATAGACATTCACTCTTCCCTCGATCTATTTGCGCGTGAAACAGAAAAGGGAATAACTGGCGACGTTGCAAGGTACACTTCGCCATTCACAGACTTTCTCAGTATGTAGATGCAGATTTAAATAGTTCCCTCTTCCACTGCTACTGTTTATACGTGCCTTCAGCCGCTGCTCGCTCTTTCTACACCAATTACGAAAGTCGAGGTCGTCCCGTCAATCTCCCCCACCTCCCCCTCCTACACCCAAGAGTTGTACGGCATTTACGCGAAACGCTGCGTGGCACCGCCACTATCCCCGGCGGTGAAGACAAACAACGAGCGGCTGAACACAGGCCAGCGAGTCTGAGCCGAGCGGGGTGCTCCTCTCACCGCCCAGCCCCGCCTCCGGGGGTGGTGGTTTTTGGGGGCTGCAGGCCTCTTGCGAGTTGTCAGCCGGCGGCTTCTCCTGTCACACTAGCGAGCAACTTGCAGCACTGCGTGTCGCGGCGTTCCGGGGCTGCGGCGGAAGTGACGTGGGACTAACATAAGCCGCGAAGGCCCGTGTGCTCCCGATACGACAGGCGACGCATTCGCCATGAGACATGGTGAATTATCGCCTCCTCAGTCTTGACTGAAATGGCACCGAGATCGGTACAGAGCTTATGACGTATCAGTTGAACAAATGTGAGATTTATTTAACTTAAAAACACAACGTATTTCGGAAAGACATGATTCCATTACCGAGTTCTATAAATAAGGAAATACGAATTGTTATGTTGAATTGTTTCACGTAGTAACGTACGTATAATAGACGTCTCAGTTGTTCCTGTAGCATTACGTGGCATCAAACCGTTATGCTTTCGGCAAAGTTAAAAACATGCATGTAGCAAAAATAAATTTCAGTCGTACGAATGTCTACATTATAAACATAATGTGCTGGCGTAAGTTGTCTTCACCACGCCTGTCGCCAAATATGGAGCACGATAAGCAGGCGCAGGATCAAGTGCGCCTATCACGAGAGAGGCCAAAAACACACCGACAAGCAACATGGTGCCAGTGCCCTCTCGACAGCATGTACACGAATCAAAAAAAGGCTTGCATCACCTCGGTTCCGAGAGTTCCGGAACCTATACACACAATAGGAATAGAGATCAACATAAACATCATTTCCGCCCTTTTTATTGTTCATGAAAACCATTCATTGCATGTTGTACCACCATATAGCGAAACCTTCAGAGGTGGTGATCCAGGTTACTGTACCTACCGGCATCTCTAATACTCAGTAGCACGTCTTCTTGCACTGATGATTGCCTGTATCCGTCGTGGCATATTATCCACAAGTTCATCAACGCATTGTTGGTCCAGATTGTCTCACTCAACGGTGATTCAGCCTAGATCCGTCAGACTGGTTGGTGAGTCAAGTCCTCTTTTCAATCTATTCCAGGCATGTTCGATAGGGTTCATGTCTGGAGAACATGCTGGTCCCTCTAGTCGAGCGATGTCGTTATCCTGTAGGAAATCATTCACAAGATGTGCACGATGTGGGCGTGAATTGTCGGCCATGAAGACTAATGCCTCGATTAGATGCTCCCAATATGGTTGCACGATCGGTCGGAGGATGGCATTCACGTATTGTACAGCCGTTACGGCGTCTTCCATGACCACCATCGGCGTGCGTTAACCCCACATAATGCCATCCCAAAACATCAGGGAACCTGCACCTTGGTGCATTCGATGCGCAGTGTGTCTGAGGCGTTCAGCCTAACCAGGTTGCCTCCAAACACATCTCCGACGTTTTCTGCTTGAAGGCATGTGAGACACTCACCAGTGAAGAGAAAGTGATGACGATCCTGAGCTGCATGATATCGTGGTTCCAAAGGTGGAACTCGCCATGGATGTCGGGTGTGAAGTTGCGCATCATGCAGCCTGTTGCGCACAGTTTGAGCCGTAACACGACGTCCTGTGACTGCACGAAAAGCATTATTCAACATGGTGGCGTTGCTGTCAGGGTTCCTCCGAGCCATAATCCGTAATCAGCGGTCTTCCACTGCAGTAGTAATCCTTGGGCGGCTGGAGCGAGGCATGTCATCGACAGTTCCTGTCTGTGTATCTCCTCCAAGTCCGAATAACATCGCATTGGTTCACTACGAGACGCCTGAACACTTCCCTTGTTGAGAGCCCTTCCTGGCACAAGGTAACAGTGCGGACGCATTCAAGCCGCGGCATTGACCGTCTAGGCAAGGTTGAACTACAGACAACACGAACCGTGTACCTCCTTCCTGGTCCAATGACTGTAGCTGGTCTAATGACTGGAACGGCTGTCGGACCCCCTCCGTCTAAAAGGCGCTGCTCATGCATGGTTGTTTACATCTTTGGGCGGGTTTAGTGACATCTCTGAACAGTCAAAGGGACTCTGTCTGTGATACAATATCCACAGTCAACGTCCTTCTTTAGGACTTCTGGGAACCGGAGTATGCAAAACTATTTTTTATTTGTGTATTTAGGCCGCTGCTGCCGAGCAGTGCGCCTCACTCACTGACTCACTTGACCCGTGGCGGCTGGCGCTAGGGTGTTCTACTTGCATCGCTGATATCGATATTCTGCTCTCTTGCTATCTTTATCTTTGACTGCTCCCCCCCCTCCCCCGGCGGGTTTTCCGGGTGAACGTGTGACGGAGAGTCTCCGGTCGGCGTTCATCGAGCCAGCTTGTGTGGAAAACAAGCCGACGTCCCTAACCGTGATGCATGGACCTCCCTGTGCTCGCCGTCCTTGTCTTTTGTCGCTTTGGAGGTACGGTGCCGAACATTGGGCGCCTTGACGTGCAAAACTGTGGTGGGCTCGTCGTCCCACACTGAATACCTTCTTTGCTCGTAGTTTGCAAGCTTCAAGTTATTCTGTGTTTAACTAAGATGATTGTTGGAACTTATTGTGGCATGGGTAGCTGCCGGAGATGGTTCTGAACTTGATTCCACAGTGGCTATTTTAAGGAGGCTGATATTCCTCATTTCGTTTCTCATCATGTGTGGAGTGTGTTTTTTAAGTGGTTTTCATGCTAATTTTAATTTGTTTTAGGACATATCGGACATATTGACCGTTTGGGGACTGGTTGTCGTTGTGTACACGCCGGCAGCCGTAGAGTTAATAGTTTAATCATTTGTTACATCAGGATTTGGTATGTTTATTTAATGTTGAAATTGCTTTAAGGCTACTGCAAGTGATCTCTAAGTTTCCTGCTAATTTACGGGGTGACGGGTAATGTTAGAGTATTGCTCCATAAGAATTTGGGGGCATGCTTATTATACATTCCAGTGTGGCTGTGATATGACCTTGTTTTCATTGCAATCTATTTATACTGCAGGCCATTTGTTAACTCTGCTCGTTTTCTGACGGCGGTGAGGTTATGTATTCTTGTCAGTACCGCGCATTGCGAGGCCAGTTGGACTATATATAAATATATACCACCTGCTTGTGAGCCTGTGCACAAGCCGTGGGTAGTGAACGCTCGTATTGCCTGCCAGCCGTAGCGTTATTGCTTACAAATACTGCTGTGGGCCTTAACGCTGTTCTCTGAAGTTAAGTGTGGCCACGGTCTTAATATTAGCATTTCTGTAAGTTATTTTACTGGTTATTACTAGCCATTCTTATTCAACGCTTACGTTAATCACTTGTGTATCTTTAATGAATGTGCAACTTGTTATTTTTCCTGTGTGCCAGTTTTGCGACCTTGGTTGGCCCACTTTGCATTTTTAGTATAATCATGTTTCACTGTGGACCTTATGTGGGCAGTTCAGTTTTATTAAGCTTTAAGATCTTTGTTTTCTTAATGAAGTAGTGGTATTATGTGGCTGTGTGACTTTGGGTTGGAAGTTTATAGTGTTACTAGCCTTTTGAGATATGTTTAAAGAAGAAAGATTGTTTATGATTGATTATTCACCGTGCCTACTATCTATGTTTTTGGTTGCTGATGCAAAATATGATTCTTATTCGTATTTATGTAATTCAATTTAAGTGAAAATTTGTATCAGTAAGAGGGCAAATTTCCGAATTGAAGTTTATAATAAAGTCTGTTTGAGTCAAATTAAAATTGTTAAACAATCACAAGCTTGTCCATCACCAGTGATCCCGGGCTTCCTATTTTCTTTAAACAACTGTGGTGAGATTGTAACAGTGATTTTCTAAAGACTTGAGTAGTACCGCGGTTCATCACTCTTCCAGTTTGTCATCTGCCAATATACTCACGCAGCGAGTATAATCCACTGCAGGTTACAACAGTACATAGCGAGCACATTAGTGAGACTAATCTTTGTAATAGCAAGATTACCGATACTGTCTGTAAGAAGACTATTACTGATGAGCTTGTACCGAAAGACATGGACTCTATTGAATATAAGTGAAGGTCCATGTAAATAAAGAACCGCATTAATCCACGTGTGCATTTGTGTTGTGAGAAGAGGATACCAGCCATCCATAACATCCTCTCCCTTGCTTCCTTTCGGTAAATGACTCAACATTTCACGCTGTAGCGTTCACAGTTATTAGTTTCTCATTGTCCTGATTCCACAACTGTTTATTTAATTAATGAAAAACCGTTCCAGTTGTTGTTGAGAAGTTTGCTTCTATACAGCACGGTGTAAGTCTTCTGCTCTACATGTAATTAAATTATACATATGTATGCCCTGTTTCTCATCTTTCATTGTATACAGTGTTTATATATATATATGTTATATTTATGGCTTAAAATCCGTTGTCATTGACCTATCAAGGATTGTAATATCTTGCGCCAACCAGTGATACAGCTATCGACTAGAAGATTTTTGAACATGTATTTCACAGAAAACTTAAGAATATTCTCACCGTTATGTTACAATGTTTGCGTCTATAGATACTTGATAGAATATTGTTTACATTCACCGTTATATCATCCCATATACACAACCCTTGGCAATCAATTGGATCCCCATGACAAAGGCTTGGCCCACGTTCCAAATCGTGCTCACTACACGCATTATGTTTGGAATCCAAAAAATAAAAAAAGCTGTGTCAATACTAACGGACAATCTTGTACGTTAGATTATGCATTTTCGCTTCTTGCATGTTTTTCTTTGTGGCCCATAGTACAATACTAATATGTAATAGCACATGTACAAAGTAGACATCCATTACACATACCCTAGTATATGACATTATGCGCGAAAATGGTTTGCGATATTCTTACTTATAGAACTCCTCCTGAAACATGAAGTATTTTTATATTAAACGAACATATTTGGACCAAAATGCAGTCGTCATGACAATATTCATTCCGTTATTTTGCAGGGTGAGCAGAATCTTAAAAGCTTGAAGAGTGTTTCTGGATAGATTTTGCTGACAAGTAATAGTTAAAAAATTGATATGTTGCGACGTTTACAAGTTAACTAGCATTGAAATTAGCAAGCGAAACCGTTGCACGAGCAACTTCAAGCCGCCTGGCAGAGCTGGTGTCCACAATGGAGTAATTAGTTTTGTTTTCTAAAACAGAACACGAATGTGATAGAAAAATTGGACATGGGGAGGTTGTAGGGATGGAACACGGGCCAAAAACTCAATAGTTTCGTGCGCTATCCTCCCCACTAAGAGAATGACTAATAGTAAATTTATCTGGCAGTCCTGTTGAATCTACTCGCGGAACGGGTTGACTGGCTAACTGCAGGGTCTATGAACTCAGAAACGCTATGTACGCAATGAGACGAACAGAAATAACACTTTTATTGAAAGACAATTATTGCGCTAAATTTACCGCGCTTCATGATGATCCACTTAACATTACAAACGACGGCAAATGGTTCTTAATGTGCTGTATGATCACCACGAATGGCCACAAGGTTGGAAACGAGTTCTTCAAAAATGTTCAAATGTGTGTGAGATCTTATGGGACTTAACTGATAAGGTCATCAGTCCCTATGCTTACACACTACTTAACCTATATTATCCTAAGGACAAACACACGCACCCACGCCCGAGGGAGGACTCGAACCACCGCCGGGACCAGCAGCACAGTCCATGACTGCAGCGACTTAGATCGCTCGGCTAGTCCAGCGCTGCACGAGTTCTTCGCCAGCGCGGTTGCCAACTGCTAGATGGTTGTTGAATCGAGTGGATATGCTGGAATACGTCTCCTGGATGCATCCCAAACATGCTCTGTGCGATTTAATTCGAGGAACGGGAAAGCAAACAGATTCGCAGAATATACTCTCGTTCCGAGAGTTCCTCCGTCTGCTCAGTTCGATGCGGTCGCCCATTGCTATCAATTAAAATGGAGTCAGGACGAACTACATGCCTACATCTACATCTACATCTACATCCATACTCCGCAAGCCACCTGACGGTGTGTGGCGGAGGGTACCTTGAGTACCTCTATCGGTTCTCCCTTCTATTCCATTCTCGTATTGTTCGTGGAAAGAAGGATTGTCGGTATGCCTCTGTGTGGGCTCTAATCTCTCTAATTTTATCCTCACGGTCTCTTCGCGAGATATACGTAGGAGGGAGCAATATACTGCTCGACTCTTCGGTGAAGGTATGTTCTCGAAACTTTGACAAAAGCCCGTACCGAGCTACTGACCGTCTCTCCTGCAGAGTCTTCCACTGGAGTTTATCTATCATCTCCGTAACGCTTTCGCGATTATTAAATGATCCTGTAACGAAGCGCGCTGCTCTCCGTTGGATCTTCTCCATATCTTCTATCAACCCTATCTGGTACGGATCCCACACTGCTGAGCAGTATTCAAGCAGTGGGCGAACAAGCGTACTGTAACCTACTTCCTTTGTTTTCGGATTGCATTTCCTTAGGATTCTTCCAATGAATCTCAGTCTGGCATCTGCTTTACCGACGATCACCATTATATGATCATTCCATTTTAAATCACTCCTAATGCGTACTCCCAGATAATTTATGGTATTAACTGCTTCCAGTTGCTGACCTGCTATTTTGTAGCTAAATGATAAAGGATCTATCTTTCTGTGTATTCGCAGCACATTACACTTGCCTACATTGAGATTCAATTGTCATTCCCTGCACCATGGGTCAATTCGCTGCAGATCCTCCTGCATTTCAGTACAATTTTCCATTGTTACAACCTCTCGATACACCACAGCATCATCCGCAAAAAGCCTCAGTGAACTTCCGATGTCATCCACAAGGTCATTTATGTATATTGTGAATAGCAACGGTCCTATGACACTCCCCTGCGGCACACCTGAAATCACTCTTACTTCGGAAGACTTCTCTCCATTGAGAATGACATGCTGCGTCCTGTTATCTAGGAACTCCTCAATCCAATCACACAATTGGTCTGATAGTCCATATGCTCTTACTTTGTTCATTAAACGACTGTGGGGAACTGTATCGAACGCCTTGCGGAAGTCAAGAAACACGGCATCTATCTGTGAACCCGTATCTATGGCCCTCTGAGTCTCGTGGACGAATAGCGCGAGCTGGGTTTCACATGACCCTCTTTTTCGAAACCCATGCTGATTACTACAGAGTATATTTCTAGTCTCCAGAAAAGTCATTATACTCGAACACAATACGTGTTCCAAAATTCTACAACTGATCGACGTTAGAGATATAGGTCTATAGTTCTGCACATCTGCTCGACGTCCCTTCTTGAAAACGGGGATGACCTGTGCCCTTTTCCAATCTTTTGGAACGCTACGCTCTTCTAGAGACCTACGGTACACCGCTGCAAGAAGGGGGGCAAGTTCCTTCGCGTACTCTGTGTAAAATTGAACTGGTATCCCATCAGGTCCAGAGGCCTTTCCTCTTTTGAGCGATTTTAATTGTTTCTCTATCCCTCTGTCGTCTATTTCGATATCTACCATTTTGTCATCTGTGCGACAATCTAGAGAAGGAACTACAGTGCAATCTTCCTCTGTGAAACAACTTTGGAAAAAGACATTTAGTATTTCGGCCTTTAGTCTGTCATCCTCTGTTTCAGTACCATTTTGGTCACAGAGTGTCTGGACATTTTGTTTTGATCCTCCTACCGCTTTGACATAAGACCAAAATTTCTTAGGATTTCCTGCCAAGTCAGTACATAGAACTTTACTTTCGAATGCATTGAACGCCTCTCGCATAGCCCTCCTCACACTACATTTCGCTTCGCGTAATTTTTGTTCGTCTGCAAGGATTTGGCTATGTTTATGTTTGCTGTGAAGTTCCCTTTGCTTCCGCAGCAGTTTTCTAACTCGGTTGTTGTACCACAGTGGCTCTTTTCCATCTCTTACGATCTTGATTGGCACATACTCATCTAACGCATTATGTACGACGGTTTTGAACTTTGTCCACTGATCCTCAACACTATCTGTACTTTAGACAAAACTTTTGTGTTGAGCCAACAGGTACTCTGAAATCTGCTTTTTGTCACTTTTTCTAAACAGAAAAATCTTCCTACCCTTTTTAATATTCCTATTTACGGCTGAAATCATCGATGCCGTAACCGCTTTATGATCGCTGATTCCCTGTTCTGCGTTAACTTTTTCAAATAGTTCGAGTCTGTTTGTCACCAGAAGGTCTAATATGTTATCGCCACGAGTCGGTTCTCTGTTTAACTGCTCAAGGTAGTTTTCAGATAAAGACCTTAAAAAAATTTCACTGGATTCTTTGTCCCTGCCACCCGTTATGAACGCCTAGAAACACGTACATGGGTTCAAATGGCTCTGAGCACTATGGGACTTAACATCTGTGGTCATCAGTCCCCTGGAACTTAGAACTACTTAAACCTAACTAACCTAATGCATGCTCGAGGCAGGATTCGAACCTGCGACCGTAGCGGTCGCGCGGTTTCAGAGTGAAGCGCCTACAACCGCTCAGCCACTGCGGCCGGCCACGTACATGGGAAAGGAGTACAGTGTCACAGTAACGTTGACCTGTGAGAGTACCTTGTTCAAAGACGTGGAGGTCAGCGACCTGCTTGCAACATTGTGGTCCTCCAAGCAGTAACATCACGTCCACCAAAACGATAGTATCCGACAATGTTCCTGGGTGGACTACGTAATCGCACTTCTCGCCATATGATGATGCGTACGGCATTATAGAACGTGATCGTTTTCGTGATCCAGGTGTTAACGGTGTAGCGAGGCATATGCTGTGCCGTCCGAACAAGACACAGCCAGGGCAAAAGGACCACAGGCGCTGGTGCGAGCTGGTGCCAGTGCAGTAGAGACTCGCCACCTGCGAGAGTTCCACTAGCGCCACGGGCGGCGCTGAAGAAGAAGATATCGACTTCGCCTCGGCCAATTGCCGGCCGAGTACAATCCGCCAAGGACCAGAAGATAACGGAAAGAAGCCTACTTGGAAGACAGGAGATCAGCACTCGCCCACTTGGTTACAGATCATCGTGCAGAACTGACTTAGACAGGGAACGTCGTTTAGTGAACTCTTAGATGTCAACAGACAGTTGTTGTTGTACTGTGAAGTTTACCCACGATTATTTGTACATAGCCATTAAGGGCCTTTTTGTGTTATATTACAGGCAGTGTTGCAGACTTAATCATTCAACTACCCGCAGAGGAAAGAAGACCTTTTTAGCTCATTTGTGTGACTTTATTACTAATCTGTTGGAGTGTTGTAGAATGTATGTTTTGCTGTCCTGTTACCCGACCCTTGGGCCTAGCTGTGTAATAGTGGCAGGGAGAAATTACCTTAGCGGTGTACGGCAGCAGAAGCCGTTTCACGAAGTCACAGTTTGGGCCTACCGTAATTGTGGCAACTCGGCCTCCACAGCGGTAGCGACGAGGTCTTTAAAAAACTGGCGACGAGGTTTTACGAAAGCATGATGTTGCACTGTGCACTGACCATCGAATCTATGAACACGGTACTCTAAACGGTCAGTGTTATTATGATTCTATACTCCTTCCCAATATGAGTCTTTTCAGTGAAGCGTTCGGCTCTGACTTTATTTTAACGGACTGCAATGCGCGACCGCATCGATTTGCGCTAGTGGGATAGCTCCTGGAAAGAGAATATATTCAGCGAATGGACTGGTCTGAACATCCTCCCCACCCCCGACTTAAATCCCACCGAGCACATGTGGGATGCGTTGGGAGACTAAATGCAGCGACGAACCTATCCTAAATCCTGCTTTCCAAGAGACTGAAGCCTGTCAGTACGCCTACCCCGATTAAGTATGCATTTCCATTAACCATAAGCCACATTCTATGCTTACGCCAAATGCCTAACTCGGTAACTCTGTGCATTTCTTTTCCAGTCTTCTTGTGTACCCTATTGTAGGGCAGGGTGTTTTTAAGGATAGTGTACAAAGGAACACATGATGTTTTCCGGGCAGGACTTCCGCCTAGTGCCTGACTTTAGAATCACACGGGGTCCCACGATAATCAGCTTCCGCCATTGTCTTCACTTTTTGTGTTGCCAGATATGAGGTTATGTTTTGCACAGCTTTTGTAGCTTACATGTGTAGAAGTTCTGCATAACATATTAAAGCTATTTGGAATATATTATCAGTTCTTCATTTAAACAGATTTTTGGTGAGGAAAATATGTATTTTAGAACTAATTAAGTAGCATGTGGACAGTTAAGGCTTTACTTCGTCGTTCGTGCACCACCTTTTACCATGAAATATAAAAATGACTTTTAACGTTTAAAATGTGTAACTTGCAAATGAGTTAAGTTTCTTTAATGTCTTGTGTTAGAAATGCTAATTTGTGTCAGTTTTTAACAGCTTCTATTTCAAAACAGATCTGATAATATTTCTTATTCATTTGATTTCAGTTACTGATAGTTTGTGTGTTGTAGAGTAATACTGTAGTAGATAGACTGTTAAATACAGCATCGAGAAAAAATTTTTCGATGCAGCGCTTTTAAAATTCAGTCAAATGTTTATTCATAGATACATAACCATGGTGTACTTTGTAACATGTTTTCACATTTGGAAAAACCTTAATTTTCTGGATTAATTTTTGTAGCTTCAGAATGCGACAACAACACATAAAAATGGTATGCCAGCATTTAAATATGTAATAGTAAAATGTACTAAACTTCTATCAAAGGGCCGGGTAGAAGGGAAAGTCTGAAAAACGTACCAAGCTAAAACACTCACCCTTATCGTTCGAAATATCATTTCTGTGACTCCTCCTTTCCTGACGATCGACACATCACAACAGGCTGTAGAGTATATAAGAGTACATATTTATTTCCTTCATATTATCTCTCTTGTTGGACTGTTAAAACAACTCTTAATACCTGTAACTGACTGACCACATTCTACTTTTGATTTATATTTGTTTCACCATTTCCATTTGTGCATTTACAATTACTGTTTCAGATCTAATAGGTTCTGGTGTTTGGGAACCGATAGTTGTTTGCGGTTCAATTGCAACAATTTTAGCAAGATTCTGACATAATGGACGCCTTTCTTGCTGCAAGCAGTCACTGAAAAATGTTTCCCGCAGAAACAGTTTTATTGCTGCTAATACGAAAAGCATTCCTTCTTCAAGCCATGGTGGGTTGATTACCACAATTGTGGCGCACCACACTTCATTCATCTTTTTTCAAGATCATTAATGTGCCCTTCAATGATTAATATTTGACGTCAGTTAATGAAATCAAATAATTGAGATACATTAGAAAAAATGCAGCACAGTACAAAACATCGGTAGAAACGTTACTACATTAGTTTTAAATCACCTTCATTCCATTTCTGTTCGTAAAACATCGGGTAACTCTGTTTGTATATGAGGATTTGCGAAATTACTACCACCTAATTAATTAATATAGACATATAAGGGCGACAAGCCTATATGCAAAATTTACTGAGTAAGAATCGCAGATTCACACGGTGAGAAAGGAGATAAAGCCGAAAACATGACAAAAACGTAATATCTCTTAAAACCTGTTACTAATTTTAAAAAATAGTCGGGGTCGATGTATCACTAGTGTGGCTGTAAATACAAAACGTGATACAACATCTGGAATTGGGATTTGCCTGTACCCTGCTCCCAGACTGATAGAACACTGAGATGAAGAGAACAACAAGAGTGATAAGCGTAAAAATAAAAAAAGGAAAAACGAAGAATGAAATTAAATAAAAAAAGAACAAGTGCGAGTAAGACTCGCTCTATAAGGGTTACGTAAAAAGTTGATTGTGTATGTAGATAACAATAATAATAATAATAATAATTTCATGTGGCTCAATGGCCTATTGGACGCCAGTTTGTCGATTTGTTTGTCCCAAACCGAAGTCCATTTAGCAGACAAGGAAAGGTGACGTACAGTTCAAAGTCGAATGTGAACAATGTACTACTTCTGGCGACTCCTCACATCGTTGGGAGGTGAAAGCCAGATTAAAATGAAGACTGTAAAATCCGTTGTCCGATGGAGATTTGGTCCCTCGGTTTCCAGGTAGGCACTTTACAGCTTTTTATTTATTTTTTAAGGGTTCTATCGATTTTCTGTTTTTTATTTTTATTTTTGTTGCATCACTTTATCTTACACATAGTAAATTATATTGTTACAAAGATTCCTTCCAAGAATCTAAACGGAAAGGAAATAGCGGTGGAAACAATGCCTTCTTCGCCGTCTTACGTAGGAAAGCATCTGCAGCGACCTAGTGGGTAAATTCAGAATGTCTTCTTCATAAGTAGTAGTAACATAGTCTCATGAGTACCCAGGCGTTAACTTAGCCTCCTAACAGAACATTATATTCATGCTCCTCGTCCCGCATCTGAAACACTCCAACTAGCCGGAGGATCCGCTAATAATGCTTCCAAATAATAGGCGAAACTTATTCTATAATTTTCGTCAAGGATCGTATGTCCATCATGTAGAATATACCAATATTCCTAATATCCAGTTCGCTACATTTGTCATGGCAGGAAGAAATATGTCTCTTTCAGGGAAAGTAGGGCGGTGCCACAGATTGTTGTGTGCGTGGTACGCAACAACGGGGCTAACATTCTCATCCTTCAAAGCCGACAGTCAATCGCTTTGCCATAAATCAGATGATGTTCGTCAGAGGCTGTGACTCCACAGTTGGGGCATAGTGGCGTGTCTACAGGGTAGATGGCCTGCCGTCGTTGACGGTCCGGCAATTTGCCGTTCACCACGATATACCACAGAGCACGCACCGCCGCAGAAAGAGACGAGTCGACAAACCTCACCACAAACGTTCCTCCATCGTATCGTCGAGTGTTTCTGTTCAACCACATAACAACGTGGGCGTTGTAGGAAGCAACGATGAATGTCTTTCGTTCTGGGTTGCTTGCTCACCGGCAACTCTTCCCGAAGGTAATTACAGTCAACATGGAAGGCCCAGACGTGAGCGAACGGGGGCGTAATGTGGCCGACGTTAACCGCTGGCCGAATCGATAAGGCGGTCGACTTCGTCTGTCACTGTACATATTAAAGAGCCGCACTCGCTCCTCCAAAATCGATACATTATACTAAGAAATATCACCCGCTCTCTGGCCCTCACGTGGATAAGTCCGATGCCTCTGTCCCACGGTGGCCGCGTCAGTGTTTCGTATCGGGTTTTGAATAGGAGGCCAGAAATCTTAGAATGTCCGATGGCTGGTTGTAGCCTCGAGGCTATCGTAGTGGGCATGGGCAGTAAGTGTGTGAGGTGAACTACTTTTGGTGGCAAACAGATGTTAACGTACTATACTCTCTGCTGCATATCCGTGGTACGAAGCACATGTTGCCGCATTCAACCGCGAATATGTCGTGATAATCTTCGATAACTTTGCTTGTTGCCATGAAATACCACTACCAAACACTTAAGATGGGGCACCTTAGTAAAAAGTACTGGAGTCCCTTCTCGCAGCCCCCTGCCCAAATCCATACGACGGGTCTTCTGCGGATTAATTACGCTTCCCACCATCGCTCCAACGCTGCCTGGATTTCATTTCCTGTTTTGGGTAGGAGAACGATGTCTTTGGCGTATGCATAGCATCGAAACGACGCAGTCCGTAGCTCTAGTCCACCGAGGCGTCATTGGCGTCCATATGGTGCTAGCTCGAAAACCATTGCAAACAAAAGGACCGACAGAGTGCAACCCTGTCTCACTGAGAGCAGAATCTGGATCTGTTCAAGGCTAGAAATATTCACCAACACTGGAGAATTCGCTCTATGAAACAGCTTCCAGATCAAGTCAATGAACTGCCGGGGGATTCCCATCGGTTCCATGACGGCGACAGTAAAAATGTGGTCCATCTGGCTGAACGCGTGGTCAAAATCTATTGCCACATGAGCGTCCCACAATCCGCAAGCTGATATCAGTGCTGTGACAATCCTTGTGCGCCTGTAGCGTCATGTGTATGCTATTACTTCCGTCGAGACACGTTTGTTAGAAATGTATCTTGTCTGATATCACCGAAGGAACGAACACGAAGGATAAGTGAAAGGTCTTGCAATCAGCGATCAACAACGTAAGGGGTTGATAGTCTTGCAGTTGGCGTTCACCACATAGTTTTGGAATGGGTCTATTATATTCTCCGTTAACCCTGAATGGATTTGGAACGTAAGCGTCAGCTGTTCGTTGTACATCCGAAGCCACATCGGACTCATCAAAGGAGCAAAGGCGAGGTGGAACTTAAGTGGTAGCCCATCAAGTCCTGGCGATTTGTTGGCTGCACCACACTTCAGGGCAGCCTGCAAATCGTCCTGGGTAATTTCCGCAAGAGGTCGTCGGACGCCGACATGTCGCTGAGTGTGCCCGCGATCCCTGATCTGTCCAACTGGTACTGGGCATTTAGCTATGACGATGATCGGTAAAAACTCGTGCAAATGTCCCATTGTGGTGTGATCCCTATACCTTCCTTTGTTTCAACTTCCCTAATGTGTGCTCGACGCTGCCACCCTCCCGTCAAGATGTAGTGTAACAATGGACTTTTGTTGGTTAAGTCATCGTGCACGTACCTTTACTCCTTCCATCGTGATACTCGTAAGTCGCAGCAGTTGAGTTTTTTTTGTGGTGAACAGCTATCTGACATGCGGGGGATTTAGATTGCGTTGCCAGGTCTTGTAGGCCCGTGAAGTAAAATTTGGTGGTCATCCGATGCCATTGTGAATTTTCACGGTCACATCTACGGAAAGCCCCACGTGAAGCCGGTTTCAGCGGAGGCACCACCTAAGTGTCGAATCGTATACTCTTTGATGCCGTAGACATCTCTGTTTTGGCAGCAGGATGATGCATGTCTAAGGTTGGTGGTCTGTAAATGCCGTTGGCCGCACCACAGCATCAAACGTTGCCGCATGTAGCCTGCGCGTCACATAAATATTGTCTAAGCGACTGGCCGAATGGATCGTGATGTACGCGAACCCGTGGCCGTCACCATGATTCAACTCCCAGGTGTCGCGCAGAGCAAAGTCCTGGACCAGTGCTTCTATCGCTTGGCAGGGAACGAAGTATAGACGCTGGCACTTGGGCGATAGGACACAGCTTAATTAATATTCGATTCCATGGGAATGATTGCGCCCCATGATCGTGATGCAATCCAGGACACAAAGACTGTCACCATCGGTCGTAATGTCATCTGTGCTTTTTATTGTGTTGCAGATCTAGATTTGAAATGCCGACAGTGCACCTATCATCAGTGCTATAAATACATGTAACACAAGAATCAGACACAGAAACTCCACAGTGACCAGACGCCATGTCACAGTTACAATTCCACAATTACATAGAGTTATAAGTCGTCATGCAAACTGCACATAGTTATAACGACACATAGTGCAATCTAACTCGGACACGTACAAGCATTACTCCTACTGAGGGTCGCTGTTTGCAAATCATACAGCTAACATCGGATTACGTCATAGTGGATAGACACCGCCCGCAATTTATTGCCCATATCTAAAAGAAAAAGCTAAGCTAAAAATGACACATAAAATTATAGGAAATTCAATTAGTAATTATAACAACATACAATTTCATTTGGAGGCATACAAGTTTATGACAAATAATAGATTGCGTTGCACTGGACAGCCATGTTCCCTATTTTTATTGCTCTTATTGAAAGGAATTTATATATAATGAATTCAAATTAGAACTGCAATAAAATGCAGCTTTGTCTGGACGTATAACGATTCAAAATCATTACAAGTGTTAACTTACTCTGATCCTTAAAACACTGGATCAGGATTAACAAGTTGGTGTAAAAATTCTAATTTACCACTCTTAACTTAATTGCATAGTCTATATGTAATCGCAATCGCCACTGTACTTGTATGGAGCATTATGTGACGGAATTTTCAAACAGGTGTCTTAGCTCCACAGGTAATGTTTCATTCAGTAAAACGTTTATGAGATGTTCATAAAAAAACTTCAAGCAGCGTAAAAGACTCACATTATTGTTAAAAACTATACTGCAAAATATACATCCTATAAATGCTGGAAAGATGGTTTAGATTTTGGTTATATGGCTTGTAATCCTTTGGTATACTATCAGAACATTAGTACACTAGCGAAAAAAAAAATTGCAACTGCAAGGAGGAATTCTGTGACATAAGCAAAAGTTGGTAGGCATGTTTCTACATCTGGAAGATGATGCCTGTCCAGATTTCTCATGAGTCGCGTAAGAGTGGCACTAGTGGCGCCACTATGAGAATGCAAACCAGGTTTGCTTTCAAATACACGTTCTAACGGTCGTCAGCATTAGTTACCTTTCAGAATGGACTTTGTGAGTTGACGTTCGTCAATAATACCTTTAAGGTGACGAAGATGCTACTCTCAACACCTCCCTAAGTTTGAATAAGTGTAATAGCACTACAAGAAGCTGTAATTTTCTTCTGCGACATTGGAGAAATACTTCGTAACAATTTAGCCACTGAACATGATTGTTGGCGTTGGTGGTCACGAGAATGTACAGTCGCAAGAAGACTGGGCTCCAGACGGCCAGGTGTCACTACTGAGAGGGAAGACCATCGTGCTCGCCATATGGCTCTATCGCGTTGTACTGTGTTTGCAGCAGCAATATGAGCAGCAGCTGGAATCACAGTCATACAACGAACTGTTACAAATCGGTCACTTCAAGGACAGCGCCTTGTTGCGTGCACTGCACTGATCCCAAACCACTACCATTTGCGATTTCAGTGGTGTCAAAAAAAAAAAAAAAAATGGCTCTGAGCACTATGCGACTTAACATCTATGGTCATCAGCCCCTAGAACTTAGAACTACTTAAACCTAACTAACCTAAGGACAGCACACAACACCCAGTCATCACGAGGCAGAGAAAATCCCTGACCCCGCCGGGAATCGAACCCGGGAAACCGGGCGTGGGAAGCGAGAACGCTACCGCAAGACCACGAGCTGCGGACTCATTGGCGTCAAGCGAGAGCTCGTTAGAGGACAGGGTCGAAGTATGGCGTGTTATCTGATGAAATCTGGCTCTGCCTCAGTAGCAGTGGTGGCTGTGTGTTGTTTAGGAGGAGGCTAGATGAGGACCTGCACCCAAACTGTCTCCATGCTAGACACACTGGACATACATTTGAAGTTATGGTGTGGGATGCGACCAGCAAGAGCACTCTCGTGGTTATCCCACCCACCCTGGTGGCAAATGTGTACGTCAGTCTGACGTGTATGTTCATGAAGAGCATTCCATGGGGATTTTTCCAACACGATAACGCACGTTCACATACCGCTGTTGTAACCCAACATGCTCTACATAGTGTTGACATGCTGCCTTGGCCTGCTCGATCGAACAGAAAAGGGATATCATTGGACCATAACACCAGCGTCATCCACAAACAGTTTCAACCGTCCCTGTAGTAAGTGACCAAGCAGAACAGGCTTGGAGCTCCAACTCACAAACTGACATCCGGTATTTGTACTACACAATGCCCGCACTTTTGCATGCTTCCACTCAACATTCTGATGTTTACAATGGTTATTAACGTACCAGCATTCCAGATGTACAAAGGCTTATCTCACACTTACATTAAACAGTTATCTTACAATATTCATATGGTTCAAATGGCTCTGAGCACTATGGGACTTAACATCTGAGGTCATCAGTCTCCTGGAACTTGGAACTACTTAAACCTAACCAACCTAGGACATCACACACATCCATACCCGAGGCAGGATTCGAACCTGCGACCGTAGCGGTCGCGCGGTTCAAGGCTGCAGCGCCTAGAACCGCTCGGCCACTCCGGCCGGCTCTTACGATATTAATCACTTAAATATGTCACCTAGACAGATGTATTTACCAAATTTCATTTGCTTCTCATTGCTAATTGTTCACTGAACGGGAAAGGGCGAGAAGTTTTCTGGTGGTGAAAAGTCTCTATCTCCTCCAATAAACCCAAAGAACTAACTTTTTTCTCTCCTGTGAATTAATTTAGATTGTGAAGCCGGATCCGGAATCCTTAACCCATTCTTTTAATTAAGGGCAACAAAAGTAGAGGGTTTTGGATTTCAATCTGACATAAACTGAGATTAGCTCTATGGATTTGTAAATAGTGACCTCAGTTAGATTAATGCCTGTACACGCCTGTGTTAGATTGGAATGTGTACGGTTATAATTACGTTCGGTCTACATGACATAACGATATGTAGCTGTGGAACTGGAACTGTGTACAACTGTGACATGGCGTTTCATCAGTATGCTGTTTCTACGTCTGATTCTTGAATTATTTGTATTTATAGCGCTGATAACATATGCACTGTCAGTTGATATACACTCCTGGAAATTGAAATAAGAACACCGTGAATTCATTGTCCCAGGAAGGGGAAACTTTATTGACACATTCCTGGGGTCAGATACTTCACATGATCACACTGACAGAACCACAGGCACATAGACACAGGCAACAGAGCATGCACAATGTCGGCACTAGTACAGTGTATTTCCACCTTTCGCAGCAATGCAGGCTGCTATTCTCCCATGGAGACGATCGTAGAGATGCTGAATGTAGTCCTGTGGAACGGCTTGCCATGCCATTTCCACCTGGCGCCTCAGTTGGACCAGCGTTCGTGCTGGACGTGCAGACCGTGTGAGACGACGCTTCATCCAGTCGCAAACATGCTCAATGGGGGACAGATCCGGAGATCTTGCTGGCCAGGTTAGTTGACTTACACCTTGTAGAGCACGTTGGGTGGCACGGGATACATGCGGACGTGCATTGTCCTGTTGGAACAGCAAGTTCCCTTGCCGGTCTAGGAATGGTAGAACGATGGGTTCGATGACGGTTTGGATGTACCGTGCACTATTCAGTGTCCCCTCGACGATCACCAGTGGTGTACGGCCAGTGTAGGAGATCGCTCCCCACACCATGATGCCGGGTGTTGGCCCTGTGTGCCTCGGTCGTATGCAGTCCTGATTGTGGCGCTCACCTGCACGGCGCCAAACACGCATACGACCATCATTGGCACCAAGGCAGAAGCGACTCTCATCGCTGAAGACGACACGTCTCCATTCGTCCCTCCATTCACGCCTGTCTCGACACCACTGGAGGCGGGCTGCACGATGTTGGGGCGTGAGCGGAAGACGGCCTAACGGTGTGCGGGACCGTAGCCCAGCTTCATGGAGACGGTTGCGAATGGTTCTCGCCGATACCCCAGGAGCAACAGTGTCCCTAATTTGCTGGGAAGTGGCGGTGCGGTCCCCTACGGCACTGCGGCACTGCGTAGGATCCTGCGGTCTTGGCGTGCATCCGTGCGTCGCTGCGGTCCGGTCCCAGGTCAACGGGCACGTGCACCTTCCGCCGACCACTGGCGACAACATCGATGTACTGTGGAGACCTCACGCCCCACGTGTTGAGCAATTCGGCGGTACGTCCACCCGGCCTCCCGCATGCCCACTATACGCCCTCGCTCAAAGTCCGTCAACTGCACATACGGTTCACGTCCACGCTGTCACGGCATGCTACCAGTGTTAAAGACTGCGATGGAGCTCCGTATGCCACGGCAAACTGGCTGACACTGACGGCGGCGGTGCACAAATGCTGCGCAGCTAGCGCCATTCGACGGCCAACGCCGCGGTTCCTGGTGTGTCCGCTGTGCCGTGCGTGTGATCATTGCTTGTACAGCCCTCTCGCAATGTCCGGAGCAAGTATGGTGGGTCTGACACACCGGTGTCAATGTGTTCTTTTTTCCATTTCCAGGAGTGTATATATTAAAAAAATACAAATGACATTACGACCGATGCTGACCTTCTTCCTGTCCTGCACACTGCTGTTCTCCATACCTTGTCCAAAGAAAGGTGCCACATACGCCGCATGAAAGATTGTCCTTTTGCATCTCTTCGTTGGTCCTAACGGAGCATAGACGCTCATCAAACGGACGTCTCCTACAGTAAGCGCAACATCTCAGATCGGTGATAAATAGGTCACATCTTCCGCCACCTCCCTCTGCCGTAATAGAATGGTTTTGCCACTGCCACCTTCACCACCCTCTAAACTACAGACGTCATAACCATCAAATTCCTATGGGGTAGTGTCGCATACCTTCTGTAGGAACACAATGTCCATCTCCATTGCTGGGAACACATCTTTACTCATTTGTGCTTTTATTAGGTTATTAAACAATTGACATTTACTGTAATGACATAATTAGCCTGTGAAATTGGCTGGATCGGTTGATGATCCCTACAACATCCTCTCTGGTTGTCTGACGCCCTACTGCTGCTTCATCACGAGTTTAACGTAAACTATGATGGAAATAATGGGCAAATGGATTCCTGTCAGCTCTCTTGGGTCCAGTCACGCCACGTCACTTAAGAAAGTTAAGTTTCGTATGCTTTTAGTCGCGTATATTGTGCTTCAAAAGTGAACTTAAGCGTCGCTTTTCGGTAGAAAGAGCCATTGTAGTTCGCGTAAATCAACACTAGTATGTGATGCAGCACACGAGTAAACACTGCCGTGTGAATCATGAGCGACAAGAGCGCTACACTGCAGTAAGCAGACTGGACAGCTAAGCCATGGGGCTCGACATCTAGTTCATCTATAGTTTTCGATGAGCGAATTAGCGAGTATCAAAATATGTAACATAAATATCCGTATTATTTGACTGCATTGCCTTACATACTTAAATTATTTACAGCGCTATGGGAACGTAGACCCTGATATCTGACATAAATTTAAACCTAATAACCGTACCTGTTACTGAAAAAAGGGATCTTAACATTCAGACGAATGGACGGACAGACAGGAAAGTGATCCTTAATACACAGCAAAGTGATCCTTAAGATGAACTGACATTCAAACGGAAAATGAGGTTTAGTAGAAAATAGAATAGCGAGAAACGTAAGGTCATAATTGATGATCACGAAGTAGAGGAACTTAAGAAATTGTGCTACCTACGCAGCAAAATAACCCATGGCGAAAGAATCAAAGAAGACATAAAAGACAGACTAGCACAGGCATTGAGAATGTGCGTTTGGAGTACGTCATTGTATGGTAGTCAAATACAGATATTTGGCTTGGAAAACTGTGATTTTACATGAGTCATCACTCGGTTACCCTGTTTTTCTTAGAGGATGAAAAGTATATAAGAAAACTGTTACAAATTGAAAATCCACATGCCATACCATCAGCTCGTCTCGTAATTGGCTGCAAGAAATTTACATCAGTCTGTATCGCTACAATGGACGCCTTAATCATTTCACTGTTCAGTATTCTACGTAGAAATACTACTCACTTTATAAAAAACCTACGAGTCAACCTAGCAATTCCGTGTGAATTCCAGTTGTCGAAATCAAATTGATACATGTTTCGAATATCAGGTACGTATTGTATGAAAAAATTTTCTCATTTCCAAAAGAAACAAACGAAACTACTAAGAATTTATCTGCCGCTTGCAGCATGCAGACGCATATCCGCAGGTAGGTGAGGAACTAGTAAGGAAGACACAGAAGATTTTTAACGTTCAAAATAGTGTAGGGTACTGGAATATACCTGAGCCACTTCTAGCGAAGCCGACGCTGCTCTTAGGGAGCTGATGTTCCGCTAAGTGCGCAAGGCGAAGAGGAAGATTTGTAACGTCTCAAAGTGGCTCGGGCTATTAAGACGCACATGAGGCTTTTGCCAGAGGCCACGCAACTAGCGGCGAGGTGAAACTCCACCTGAGGGTGTGGGGTTGAAAGGAGGATTTATAACGCCATAAAGAAGCGTGGACTACAAGGATATACGTGAAACGGCTTCTGCTGTAGCAGACAGGTTCTCTCTGGTAGGCGCAGACACGTATTTCACTTAGCCAGTTCCTTTCACTGGTTGTGTGGTGAAACTGTTAAGAAATATCCTGCTCAGGAATGGATGACCTGATGAACACTACACAACGAAATCAGAGAAATCTCTCTCAGGGTGACGTACCCGTATTTTGAAAAGGGAATAATTTGCTAACGTAACAAGCCTTACAGAAGTCGATATGTTCGCTTTAGAATTATTCTTACAGTTTGATGTGGTCCGCATTCCTCCAAATGTCATGATCTGCATTGATAAACAGATGCGAGACTGTCACATCGTACCGTGGTTAGTGGAATTTGAAGAAGAATTTGTCGTGGCCGATTTATCTACTATTAATTGACTTATTTATTTACTTAACCTAATCAGAATAGGGCCATTAGTTTTTTCCCAACATCAGATTTTTGCTTACATCAGACTATAAGTAGTACTTTTTACATCTTATTGTTAGTTATTTAAGATATTACAATAATTTTCATTTTACAGTATTAGTTGAATTAAAACGATTTGAAAGAGATGTGAAAGTATCTAATGTCAGTACCGACTATGAAGAAAGGCGCTATTAATAGCGGTGTATTTACTATTATTGCTGCTGTATAGCTCCTACTTCTGCTGCTGTGCTAATAATAATAATAATAATAACAATAATAACTGATTTCCATTTATGGGCATGTAAGGGTGATATTGTCTGACACAGTGAGTGATAAGGGAGAGAAATTTAGGTACAATTCACAAGCTAAGGGCTCTGGAAAACGAAGAATTACTGTTAGTAAAGATGGGTATTTACTTGTAATGGGGTTACCGGGTGCTTATAGGCGCGAGGGAGCTGCATCTGTGGTCTGGGGTTAGCGTGTTTGACTAGTAATCAGACATCCTCGGCACCGGGTTCGAACACTGCCACAGCTTAAATCCTCAATAAAGATCGTCATCAGTGGCACTACCGGCATAAGAAGTCACCCTCATTCTGCTAACGGCCTTTCCAGGGAGGGCGGAGGAGCGGGATGAGTTTCAGGGCAATCTCTTGCCCTTGCGGTGGGAAACGTCTCTTAAAAGGCAGAAGAACCAGCAACAATCAACGGCATGGGGATGCAGAAGGTAACTAATACCACTGCTTTAAAGACACATCATATGTATCCATGGGATATGTAGCCATTAACTGAAAAAGTGTCACCATTGGCAAAAGAGACCAGACTAGTCCCCAATTCGGGTCTCTAGGAGGAGACAGGCAAAGTGGAGGTTATAATGAGGAAAAGATTGAATAACCAAAGAAAGGGTGAAATTCTCCTAATGGGGATGTGGTTTAGGTAAGTTACGAAATCTGAAAAAGGAAAGTCAGAGGGTCAATCTAGATATAGTGAGGGTTTGTGAAATAAAATGGAAAGAAGAAAAGGATTATTGGGCAGCCAAGTATAGGATAATATCAACAACAGCAGAAAATGGGATTCGTTGTGAGTAGGAAGGCAGGGCAGAGAGTGAGTTAAAGCGAGCAGTTCAGCGATAATGTTGTTCCAATTAGAGTCGATAGCAAACAAATACCGAGAGCGATAGTGGTGTACATGCCGATGGTGCAAGTAGAAGAAAATGTATACGAGGATTTTGAATGAGGAATTCAATATGTGGAGGGAGATGAGAAGTCACGCGGCACTGGAATGCGGTTGTAGGTCAAGAAGTGGAAGAAAAGCTAACGAGAGTATATGGATGTGGTAGCAGAAGTAATTGAGTTCTACAATAAATTTCAGCTATTAATAGCGAATAGTCTGTTCAAGAATTAGAAGAGGTATTCTTGGAAAAGACCAAGAGGTATGGGAAGGTTTCATTCAGATTACATCATGGTCAGGCAGAGTCTTCGAAATCAGATATTGGATTGTAAGGCATACCCAGGAGCAGATATAGACTCAGATGACAATTTAGTAATGATGAAGAGTAGGCTGGACCTTAAGAGAGGATAAGGAAGTACTGACGAATGAAGACATACGCTTGAAGTTCTTTGACGCCGTCGACACTGCGATAAAGGAGAACTGAGTTGGTAGTTCAGTTGAAAAGGAATGGACATCTCTGAAAAGAGCGGTTATAGAAACTGAAAAGAAAAACGCGTATACAAGGAAAGTAACTCCGAAGAAACATGGGTAAAAAAGGGGATACTTCGTATGATCGACGGACGATGTGATACAGAAATATTGCGAGGAACTCAAAAATACGAACCACTTGGGATTGAAATAAATAGGAAGTGCAGGGAAGGTAAGGTAAAATGGCTGCATGAAAAATGTGTAGAAATCGAAGGAGACACAGCATCGGAAGAACTGTCTCAGTAAAAGTCAAAACAACCTTCAGTGAAATCAGTAGCATGAGAAGGTAAGAGTACGCTGAAGGGCTCTTTTAGGTGGAAGACTTGTCTGATAATGTGATAGAAGAAGAGAAATGGTATCTACAGAGAAAAGGGAGGGGTCCATTGTTAGAATTTAAAACAGCTTTAGACGATTTGCAGTAGGATAACGCAGAAGGAATAGGTAACACTGCATCGTAATTTCTAAAACCACTGGGAAAAGTGACAGCAAAACAACTATTCACTTTGGTGTGTAGAATGTACGAGTGTGGCAACATACCCTACGACGTCATCCACTCAATTCTGAAGATTGCACGAGTCGACACAGCTGGCTTAACATCTCATGCATCCAAGATACTGACAAGGATAAGATATAGAAGAATGGAAAAGAAATTTGAGAATCTGTTAAATGAGGATCAGTTTGGCTTTTGTATAGGTGATGGCACCAGAGAGGCAGTTCTGACATTGCGGTTGTTAATGGCGTCAACGCCAAAGAAGAAACCAAGACACGTTCATAGGATTTGTCTGCCTGGATAAAGCGTTTTCACAATGTCAGATGGTGAAGGTGTTTGAAATGCTGAGAAATGTAGGAGTAAGCTACAGAGAAAGTCGGGTGATATACAATATGTACAAGAGCCAAGGGGTAGTAATACGAGCGGGAGACCAAGAACGAAGCGTTTGGATTAAAAAGGGTTTGTCTGGAATGCAGTCTTTCGCTCCTACTGCTCAGTCTATACACCAAAGAAGCAATGATGGAAATAGAAGAAAGATTCAAGACTGGAATTAAAATTCAAGGTGAAACGACACCAATGTAAGATTCTCTAATGATGTTGCTATTCTCTGTGAAAGAGAAGAAGAAATGCAAGATATGCTGAAGGGAATGAAAAGTACGAGGGCCATTCAGGAAAGTAAGCAACGATAGGTCGCGAAATGGAAACCACAGTGAAAATCAAAACTGTTTTATTTGCAACGGTTAGCTATACCTTCCAGCTACTTCTCTATACAATCGCCACTCAGACATCTGTCGTAGCATTGTACCAACTTTTCAATTCCCTCGTTATAGAAGACAGCCGCCAGTGCTTTTCGACAATTTTCTACTCTGGGCTGCAGCTCGTTGTCTGTGTCGAAAGATTGCCTTCATAGCCAGCGGTTCATTTGAGAAGAGGTGAACCTCACAGGAAGCCAATTATGGGGTGTATTGTGGGTGATCAAGCACATCCCATCGAAAACGCTGCAGGAGCACCTTCATTGCCCATGCAGAGAGCGGCCGAGAATTGTCATGAAGAACGAATCGCATGACAGTCATGTTATGTGGATTGCATAGCTTCAGGCGAAATCTTTCGCCAGGCCCTCATATTTGACGGGAGACGCTAATTTCCAACCATCTGTATGTTCTCACTGTGAGCTCAGGACTGAAAATAGTGACATGATACGATCGACGCATCTGTGCAAAGCTTCATCAGATTTTCACTGTATTTTCCACTTCGCGACCGATCGTTCCTTACTTTCCGAATAACCCTCGTATAATAGGTATTGGATATGGTATGAGAGTAAATCGAATTAAGACAAAAGTAATAAGAAGTAACTGAAATGAGAACAGCAAGAAACTTAAAATTAGGACAGGTCATCACAGTGCACATGAAGCTAAGGAATTCCGCTACCTAAGCAGCATAATAATTCATGACGAACGGAGCAAGGAGGACATGAAAAGCAGACTAGCACTGGCAAAAAGATCACTTCTAGCCAAGAGAACGCTGCTAGTATCAAACAAAGGCGTTAATTGAGGAAGAAATTTCTGAGAATGTACGTTTGGAGCACAGAATTGTATGGTAGTGGAACATGGACAGCGAGGAAACCGGAAAAGAAAAGGATCGAAGCATTTGAGATGTGATGCTTCAGAAGAATGTTGGAAATTAGGTGGACTGGTTATGTAAGGAATGAGGAGAGTTTCCGCAGAATTAGAGGGGAAAGGAATGTGTGGAAAACACTGACAAGGAGAAGGACAGGATGATAGGACACCTGTCAAGGCATTAGGGAATAACTTCCGTGGTACCTGAGGGGTACTGCAGACGGTGAAAACTGTCGAGGAACACAGAAAATGGAGTACATCCAGCAAGTAATTCAGAACGTAGGTTGTAAGTATAGTTCTCAGATGAATAAGTGGTCATGGGAGAGGAATTCATGCAGGCCCACATCAAACCAGTTGTGAGGCTGGTAAGCAAACAGAAAAATATGGGGGAGGGAAGATGCAGCCATGTTTGTTGTATTCATAGAATGGCATTATCTCTCTTTAGAAACTGGAGATGATGATCAGTTCTCTGTAGGGTGCGTGAAATCATTCAGGACTTGGATTCCTGCCATTGAGAAGGCCTGAGAAAAAACGGCTGAGCGATAGAAACGGACAGATAGGATTTTTCTGTGACGGCAACGAGTGTTTTAACTGAGTTGTTCAGAAAAAAGCTGCAACATCGAGAGCTAGTGGTATTCCATTTCATCATCATGCTTTTGCTTTAGATTTTTCGATGTAATTAAGTCTTCGCATATGGTTTACGCATTAAACATTCCATAACAAACACGTTATTGGCCAGTGAAGTATTTCAGTCAGTTACTTAAAGCGTGTAGTAATATTGCCACGACAGTGGCAAACAGTTGTTTCGTATGGTGGCATTTTAATCACATTCAGAGCGCTTCATTTCGTAGCAACATCGATAGATTTTTTGTTTTTAATTCATGAGAGTAGTAAGGAATTTCGGCGCTCTTGAATTATCAAACTGTTTTATTACTCTCTTAAGATATGATATTGCTAATACGACCTTTTATAAGACGCCAATTCCAGTAGCTGTACCGTAGTCTTTATTTGCGTACATTTAGAGATTTCTGCGCAATAATCTTGCCCGTTTCGGCTTACAATGCCATTTCTGAATGCAACTGTATGTGTTGTGACGAGTGAACCTTATTTACTTATGATCAATAATGTCATTTTAATTACTTTTATTATTAGGTGGAGTTGACGATCATGTGGCATCCAGGAGGCAACTGTGAGCTGCCTTTTATGACTTATAATCACTTAGTTTCTATAATGTGAAATTTTTCGTGATGATTGTTTGACAGCTGTTTGACAGTTGGAATCCTTAATTGCTCTATGTTTGAAGACTTTTCATCTTTGGTAATGAGGGATTGAGTGTTTGTTATGTAGATATTATTTAGTTAATTTTTTTGTATTCATGTGATGTCATATGTTAACCTCTCTCCAGGTCGAAAATTTCAATATAATTTCCTAAGTAGGCCTTGTGTCTCAAGGCAATTTGTTCATTGAGTATGTCGATCGGAAAATTTCTTGTATGTTTTATACGTCTAATTCTTCCAAAATATTCATTGTACGTCCTTTAGATATATTTTGTGTAAATTTGTACAGTGTTTTCAGACTGTTCTGATTTGTCGTTTTAATTCTTAATTTTTAGGTAAAAAGTTGAGAGATTGCTTCCACGTACGCTCGTATTGGACAAACTGGAAGAATCATCGACATTAGACTCAAAGAAAATACGTGAGCATGTGAAAGCAATCGTTCAACTTTCTACCTACATCTTAAAAATGAAAATTACAAAACAGAACAGATTGATAACACTATAGATATTTTACACAAAGTATTAAATCACGTACTATGAATATTTTGTTAGAAATGGAGATATAGACTCTTATGAGAAATTGCCCGAACAAAGTACGCAGTGAACAAACTATCCTGAAATACAATAACTACTTAGAAAATTTTATTGGCATCTTCGACCACGAAAAAAAAAACATATGGGATCACAGATAAAACATACACCATAAATAATTTAATCAAATAATACCTATGCAACAAACACTGCATTCCTGATACCCAAAGATGAAAAAGCCGTGAACAAGCAGGGTAAGGATGCTCACTATCGAATAGCTGTCAAACAATTATCTCGAAAAATTTCACATTATAAAAGCTAGCAAATTATAATGATATTATTTCATAACAGGCAGCTCACAGTTACCCCCTGGATGCATACAATCGTCAACTTTAATCAGACCTAAGTAAAAATGAAATTTATAAAAATGACGTTATTGGTCATAAGTAAGACGTAAATAGGATTCGCTATTCACAAAAGCCATAGGAGCACTTGGTAATGGCACTGCAGGCCGAAACAGGCAAGCCTGTTGTGCAGAAATCTCTACATACAAGCAAATAAAGCTCACGCTGCAGCTACTGGAACTGACTTCTTACAAATTGTCATATTTCATCTTAGTTCATGCTGCATACCTTAGTGACAAAAATATGATACTACGTTCACAAAAAATAAAAATGTTCATAAATAGTTAATGAGTTACTCTGTTTTAAGAGTAATTAAAGGTGAAAAATTTTCTGAACAAAAGATAAAAAAGGAAGTTCTGCTGTTGCTCTAACATTTTAGATTTTAGTCGTTTCCAGTTAATTACAAAGATAACTTAATCATTAGTTCCTATAGAGTGTTAGTCTACCTCAGAAGATGGCTGCTGTTAATTTAGTTAGAGCAGCGCCGAGAAATAGCGCCTGTGGAACTTGGCTTAGGAAACGTTGCGGATTTACACGTAGCATTTAGTGCTTAGTGGAGCAAGCCACTGGATCCTGCTCTTTGCTCTATTTCCTCAGCAGTGGGTTTAGATGTTTACACATACGCTGTACAGACTCTGTTCTAACTTGACTGTATTTCGCAAATCGTGAAGACTAATTCTCAGACAACAGCTTAAACAGTGGTCAGACGTGGCTACACGAGAGAAAATTTCATTAGAACTCCACATTCTTATTTGCGCTATCGTACGTCTGTCGTTAAATTTAATATGTGTAAGCTTCGGAAACACTACATCTTTGTTCTGCCTTGTAATATCACATTTTCCACATGATTTTCACAAATGATGTCAACATCTCAGATAAATTTAAATCATTAAAATTTCATTGTAAAACACACAACTCTAATACTTTATTTTTAACGAACACACTCGATTTAGAACCTGAATCAGAGCGCTTTCGGGTCTCAAGAAGATATTCAGCTATATATTGTCCAATGAGAATGCAAACTGCCACTTACAGAATACTCGATTGTTATTAATAATTGTCTGTGTCTAATGGTTATGTCTCTGATGTTTCCAGGGCATTACCGTTACAAATAGATAGCTACTGATAAAAATGGAACATTCGGTAAGTTGCTTTTGGCATTGCAGTTGTATAATACGTAGCTGAACAGCTTTTTTGGGCGGCGAAGAGGGTCTGATTGAGAACCAAGATCGACTGTCTTCAATAAAAATACCCTAGTACAGCTGTGTATTGTACGATGCAGCACCGCTTAGAAGAAATTAAACTGCTTTACGTCAGAATCTATGTCAACAAATAACATTCAGCTGTCATTCATCATATCCAGAACTTTTTCTAAATTCTATTATTTTTGTACATATTAATTTCAGTTGATTTTGTTACTTAAACTTTCCTCGTTTCCTCAGAGACCGTTCCAGCACCCAGCTTACTTAAGTACCTATTACGTTTGTTAAAACGTAACCAATATTGAGACACAATGATGGTACAAAAGCAGATCCTTTTGCTGCAATCACTTAAAAAATGCACCTGTTACAATCACTGAAAGCTTCCATTGCACCTTTTTGGTGTCATCGAAAAATTTTGGATTTTTTTCATTTATTGGGGGAAGCATTCTGAGACCATTCCATTTCACAGGGTCTTGTCCAACAGGTACACTATAGCCCATGCTCACAGTTACAAGCAAATAACACGCAATACAACACCCACCAACCTGCACACACACAGACACAACACACACACACACACACACACACACACACACACACACACACACACACACACACACACAATACAATATTTTGGACTTTTTCTGGGACAATAAATTCTATTATCCAGAGATGAATGAACGAGGTGCAGTCCACCACTTCGAGCCAATGTTCTGGAGAATTCCCTTGCTTTTTAGGCAAATACTGGAGCTGGTAACTCCTCCCATTCATTCGCAACTGCAAACCCCTCGCGTCCAGTACCAACTCACATGATTACTGGCTGAAAAGACTGCTTCAGAAACAAAAACAGCTCCAATCCCATCATGTTCTACCAACAGTTTTGGCTGTTTTCATTGTTTGTGAGGCAAAATTGGTTGTAAGGCAAACGCTGGCATTGGAAAACCCCTCTGAAATAATCCCTTCTGGAAAACTCTCCCACCTGACTGGGATTTTGGTGGAAAGAACAGACCTCTGATAAGGACCAACTCTGAGTACATTTGCAATGGATTAGGGCAAGGTACTTTGCTTCTGGATTTCAAATTAAATATACGCGAGTTCATAATGAGTAAGGGGCCTACATATAGTGTATACATAAGTGGCACATATATAAACGATTTCGTGTGGACATCATTAGCTCATATACTTTTCACAATGACTCTGTATATATTAAATTTTCACATTTCCCGTCCCATGGTAAAAAGAGTCTTTCTTACCATGTTACGCTGTAACGTACATTCATGAAAATTTTTTAGCAGAGTTTAACTATTATGTAGCTCTACAATGTGTGTGTGTGTGTGTGACGGATCACGACGTAATGAATTATTGGGCAAAGATTTACAAATGCAACTCACTTCCAGTTAAATATAAGTAAATGTTTAAAAAGACAATTGTTGTTCCATCCCAAAATGAAAATTATTTTCCATCTCTGACTCCAACCAAAGCCTTACTGGCTTTTTTTTTTTTTTTTTTTTGTCTAAGGCAAATGTTGGTACTGGAAATCCCATCGCATGTATTCCCTATTGGAAATCCCCTTTCCAAATTCCAGTTTTCTGGAACTCACCTAAAAGTAATTCGTGTTTAAATGGATCGAGTTCTACAGGGTGATTCAAAAAGAATACCACAACTTTAGGAATTTAAAACTCTGCAACGACAAAAGGCAGAGCTAAGCACTATCTGTCGGCGAATTAAGGGAGCTATAAAGTTTCATTTAGTTGTACATTTGTTCGCCATTTCAGCCAATAAAGTTTTTGGTCCCTTTTTCTTCGAAGGTGCTACTGTAACTGGACTACAGTATCTGGAGATGTTAGAGAATTGGCTGTTCCCTCAGCTCGAACAAGAAGCACAACAATTCATATTTCAGCAGGATGGAGCGCCACCACATTGGCACTTATCTGTCCGTAACTACCTGAACGTCAACTACCCGAGGCGATGGATCAGCCGCCAGGCAGCCCGTGACAGAGCACTTCATCACTGGCCTCCAAGAAGCCCTGATCTTACCCCCTGCGATTTTTTCTTATGGGGGTATGTTAAGGATATGGTGTTTCGGCCACCTCTCCCAGCCACCATTGATGATTTGAAACGAGAAATAACAGCAGCTATCCAAACTGTTACGCCTGATATGCTACAGAGAGTTTGGAACGAGTTGGAGTATCGGGTTGATATTGCTCGTGTGTCTGGAGGGGGCCATATTGAACATCTCTGAACTTGTTTTTGAGTGAAAAAAAAACCTTTTTCAATACTCTTTGTAATGATGTACAGCAGAAGGTTATATTATGTTTCTTTCATTAAATACACATTTTTAAAGTTGTGGTATTCTTTTTGAATCACCCTGTATTAAACAGCCTGCCTGACCGCTTGAGTATGGAATGAGCGATCAAACAAAGCAAGGTTTGCCAAATACCATGTACGACAACGGGAAGAAGCTCTGGAATTCTGTGGTGATAGTTATGGTGAAGAGATCTAAGGGACTCGTCATCATCCCCTACTTCCTCAATAAAATAAATAGGTAGTACGTAATCATTCTTTGAAGTACACTAGTCTCCCATTATTCAGTATTTCATGAATTCTCTAAACTTCTCATATTAAGAACAAAGACAGACGCTAGTTTGTAAACAATTAATTTGCCTGACTACATCACATCTCAATTTTAATTTTTTATTTTATTTAAGAGCGTAGTTTACAAAGTAACATGCAAAAACGGCTTACACATGTAGAAGTCACGCATTCTTATTTTCTGCCTCGTGGACCATGCTTTGAAAGATGCCAACGAGTTCTCCGAACTGATGAAACAGTTACGCCCCTGTGCAGTGATTATGTGAGTCAGCTAACTGCTATAAAAATGTTATGCAAACCACAGACTTCCACACATCAACCTTATGTCGGTGTATGGGTAATTAAAGAGGTTGTTTCGTCTCAGTTTCGAACAAAGATTTCCGGAAGTTTACGAAAGGTGAAACTGGGTATTCTTAACCTAGTATTAGCTTTTAAAACCACTTGCCCAAGGGATGAGAGTGGGTGTTGAAAGCCAAAGAAGATCAAAGAGGCTGATATGGGCTGATGTCTAAGGACACCACGCCAACCAAACTTTGTAACGAGTGGAATCAACAAGAGCGTCTTCCGCTTGTGCACCACTGCTACTAAATAGTGTCGTATGCACCAAGCTGAGACTTACGGACTGACGATCTCTTGATTGTTAAAACGGTGGTCCTTTTTTACGTTTTCTTACCGTTATTTTTTGAAATTTCCCAATTTTTCTGTGGTTATTTTTTGTGCTCGTAGGCTTGGGAAGTATACGGAAATCAAATTCTACCATACATTCTGCTATTTACTTGTCGCCTAATATCCGTTTATACATCCCATACTTTACTGTTAGACCGAACAAGATGTCGCAGTGGTTAGCACAATGGACTCGCGTTCGGGACGACGACGCTTCAAACCCGAGTCCACTCATCCTGATTAAGGTTTTTCGTAATTTCCCTAAATCGCTTCAGGCAAATACCAGGAAGGTTCCTTTGAAAGGGCATATCCTTCCCTAATCCGTTGGGACTGATGACTCTGCTGTTTGGTCCCATCCCTCAAACCAACCAACCAACGATTCTGTTATAAATACAGCATACCAGGAAATTACGAACACAAAATTTTCATCATTCTTTTGCTGCATTTTAAACAGGTACCGACGTATCAGCGATGTGTGCAGCTGCTCATCTCTGCGATTTGCGCAAATGCACTGAGTGCTTGTGGTAACTATTTATGTGATGTGGCCCAACAGCAAGAGGTACAGTTGTCAGCAATGTGATACTGCTATAATTGCCACTAACTTTGTCGGATAAGTGGAAAAGAAATTAAAAACTAAACAAAACAAAAACTAAAAGTAACATGAAAATTCTCTGCTATCTAAATATGATGTGCATAAATGGTTGGACATGTTGTGAACAAACTGCTATAACTAACTTCTACCCACTAGAAGCCAGTCGGGAGGATATCAGGAGGTAAATTGGCAAAGGCGAATAAAGCTAATTTTGGATCGTTCTATTCGTAAAATTCCTCTTTAAAAATTATTTTATTTGTAACAGGAAACAAACTAACACTTTCCGTCGAGCCTAGGAGTCGCATGGATAACGTCATGCACATATCTGTTTGTGCTGATGCAAACTACTAAAAGCAAAAACGAAAGTATAAATATCTGCTGAAACACCAGACTTAGGATATATATAGTCAGAAACCGTCTGATGATGATTATGTTTGGCTTGTGGTGTGCTCAACTGCGCGAACATCAGCGCCCGCACAAAGGACCAATTCTAACACAGTCCATTTTTTGCATAATCCAATCTAGACGCTGTCACAGCTGTTGAAGATGATGATGATGAAATGATAAGGACAACACAAACACCCAGTCTCCAGCCAGAAACAGGTTGAAAAGAAATTTGTAAGGGTGGTCTTGCAGGGTAGGCTGTGGTGAGAAATAATAGTTGCACCGTTTCCGAGCTAATTTTCATTGAAGTCAGTGAATCAGTTCTTTGTATATGCAAATTTAAGTGGCCCGCCAGGTACCATTAGTGTCAGTTCTCATAGTGTAGATGATGTCGCACGAAACCGTTCAGCCATTGGCTCTGACTCGATCCTTCCTACCGCCCGATGTCCAACTTTTGTGTCACTTTCTTGTTCGATATTAGAAAACCAAACGAAGAGCACATTCGGCGGCACCATCCCTGACGAGCCGCTTGAATTTGCTCGTGCAATTGCCTGATTGGCTAACTCCAATGCCAGTTAATTGGGAAACAGCGCATGGTATAGAATTTTTTTTCGTAACGGTTATTTCTCCCCGCAACCTATCCTGCAATACTGTTACGAGCATTTTAGACTGTCCCTGACCACCCTATATATATATGAGATGCGATAAAATCATACCTCGTAAGCTATTAAAGCTACAGCATCGTGGTTTGTTCTGAATATTTACCGGGTCTGAAGATTTTTTTTTTCTTTTCTTTTTTTTCTGCTGTGGCAGAATATTAGTGTAGGCCTGTGACCAACTCGTCGGTCGTAGAACATCTATATCATATTAGAGTAATGCCTATGCATGAGCCAGCAATGTAGCATCAACGTTTCTGATTGCTTCATTTATTTGAGCACGAAGGGTGTATGTAGGCTGTTTAGGTTTTTATATTGGTAACGCCACGTAGCGCTCTGTATGAAAATCACTGGCTGTGCTGTGTGCAGTCTGTGGCTAGTTTGCATTGTTGTCTGCCATTGTAGTGTTGGGCAGTTGGCTGTGAACAGCGCGTAGCGTTGCGCAGTTTGAGGTGAGCCGCCAGCAGTGGTGGATGTGGGGAGAGAAATGGCGGAGTTTTGAAATTTGTAAGACTGGATGTCATGAACTGCTATGTATATTATGATTTTTCAACACTATTAAGGTAAATACACTGTTTGTTCTCTATTAAAATCTTTCATTTGCTAACTATGCCTATCAGTAGTTAGTGCCTTCCGTAGTTTGAATCTTTTATTTAGCTGCCAGTAGTGGCGCTCGCTGTATTGCGGTAGTTCGAGTAACCAAGATTTTTGTGAGGTAAGTGATTTGTGAAAGGTATTGGTTAATGTTAGTCAGGGCCATTCTTTTGTAGGGATTATTGAAAGTCAGATTGCGTTGCGCTAAAAATATTGTGTGTCAGTTTAAGCACAGTCATGTATAATTGTTGTAAGGGGACGTTTCATAAGGGTAGTAATTTCACTGAGTACACGCAACTCTTGACGTAACCCTAGAAAAAGAAGTGTAATGGCGTGAAGCGGGAGTGCACGTGGGCGTACGATAGGACCATCACAACCCAACCCCTCTCAGTAAATGGGTCTTACAGCACATCCCGCATGTTCAGACTCCATTGTGGGGGCGCCCTACTGTGCTGCCAGATGACGGGTGGCTGCAGCTCTTCTGTCCGTGATAGCAGAAGCTGTTCGAGCATGTCCAAGTAAACATTTCCCGTTACGGTTTTATCTGCGAGGAAAAACGGGCCTCTCACCTTATCGTGCATTAGGTCACACCAAACATTCGGGCTGTCAAGGCTAGCTGCTTACAAGATGGCACATTCATCCTTTCCCGGTCTGTTGCCATTTCGATTGATTCCAAGTCCAATCTGCAATCAAGGGCAAAGGACAAACGGAAAAACGTTTTGAGCTCGTAAACCTTTTGCAAACAAACCACGATTCTCTAGGATAGTTTCCAAGACACGATTTTTTGAAATAATACCTGGACTTGATGGGCGTCGTGAACTGTATCGTCTCTGGACACATAATGTACATGGTAACTCTCGTGAGCCTTCTTCAGCATCTCTCTGGTCCACCAGAGTAAGTTGGAGAGCTTTGTACATTTAAAAAGTAGAAATGGAGATTTATTGGCAGAATAAAGGCGAAATGTGAGACCTGATTGGATACCTCAGTTGAGTCATTTGATACTAAAAGAGGACGTCTCATGATTCATAAATTGTAAGGAGTAATACAAAACATTACACAAGCATTTGTTTGTATTTTCTTCCTGCCGTGTTAAACAATTTATTCTGTTGGCTGGTTAAAGCTAATTATCTTGAAACGTCGTAGCAGATTAAAACTGTGAGCCGACCCGAAACACGAACACGGGAGCTTTGCCTTTCGTTGGCAAGTGCTCTACCGACTGAGGTACCCCAGTTCTACTTCTGCCAGTACCTTATCTCCTAGCATCCAGACTTCACAGAAGCTCTCCTGCGAAACTTGCAGGACTAGCACTTCAGAAAGAAAGGATATTGTGGAGACATGAGTCATCCACAGCCTAGGGGATGTTTTCAGGATGAAATTTTCACTCTGCATCTGACAAGGGAATCTCCCCATCGCACCCCCCTCAGATTTAGTTATAACTTGGCACAGTGGATAGGCCTTGATAAAGCGAGCACAGATCAATTGAGAAAACAGGAAGAAGTTGTGTGGAACTGTGAAAAAATCAGCAAAACGTACAAACTGAGTAGTCCATGGGTCACATAGGCAACATCAAGGAGTACGTAAGCTCAGGAGCGCCGTGGTCTCGTGGTAGCGTGAGCAGCTGCCGAAGGAGAGGTCTTTGGTTCAAGTCTTCATGCAAGTGAAAATTTTACTTTCTTTATTTTTGCATATTATCTGTCCGTTCGTTCATTGACGTCTCTGTTCACTGTAATAAGTTTAGTGTCTGTGTTTTGCGACCGTATCGCAAAACCGTGCGATTAGTAGACGAAAGGACATGCCTCACCAATCGGAACCGAAAACATTTGATCGCAAGGTCATAAGTCAACCGATTCCTCCACAGGAAAACACATCTGATATATTCTATACGACACTGGTGACGGCATGTGCCTCACATGACAGGAATATGTTGTCGACCCACCTAACTTGTACACTTGGCGAATGGGTAAAAAGATTCTTCTACCTTGCCCGATTTAGGTTTTCTTGTGGATGTGATAATCACTCCCAAAAAAGTGATGAAAAGATAAGAGTTTGTCACATAAACTGAAAATAAAAAATTAAAGTTTTCACTCGATGGAAGTTTTGAACTAAGGACCCTTCGTTCCGCAGCTGCTCACGTTACCACGAGACCGCGGCGCTCCTGCAGTTCCTGTGTCCTTGATGTTGCCTATCTTCCCATGAACTACTCAGTTTGTATATTTTGCTTATTTTTTCACAGTTCCACACAACTTCTTCCTGTTTTCTCAATTGATCTGTGTTCAGTTTTTCAAGGCCTATCCACTGTACCAACTTATAACTAAATCTGAGTGGGGTGCGATGGGGAGGTTCCCTTGTGAGTGTTATATGGTATGAAACTTCATGGCAAACTGAAACTATAGGTCGACGGTCGTCTCCACAAACGTCGTCGTCGAAGTGAACGGCGGCTCGAAACGTGCAGTGCGCCACGGATGCAGGCTGGTGGGAGCAATATTATGCTACGGGAGACATTCCCCTGCGCTTGAATGGATCCTGTGACAGTAATCTAAGACACTCCCACAGCTGCGCACCACCTGCATCCCTTCATGATCGATGTCTTCCCCGACGGCTATGTCATCTTTCAGCAATATAATTGTCCGTGTCTCGGAGCCAGATCCATGCTAAAGTGGTTTGAGGAGCATTATAGTGAACTCACGTTGATGTCTCAGCGAGCAAATTTGCCTTATGTATATCCTATGGAATCCATCTGGGTAGCTATCGGGCATCACCACTGCGTATGCCTATCAACGACCCGTTATCTACGCGAATTACATGAGCTGTGTGTGGACATCTAATGACACATGCCTCCACAAACCTACCAACCAGCTGGCGGTTCCCTGATAGGCAGAATCAGTGACGTACCTCGTTCCAGAGAGGGACAAACAAGCTATTAAGCAGGTGGTCACAATGTTTTGGCTCATCAGTATGCATACCTATTCGTATAATGCTGCGCACCAAAGCACAGAGACTGAGCTTGAAAATCCTTCGAGCATCAACTTATGCTCGAACAGCAGACAGTCAGTCACGTGCTGTCTGTCTCTTGGTGGTCGAGCTTCGCCGCATGCCTGAACTTGAGTGCCCTGCTTGGGGAAGCAGCCGCGGGGAAGGCTGACGTTGACTGAGTGACGGATCGCAGAAGCTCTCGCCTCCCCTGCAGGCCCTCCGCTAACGTCAGGAGATGCCGCTCGAGTGCCGGCGAAAGGATGGCGAGGCCAACGAATATACTCCACGGTCCAGAGTGTCTAGCACTTCAAAGATTTAGAGTAGGGTAGAGAAGTACACGGAAGGAAAATCGACTCCTACATTATACCATTGTAGTCATACTTAAATTCTTGTCTGCGTAACGTTTGTAGTCTGCAGTTTTGTTTGCAGGACGAACATAATGTGAATATTTCATAACAAGTGAACGACAGAAAACTTCAAGTTATGTCTTGCAGTTCTGGTGATAAATACTTGGAGCATGAAAACCTTTGGCACTATAACTTTTTGTGTGTTCACGGGAACCATATACTAATGAAACGAATAGAGGTTATATTACAGGTATTATCCGCCAATACCTTTGTACTTTTTCCCTCGTTCTGGTACTTTCTGTATTTACGCCAGTGGTGGACAACTGCAAAACGCTCCTCGCTGGTGGTGAACTTCCTACTCCTCATGACCTCTCTTATTGCTTCAAATAGGGAATAGTCGCTAGGGGCCTTATCTGGCGAACATGGAGGATGTGACCGCACAATGAACCATAATTCACTTTCCGTGGCTATGGTTTAGAGACTGGCATGTGGCTGCGCATTGTTGTGTTGGAGCAGAGCGCCACGGTCCAATTGTCCGCGGCGGAGTTGTTGAATGCGTCGGCAGAGTCGTGCAGTGAACTGCAGCACCGATCACTGTTTAGGGTCACATTGGGAAGGAGCTAGTCCACCAGCAGTAACTCTTCCTGGCAACAGAACACCGTCGCCATTTGTTTCTGCACGAACAGTCCCGGCCGTGACTATTGTGCACTTTCTGGAGTCTCTTTGAAGAACCTTAGCTCGTCGACGATGACCAAACGCTCAAAGAACTCCGCTGGACTTTCAGTGTACTTTTGCACCAACAGCTGGCATTTCTTCACAAGCTTATGTTCCTGCGAAATGGTGAGGGAACGGGGCACCAATGTCCAAACACATTCATGTTCAAATCCTCATGGATGGTGGTGTTGAGGGTTCCCGTGATAGACCTGTTGCCTTAAGTAATTCATCGGACGTGATTCGCTTATGCCTCACTATCAAGACATTGGCAGACACGGCATTGATTGGTTTGCGTACAGTTGCTAAACACCCACTGCTTTTGTATTTTTCAGCACAGTCCGTGCCCTCTCTGAACTCTGATACCCAACGAAACACGGATTTGCGACTTCATGCTGTTTCCCCACATACGGCTATTAGCCTCTTGTTCTTGTCTGAAGCAGTCACTCCTTCCTTTCACAGAAGCCACAGTATCCACCGTTGCCCATGCTTGTTTGCTACCATATCGTCTTACGGTTGTCAACCAACGTACTTCCAAACTGGAGCAAGTGCTGCTGCAATGTGCCACCTATGGGAAACAGCAACACCATCTGATGGCGATAGACAACACTATCGTCTATCTTCAGGCGCAGATCGCCACACATTACGAACTTCTACGTAATCACAACTGAATGGGCTTTACTGTAGGCACACTATATGTAAACAAAGGACTAGTTCGAAAGTTTCTAAATAAAATAATTTTGCACTATTTACGTGACGAGACAAATGAAAACGAAGAACTGCGTCTACATTATATGAAATTTTCGTTTATTTCTGAGTTGGATTAACAACACAAACTGTACTTTACTAGAACAATCCAGTAACTGACAATAAACGATAATGTAAACAAAATGAGCCGTGGTAAAAGTGCTGTTTTGAAGAGCGCGCCGCAGTGCGTAGTGTGAAGCAGTCACCCTCCGTTTCTGGCGGTGGCGCTGCTGTGGCAATCGCAGCTTTGGTGTCTCCCTCTGGTGAGAAAGGGGAAAGGTTGCCTGTTCAAGTGCATTTAAGGGACTCTATGAGCACGCCAGTCGGTCAGTCTGGGTCAGTCTCTCGTCCCCAGCTTGCTATTCTGTTTCTCGTCCGCATTTGTTAGGCAGTTAGTATCTGTCTGTCGTTCGGAGTGCTAGTATGTCTGTCATTCGGATCAACCTTTAAAGCCAGCAAAATGAGTGTCTGTCCACTCCGCCAGTAAGAGAACTCAGCGTGGGTCGCCCGGTCGGGGCTTAGCTCCTGCATCTGAGTCTGCGCGTTAGGGCGCCAGTCTGCTCGAGTTTGCTCAGGCTATGGTCATTGGTGGTTGGATCGATCGGTTGGTCGGTCGCGCACTGAGACACAAGATGACTTCTCCGTCTTGAGCGTCGGCACATGTTAGGTCGCCACGTGAGTCCAGTGGGCCGCGGCGTATAGCGAGGGGTAGTGTCTTCGCGGTCGACACGAGAGCAACAGGAGTCAACCCACGACATCAGCGTGGCTGGTGCGAGCTGCGACGCCGTGAGACGGGAGATCGGCGAGCCTTTCTGTGTCCGTTGAAGCGGCTGGCAGCGGACGGTTCGGGAGAGCGATTTGGGGGTGCTGTGCCAGGTCTTCTCGAGAAATCGCAGTTTATTAGAAGTTAAGTGATTGGTGATACCTTGTTTGATTTACTCTTGTTAAATTCTACTTGTTTTCTTGGTGAGGTCACCAGCCGTTTTGCTTCGGGGTCGTCCCACCATTATTCTCCGTTTTTCCACCCTCGGGAAAGTGGTTGTTTATAAAGTGGGTGGTCCGTTTTTTCCTTGTGGAGTAGGGGCGGGTTAGAGCAACCTGCGGTTCGGGTTGTTCCGTAATCTCCCTATCAATCTACCATTCGTTAGTAGCTGCCTCTGTCATGTTTGTCGGATTTGGTGTGTTAACGAATTTATTGCTTGGAGTGTAACGGCCTAATACCTGAAATATGTTTTGATCTTTGGAAACTTTGATATTATTGCCTATGATCCTGAGAGGCGGTATCTGTGTACTGTAGAGCATCTTAACTGTTGTTTGGGCAACCTTGTAGAATTTCTGCCACCCTTTCACCGTAAAACTTTTCCTAGAAGTTAAGATGAAGTTGCACCTTCGGTGGCAAAGTTAATATTTTAATTGTTAGTGTTTTGTACCTTTTCCATACCTCCTACGGGGGGTGCATAGTTTGTGTGCTTGCGTAAATTGTTAAAACCATTAGTTTAAAGTTAACTTCTGTGTTGCAGATTTGCACCAGTGTAGTCTTTCAGAGGCTGTTGTGAGCGGTCGTAACTACGGCCGTGTCAAAACGGAGCGGCAAGGTTCTCTGCCTGAAAGCTCATACAGTCAAAACTTGTTTCTTTATGCCTCTGAATAAATTGTAACTTTGATAATTAGAGGGTGCTTTCTGATTATAATTTTAAATCTGTTTCTTTAAAAAAATGCTTTTAGGCACTATTAAAGTGAATAAAATTCCCACTTGTTAAATGGAATTTGGTTATGATTTTATCAGTTACTGCCTGGCAACTACATCCATGCTTACATAGTGCGATTAAATGTGTTAATGTTCTTGATGAATCGCTAGTAAATAAAATAAATTCTTAAGAAAATTCTTTGAAAATAAATCACGGTCCACAAAACTTACACCAAAAAATCGCGTCTATGAAATATTTTCCTTTTCCGAAAAATACGCAAATAAAAATGAAACCTTCAATAGATGGCTTTCAATAGGTACCAATTAACTTATTTATGCAGATAAGTAGTTACCAGTATCTCACTTAGACAGTGAATTGGCACCACTTAGTTCAAGTAAGATGGATGTAGAGGACTGTAAATCGTGGTCTGGTGAGTTATGTGCGTAGTAAGTAGATAAAGGATGGAAAAGACCCACCATAGTTTAATAACGAAAATCGGAGGATGCTGAAGAAGCAGAGGCAGTTGCACAATTGGTTCAAAAGGGAACGCACAAATGACGCCAGGCAAGGTTAGTAGAGATTCATGCGTCTGTGAAAAGGTCTATGAGCGAAGCACACGAGAGCTACCACCGTCACACCTTAACAAAAGATGTTGCAGTAAACCCGAGAATATTCTGGTTTTACGTAAATGATGAGAGGTCACGGAAATGAATTAATGAATTAAGTCGCTCGTTGACCAGTCCGTTGTGGCAATTGAAGACAGCAAGACGAAACCCGAAGATTTCAATTTCACCTTCTAGAAATCGTTCAAACATACCGTCAACTGACCATCGGACAGTCTCCCTTATATAAATCATATTAATAAGCATCCCTGGCGTAGAGAAACAACTGAAATATTTTAAATCAAATAAATCACCAGGTCCGGATGGAATTCCAGTTCGATTTTACAAAGAGTACTATACAGCATTGGCCCTTTACGTAGCTTGGATTTATCATGAATCTCTCGCCCAGTGCAAAGTCAAAAGCGAGTGGAAAAAGCGCAGGCGACTCCATAAATGTAAACGAACGGATCCGCAAAATTAAAGACCAATATTCCTAACCTTTGTTTGCTGCAGAATCTTTAAACATATTCTCAGTTCGAATACAATAAACTTTCTTGAAAGTGAGAAGCTTATGTGCACTAATCAGTATGGTTTTAGAAATCATCACTCGGGCGAAACTCTGCTCGTCATTTTCTCACATGATATACTGCTAACTAAGGATAAAGGGCAACATACCGATTCCATATTTCTGAATTTCCGGAATTCACTTGACACGGTGGCCCATTGCAGATTGTTAACGAAGGTATGAACATATGGAATAATTTTACAGACATGTGAGTTGCTCCAGGACTTCTTAAGTAATAGAACTCAGCATGTTGTCCTCGACGGACAGTATTCGTCACAGACAAAATATCGTTAGGAGTGCCCCAGGGAAATGGGACGGAACCGTTATTGCTTTCTATATACGTAAATGATCTGACGGAGAGGATGGGTAGGAATCTGCGATTGTGGGAAGGTGTCGCAATGGAGTGACCTAGACAAAATTTTTAGTTGGTGTGATGGATGCCATCTGGCTCTAAATGTAGAATAATGTAAGTTGATGCGGATGAGTAGGAAAAACGAAAAAAAATGTTACAGAAATGCTTCGGAGATCAAATGGGAATCCCTGGAGTGAAGGCGATGATCACTGCGAAAAGCAATATTGAGAAAATTTAGAAAACCGGCATTTGAAGCTGACTGCAGAACGATTCTACTGCCGCCAACATAAACTTCACGTAGCGAACGCGAAGATAAGATACGAGAAATTAGGGCTTATATGGAGGCATATAGACATTCGTTTTACCCTCGGTCTATTTGTGAGTGGAACAGGAAAGGAAATGACTTGTGATGGTACAGCGTACGCTCCGCCACGCACATGCGGTGGCTTGCGGAGTATCCATATAGATGTATACGCAGGAACACGAACGCTCCTCTAATAAACTGTAAATGCAATCCAAATGGTTACCACACAGACCGCTGAGGCACAGTAAACCGCCGAAATTAATTTAACTAATGGTGAGAGAGAGGCTCTCAAAGATTTAAATGCAGATGAGGAGGTAGTGGTTCTTCCCGTTGACAAAGGCAATGCTACTGTTTACATAAATTAAGAAGATTATAGGAGAAAAATTTTGAATCTTTTAACTTATACAGTACAGAAAAATTAATAAATACCACATAGCGGGGAAAACAAATACTCTGGTAAAATCATGTATTTCATTTCAGAAAGGGGACAAGAAAGCTTATTAAAGACTGAAACAATGAGTCCCAGACTTTATGGCATACCGAAAATTGAGAAAATTGCTATTTCTCTCAGACAGATTGTTATTGTTATCAGTTCCCCAGCATATCAAATAGCAAGGTACACGGTAACTCGTCTACAACCATAGATTTGTGAAAGTGACTCTTATATAACGGACTCTTGTCAACTTGGAGGACTAACTTTGGCTCCTGAAGATATTCTTGTAGGTATCGACATTCCTTAATCACTATGATTCTAGTTAACGAAGTAATGATTTCTTAACGGATGTTTCTCCAGGCGATTTCACTGCTCTTTTTAGTCGCTGCCTTACTTCTAGTCAGTTCCAGTAGTACGATGAATTTTAAGAACAAGTCGGTGGCGTCGCAATGGGAAACCCTCTGGGACCAGCGATCGTCAATTTTTATATGGAAAAATTCGAACACTCAGCTCTAGGAAATGATATTGGTCTGTTGATAATAATTCGTGGTTTTATCAAGCGGTGAAAAAGCTTTAGAAGAATTCTTTTGTTATTTGAATGATGTAAATCCAAAAATCCAATTTACCATGGAGACGGAAAAAGACAGCGCAGTATCCTTCTTGAATACGTTAGTTTTGATGCACGCTGATGGAAGATTGGAACATATGGTTTTTCGGAAAGTCACGCGTACGGACAGATATTTGCATAAGAACACCAACCAATCACCCGCAACAAAGGAGAGGTGCCATTAAGAGTCTTGTTGACAGAACCAAGAGAATTTGCACGCTGAAACACTTGGACGCTGGATTAAAACATCTGAAGCAGGCTTTCGAGAATTACGCATATTCAAGCAAAGAAGTAAATCATATCCTCGAGCGAAAAACAGTAGTGAAAGGACAACTATAGAACACAGCCATGGAAGAGCACGGTTTCTCTCCGTTTTATCGAAAACAAATAACTGATCAGGTCGGCAAGATTTTAGAGAAACGTGGCACAAGAGCGATTTTTAGACTGACTTAGAATATACACTAAGCACTACGATCTCTACATCTACATCTACATCTACATTGATACTCCGCAAGCCACCCAACGGTGTGTGGCGGAGGGCACTTTACGTGCCACTGTCATTACCTCCCTTTCCTGTTCCAGTCGCGTATGGTTCGCGGGAAGAACGACTGTCTGAAAGCCTCCGTGCGCGCTCTAATCTCTCTAATTTTACATTCGTGATCTCCTCGGGAGGTATAAGTAGGTGGACGCAATATATTCGATACCTCATCCAGAAACGCACCCTCTCGAAACCTGGCGAGCAAGCTACACCGCGATGCAGAGCGCCTCTCTTGCAGAGTCTGCCACTTGAGTTTATTAAACATCTCCGTAACGCTATCACGGTTACCAAATAACCCTGTGACGAAACGCGCCGCTCTTCTTTGGATCTTCTCTATCTCCTCCGTCAGACCGATCTGGTACGGATCCCACACTGATGAGCAATACTCAAGTATAGGTCGAACAAGTGTTTTGTAAGCCACCTCCTTTGTTGATGGACTACATTTTCTAAGCACTCTCCCAATGAATCTCAACCTGGTACCCGCCTTACCAACAATTAATTTTATATGATCATTTCACTTCAAATCGTTCCGCACGCATACTCCCAGATATTTTACAGAAGCAACTGCTACCAGTGTTTGTTCCGCTATCATATAATCATACAATAAAGGATCCTTCTTTCTATGTATTCGCAATACATTACATTTGTCTATGTTAAGGGTCAGTTGCCACTCCCTGCACCAAGTGTCTATCCACTGCAGATCTTCCTGCATTTCGCTACAATTTTCTAATGCTGCAACTTCTCTGTATACTACAGCATCATCCGCGAAAAGCCGCATGGAACTTCCGACACTATCTGCTAGGTCATTTATATATATTGTGAAAAGCAATGGTCCCATAACACTCCCCTGTGGCACGCCAGAGGTTACTTTAACGTCTGTAGACGTCTCTCCATTGATAACAACATGCTGTGTTCTGTCTGCTAAAAACTCTTCAATCCAGCCACACAGCTGGTCTGATATTCCGTAGGCTCTTACTTTGTTTATCAGGCGACAGTGCGGAACTGTATCGAACGCCTTCCGGAAGTCAAGAAAAATAGCATCTACCTGGGAGCCTGTATCTAATATTTTCTGGGTCTCATGAACAAATAAGGCGAGTTGGGTCTCACACGATCGCTGTTTCCGGAATCCATGTTGATTCCTACATAGTAGATTCTGGGTTTCCAGAAATGACATGATACGCGAGCAAAAAACATGTTCTAAAATTCTACAAGAGATCGACGTAAGAGATATAGGTCTATAGTTTTGCGCATCTGCTCGACGACCCTTCTTGAAGACTGGGACTATCTGTGCTCTTTTCCAATCATTTGGAACCCTCCGTTCCTCTAGAGACTTGCGGTACACGGCTGTTAGAAGGGGGGCAAGTTCTTTCGTGTACTCTGTGTAGAATCGAATTGGTATCCCGTCAGGTCCAGTGGACTTTCCTCTATTGAGTGATTCCAGTTGCTTTTCTATTCCTTGGACACTTATTTCGATGTCAGCCATTTTTTCGTTTGTGCGAGGATTTAGAGAAGGAACTGCAGTGCGGTCTTCCTCTGTGAAACAGCTTTGGAAAAAGGTGTTTAGTAATTCAGCTTTACGCGTGTCATCCTCTGTTTCAATGCCATCATCATCCCGTAGTGTCTGGATATGCTGTTTCGAGCCACTTACTGATTTAACGTAAGACCAGAACTTCCTAGGATTTTCTGTCAAGTCGGTACATAGAATTTCACTCTAAAGGAGAAACGCCCTTCTCTGTCTACGACTGGAGTATGTAAGATCGCGATTACGTGTGGAAAGGTCTACATCGGAACTACCAACAAGAGAGTGGATAAAACACCGAAAGAACGTAAAAGTCTTTGCCAACTAAGGAAAAGAAATCATCTGCAACAGAGCGTGCTCCTCAGTCAGGAAATCGTGAAGTTTTTCGAAATTTTATCTACTATGACAAACTACTGTCCAAGACTATATAGAGAAGCCATCGAAATATATAAGCGTACTGATAATTTTAACAGAAAAGAAGAAGCCATACAACTCAGTGATATATAAAGAGTGGCTCTGCAGAATCGATAGATAACTTTTATCCTTCACAGGCGACAGTCAATAGTTAAGTTTTATCTCTGACAGAGACCATTCTTCTGATCACGTATAAACTGGATCACTCTCACTTTAAGCAGTATTTATGTCGCTCTCTGACGTCCGACTCGACCGTCAGCAACTCTCAGTGCGCCAGGAGCACTGCCGAAAATGTACAGCGCAGCTCTGGACGAAAATAAGAAACCGAAAACTTTCTTCGACCACGGATGTACAGCCTGGAAGATTCATCAGCATCTACATTATTAAGTCTAGCTCACAGAAACAAGTGAAACAAGCACCAACCTCAGTAGCTGGTTCTACTACTCACGCCAAGGAAAAGTATTGTAATGTTTCTGTATGAGTTTAAAGATTGCTCTTGTACCAAAAGCTACTTTACTGGTCTTTTCTTCTTTTCATCGCTCATCTGACAGGTTTGATGTGGCCTGTCACTAATTCCTCACGTGTTGCAACCTCTCTGCCTCAATGTACCCCCGCGTGGTGTAGCCGCGCGGTCAAGGGCACCTTGCTACGTTTCGAGAGGCTCGTCAGAGGTTCGAATCCTCCGTCGGGCATGGATGTGTGTGTTGTCCTTAACGTAAGTTAGCTTAAGTTAGATTAAGTAGTGTGTAAGCCTAGGAACCGATGGCTTCAGCCGTTTGGTCCGGTAGGCACCTAACACCACCACCATTCAATCTACCACTTGCAAACTATGTCCTCCGTTATTTGTTGGATGTACTGCAATCGCATCTTTGCCTAATGTTTTTACCCCTTTTAGCTCCTAGAACTGTGGAAGTTACTCCCTGATGTAGTACATCACGCTGTCCCTTCTTTTTCTGATTTCTGCATTTTCCTTTCCTTCTCTATTCTACAGTATTGTGAGCTTACGCCTACTCTGCCTACAACCTACATTACATGTTAGTTACGCGGTCAGCCGGATTTCTAACAACCGACACTCGAGGGCTGTCACACGACACGCGGCCACGATAGGGCTACCAGGGAGCCAGCTGAGGTCGTTGGCCTCACGAACCTTTTCCCTACGGCATCCAGGAGACAGGAAGCAACACAGAAAGTATACCGGCGCCGTGGGCTGTACTTAGGTCGGCCAAAGGGCCCTTGGTGGCGAGATCACTCCGAGCGGTATTCCCGGGCCAGCCACCGAATGCTTACTCATTTCTTCAATCAGGAACTCTCTCCGGGTCAGCTTAGCGCCGTCCTCGCTGTTCGAGCCAGCTTTCGCATCCTTGAACCTGCAACGTGGGCTTCCGGAAGATGATGGGGCCCCAGTGCGGGGACCAACCTGCAGGGCTGCAAATTTCTGTGTATGTCTTTAAAAAGCAGCTTCCCCAGACTTAGTAATTTGTGGGTTTTGTATCTGTACTTTGCTTCAACTTGGCAGTGTCATGAACTTTTATCTCGAATTTTCTTTCTGTACTAAGGGTGTCAGAAACCGATTGGCCTTTGCTTCTATCCAAGCGTGTCAAGAGCTTTAGGTAAAAACTGTGTTTTCTCCATCACAAGGCCTACTGCCTGCAGTACTGTTTTGTGTTCATCCTAGAAAAGTTTATTTTGTTTGCGACTATTTTGTTTCCAAAAAGGAAAATTTTGTTTTCTTAAATAAATTTGGTTTTCATTTTATGCTTGGTGTTTATTTTCTCCTGGGCCTTTACTGCTTGGACTGCCTGCGGAGGATACTTTAGATTCTATAGAGAAACTCCTCATTTATTCTGTAGAGAACCTCCTCGTTCCTTATCTCGGGAGAGTACTTAATATTCAATTTTATTTTATAGTAACACGTCTAACGCTTCGACTGTCTTCCACTCCGGCTGAAGTGATAAATGGGAGTAAGACTAATTCGTACTTATTACCAGCGCGTGAGAGTTATCTGGACTGTTCAGAACAAACTGTTCTTTCCAGGCACATATCCAAATACGCTATAAGTGGATCAGGGTTATTTCCCAGTTGAAAATATTTGGAGAGGTTTTCCAGCTGTTTCGTGTAGCTGGTTTTCAGGCTACATTAAACTACCTCCATCCCTTCCTTTCTTTTTTCGGCTAAAACCGATGTGCTACCTGTAGCTCTCACTGACGCTGCAGGTGGTAGAAAACTGGTTCCAGGTGACTATGTGACACTCCACACTGACGTTAATGAAGACACGATACGGGTTGACGTGATGATGTGACAGACGGGCAGAAAGGACCTACTGCGTTCGTAAATGCTCATAACCACAAAGTGAATGAAGTTTCCCGCGTTGATAATGCATCGACACGAAATGCCTAACGTGTCTTCACAATGACAGTCGGTTTCAAACCAGAAGGAAATCAATACCGCCACTGAGCGCAGGTCCACCTCCATCACCTTCCAAGCTAACACTGCGAAGGAAATTGTTTGCACTGGACATCTGGGGTGAAATAGACTCAAGTTACAATTCACACACATTGATTTATGTCAATGGGGCAAATTGAGAATTTGTGCCGGATCGGAATTCGAACCCGTGCCTCCAGTTACCAGCCAGATGCGCTGATCACTAATCAATGCTGACACAGCGGTCACCGCAGCTACACGAAGTACCCCACCCTAACACGCCTTCCGTCACACCCAGATTCTCAACACACACTACTGACGTAGTTCCTTGCTCATTAGCCTGATTACTCGCGGCGTCACACTGATTCCTCTAACAGTTCGAGTTCGTGCATCTGCACTGAAGGCATCGTTTGCTATACTCACCTTAATAATGTATGTCCTAAAGAAAAGACACCACATCAACTTGCAAGTCTTCAATGGGTGAGTCAACGTAGGCGCTGACTGGAGACGAGTAGAATGGCCGACGAGTCTGATTTTGCCTCTTTTACAATTAAGTAAGCTTCTGCAGTCGGTGTCATGACGATTATAGTTTTTCTGGGTGCTGTACCACGTCATTGTGTAAAATATATTTTAAAAAATTGAAACATTTTGTACAATAAATCGGTACAACACTCAGAAACATTTTAAAAATCTTTTAAAGTGATTTGCCTTTTGAGATGAGGCTAGTCGTTGTGTTCACCACTGCTCCTACGAATTGCTTAAACCGCAGTGTGTGAGGGGGGATAGCCTAAGTCGAAGGTAATTCTATAAAGTTTTGGGGATGTTTCGTACCATGACTTAGGTGTATAGTCATTTACGTTACCGTGAACCATGATAAACGATTTTTGTTTCAACGTTGCTGTTCATTACCTGTGCCCGTTCTTGTATTAGGTTGGCGCACAAGTTCGTAGCGCATTTGTTTTGCATCTAGGTATTCCGGATGCTGTGTGTTTATTTACCGATTGTCATTTTTATTTGAAGTTCACTGTTGCTATTTGAGTTTACATGTTGTCATTGTCAGATAGTGAGTGGAACCTTGAAAGCTAGAAAATGGAGTGCCAACTGGAGAAATCGGAACATTTTCAACATATTCATCGGTTTGAGTTTACTTAGTGGGGCGGGTGGTGGGTAGGGTGTGGGGGTGGGGGATGGTACAGCAGCGAAGGCTGCCAGAAACACATACGTCGTGTATGGCAATAATGTCATTGTACAGAACACGGAAAAGAAATTGTTTTCTCGGTTTAAGGAGACGCAATTTGATATTAGTGGCTCTCCACGCTCGAAAAAACCAATTAACCCACAATGATCCAAGTCACCTTTTCGAGAACAGTGACCATTCCACCATCGTGCGACATTTTCGTGCAATGGGGAAGGTTGAAAAATCGGTTGCCTGAATACCGCATGCCCTAAGACAAAATCACAAATATCAGCCGGTGGAGATATGTGCATCGTGCATCTCTGCTTGCTCGTCATTAAGTGCCTCGTGAAGACCATCGACTGCTCCTATCCAATATCATTACTAGTGACTACAAACAGTGTCTTTATGCCAACATAAAGAAGAGAAATAAGTTGTTGAGCTCAAACGAAGTATCAAATACGCGTACAAAGACCTGCGTACATCCACAAAAGATAATTTTATGTATCTGAACAGCGACGTTGTGGTGCACTACGAAATGCTTCCCCGACGTGTAGCCACCACCGCTGACATTTGTTGTCAACAAGTGAGACTTCTTGCAGTAGCAATCCGAGAACAACGAGCACGAAGATTACGTGAATTGATGCAGTTCCACAAAAACGGCTGCTCGCATTCTGCAACACTGACGAAAAACGATGCAGTAATTTGGTTGAGAAGTCATTCTGCTGCCATCTTATTCACATGATCTTGGGTCCTCAGGCTTTCACCTTTTCCACTCTCTATCGAACAATTTCAAGAAACTTCGATTCCGGATGAAAATACGCTCCGAACATGGCTCGACGAGTTGTTTGCCACAAATGATATGATTTCTAGAACCGCGGCATCGAAAAGTTACCCCAGCTTTGGAAAACTGTTAAAAAAGTGAATTATTATTGATAATTTAAGTCTCCGTTACATGTGTCTGTTATGTTTAATAAACTTACGAAGAAACGGTATGAACTTACGCACCAACCAAATGAATATTCATGTTGAGTTTCAACTTTTATTTTGAGTTTTCTGTCCACGCGCCAGTCTTACAAATGACTAAAGAAGTTTCCCAGCGCTATATGCATACGTTCCTCTTTTGACCACCACACATGCACTGTGACGGATCTCGAATGGACACTAAATCGTCCAATGTTAATCTGTAACGGGGTTTGCTGCAGGGTAGGAGAAGGTGGGTGGTTCTCTGCTGGAGGTAGGTGATGGGACGGGTGAAGAAGGCAGCCAATCAGCTCATGGGACACTATTGACGGACAGGAAGAGGCATTGGTCAAGCACATCTGAGACAGACTGCAGGCGAGGCGAGGTGATCCTCGGACTGGAGCACAATGGTACGAGCGTGCCGATGCAGGCGTGTTACCCGTGGACGGTAGGGGCAGCGCGGCTACCACAGAACGCGGACGTATGGTCGCCGACTTATGTGATGTGGCGACAGCAAAGCGACTCGCATTGAGAGATGATGAGTTACGCAGAGGTCGTTGGTTCGCGGCTGTCGAGGCAGTGTCAGAGGCGGCGACGAGTGACAAAAGCTCTTCGTCATCGGACGGCTCAGCTGAGACAGCTCCTGACAGGTTGAGCCCAGTGGTTTAAATCCCGTTTCCACGTTCTGACTGTTACACAAGACCTCATGTATTCACGCCACGTCGGAACACCTGGATGGGGATCGATGGCCTGGTGTGACATAAACGGTACGTCGGACGATCATGCGATCATGTGACGTCCCTCATGCGGTAGCGCTGTGTCTGCTGACGCTGCTGAGCGGGCAAGGCACTGACCAGTAACTGTTACCACGTTTCAGGTGCCGGGCTGCGGTCCCGGCTGTCGATGTCTGAGCCGTTCCAAATCCCAGTGAAAATGTCTGTGACGCTTTTTGTAACAGTGGGAGAGGCACAGCAACCAAAATGTGTGAAGCTTGGTAGCTCTACAGGGTCTATAGGTGTTACCGGCAGTATATGGTACACATTAAGAAACCTGTGGATACACTTCTCCACTCAGGTGAAGGTATTATCAAAGCTACAGGCAGTTTTGCACGATGATAGCGAGATTTAGTTACTGTAATCGTAAATTCAAGCAGATTGTAGCGCAGTCCTTAGGCATTTGTACAGGTTAGTTCATACATCTTTGCGTGTTTCCCTTGCGTTATCTAGGCACGGACTCGTCTTTCAGTAACTGTTGTTCAACATCGATTAGAATGGACAGGGACTGTGATTGCTGTGTTCGGATGAGGGCTGAGTTGGCATCCCTTCGCTCACAGCTGCAAGCGGCGCTGACTTCGGTCGCGCAGCTTGATGCTGTTGCCATTGGGCACCACTGTGGGGAGCCGGACTTGGGTATCACGGGGATGTCAACCTCGTCCCGTCTGTCCCCAGATCGGTCTGCCGCTGTGGTTGCCCCGGTTTCTGCCCGCAGTGGGGCTGAGCCCTCGCCTGTGGTTGATTGGGAGGTCGTTCCAAGGCGTGGCAGGCAGCGAAAGATGTCCCCGGAGGCTGATCAGAAAGCCTCCCCGGTGCGTATGACAAACAGGTTTCAGGCACTGTCTCTCGCTGAGCCAGATGCAGCTGCCTGTACTGTTTCAGAGGATGATTCTCAGCCTTCAAGGTCCGGGCAATCGCAGAGGGTGGGCTTATTGGTAGTTGGGAGCTCCAATGTTAGGCGCGTAATGGGGCCCCTTAGGGATATGGCGGCTAAGAAGGGGAAGAAATCCAGTGTGCACTCCGTGTGCATTCCGGGTGGAGTCATTCCTGATGTGGAAAGGGTCCTTCCGGATGCCATGAAGAACACAGGGTGCAGCCAGCTGCAGGTGGTGGCACATTTCGGCACTAATGACGTGTGTCGCTTTGGATCTGAGGAAATTCTCTCTTGATTCCAGCGGCTATCTGATTTGGTGAAGGCTGTCGGTCTTACTTACGAGATGAAGGCAGAGCTCACCATCTGCAGCATCGTTGACAGAACCGACTGCGGATCTTTGGTGCAGAGCCGGGTGGAGGGTATGAATCAGAGGCTCGGACGGTTGGCTGCAGACTCCTTGACTTGCGCCATAGGTTGGTGGGGTTTCGGGTTCCGCTGAATAGGTCAGGAGTTCACTACACTCAGCTGGTGGCTACACGGGTAGCGGGGGCTGTGTGGCGTGGACTGGGCGGTTTTTTAGGTTATAAGGCCTCGGGAAAGTACGGGGTGGGCTGCAATCTCAAAGGGTGAATGGCAAATACAGGACGTGCTTGGATGAAGGAACAGTCGGAATAGTAATTGTAAATTGTTGTAATTGTGCTGGGAAAGCCCCTGTGCTACAAGCGCTAATATAAAGCACAGAAGCTGAAATAGTTATAGGTACAGAAAGTTGGCAAAAGCCTGAAATAAGTTCTGCAGAAATTTTTACGAAGTCTCAGACGGTGTTCAGGAAAGATAGATTAGGCAGGATTGGTGGTGGAGTGTTTGTGTCTGTCAGTAGTGGTTTATCTGGTAGTGAAGTCGAAGTGGATACTCCGTGCGAATTGGTATGGGTGAAGGTTATACTTAACAGCCGAACTAAGTTAATAATTGGCTCCTTCTACCGACCACCAGACTCCGATGATATAGTTGCTGAACAGTTCAGAGAAAATTTGAGTCTCGTAACAAATAAATACCCCACTCATACGGTTATAGTTGGTGGAGACTTCAACCTTCCCTCGATATGTTGGCAAAAATACTTGTTCAAAACCGGTGTAGGCAGAAACCATCTTCCGAGATTGTCCTAAATGCTTTCTCCGAAAATTATTTCGAGCAGTTAGTCCACGAACCCATCCGAATTATAAATGGTTGCGAAAACACACTTGACCTCTTAGCCACAAACAATCCAGAGCTAATAGAGAGCATCATGACTGATACAGGGATTAGTGATCACAGGGTCGTTGTAGCTAGGCTCAATACCGTTTCTTCCAGATCCACCAGAAACAAACGCAGAATAATTTTATTTAAAAAAGCGCATAAAGTGTCACTAGAAACCTTCCTAAGAGACAGCCTCCATTCCTTCCGAACTGACTATGCAAATGTAGACGGGATGTGGCTCAAATTCAAAGATATAGTAGCAACAGCAATTGAGAGATTCATACCTCACAAATTGGTAAGAGATGGAACTGATCCCCCATGGTACACAAATCAGGTCCGAACGCTGTTGCAGAGGCAACGGAAAAAGCATGCGAAGCTCAGAAGAACGCGAAATCCCGAAGATTGGCTAAAATTTACAGACGCGCGAAATGTGGCACGGACTTCAATGCGAGATGCCTTTAATAGGTTCCACAACGAAACATTGTCTCGAAATTTGGTAGAAAATTCGAAGAAATTCTGGTCGTATGTAAAGTACACAAGCGGCAAGACGCAGTCAATACCTTCGCTGCGCAGTGCCGATGGTACTGTTACCGACGACTGTGCCGCTAAAGCGGAGTTATTAAACGCAGTTTTCCGAAATTCCTTAACCGGGAAGACGAATGGTATATTCCAGAATTTGAAACACGAACAGCTGCTAGCATGAGTTTCTTAGAAGTAGATATCTTAGGGGTTGCGAAGCAACTCAAATCGCTTGATACGGGCAAGTCTTCAGGTCCATATTGTATACCGATTAGGTTCCTTTCAGATTACGCTGATACAATAGCTCCCTACTTCGCAATTATATACGACCGCTCGCTCACCGATAGATCTGTACCTACAGATTGGAAAATTGCGCAGGTCGCACCAGTGTTTAAGAAGGGTAGTAGGAGTAATCCATCGAACTACAGACCTATATCATTGACGTGGGTTTGCAGTAGGGTTTTGGAGCATATATTGTATTCAAACATTATGAATCACCTCGAAGGGAACGATCTATTGATACGTAATCAGCATGGTTTCAGAAAACATCGTTCTTGTGCAACGCAGCTAGCTCTTTATTTGCACGAAGTAATGGCCGCTATCGACAGGGGATCTCAGGTTGATTCCGTGTTTCTGGATTTCCGGAAAGCTTTTGACACCGTTCCTCACAAGCGACTTCTAATCAAGCTGCGGGCCTATGGGATATCGTCTCAGTTGTGCGACTGGATTCGTGATTTCCTGTCAGGAAGGTCGCAGTTCGTAGTAATAGACGGCAAATCATCGAGTAAAACTGAAGTGATATCAGGTGTTCCCCTGGAACCTCTGCTGTTCCTGATCTATATAAATGACCTGAGTGACAATCTGAGAAATTCTCTTAGGTTGTTCGCAGATGATGCTGTAATTTACCGTCTAGTAAGGTCAATATCAGTTGCAAAGCGATTTAGAAAAGATTGCTGTATGGTGTGGCAGGTAGCAGTTGACGCTAAATAACGGAAAGTGTGAGGTGATCCACATGAGTTCCAAAAGAAATCCGTTGGAATTCGATTACTTGATAAATAGTACAATTCTCAAGGCTGTCAATTCAACTAAGTACCTGGGTGTTAAAATTACGAACAACTTCAGTTGGAAAGACCGCATAGATAATATTGTGGGGAAGGCGAGCCAAAGGTTGCGTTTCATTGGCAGGACACTTAGAAAATGCAACAAGTCCACTAAATAGACAGCTTACACTACACTCGTTCGTCCTCTGTTAGAATACGGCTGCGCGGTGTGGGATCCTTACCAGGTGGGATTGACGGAGGACATCGAGAGGGTGCAAAAAAGGGCAGCTCGTTTTGTATTATCACGTAATAGGGGAGAGAGTGTGGCAGATATGATACGCGAGTTGGGATGGAAGTCATTAAAGCAAAGACGTTTTTCGTCGCGGCGAGATCTATTTACGAAATTTCAGTCACCAACTTTCTCTTCCTAATGCGAAAATATTTAGTTGAGCCCAACCTACATAGGTAGGAATGATCATCAAAATAAAATAAGAGAAATCAGAGCTCGAACAGAAAGGTTTAGGTGTTGGTTTTTCCCGCGCGCTGTTCGGGAGTGGAATCGTAGGGAGATAGTATGATTGTGGTTCGATGAATCCTCTGCCACGCACTTACATGTGAATTGCAGAGAAGTCATGTAGATGTAGATGTAGATGTAGATCCTGGTGACAGTTAAATTTTTCCTTTAGGCTTATTTACATTAATGTGACAAAAGTCGTCGAGTACCTCCTAATATTTTTTCGTACCTCCTTTGGCCTGGCGTAGTGAGGCAACGTCACATGGCATGGACTCAACAAGTCGTTGGAAGCCCCTGCAGAAACACTGAGCCATGCGGCCTCTATGGCCGTAAATAATTGAAAAAGTGTTCCGATTCAGGATATTGTGCACGAATTGACCCCTCGATTATGTCCCATAATTTCTCGATGGGATTCTTGCCGGGCGGTAAGCGTGGCCAAATCATTTGCTCAAATTGTTCAGGATGTTCTTCAAACCAGTCACTAACAACTGTGGCCCGGCGACATGGTTTATTGTCACCCATAAAAATTCTATTGTTGTTTGGGAAAATGAAGCCCATGAATGGCTACAAATGGTCGCCAAGTAGTCGAACATAATCACTTCCAGTCAATTATAGATTCAATTGGACAAGAGGCCGCAATCTATTCCATTAAACACAGCCCATACGGCTATAGAGTCACCAACAGCTTCACAGAGCCTTATTGACAACTTCGGTACATTACTTTACTGGGCCTGCGCTAAGCTCGAAGCGAGTGCCTTTGCTAACGGTGATCGTCTGCATTCGTAGCCCATTAATGCCAAATTTCGCCGCGCTGTCCTAGCTGCTACTTCCGTCGCATGTCCCACATTGATTTCTGCAGATATTTCACAGAGTGTTGCTTGTCTGTTAGCACAGACAACTCCACGCATACGCCGCTGTTCTCGGTCATTAAGTGAAGGCCGTCCGTAACTGTGTTGTCCTTGTTCACGGCACACTCATCACACTGTGTATGTTTTAATACTGAATTCCTTAACAATTTTCCTTAACAGTTTTCCAACAACCATTCCGTGTCCAGTATCTGATAATTCCCGTCGAGCAGCGTTAATCATGTCGGAAAGCTTTTGACATTAATCACCTGAGTACTCCGACAATGCTCCGACAGTGAACTGCCCTTTTATACCTTGTGTACGTAGTACTTCCTCAACCGGTGACTGTACTTATCGCTATCCCATGACATTTGTCACCTCAGTGAATTTATACCTAGTAACAGGTATAGCAGACATGTGCTTAAAAAGTACTACAGCTCAGTGCCTTAAAGGCTGTAGTTCATTGTCGCTTTCATTGGATATCACATAAATGGTTCAAATGGCTCTGAGCACTATGGGACTTAACATCTGAGGTCATCAGTCCCCTAGACTTAGAAATACTTAAACCTAACTAACCCAAGGACACCACACACATCCATGCCCGAGGCAGGATTCGAAACTGCGACCGTAGCAGCAGCGCATTTCCGGACTGAAGCGCCTATCACATAAATGGTCTTAATTATAAACTAAAGCGAAATGGAAGACATGTTCTCAGCGTTCCAATTCTTCAGAATATTTCATATTATCTCGAGGCTTACTGCCAGGTACGTCTGTCCTCGCAAATTGTTAATTTCCGCTCTTGGAATGGTGCATGAAGGCTCGTTTGTAATTCCACAGGAAAAAGCCGAAGGCTTCAGTCCACCTACGCCCCTTTTAATTACGAAACTTTTGTTATTCTGCCTGAGCCTTGTTACTGCGTACGTTTCCATTAGCTTTGGTCAGACCACTTGCACTTAAGGAGTAAGTGTTTCAGTTTGAAAGTTTTGAAGCTCGTACCTTTCAGGGCAAATTCAGCTGAAGATTTACATATTACACCATTACGTATTCACAAAGTTCAGAAATGCTAATTTTGGAGGAAGCGATGAAATGTGTTTTGACGGTCTTCTCCAATACTTCATGACAGTAGGTATAATGCAGCTCTCGTAAAAAGTCTAAGAATATTTTTGTACAATTTACAAATTTTTATAATGTTTGAGAGGTTTGATAGCGTGTTCCAGCTCTCCCTTTTGTGTGCAAGATATTTAATGTATGCACACACACACATCGTTTTCAGGTAATAGTTTTTAAAAAGTTACTCGTTTTAGATGCTGTAGCATAATTTCCCACAAACCGCCCTCGTCAGCTAAGCCTGGGAAAGAAAAATCTACGGTAGATTTTTCGTCAGTTTATTCCAAGTCTTACCTCTTCAGTTAACTTCTTCTTCTTCGGTTCATATTTAAGAACTTCGTGGAAGACTCCTCAAACGCTGCCAGCATTTTCTAGTCATGTTTTTTCGGTCTGCATGTTAACTTTCATTGTACGTGCTATCCAAAACAAGCAATTCCATAAACATTTGTCTGATATCAACTCCAGTATTTGACACCAGTCGCATCTTCTATTGAATCATAAAGAGCCCTTCATGAATACTTGAAACCTAGTGAGCACACAACATTGCAACCAGCAAAGGTAAATCCTAGGCCTTAAAGGAACAGTAATTACGGGTGTAAAGTGGTATACAAATAGATAATAGTAAACAAACAGAAATAACCCAATTCATTCTTTGAACGAATCTGAACTTTCAAAGAACACATAGACATTGTAAATAAAGTAGTATCTATTGCTAAATTAACCAACCTCGAAAAAACATTTAAAAGGTAAACTAAGAAGACGAAATATGAACATATCATGCTTGTTCCTATTCTACTGTACGTTACTGAATTGGAGCTCTAATGCAACGTAGTACGATATGGAAGGAAGAAGAGAAGCAAGATAACAATTTAACAAATGGTTCAAATGGCTCTGAGCACTATGGGACTCAACTGCTGTGGTCATAAGTCCCCTAGAACTTAGAACTACTTACCCTAACTAACCTAAGGACATCACACACATCCATGCCCGAGGCAGGATTCGAACCTGCGACCGTAGCGGTCGTGCGGTTCCAGACTGTAGCGCCTTTAACCGCTCGGCCACTCCGGCCGGCCAACAATTTAACATCCTGTCTACGACGACGTCATAAGACATGAGGATATAAACTCTGATTCGATAAGGACGGGAGATAATGTGTCGGGTACATTCCAAAGGAATCATCTTGGCAGTCGCCTTAACCACGGGGATACTAAAGAAGATTTCAGGTCAAATTGTTCCTCATGTAAGATCGATACTTTGTGAAACAAATTTTAATAACTGATATCTCACTGCGTTGGACAAAAAGGATTTCAATTATTTACTTCTGAAAATAATGTCTCCAGTTGTAACTACCTTGCGCTTGATTCTCAGTACAGTGCGCCCCTTTGGTAAAACAGTCTCATACGGGTGAAACAGAAACGCAACGTCAGTTGAAAATGTACTCATCAGCTTCCCTTTACATTCATATTCATCTTCACATTCTTATTCAGTCAGTCCGACCATAAACTCGTAAACATTGTATTTGTTGTAAACTTCGCTAAAATAATAGATAAATTCAAATACTTAGGGCAGGAGGCTGTCTCATTATTTTCAATAACATCTGGAACGATCACCTTGGCAACATACAAAGAAAATATCTTTCCAAATACTTAAGTGTAGAGGCAGATAGGTTTGTCTTGAAAGTGAAATACCATCTGTTGAAATAAAATGTACCGAATTCGTCCGCTTCGGTAGCTGCACGGCTTAGCTCGGCGGACTGCTAATCGAAGAGGCCCTGGATTCGATTCCCAGTCGAGTCGGAGATTTTCTGTGTTCTGAGACTGCGTCTTGTGTTGTCCTCAGGTTCTTGTAGTCATAACTGACATTCCACTCTTGATGTCTGTATGAGCATGTCGCCAAGACCAACAAATTAAAAATGAAAGTTTACAGGCTTCTGTTCTCCACACCCGCTGAACAGTGGTGGATTCTCTGCTCTCAGTAGGAAACCGCGCATTTTTTCACAGTTCAGGCTCGTCTGTGTGGCTTCTCAAGGCGCACAGATTACTGTCCTGTCACTTCCATCTACTCTTCCTCCAATGACCCACAATTACTTGTATCAAAAGAGGTAACAAGTGACGACACATGAAACTACAGAGATGGTAAGGTTGAATGCAAACAGATATTTTGAATTACATTGTTTCCAAGAGGAAGTTAATGAGCGCCCGAGAGGTATGCAAATGGAAATGGAAATTGTGGCGCAGTATAAAAATCTCTGAGGAAGAGAGCCGAGTGGTACGAGCACTGAAAACCAGGCGTGTCGATTGTAGTACTGGATTCACATTCGGTAGATCCGAGGTTAAATCTAAACCCGAGCACACAGATCTAAATTTCGCTTGTTTTCCTTAACTCGTTTAAGGTGCACATTTGATTCCTCTCAGAAGCATAAGATTGAAGACTGTTTCCATTCTCATTCTTTCCCAATACTAACATCACTTTGGTTCCTAATCAAAACGTCGTCCCGTAACGACAATTCTACTTTTTCTTCGTTGCTGCACTGCTCGACTTTTATCGTTTATTCCTTTTCTTTTATTGTTCACTTCATTCTGACAACTGTGGTGCAGGTTGTTTGGCAACAGCCACATTACTGTTTTAGCCTAACAGTTGTTTATTTCAACGGTATAAAGCTACGTAATTATATTTTTATTCTGGTAGATTTGTAACAGTTGAAACGAAAAAAAAAATTTTGGACTAAAATAACATAAAAGGTGGCTGCTTTCAGCAGCATTACTGTATGAAACACAAATGATGAATGTGTGGGGCGTGCTGCGACCCCGACAATGATATTGCTTCCATATAGACCATGAACTTAGATCTAGTTATGTGGGAAGACAGGGTGGGGGGGATCACTATGTCTGGGAGTGAGAATCATGATGTTGAGATGGACAATCTCTGATCGATAAGCATGAGATGAAACGAAAATGGAGCTATGCTGTTTAGGAGGTGGAGGAATGCTGTTGCCTCGAACTAAGCAGACAATATGGAACTATGGCAGGAGCTGATAAGTAGTTAAACAGGAAGACATAGAAATATCTTGCAGAGGTATATGGCCATGATTCGTAAGGAAAATAATACAGTATACGCGGTCCAGCCTTCCCATTTATCATGTAAAGGAGGGTTGGTAATGATGGCATAGAGCTGTAGATTAGGAAGAGAGAACATATTAAACGTTCCCTTCATATTAGAGATACAGTCAAACCAGAGATTAATCAAAGTGTTCTTCCGCCCCCAGAGACTCATGTGCAAAGATAAGAAACAGTTAGTATGCTTCTACACAGACCCTGAAGATATTACGTTCCTCAGTTATATTGTTTTATTTGATGTTCACTTACTCATTGTCTTCTTCTTCGTCTTCTGGTGTTGATATCTCAGCTAACAGGGCGGAATTGCTCAGCATTATTATTAGACGGAGAATTTATTGGATCATACCGCTATATTGATAGGCCAGGAGCACAGGCATTGATGTACCACAAAGTTATCGAACCCAGTTTTGAGAAGATATCGTGATATATAACGAAAGGTTTATAATTTTATGCATGTCTGATTATACTCCTGGAGGAGTAAACTTCAACAAAGGTGTACTACTGTATGAAGAAATACGGGTCTCCAAGGGTACATCGTTAATTTCTGGTGTTACCAGCTGCTTGAATTAAATTAACATTTGCAATGAATAACAGCTGTTACTAAATAAAGACATCACATAGCTTTTATATAAATAACAAAGAAGTGCATGAACTGTATGCTATTCCATGTCGTACTGTTTTCCTTAATAGGCGAACGCTACAAGGATGTGATCTTAGAGAGACCGATGGTGAGAGAAGGGTTATTTACATATTCATTTATAATCCAAAAGCTACTGTATAGTGCTCGATGGAGGGCACTTTGCACCACTGCTATTTGCACTGTCCCCTATTCTACTTGAGAATGGAGCGAGAGAAAAAGGACTGCCCGTATATGTGCATGCCTCTCTCTGAGCTCTGGTCTCCCTTAATTTTTTGCGGTTTTTGTGCCTGCGTGATCAGTGCTGGACAGTGGAGTTATTTACCGGCTAGTCGCAATAGCTGTTTCTCTAACTTTCTTCAATAGCGTACCGTGAAAAGATTATGTTCTTCCTTCTTACCTAACTAAACTCATAGAGCAATTACGTCACATTCTCGTACAGAACGGTACTAACTATTGCAGCACGACAATGAATTGCTTAGATGTCTTCGTTTAATCCTATATGGTAGGGATTTTAGCCATGCGAGAAGTACACAAGAAACGGCAGCTCAAGTGTTACATGTCCCCTCTCTTTTAAAGGATCGCAATACTTTCCCAGAACTGGGGTAAATCATAGTGGGCCTTTGGCCTACCCTATAATTGATCTTATGGCCTCGCTCAGTTTCATTTTGTTTCGTAAGCAGCATGCTAATAATATTATGTTCCAAAATTACAGGAGTGTTCATCCTATCCGTCCTCAGTAACTTACACTTACTCTCACTGAAAGCATGCCGACATTAATCGTACCAAATATTAATTCCGTCCAAGCCTCCTGATCCCCCTTACAATTACTGAATGACAACTCTTTCCCGTACACACGCCGTCATCAGAAAACACTCTGCGATTACTGCCCACTCTATTCACCACATCATTTGCCCACCTAGAGAACTGAAACGGTACTAGTCCGTTATTTCTTAAAAATCCTGGAATGATGTGCTAATGATGTCTTACTGATCAGTGTTTTTTGCTTATTTCAGTGATGAATAAGTACTCTTACTATAGAGATATTCCCCAGCAACTCAGGGAACCTTCAGAATCCGAAAGACAGCCGTTACAGTTTTTACGTGGAGCTCGATAATCATGTAAAACAACGTTTATAGCACTGAAAGTGCTGCCATTGCCATGCTTGCGTATTATAGACAGACTAATGTGTATTAAACCAAATGTAATTGGTAATGATAGTAGTATGAAAAAGAAAAAACTTCGCCCGCATATCCGCGAGGGTTAGTATGCCCATTCGGGGGTTCGGTTAGGGGGATTGGCCCTGGATAAAATCTGCCCAGTGCATTAACGATTTGAACGTTGTTTTTAGGTGGTTTTCTAAATACAACTACCAATGTGCCACTGCTTCAAGTTATTCCACAGTCTTTTTAAGTGTGAACGATCTAGTCGCCATGTCTGCCTGTCTTGCTGCCTTTATTTATTTTGTATGCAGGGTCTATCACAAAAGCATCATTAAGGCTTTCCAATAGGAACTAAGATGACATGAAATTGCAATTATCGTCGTCCAAGGAGTCAGATTCGACCGAAAATATTGTAATATTCAACGTAGCAGTCTATTTAGTAATCACACTTCGATGATTCTCATATGAATCTTGCGATAGCCTAGGGGGGCCGTTAGTATAAAACAACCGGGAGATACACCATGAAAAAAATGCGCCAACTGCGATGTACTCCATAGAAATACCACTCGACGCTCACCTACGATAACCTCATCTCCTTACTTTGGTTCAACTCTGTCTTAAGTTGCCTGAAAATCGAAAAGAACGTTCAGTTTGGAATTCGCTTAGAGCAGAAAAACAAACACATCTACAACTGCTACTGAAGAGGAGAAAAATTCAAATAATTTCCCCTGCTCTATATTTATGACATTCGAGATGCAGTAGGCGCGTCTGGATATTATTCATAACTACGCTTTAGACCCAAATCATAGTTACAGAAATGTGAATAGAATTCAGTGGCTACTGCTACGTGTTTCTCCTCCCAGCCAAAACGATGGAGCCGGCGCCGGTGTATCTTAGAACTCTGAGATTCCGCAGCACTAGCCAGCTTAAGAAGCATATCGGCTGAGGAAATGTATTCTACCTGGCGCTAGTCTAATGCCGTTGGCAACATTGTAGAAAACCTTTGGTACCTACGTGACTATCGATTTACCTCCCGGAGTGGTTCAGAATTATCCTGGTAAATTCATTGAATATTTTCTTGTCAGTTAGATGAAATATTCTCAATGGTTCTCACTAACGGGATGACATAGACATGGCATATCTGTGTTTTTGAGTCCAGGAAGCACGTTTCAACAGAAATTGTAGCTGACATCGCGATTTACGTTGCGAATTCTCCGTCTTAGCCTTCACTGGAACGACAAAGGAGCAATGTCAGCTATTAGTCCATGCTAGTTTACTGGTAAATAAAGTGTTCATCCTTGAAGTAAAAGACCCCATTAGCTACTAACTCTAGTCTGGCTGGAGACAAAGTTTTTACCTTTTCTGTGTAAGAGCCACTACCAGACAGATCGCCAATCACTAGAGAAACCTTAATACAACTTCTCCTCGCATAAATATTGTCCCATACATTCTGTACCCAGTAGCTCTAAAGAACTGGCAGTATTGCACACTTGTTAATGCTTGCTTTTTCTACTTGTGTCAAGTGTAATGACCTAATTGTGGCACTTTATGACTTGTTAACGGAATTTTGTTATCTATCCCTACTGCTACATGTGTGTAGTTTCATAGTAATCCTGTAAAAAGTAGTTTTCTCATAGTGTTATCATCATGATTTCTAATTTATTTTCGTAGAACAGTGCGTACTAAATAGCCTGGTTTCAGTAATATTATCGAACTCAGCAGATTAAGGTAAGAGGCTAATTAAGCAGAAACGATACAGAACGATATAGTCTCCTGGGGTACATAAAACAGTCTGCCAATGCTCGGAGAGTTTTTCGTATCTGGAGACAATATGTCGGTAGCAATTCGTCTCCTTGCTTATAGCGTGTTAACAGACAGCAAGCTGTGCAGCTAAGTATAACGATAAAGTGTGGGGGCTCGCGAATTTTGTCATCTAGTGCACCTGCAACACGTTTATTTTTCATTTATACATTAGCTAAACGTCAAGTCCAATATCATCTAATACATTTTACTGCATGAGAGCAAACGGACTATACATATATATTAGATTGGTGCATAAGTTCTTAGCGTTTTTGTTTCTCATATTGTTATTCCGGTTACTAACGGTTTACTTATCGATTTATATTTTTCATTTGTAGTTCGCTGTGCCTATTTGAGTTTACATACTATCATTTTGTCATTTGGAGATAGAGATTGAAGCTATGGATGCTAGAAAATGGTGTGTTAAGCGGAGTAATCGGAACACTTCCGATATATTCTTCTGTATGAGTTCAATAGAGGGGTGGCAGCAGCAGAGATAGCCAAAAACAATTGCGTCATATGCGAATACAGCCAGGAAAACTTGCACCGTGTATAGGGATAATGGCATTCGACAAGTCACGGCAAAAAAATCGTTTCACTCGTTTTAAGGAGGGTCGTTTTGGTATCAGTGGCTCTCCACGTTCGGAAGCATCACCAGGGTTTGATGAAGATCGTTTGAACGCATTAATCCACGATGATCCAAGTCAGTATAATAGAGAATTGGCCAAATAAGATGAATTGTGATCATTCGGCCATCGTTCGACATTTTCAAGGAATGGGGAAGGTTCAAAACTTGCGTGTTTGGGTACGGCATGCTCTAAGCCAAAATCATAAAAATCAGCGGGCGGCCATATGTGCTTCTCTATTTCCTCGATATCAATTGGCTAGTGAACAACACTGCCCTTTCCTATCCCATATCGTTACTGGTGTCGAGAAATGACGTCTTTACGCTAATATAAAGAGAAAAGGATTGGTTGAGCCAAAACAGAGTAGCAGCTCCCCGTACAAACACCTATGCTCATCCACATAGTATAATGTGTTATGCATCTGGTGGAACAGCGACGAAGTGGAGAACTACGAATTGCTTCCCAGAGCTGTAACCATTACTGCTGACATTTATTGTTAACCTACTGAGACGTCTTTCAGACACAATACGAGAGCTGCGGCCAGAAGGACTGTGTGAAGTGATGCTACACCACGACAACGCCAGCTTGCATTCTGCTTATAATGAGAAACAACACTGTACAGAAGTTAGGTTGAGAAATCATTTCGCAGCCACCATATTTTCCTGATCTTGCGTCATCAGATTTTCATCTTTTTCGCTCTCTGTCAAACAATTTTCAAGAAGCTTCCTTTCCGGATGAAAATGTACTTTGAACATGGCTCGACCAGTTGTTCGCCTCAAAACCACGTGATTTCTATAGTCGCAGAAACGAAAATCTACCCCAGTGTTGGCAGACTATTTAAATAGTGAAGGAGAATTTATTATTGGTGACCAAAGTCTCTGTTAAATATATCTGTTGCGTTTATGAAACTTAGGGAAAGACGCTACGAACTTATGCACCAACTTAATGTATTAAAATACGACGCTTCGCTGGGTCACTCCTGACGTTATTTCTGTCTCTGATGAGATAGGTGGTGACAGCTCGTGGTTAGAGACTGCTGGGGGACTATGTAGTTTTGATCTTAGAGTTTACAAAATGTCTCACATTAGCAAAGTTGTTAGAGCAATGAGAAGCGAGGTGCGTTTTCGATCAGTTGGTAAAGGAAGCGTGTGGAAAAGGTGGACGATGAATACAGAAGTCGATATGGAGTAATTGGAGTTCTTGAAATACATAACTCTAGCTTACAAGGAATTATCCTTCTTTGCCAACTTCATTTCAGAGTAGAGTAAAGTGGGGCAAGATTGCGGACTTACGGTTTAAATAGCGATGTATTGAAGGAAACTTCACAAATTACAATTATATTTTAACTGGCATTTCATCTGAATTTTGCCTGTTATATGACAGAGTCCGAAAGTATAGAAACAATTTAAACTTTAATTCGCACTTAGTAAAGAAAAGTAATGCAAATGCGCAGTCTTACCCAACCGTGGGGTAAGAGTGCGTTTCAAGTGGGGTAAATTTGCGCATTATTATCAAACGAGAAAAACATATGTGTTATTTAATTCTTCGCCTTTTATTTAATTTATAGCGTACATAAACGTAATATACCTTGTCTCTCAGCATATAACAGTTACTGTTGATGCAATATTTGACCTAATGAACAAATCTAGGCCTCTCATCAAAAACATGCAAAAATATTCCTGATGGATGAAAACCTTTTTAACAGAGATCACAAATGAAGTGTCCAGAACCTTCATAACAAGAGCAGGATTCATGCTACCACTCATCGCACTTGAGACATTGAATCCAGTCTTCTGTTGGCGGATTATTGTATTTTTCAGTACAGCCTGGACAGTGAAAAGTTTGTGATTTTCCCTAGACGTATTTAAGTTTTGCTTTGCTTTCTTTTTCTTTGCTTGATCAGAATCAAACAGTTTCCTCTTTGGTTTCTTTATTTCTTGTGCTGTTGATTGGGATTCCAGTTGCTTCTTGAATGGGGTCCCAGATACCATTTATGACTTCTTTCCTTTCTTCTGTCTTTTTGGCAAACTTTTCTTCTTGGCAAAGGAATTATTTCTTTTGGGGAAACGTAGGTACTTGGTCCTGGTTGTGGTTCATTTGTAGATGTCTCTGAACTTTGGCTCTGGAGAGATCCAGTTTCAACTGTGGATGCATCATTAAATTTGTGACTTAGGTCTGTAACAGTCGAAGGCAGGAAGTCTTCCTCGGTGAATATGTGACGATCGATTTGATAAATGCCACATATCTTGAACGCCTTTGTTGCCTTCGTCATTTTGGCCGTCCTTTGATTAGCGTTTCCAAACAATTCAGCGATACATTCTTGCGTAATTACGTATCCAGGGTGGTTAATGAGCCACTGGTCGCATTCCTGAGAATAAAAGTCCTTCAGTGGCTTGAAAAAGCAGCGATCCAGTGGCTGCATTTTGTGGCTGCTGTGTGGAGGAATGGTAAGCACGTGAGTGTTATGGTCCTTGCAGTAAAGAAAGGCGTTCATACTCAAATGTGACGAGCGATTGTTCAAAATTAACAACACTGTGTCATCTTCTGTTGGCTGTGTATGTTTTTCAAAATGTTATAGCCATGTGACATACAAATCTGAGTTGATGTATCCAGTGTCCGAACACATCATTAGTGACCCAGAAGGGGCACCGTTCTTCAAACTCTCCTTCATCCTTTTCCGAGGAAATGTTATTCCTGGAGGGATGTAGCTCCCCCCCCCCCCTCCCCCAGCTCCCATAAAACATCCAACCGTTATCAGCTGACCTCTTTCTGCAGATGCTATTTTGCCTATGTGCTTCTTGCCGCATGTTGCCATCACTTTTGGAACTCTGTTAGGAACAGTTGTAATTCCTGAGTCATGCATGTTATATATGCGATGAGGTTTAAATTTATATCTCTCCATGAGCGACGAAAGATTATCAAAGAAGATGCTCGTTTGCTGTTTGTTCAACCCGATCACACGTCCGAGACTAGTTTTCTGTGGTATCCGAAGGCTAAGATTTCGTCTCTGCAGGAAATCATAATCCCAGTCCTTTCCGGCCATCTTAGTGTTTTTGTCAAATCTTGTTTTTATGTTCTTCCTCTCAGAGTAGTCATGAACTAATCTTCTGAAATCTTTCAGAGTCGTATCATAATAACATTTGTCCAAAGATCTGCAGTGTTCGGCGAGTTCCAGTTCCTGTTCATCATTAAAAGTTCTTCCGAATCTTCCCAGTTTGTTTACCCCAAAACCCTGAAAAAAGTGGGGGTGGGAGTATTAATTTTAAGCTTATCCCTATGTAGGCAAAAGTTTTCAAAATAAAAAATATAGAGATAAAAGTATACTTGCAAGGGCCTCGTACCTCTTTCAGGCGATTTCTGAGGGCAGCTTCACTTATCCCAAGCTCCCTCGCTATTTGTCGTTTAGACTTATCATTTTTCATGACCTCTTTTACAGCTTCCAGGATTTCTGGAGTGCATGGTTTCCCTTCGGTTTTCCTTTTGTAGACGCTAAAATATAAAAAAGGATTCTTAGAGGATATTGTCGATGTCTAATATCCACCTCAATGTTCGTAAATATTTCTAGGTCTATGAAAAAGCTGATAATTATAACGCGTGGTGTAAGCTTACGCACTGCGCAGTTTTGCTCCACCTGCAACGCGTAAACTTGCCCCGCACTACGACACTGCAGCTTTTGACTGGACATGGAAACGCTTTGTAGGGATATAGATGTGTTAATATACGACAGGACTGACAATGCATCGTAGCGCACAATGGAATAAAGTTAAAATTGATAATCCCATTATTGCCTGAGTTATAGCTTATTTCCGGAACATGAAATGTTATATGAAAATAACGTAAAACAGTTCTTACCGCATTACGCAGCCGTTAACACCAGGACAACAGTCAAACTACGGCAGTAAAGGATCAGCCACAGAGGGTATTTCGTGCCCTGCAGAGTAGCCAACTGCTGCATCACTAAAACTGAGACACAAGCCTTGCGCAGCCTCACCCGCCGAGCAATCTTACCCCACTCTACTGTACCTCTTGAACCCAACACACCGTCCGCAGCTCGTGGTCGTGCGGTAGCGTTCTCGCTTCCCACGCCCGGGTTCCCGGGTTCGATTCCCGGTGGGGCCAGGGATTTTCTCTGCCTCGTGATGACTGGGTGTTGTGTGATGTCCTTAGGTTAGTTAGGTTTCTGTAGTTCTAAGTTATAGGGGCTGATGACCATAGATGTTAAGTCCCATAGTGCTCAGAGCCAACCCAACACACTGAGCCATTTGATAGATATTTTCTACTTTCTTTCGTTGCCTACTGATTTTTTTTCCTCTACAGCCCCCTCATGCACAATGGAACTTATTTTTGATGTACTTAGATATATCGTGTTGTCCCTTCACTTTATCAATTTTTCAATTTTTCCGTACTTCCTTGCCTCATATATTCGAGGAGCAATTCCTTCTCGCTCCATCTAATTTTCAGAATGTTTCTATAGCACACACCTCAAGCGATTCGATTCTCTTCTTTTCCCGTTTTTTACAGTCCGTGATTTGTTTCCATACAATGCTGTACTCCAAATGTACATTCTCAAACGTTTCTACCACAAAAATAGGGCCGTTGGCTACTTAGTAACAGACTTGTTTCGGCCAGGAACGCTGTCTTTTTCTGTCCTAGTCTACTATATTTGTTCTCCTTGCATCACTCATATCCGTCATTGCTTCTTCGACATGGAGTTTGTATAGTATAGGAGAAAGACTCAGATCCTATCGTACTTGTATACCATTTCTAAGCTAAGCACTTTGTTCTTTCTCTTTCGTTCTTATTTTTCACTCTTGTTTCTGGCGCATAGATCCTTTATCCGTCTTTTCCTGTAGTTCGTTCCTATTTTCCTGAAAATTTCGATCGTCTTACATAATTTTGCTTTGTCTAAATATTTTCCTAGGTATAAAAATCCAATTAATATATCTTGATTTTTCTTGCTTCCATTATCAAGTGCTAAGTCAGGTCTTCGTTTCCCGTGCCTTCTCCTATCCTAAAGCCGAAATAACCTTCGTTTCACAGATACTCGATTTTCTTCTCTATTGTTCGGCTTGCGGCTCTTGTCATCATCTTTAATGCATGTGCTGTTAAATTTACGGTACGATAGTTTTAGCTCTTATTCTCCCTTGTTGTCTACGGGACTTTATGGACTATATTATTTCAGGATTTTGATGCTGTGCTCCTCAAAGATCCTAGAAACCAACTTGAATAGCCGTTTGGTTTCCATTTCGCATTAGTTATTTTAGAAAATCCACATTATTTAAGCATAACTGTTATAAAGCCCTGTTAAACTCTGAATCTAATACTGGATCACCTACAGTGACTCCAAAACGTATCTGTCCGACCACAGCGCATACAGCATAACAAGCACAATCGTAAAAATATTGCTAAAAGCGAGCAAGAACTATGTACATACATCGGTTTGTATCTACATTTAGAGACAAAACGGTACTGGGATTTATATTCTAGCTAATTTGTGAAAAAATTTACATTATTTAAAACAATCCCTAGCTCATGTCAAACACGTATTCGTCTCAGCATTCTAGGTACGGTGGCACACTAACACACAAGTCCTCTGTCTTTCCTTATGCAGTTTCGTTTCATCAGCTGTAGTGTACAGTTCCCTAAACGTTCTCTAAGTCTTTGAGTGATATTTAAAAAACATAGGTCAAGAACGTCTCGAAACTGCAAAGGAAGCGAGCGATATCTTCATTAAGTTTGTCTAAAAGGAAAATCTTTTCAAGGAAACGGAGAAACCATTGGCAGACCTACCAATGCAGTGAAGGCTATAATAAATAGGTTTAATCATAACAAAATGTACAAAAGTCAGTGACGAAGCGGTCGTCCTACAACTCTATCCCAGAAGGAGAAATGACAGCTACCTAGAGAAGTCAAGAAAAATACAAGACTAAGCGCTCCAAAACGTACTACAGTTCAAAGGTATATAGGAAGGCCTTTTTCACCAGAAACTGTAAGAAATGTGCTTTATGAAGCTGGGTATAGATGCTGAACAGCCCGCAGAGAACCATACATCAGTAAAATCAGCATGAGGAAGCTGCATTTGCAAGAGTCCATAAATCCTATGGGCTTGAGAGGTTGTGTTCACTTATGAGACTCGATCTGAACTTTTTAAGTCAAGTGTACATTGTGGAGCAAAAAGAATTGTGAACTTGAAGTGAGGCGTATAAGAGCCTCAGTTAAACATGGAGGAGGTTCACTACTTGTCTACGGTGGCGGGAATGCAAACGACGTGGGAATTACAGTTCACAAGGTCCGCATAAGCAACCTAAAAACGTATCTATATAGAAATGTGAATAATATGGAACCTCCTGGGGCTACAATAGTTTGGTGCGTAGATTTCTGGTATTTTTCTATAAGTTTAATAAACACAAGTATACACATGACAGAGACCTCAATAATCAAAAATATATTCTCTTTCCCTATAAAAAACAGTCTGCGACAGCGGTAATAACTTTTCGATTCTGCAACTGAAGAAATCACGTAGTTTTGAGGTGAAGAACTCATCTTGTCATGTTCGGAACTCATTTTCACCCGGAAAGGAAGCTCCTTGAACGTTGTTCGATAGAGAGCGGAAAAGGTGAAAATCTGATGGCGCACGTGAATAAGGTGGTTGCGGAATCACTTCCCAACCCAACTAGTGTATAGTTTTATCAGACTAACTGAATTCGGGCGTATGAGATTGTGGAGTATCGTAACTTCACGCAGCCTTCCTGGTACTTATTCTTTGACTGCGTCTGCAAGACTTCTAAGTTGTTGACAGTAAAAGTCAACAGTGATGATAACACCTAGAGGAAACAATTCGTAGTACACCACACCGTCGGTTTTCCATCAGATACTTAGCATTATCTCTTGTGGATACTCGCAGGTCTTCGTACGGGGATTTGCTAACTGTTTGGGCTCGGTTATTCTTTTCTTTTCCTTATGTTAGCATGAAGACACCGTTCTCGTCACCAGTAACAATACCTAATAGGAATGGCTGGTGTTGTTCACTAACCAACTGATAAGGAGCAAGCAGAGATGTATGCATAGCCACCCCCTTTTTGTGATTTTGGCTTAAAGCATCTCGTACCAACACACGTTGTCCACTGCATGTAAGTTTCGAACGACAGTGAAATGATCACAGTTCGAGTACGCTGACGTGGATGATTGTGGATTAATGCGTTTAAACGATCTTCATGAAACCGCGGAGGTCTTCCAGGACCTGGAGAGCCACTAATACCAAAACGAGCTTCCTTAAAACGAGAAAACCATTTCCTCGCCGTGCTCTGTCAAACAGCATTATCCCCGTACACGGTGCAAATTTTTCGTACTGTCTCCGCTACTTGCCCGCCCCCCTCCCCCAATTGAACTCAAATAGAAGAATATGTCGGAAATGTTCCTATTTCTCCACTTGGCGCTCCATTTTATAGCGTCCACAGCTCCACTCTCTATCTCCAAATGACAAAATTACAATATACAGGGTGATTCAAAAAGAATACCACAACTTTAAAAATGTGTATTTAATGAAAGAAACATAATATAACCTTCTGTTATACATCATTACAAAGAGTATTTAAAAAGGTTTTTTTTGACTCAAAAACAAGTTCAGAGATGTTCAATATGGCCCCCTCCAGACACTCGAGCAATATCAACCCGATACTCCAACTCGTTCTACACTCTCTGTAGCATATCAGGCGTAACAGTTTGGATAGCTGCTGTTATTTCTCGTTTCAAATCATCAATGGTGGCTGGGAGAGGTGGCCGAAACACCATATCCTTAACATACCCCCATATGAAAAAATCGCAGGGGGTAAGATCAGGGCTTCTTGGAGGCCAGTGATGAAGTGCTCTGTCACGGGCTGCCTGGCGGCCGATCCATCGCCTCGGGTAGTTGACGTTCAGGTAGTTACGGACAGATAAGTGCCAATGTGGTGGCGCTCCATCCTGCTGAAATATGAATTGTTGTGCTTCTTGTTGGAGCTGAGGGAACAGCCAATTCTCTAACATCTCCAAAGAGTGTGGAACGAGTTGGAGTATCGGGTTGATATTGCAGGAGTGTCTGGAGGGGGCCATATTGAACATCTCTGAACTTGTTTTTGAGTGAAAAAAAACCTTTTTAAATACTCTTTGTAATGATGTACAACAGAAGGTTATATTATGTTTCTTTCATTAAATACACATTCTTTTTGAATCACCCTGTATATACCCAAGTATCAACAGCGAATTACAAATAAAAAATGAGAATTGATAATGAAACCCATACCTACCGGAATACCAACAGGCAAATCAAATACGATAAGAACTTACCTGCCAACAAAACATTCTCACACAAGGTAATAATCGTAAACATAGAGCCTTAGATGGAGCCTGAGGTCGCTGTATAACGCTGTCTACTGGACGCCGACACCAACACTGTCACCAAATATTAGTTTAACACATAATTTGTAAAATGTACACGAGAAAAATATGACGAATCATCAGACGTCCAATATAAATAATCTAAAGGATGCTCTGCTTGAGGAATGGCTTAAAATTTCAGTGGAAACAACAGAATCTCTGATAAAATCTATGGCAAGGAGAATACAGGAGATCATCCAAGAAGACTGAAGGGCCTACTGAGTACTAACCACAACATTGTGTGTTCACATTGTGCTTTCCAGTACAGCAGATGAATGTTTAATTGTGTTTGTGTAAATATAAACACAGAGGGGTCCAAAAAATGTATCCACTGTTTAAAAGTCCATAACTTGCAAACTAATTGCCGGAGTTGTCTCATTTTTGGTAAAAGTGTAGTTTAAAGTCCAACTTAAAGATACCACTGTAAGTGTTTGAAATGATAACCATTAACATCCACACACAAATGATGCCGCCGAACCGCAGCACGAACTACTGACTGCAACTTGTTCAGTTGGATATTTGCTCATGAATGTACGATGGATTCTCGAAGTTCATTAATTTTGTGCGTGGCTGTTGTCGATAAACGACGTCCTTTAGTGTTCCCCACAGATAAAAGTCCAGAGGAGTTAGGTCTGTGGAACGTGATGGATACTGCACAGAACCTCTACGGCCTATCCACCTTCCTGGCAGATTTTTGTCGGGATACGCCCTAACACGATTGTGGTAGTGGGCTTGGGCACCATCTTGTTGAAAGTAAATTCTTCCGTCTCCATACAATTCTCGGATGGCAGGTAAAATTGATGTCTGAAGCTTCTGAAGGTGCACCTCACCGGTGGTAATTGTGCCGTCAAAGAAAAATGGCCCAATCAAGCCCCGGTAAGACAACACACACCACACATTTACTCCTGGCAAACACACGGCTTTGTCTACATGGACGTTCGGATTTTCGGCGGCCCAGTAGACGCAATTGTGGCGATTTACTGTATCATTGAGTTTGAACTGTGCCTCATCAGACCACACAATCATCTCTGCTAACTCTTCATCGTTGCGCAACATGTTAGTAAACCACTCTCAGTACTCCATTCTACGATCTGGGTCGTCCTCGTTCATTGCGTGTAGCAATCGTGGGATGTAGCACTTCCACTTTGCTGTCTTCAAAATTCGCCGAACACTTGAGTGACTCACTCCAGCTTCACGGGCACACTGTCTCACAGACTTTTGTGGTGAGCGAGTGAATTGTTGTAACACACGACAGGAGTTACTGGACTTGTTACTGTTACAGGTCGTCCAGGTCGTTGTTTGTGTACGTCTTTAACACAGCTTTCGGCCTCAAATATATCTCGAATGCGACGAATCGTTAAACGCGACAGTGGCTCTGTTTGATACTCATTTCGCCATTGCCGTTGAACCTTATTAATGTTTTCGTACTTAAAATACCACTTCAAAACTGACTTCCTTTCATCGAATGTAAGCCTTGCGCCAGCCATGTTTATTCGAGTAACTAGGTGCAACTAAGAACAAAACACTGACTATCTGGCGACTGTCATCTGACAAAACAAAACAACGCAATACAACGCTTGTGTGGCGGTTGCTGGAACTACAAACTATTACACTACCAAAGATGAAACAACTCCGTCAATTAGTTTGCCAGATGTGGACTTTTAAACAGTGGATACTTTTTTTCTTTTTTTGACCTCTCTGTATGTGCGTTTTTAATGTATTGTCCTTTTCACTGATTAGTAAACAAGTCCCTGGTGAACTTCGTTCTCTCAATTTTCCGTTACCCATACAGTCTTTAACATAAAGTCGCGCATCAGAATGAATACGTTATGGAGTATGCGTATGTCACACTTATCGATACATGTTTCTTCGTCCGTCAAGTTATCAGACAGTTTTTCCTCCTCATAGATACCTTCATTTTAGTCTTTCAGCGTATGTACCCTCTCGTATACATTTGTGGAATTCGTATTTACCCTTAATGTTGACGCCTTTGCTTTTAATTTCGTTAAGCTTCTGGCGTTGTAGCCAGCAGTAACAGGCCACCATTTTACAGCTAAGTAATGAACGCGCCTTGCTCAAACTGCCGATGCAGTTCGCGCTAGCTTCACTTCTGCTCCGGATTAGCCGGGCGCCGGTCTAAATGTGTTGCAGCTTTCGTCGCCGCACGCCGGTAGGAGCTCGCACGTCCCGGAGCTCACAGGGGCAGCCATAATATTTTCTCTTATGCCTCGGCTACGCCGCCGCTTGAAGCAACGCCGACTGGAAGCTATTCGAGCGTGCTAATTCTGTATCCTCTGACTAACCACTTTATTCTCAGGAAACGCAGGCGCTGAGATGTGCACTAGCGATGAAAAATTGGCCTGATCGAACGGCGACCTTAAAAATATCACATCTTCACGATGGATATGCTGCAGGAAAATTTCTTTACGGAGAATTACGTCAAGAAGCTGCATATTTCAACCCTTTGTTTGATTGTCTTTCACGTTTTCTTCCAACCCTTCTTGAATGTACACCAAGGTGGCAAGAGTCGTAGGATCGCGAGATGCGCATATAAAGAGGGCGGTAGAATCGCGTACACAAGTTATAAAAGGGCAATGCATTGGCTGAGCTGTCATTTGTACTCGGAGATTCATGTTAAATAACAGACTTTGAATGGTAGTTGGAGCCAGACGCATGTGACATTCCATTTCGGAAACTGTTAAGGCTGGTTCAAATGGCTCTGAGCACTATGGGACTTAACTGCTGAGGTCATCAGTCCCCTAGAACTTAGAACTACTTAAACCTAACTAACCTAAGGACATCACACACATCCATGCCCGAAGAAGGATTCGAACCTGCGACCGTAGCGGTCCCGCGGTTCCAGACTGTAGCGCCTAGAACCGCTCGGCCACACCGGCCGGCAACTGTTAAGGAATTCAATTTTCCGAGATCCACAGTCTCAAGTGTGAGGCAATAATACCAAACCTCAGGCATTACCTTTCACCAAGGGCAACGCAGTGGCTGAAGGCCTTCACTTAACGACCGAGACCAGCGGGGTTTGCATTGAATTTTCAGTGCTAACAGACAAGCAGACTACATGAAATAACTGCAGAAATCAATGTGGGACGTGCGACGAACATATCTGTTAAGACAGTGAGGTGAAATCTGGCGTTATTGATCAGCAGGCGACCAACGCGAGTGCCTTTGCTAACAGCAGAACATCTCCTGCAGCGCCCCTCCTACGCTTGTGACGGTATCGATTGGACTCTAGACTACTAGAAAACCGTGACCTGGTCTCACAAGTCCAGATATCAACTGATAAAGGCTGATGGTAGAATTCGAGTATGACGCAGACTCCACGATGTTGAGGATCCCAGTAGACGACAAGGCGCTGTCCTAGCTGGTGGTTTCTCCATAATGGTGTGAGCTAAATAATGGAATGGACTGAGACATTCTAACCGATCATTGACTGGAGATTATTCCGTTCGGGTACTTGGAGACTATTTGCAGCCACTCAAAGCACATTGGGTTCCCTAAGAATGATGGAACTTTTGTGGATGACAATGGGCCGTCTCACTGCGCCACCCCAGATTGCGATTCTTTTTAAACACATTCTGGACAATTTGAGCGAATGATTTGGCCAGCAACGTCACCCGACATGTATCCCAACGAACAAAAAATGGTTCAAATGGCTATGAGCATTGTGGGACTTAACTTCTGACGTCATCAGTCCCCTACAACTTAGAACTACTTAAACCTAACCAACCTAAGGACATCACACATATCCATGCCCGAGGCTGGTCGCGCGGTTCCAGACTGTAGCGCCTAGAACCGCTCGTCCACCTCGGCCGGCTCCCGACGAACACCTATGGTACAAAATTAAGATGTCAATTCGTGCGCAAAATTCTGCATCGACAACAATTTTTCAATTATTTACGGCTATAGAGGCAGCAAGGCACAGTATTACTCCAGGAGACTTCCAGAGACTTATTGAGTCCATGCCACGTCGAGTTGCTGCACGACGCCGGTCCAAAAGAGGTCGGACACGATATTATGAGGTAGCAGTGACTTGTCGCCTCAATGTATTGCACACTGTACCGTCAAAGAAGTTCTGCAATAACCACTTTCTTGCTCTTCTAAGCCTTATTTTTAACATTTGTGTATGTATGTGTGTATCTTTCAACTCTTGTTTCGTAGTTTCACCCTTATGCACTGCCTGGCATTGTTACATGTTTTAAGTATTTACGTCCCTCTGCAATAAAGAACTCTGTTTTTCCGTTCCACCAACTGCAATCTGACTCTGCAGTCGCATTTCTTGCTTTGGCACGCAGTCCACACTGGACTTTAGTGATAAAGTTTAGAATTATGATAATAGTTGGATAGATGTTAGTAACACAAGTAGGACATGTCCTATATCCTTGTAAAAAGAGATCTACGGGCGAATAAAGCTACTATGATTACTACTGCTACATCTGTCGATTTATGGGCGCACTGGCGTAAAATACTCTATTTTTGTTTTATTTGCGCCCCACTTGGAGAGAAATGACACTTGGCCTTTACTGGGTAACACCACTTCAGAATTTTCAAAAAATATTGTTTCTGTTTGCTTAAAACGCTGAACCTTCTAAAATCTGAGGCAAAAAGTGTAATCTCTGAAAAAATTCTATGAAATTCCGATCTCCTCCTCTAGCGCCTCGGGTGAGCTTACCTATGCCAACTCGATTTCCCTGTAGTGTCAGAGTATAGTTAGAAACATTTCGAAATAATACATTAGCTTGGCGTCAACAGGCACCAGTACGTGCACAGAAAAGACAATTCATCCGTTTCGAATCTTGATTTTTGTTTGCAGTATTGACTCTTGATAGTTAATTTTTGGTCTTACAGCATGCAGTTTTATCTTTCAAGTAAGAATGAGAGGTAAGAAAGTGTTCTCGGGCAGAAAAGATACGAAAACATCGTATCCAACCCGGCGTGGAAACAAAATTTCGTCAGAGCGTCCAAAGAATAGATATGACACTGAGACAAGTTTTGAATGACTCAGTGCCTCTGTTAAGAAATTGATAGACAGTTACTATGATTTTGATATGAATTACGGACTAAGCTACAGTGAAATAAATTTTTCTGCCTTTTTCTCTGTTATTTCTCAAAACGTGAAATTTAAAACGTGCAATGAAGACGTCACGCTTTAAGGTGTTGGAGAATTAGACGATTTCCACATTGCGCTGGATCGTTTTCCTGCAGGATCATAATGACGCAGCCATGACTAATCACGGCTGATAGTCGATTCCAGACACGCATCCCTCCATCAGCGAAGAGCTGGGCATCTCATAGCTTGTCTCCATTCGCATAGCTTTTTGTGCGAGAGTCAACAGACGTGGCACACAACGGGCACAAACACGTGATATATGGAGATGATCATGCATAGTCGTAAAGACATTGCCACACGAAATTCTCAACACTTCATCGACATCCAGTAATGCTATCCGCCGATCCTCACGGACAATCACAGTAATTATGTTGATGTTGACAGCAGATGCCGAAACACAGACACGTCGGCCTTCTTTGTAGTCCTTGAACCACCTAAACACCGTTGCACGATATAGCGCATCTTCATCGTAAGCTTGCTGCAGCTTTCCAGTGTATGTACGGTTTAAATGAACACAGTAATTTATAGCGTCGTACTGCTCCTCTCGCGTCACCTATATTGTTTGATAAGCGAGATGCACAGAGCGTCTACAAAACAGAGCATTACTACCAACGTATCGATACAAGAGTGCTGCCACCTATCAACATTAAACATAATAAACCGTTCTTTTCACATATCCATGATACAGAAAGGAAACTACCACGGAAGCTACAGACTGATCATGCCTCGTAGTTGTCTCAAATTACTCTGAAACTTGATGGTAAAATAAGAGCAACTGTTAAATGCGATGTCAAATTATATTGAAGAATTGAGACCGAGAATAAGATGAGAGCGAGCGGGAGATAAGCCTGGACAACGTCAGACGCTTGGCAGACGACCGTCTGAGATTACGCGTTGAGCAGCCTGCTGTATTTGAGGTAATATTCTTCATATTGCCAAATAGGCAATTGTTTCTCGCCCATGAGAAGCAGATACTTGAGTTTTGGTGCTAATATCGGAATCTGTAGGCTGACAAGTAAAGATCTAAATGAGTATAACACTGTGAGGGACAATTTAGCTTTTTTTCACAGCATGCCTGCATAAGTAACTCGCTGGCGAGAAATTACAACAAGATGGCTGCTTCAGACAAAGAAAAATTACAGTCAGACTCAAGAATCACTTAAATGTCTTCGGTAGGACATAAATTAAAAAAAAAGGAAGAAAAAAAATGAACGCAACCTCTATTGGATAACCGGCTTTTAGGAAATAGCAAAGAATACTAAGTCATGACGCCCTGCATTCTCCAACTGCCGCCACGTTCCTGAAGAGAGTATAATCATATGTGGACCCAAAATGAGACACACAATGGCTCCGTAGTGACACTTTCTCGTCATGTTAATGAAATGTGTTATCATGCAGAGCGGAAATGGTATCAAGGGAGAATCTTAGATTAGTAAAGCATATAACCATTAACATCATATTACAACACAACGGGATGGTCGACCTACATTTAAGCAGTGTAAATGACCGAAGACTCAGGTGGTGACCTAATCTCGTTATGTTGCACTGGACGCAATTAATTTGGGCAGCGAGCAGTGATTAATTCCACGTCTGCGATTCAAAGCCAAAATAATGAAATAAAATTTATTCACCAACTTATAATACCCCAACTTGCACGCAAAAAGCAGTGTCAAGAATATTAGATAAACGTCAATTTCTGACCTGAAATACAGTTACCACAAATAAATAGTACGACTTCTCGAATAATATATATGCATGGTCGCAGAAGTGCTTTCAGTTACTCGAAATACACTGACGCCCCAGCACACGGAACTCACGAAATACTGGAAACAGACCAGCTCCAAACACGTGTGACTCGGCTGCCAATTTAGAATACCATGTGGGCTGCGGTTCTTAGCCACCCGGAACAAATAAATTTGTGCAAGTTCGCGCACGCACCGTATGACGGTGGTTTGCAAATCTCCTCGCGAGAGAAAAATATTGTTTGCTACGTGAGAAATCAGAATCTGCGAAACATGTTCAGAGCACTAAATGAACGGGAGTCTGCGTGCGTATCTTTTACGAACAATCAGAAAAATTGAAGGGAGGGATGTGCAGCACGTACTTTATTTGCATATTGTTGCTATCGCAACGACTATGTTATAGATCGACGGATTACAATACTACGACTAGAACATTTTATTTTAAAGAGAATACAGGTACTTCATTTATCTCAAAGGGAAAACAGACACTAAATTATAAAGGAGATCAAGAAGTTTCTGTAAGTATGCTTGTCATGCCAAATCGCCATGAGCGTTGAAGCAATCATCCCACAGACGCACCAGGTTGAAGACTTCCATTTGGTAGAGCATTGTGTCCTTCTACGTGGAGAAGTCCGTAACCGCCTCCGACAAGAATCGCCGATCGCTGAAGACCTTTTTCAAGGGACTGAAGGCGTGATAATTTCATGGGTAGGGATCTCTACTAATTGCATCATCAACTGCCCACTTGTAGTTGTCACTAATGGGTGAGACCTTACCTTGCAGATGGACCAGCGTCTTGTGTAGAATAGCGATCAGCAGGAAATTTGCCCCACCATTCCATGACCGTGGTTTTCGACAGACATGCTCCCCATATACTGTCTTCATTCTCCAGTGGATGTTTATCAGTGTTTGTCCTTCGGTAACCTAGAAAAAATAACAGCCCGTTGCTCCTGTTTGGACACTAACACTTTTTCTATATATCGGTGCCTATGTTCTCACATCAGAGTCGCGCTTCATTTAAATACGCTGCAGCAAGTCCTTAAAACCGAAACTTTTTGGTCCACGTCACACTTTTGCCAATTGACAGGCTGATCTTACTTATCGAAATTCCCATCTTAGACTGCACTCCGTCTTCAGGCCACAAGTGTTCCATAGGGGCCATCCGACCGTCGTGTCATCCTCAGTTGAGGATGCGGATAGGAGGGGCGAGTGGTCAGCACACCGCACTCCCAGTCGTTATGATGGTCGAAGCCGCTACTATTCGGTCGAGTAGCTCCTCAACTGGCATCACGAGGCTGAGTGCAAATATGGCAACAGCTCATGACGACCCAGATTGTCACCCATTCAAGTTCCAACCACGCCCGACAGCGCTTAACGACGGTGATCTGACGGGAACCGGTGTATCCACTGCGGCAAGGCCGTTGCCCATCTTAGACTGCGCCTCACTTTATTGCAGCATGGTGTGATAGTGTGGCCAGGTTTGACGATTCTGTGCTGAAAATTATTTCTTCAGATCCATTACATATCTGTTGCAGATAATGACAAGAGGCCTTGAAAGGGTCCTGTAGCCACCTTTCATTGCCAACTCTCGTAGTGGTCAAGTCGGCAAAGAGGTTTCCGCTACTTGTGAGAAATCCACCTGCGTTAGGTTGGTGGCGGAAATGGCATCCTGGGGTTTTCCGGTCCACGCGGAGCGTGGAAGAGGCTGGAGAAGCGGGAGGCAGTCTGCCGCCGATACGGAAAGCGTACACAGCTGTGCTCCAGTTCGAAGAAGGGTGAGTTGGACTGACCGCGTGGCGCGTTGTCACATAGAGAGGGGAGCTTTTAGCTTTTGGTCTCGAATTTCGTCTTATAAAGATTTACTTGCTGGGTTGCAGCAAGGAATGCAAGGCTTTTGTAGACTTTCAGTTTGATTCCCAATGCAGTCTTGACTTTGATCCGTGAGAGGAACGCAGCACAAAGGAGTTGCATATGTTGAAGTGCCCTCGGATCAGTGTGAATGTTTATGTGCCTACAACTGTGTGTGTATGCTTCTAATCTTTTCCGGATCTTGGTAATTTTTGTGTATTTGTGAATTTTCTTTGTCTCCTGAGATTAAAATTTGGCCACGGTCCATAGAAATTGTCTCCGCGGACCGAGTGGGCACGCGAGTCTGTTATGAAACGTATAGTACTTCTTAAGCAATTGTACATAGTTAGCATGCAACAGCGGTCTATAGATGCACTTCATCAATGTTTTAAGGAATAAATAATTTTGCCTTCAATCTTATCTTGTGTACCGATGTTACGTCGCCGTTACCTTCGCCATTTACCTTGTAGTTTTCCTTGTTGGCCCACCTATAGCGTTTCCATGTGCACAGGTGTAGTGATTAGTGTCCCTTTTTTTTTATCTGAAACAAATGCTCTGGAATAGATCGTGTTTTCGCGAATCTTGCTGCAGGCTGCACTTACGCATGGTGTTCACGCCCTATTTACTTTACTCAATATTTGATTCACGGGAAGAATGCCTGGATCATATTAATAACTACATCCCATTCTTTATCAATGACTTTACAATGAATGTTCTTTTGTGAGTTTTTCTTATTAATAAATTAAGTAATTTTCCGACTCAGTGCTACCTCTTCTTTGTCGTGTGGCTAGAGTCGGTGGCGACCCTATCTTTTATATTGATTTCAGTGTCAAATAGCATTTTCTTATTCAAAGTGCGCGTGGCTCTTTTAGCTATCTGGATATATTCAAAGGGCGCTTGATGCTTCTTGCACATAGCGTCCTTTTATTCACGCTACTTACAGCCTATATCATCATTGTGAGCTTGAGTCCATAGGGCTACAGTTCCATAGTGTACAATATGAAATACGTCACATTAACGTAAATAGTGGTTGAGCAAAAATATCGAGAGGAATCCACGATTGAAAATAAATGTAGATGCCAGACAATCCTGCTGTTTGCGCTGTTGTATTTCACCGAGGACGATATGTGTGCTACGTCGTGAACACGTTGTTCGTGTCGGTTGTAGCCAGGACAGTGCTAGGTGTAGTTTTCAGTGCATTATGTCGGAGCTAAATCAATTCGAATGTGGGAAAATTGTTGATAGTCCTATAGTGGGAGCATCCGTAACCAAGGGAGCCGAAGAATTTGGCGTTGCAAGAGGCGCTACATCGAAGATATATATGTTGCATAAATGGAAAGCAGAAAAAAATCGTCCGCTAATTCACAGTGCGGACAAAAAGGTACAAAAATGGTTCAAATGGCTCTGAGCACTATGGGACTTAACATCTACGGTCATCAGTCCCCTAGAACTTAGAACTACTTAAACCGAACTAACCTAAGGACATCACACAACACCCAGCCATCACGAGGCAGAGAAAATCCCTGACCCCGCCGGGAATCGAACCTGGGAACCCGGGCGTGGGAAGCGAGAACGCTACCGCACGACCACGAGATGCGGGCCAAAAAAGGTTCATTGAGTGATCTTGACGCACGGACACCGAATAGGATTTGCGACGAAAAATAAGACTACAGCTGCAAAAGTCACTACAGAACTTAATGTCACACTCGTGTATCCCCTCAGCCCCACATATACACAAAGGGAGCTCCATAAGCTGGGAATTGCGGGGTGAACTGAAATCCCTAAATGCCTCATCAGTGATGAAAATTCTAGTAACAGGAAAACGTGTTGCCGAAATCATAAAACCAAGACTATGGAAGAAAGTAATTTGGTCGGATAAGTCTTGTTTCACACTTTTTCCAACTTTCGAGATTAAACCCCAAGATTGAAACATGGCAGGAGTTCGGCGATGATTTCGGCAGCCAAGTCCTAGTATTCCATGGGCCCCTTGGGTTCTCTGCACGGTCACATTACTGACAAGGGTTACGTCACCATTTTGGCTGACCGGGTCCATCCCATTGTACAAAGTTTGTTCCCCAGTAGTGATGCTGTGTTGGAACACGACAGAACTCGTGTTCAAGCAACTGACATCGTCGAGGACTCGTCTTGTGAATTATCGCGTCTAACCTGGCCAGCAACGCCTCCAAGATCTCAATATTATTTAGCCTTTGCAGTCTACTTAGGAGAGAAGGATTCTGGATCACTATCCACCTCCATCATCGTTATCTGAACTTGACACTATTTTGCAGAAAGAACGGTATAAGATACTCTTGGAAGCCAAACAGGAACTGCAGTTTGCCCCTCCGAGACGACTGGGTGCTGTTTTGAATGCTAACGGGTTTCCAACATCGTATTGGGCATGGTAATGATTCGGGTTCTTGGTGTTTCCATATTTTTGTCACCCTTACATTTACGGATTATATTCGTCTACACAATGAACTACTCTGTGGCATTTTCGGTTCAATGACTAATACGTCTTACTTCAACGTTTGTTCTCATAAAATGAATTTTCGGAATGTTCTGATATCTTCTTCACGTATGGATTCGCCAGTGCTCCACCGATATGCGTCCATTATACACTGCGGAAACTTATTTCATCCATAAATAAAAGCGCAGCGCACAGGTCACAGATCATTCAACATTAATCGCCTTCTTCCTGCATTTGACGCATAATAAGGAGCACACCAGCTACGCCGTCACGTCAATCAACGTTTGTCTTCCGTCGCCTTTCTACCATTCGATTCCTCAATCTAGATAGTCAAAAAAACATACGTTGAACAACGACATCTCTTTCGTGTAAAATAAAAGCTGTACATTACACTACTTTTGAGATACGGACAATTTAATGTTTAATGGAATTTTTTATCAACTATAGTAACTTCAGAAATTATTTAAGCCTTTTACCTCCCTTGGGAGGGGGAAGATGTTGTTCAAATGTTCAAATGTGTGAAATCTTATGGGACTTAACTACTGAGGTCGTCAGTCCCTAAGCTTACACACTCCTAAACCTAAATTATCCTAAGGACAAACACACACACCCATGCCTCAGGAACGACTCGAACCTCCGCCGGCACCAGCCGCACAGTCCATGACTGCAGCGCCTTAGACCGCTCGGGGGAAGATGTTGATTGTACATTAGTTTTTCTGGAATCACCAATACGTAGTGAGTTTTCGCATCTGTAGGCCTACTGCAAATACACTGCGCAACAGAATCAATTATTCACTTTTCGAAACCACGTAATTGGTCTCCCGCTGCGAAGTAGAAGATCGAAACTTGGCTCGAAGGTGCTTACAACCTTGCTCTATAATGATGCAAAAGTGTGGCAGACGGGGACATCAACATCGCGCTCGCCGACGCTTCCAACACGAAGGAGTCGACACATGTCAAAAAACCCAAAGCTCATAAGTTCATGTGAGTTGTAAGATGGGCACCAGATTCCGCCACACTTCCGTCTGACACCACATTCCACACGAAGGGAAGTTCGTCACATCCCCGTTTACCCAATCTGACACACAGCTAATTATTCATTTTGATACCTCAGCGATGGTGGTCAGCAATGGGGTGCACATAGTAGAAATCGTTCGGTTTGGGTTATGGGTACAAGATGAAAACGTTTCAAACCCCCAGCGCTTAGAATCGACAAAAACTTGACATAAACATCGTTAATAAACCACCCGTTCCCTCGGGGCGTTGATTCCCACACATTTCATGATCTAAAACAACAGTTCGAAAATTCATCTCTTCTTTAAGGACTTAACGTAATCGTTACCCTTTGCAGTGAAATGGGACTGCAATTTTGCTCTGTTGCACAGAATCCAACCACTAGGGACCGTTCAAAACCATTCGAGAAAATTTCAACGTGATCCGAAGTATCCGAGGGTGCTTTGCTTTTTCAGCCCTCCTTTCTTCCCCTCCAACGGTGTAAAATTGTTGGCGGAGAGGGGGTGGAGGGGGAAGAAGTGCTTGCGACATTGACCATCCATTTCGTCAACATCCTTGGTGCCACCTGCCCACTTCGTCGAGCACTTTCATAATGTAGAGCCACTTTATAACTGTTTGGAAAACATCATGTGCAATATCAGCCGTTCCATTCTCTCTAACGTGATTTGTAATAAGACTGAATCGTCTACCAATTCTACTTGTTGAATGTTAAGTGAAGGTCATTCACATACATAAGGAATTGGAGTGGTCCCAAAATTGAAGTCTCTGGATACTTCCTCTGCGCCTTCTCCATAGTCACTAAATTTTCTAACCATCCAATATTGTTTGAATTATTTAGCACAACATTTGGCATTCGGTTGGTTAAACACGATTCAGACCAGTTGTGTGTAAAGCCATCAACTCTATAAAACTTGAGGTTTTGGTTTTGTAAGAGACTAACGTGACCCATACAATCAAACACCTTGGAAAGATCGCAAGAAAACCAACTGGTGATTTAATATTATTTAAGGCTGTTATTATTTGATGGGTGAATGTATATATAGCATTCTCAATCGAGAAAGCTATATAGAATGCAAACTATGATACGCAAAGCAAATTGTTTCCACTTAAGTGTGAGATTACTCTTGAGTACATTACTTTTTCCATTTTTTTTCAAAAAAAAGGAAATTGAACGAAAAATCTTTACGTCCGCTTTGTCACCTTTCCTATGAAGAAGTGTAACAGTTGCACATTTTTAACCTGTCAGGAAAAATTCCCTGTAGCAGTGTTGCACTGCGTATTATCACCAAGGACTTGAATTTTTAATTTCGAACAACTCTTCAAAACTCTGTTTGAAATTACATCAAGGTTTTGTATTTTAAAATATTTGTAATTCGATTAATTTCAGTGAAGGATGTTGACGCTGCTTCTAATTCCTTAAAGTTTTGTAGAATGACATTTTAAATACACTCCTGGAAATGGAAAAAAGAACACATTGACACCGGTGTGTCAGACCCACCATACTTGCTCCGGACACTGCGAGACGGCTGTACAAGCAATGATCACACGCACGGCACAGCGGACACACCAGGAACCGCGGTGTTGGCCGTCGAATGGCGCTAGCTGCGCAGCATTTGTGCACCGCCGCCGTCAGTGTCAGCCAGTTTGTCGTGGCATTCGGAGCTCCATCGCAGTCTTTAACACTGGTAGCATGCCGCGACAGCGTGGACGTGAACCGTATGTGCAGTTGACGGACTTTGAGCGAGGGCGTATAGTGGGCATGCGGGAGGCCGGGTGGACGTACCGCCGAATTGCTCAACACGTGGGGCGTGATGTCTCCACAGTACATCGATGTTGTCGCCAGTGGTTGGCGGAAGGTGCACGTGCCCGTCGACCTGGGACCGGACCGCAGCGACGCACGGATGCACGCCAAGACCGTAGGATCCGACGCAGTGCCGTAGGGGACCACACCGCCACTTCCCAGCAAATTAGGGACACTGTTGCTCCTGGGGTATCGGCGAGGACCATTCGCAACCGTCTCCATGAAGCTGGGCTACGGTCCCGCACACCGTTAGGCCGTCTTCCGCTCACGCCCCAACATCGTGCAGCCCGCCTCCAGTGGTGTCGCGACAGGCGTGAATGGAGGGACGAATGGAGACGTGTCGTCTTCAGCGATGAGAGTCGCTTCTGCCTTGGTGCCAATGATGGTCGTACGCGTGTTTGGCGCCGTGCAGGTGAGCGCCACAATCAGGACTGCATACGACCGAGGCACACAGGGCCAACACCCGGCATCATGGTGTGGGGAGCGATCTCCTACACTGGCCGTACACCACTGGTGATCGTCGAGGGGACACTGAATAGTGCACGGTACATCCAAACCGTCATCGAACCCATCGTTCTACCATTCCTAGACCGGCAAGGGAACTTGCTGTTCCAACAGGACAATGCACGTCCGCATGTATCCCGTGCCACCCAACGTGCTCTAGAAGGTGTAAGTCAACTACCCTGGCCAGCAAGATCTCCGGATATGTCCCCCATTGAGCATGTTTGGGACTGGATGAAGCGTCGTCTCACGCGGTCTGCACGTCCAGCACGAACGCTGGTCCAACTGAGGCGCCAGGTGGAAATGGCATGGCAAGCCGTTCCACAGGACTACATCCAGCATCTCTACGATCGTCTCCATGGGAAAATAGCAGCTTGCATTGCTGGGAAATGTGGATATACACTGTACTAGTGCCGACATTGTGCATGCTCTGTTGCCTGTGTCTATGTGCCTGTGGTTCTGTCAGTGTGATCATGTGATGTATCTGACCCCAGGAATGTGTCAATAAAGTTTCCCCTTCCTGGGACAATGAAATCACGGTGTTCTTATTTCAATTTCCAGGAGTGTATATTGTCTTACTTCTTCAACTAAACCATTTAATCCTATTTTTGCTGCTACATTTAGAAAGCGATTATTAAAAGTACTCACAGCTTAGTGTCATTCATCTTAATTTTTATAATATCTTACGCCCTGACTGACGGTCCTGCCTCGCATTTCATAATATGTCACGTAGTTTTAATTTCATCACCTGCATTATTGATTTCTGTCCGGACATATATACTTCTTGACATTTTAATGGTTTTCAATAAAGTAATGCAGTGTTCAAAATGATTTCGGGCTTGCAGCCGGTCATCGTAAACTTCATTGCACGATATTTCGGCTGGACAGCAGCCAGCCATCTTCAGGTGAGCCGAACGAGGACTGACGAAGACTTTTTTTTTTCTTTCTTTATTGTTATTTTCAAACCTGTTAACAGGCAAGCCAACAGCAGCATGCTACGCCGCTCATTGGTCTCAGAGACGAAGACGTTCTCCGCTCCAGCTCATATAGTGCGTTGATAGACACCGCCCAGCGGCAGCGCCCTCGCTGGTGGAACTGCAGTACTCAGCTGCCGTGGGTATTGTCGCTGGCCGCAGCTATCGAAGTCTTCTGGCGTCTTCGTCTCGAGCAAATTTTGGAGGTGACCGGATTCCATGCGTTATTCAATTGGTAACCACTGTCACGGATCATTAGATTTCCCGCAATGCGTATTTCAACTGATTCTTTGATAATGGAGTCCCAAAAAGTTGTTGCAGTGGCCAAAATCGAAGTTTTGTTGTGCTCCATTGAATGTCCGTTAGAAATACAATGTTCCGCAACTGCAGACTTACTGGGTTGCAGTAGGCGAGTGCAACGTTGATGTTCTGTACAACGCTCTTCCACTGTACGCATTGTCTGTCCTATATAGGCGATACCACATTGACACGGTATTTTGTAAATTCCCGCCTTCCGCAGTAACAAAGCATCCTTCACCGATCCCAGCAAATACGAAATCTTAGAAGGCGGACGAAAAACCACTTTCACATTAAAACGACTAAGAATCCTTGCTATCTTGAAGGAGATATTTCCGACAAAGGGAAGAAAAGCTAGGGACTTGGCTGGCGCGTCCTCCTCTTTATCCACTTCCAGGTTCCTGGCTCTAGTTGAGAAGGCCCTGTTAATTTCCCGGGTCGAGTACCCATTGTCTCTGAATACCGTCCTAAAATGTGTCAGTTCCTTAGGCAAAATCTCAGCATCCGACACTGTGTGTGCTCTGTGTACAAGGGCATTAAGTACACTCATGGTCTGGGATGGGTGATGGCAACTTGAAGAATGCAAATACAAATCAGTGTGAGTCGGCTTGCGATAGACAGAATGTCCCACAGTGCCGTCACTCTTCCGTTTAACCAAAACATCCAGGAATGGAAGGCAGCCATCTTTCTCTAGGTCCATAGTAAATCGAATATTCTCATGGATGTAGTTAAGATGATGAAAACACTCCATTAGCTTTTCTTCTTCGTGGGGCCACACTATGAAAGTGCCATCGACGTATCTCCAAAAAACAGTTGGTTTACAGACCGCTGATTCAAGTGCTCTCTCCCCAAAATCCTCCATAAAGAGGTTAGCCACCAGAGCAGACAGAGAGCTGCCCACGGCGACACCGTCAGACTGTTCAAAATATTCCTGGTTAAACATAAAATAAGTTGAGGAAAGAGTATGTCGAAACAAAGCAGTAATGTCCGATTCAAACTGTTGACCAACTAGAGTCAAGGAATCCGCAAGAGGTACTTTCGTGAAAAGGGAAACTACATCAAAACTCACCAGAAGATCCGAACTACTTAAGTGGAGAACCTCCAGTCTGTTAATAAAATCAGCAGAGTGCCTTATATGGTGTGAACATTTGCCAACAAATGGTCTCAACAAAGAAGCTAGATGTTTGGCTAAATCACATGTGAGTGCGTCAATATTACTCACTATAGGCCGTAAAGGCAGACCTTCTTTATGCACTTTAGGAAGACCATACATTCTCGGTGGTACGCTGCCATATGGTCTTAACCGCTTGATGGTCTCTGGAGCTAGCGAGGAAGAGTTCAAAAGTGCACACGTCTTCCGTTGCACACGTGCTGTTGGATCTTGATCAATTCTCCGATACATAGTATCATTAAGTAGACTATACATCTTCTCCAAATACAACCCACGAGGTAACAAAACGGTAGAGTTACCTTCATCAGCCTTAAGCACCACTATTTACGGATCTTCTCGAAGGTTCCGTAGCGCAGCCCTTTCTTCAGTGGTAATATTACTGCGTTGAGGAGGAGCTTTCAGAAGAACCCGACCAGTTTCCCTTCTTATTTCTTCAGCAGCGTCCATAGGAAGGCGACGTACAGCTTGTTCAACGCCACTTACGAATCTTATAAGAGGTACTACACTCGATGTAGGTGCAAAGTTAAGACCTTTGCCCAAAACCGACAGCGTCGCATCGTCTAAAATCTTCTCCGTGAAATTAACCACGGAACGTCGTGCAATGAAGTTTACGACGACCGGCTGCAAGCCCGAAATCTTTTTGAACAGTTGATTCGCCGGGAATATTTCAAATTTTACATCAAAGTAATGCAGTATTTTCTGTAGTACGCTAGTACTGTCGAATACTGAATTATTATGGCCTTTATATATATTTTCCTCTTTCTTTTATATGATATTTTAATTCCGTTAGTTATCCATAGTTTACCTTTTCCTTTTTTATATTGATCATTGTGATAACATTTTAGGAAAGCTGCCTTCAAATATTGACGCAGTTACCACGGAATAAATTGAATTTGGCATTCGCATCTCTTTCTTTATGTATCTCATCACACGTTACCTCATTTAACTTACTCTCAAAACATTGTATACTGTTCTCATTCATAAGCCTCACTCCTTTTTATGAAACTGCCTCAGGTGTGATGAGTGCCAAACAGTTTATTTTCATTAATTGTGCATCATTACCAGATAGTCCATTAACAGTTTCAACCTGAGCATTGCCTACAAAAATGTTATCTATGAGTGTCCTCTTGCTGCACATGAGTTAGAAAATAGGCTACTGGATTTAAACATCCAAATAATTATTCTAGTTTATTTTTCCTGTCAAGATCTTTTAAGGCATCTACACTGAATCTCCACAAATTGTTAGCTCTTTCTTCTTGTCTGAGAGGTATCTCAATAACGCATCTTAATTTCCCATAGATGATTGAAAGTTACCTAGAGGGAATCTGTAGGCTGTTTCAGTTATAAGATAATTATTCTGCAGTAACAATTCATAAGCAATATTTTTATCTTTGTGACTAACTTTTAGATATTTTGCAACTCCTCTTTTTCCATTTTAGCTCTATATGAAAATAATGCTAGTCTATAATACCTGATATTTAACTTCTCCGTCCCTGTGTTTATGTGGTGTTCAGAAAGACACAGATCATCCACCACTTCAGAATTTTCCACATTTTCTAGGAATACAAGAAGCTTAATTATGATGAAACAAATTCAATCCTCTAACGTTCTGATGAAACAAATTGATTTCATTTTTCTAAAACTGTTGCACATACTACGGCCGTGTTCTTTTCTAATTTATTTCAATACTCTCTGTCTATAGCTTCACTCTAAACTTAAAACTGTGACCCTCTGACTCCAGTAATCACAGCGGTTTTGTCTTGTGAAAAATGTTCACTTAATGTTCCTTTCCGTCTCCCATTCCGGCGCAGGCCACGATATGTGTATTCCCATCTCCGAAGTACAGTGACATAGATACGAGACCGTATTTCAGTCACAATCAATCCGCACAACTCTTTGTTAACACCGCTTACAGCCCTGTTAACGCAGGGTTGGTTATGGCGCCGTAAAACCTCTACAAACCTCACACGAGTGTGTACTTTTGGTACTCTTATTTCCTCTAGGGCACCTTTAATGACGTATTCAAAGTTGCTCGCCAGGCTGTTTCCTGCTCCTCCTACAGCAAGTACACCATCATCTCCATCAAAATCTCTGGACAAGGCCCCTATGTTATCTGTCACCTGGCTAAGCTTGTCATTAGGTTTCACGATACTTGTGGCCTGATATTCTACTCATAGCTCCTGTGGCATTTGGGTTACACCTCTCCCGTGACTGCTACACTAGTAACAAGAACCTCTTGTTTCTACGTGACTTTTCTGCTCTCCTAGTCGCAAAGTCGTGTCTATGATTCTGCTGCACTCTACGTAGCTTAAAAATCGATTGAGGGTCTTCTCTTGTATCAGAAAACAAGTCAAACTGATTACTAACCGGAATCTGAAATGTTATTTCTCAGGCTTCCTCCTTTTGCCAGTTACTTGTTACCTTCTCCCAGATCCCACTGTCCTTTTCGCTTTCAACCTGTCTCTTATAATTCTCCCTGCAGGACAGAAATCTTTCTTCCTCGAAACACGACTTTCTTGTCTCGGCTACATAATCTATAGCTCCATGGAAAAGACTCATCTGACTCTTTATTGACGTCCTCACCGCATTCACACCAATGAAACACCAACACACAGTCCTGACAAATTCCTCCTATACAAATTAAGCTACGACAACGTCCACATTTGTCACACAAGACGCTACTTTTAAAGGAAACTAAAAACAGTGCAAAAAACTTAAAATTGTTAAAAGATGAGTTATACAGCTAGCTTCTAGGTAAATATGTAAAACACGAGAATGTAAACAACACACAAGTGTTCGCTGAAGGTAAGTTTTAGGTAGCAGGAGACACGAAGTGAACGGAAGTTAAAAATCTCGATATTTTCGAGCAAGTCTGAAACAGCCGCAATCAATAAATCATGTAAAACACTGTCATGAGGACTAAACAGCACCTAATGACTAGAGGCTCTGTCTCTGAGCACTATGGGACTTAACTGCTGAGGTCATCAGTCCCCTAGAACTTAGAGCTACTTAAACCTAACTAATCTAAGGACATCACACACATCCATGCCCGAGGCAGGACTCGAACCTGCGACCGGAGCGGTCGCGCGGTTCCAAACTGTAGCGCCTAGAACCGCTCGTCCACACGGCCGGCAATGACTAGAGGGTGGGCTAATGTAACGTAAGTTTGTAAAGACACGACCGAACGTCAGTTTTATAACACAGAAGAGACAAAACGGAACAATACTAGATGAAACACATTTATAAAATAATATTACACAGGCACTATTCGGAATTTACGGGAAGCACTACAACGTATCCTAAATTTCACAAACACATTTAGTAAGGCTGTAGTAGATTGTTCATGGCTGCTCGGTGGATATAGTTAACCTTAGGCATTCAAATGTAGTCATTATTATGTAATGCCTTAGGATTTTTTAGAAATAGAAGTGTAATTTCAGTTTTATTTGATACAGACGGATAACAAGTCAGTGTTATCGTTCAGTAACAGACGTAAATTTTGTTTCAGAGTTGGTGAGTTAGGCTGCCGCTGAAGCTTAACTGAGCTCACAGACAAGGTATGCCGCAGAAGTTAATTAAATCTGTACCTGCGGCGGTCAAACACGAATGTTTGTTGCTTTAAAGAGAGGCTCCAGCACACCTCTAAAGGACAGACGGTGCTCCAATATTATCCAAACATTTGTCAAGCGTCTAGGAAAAATAGTTTACATTTTATTTCACTTTAAGGCTTTTTTCATATACTAATGGGATTTGAACGTCTTCATTTCTTATAACACACGTTGACAGCTGGTATTAGTAATATTTTAATTTCATTGTTCCTAAGGTAACGATAAGAAATATGGTGCAGTCTGGGACAGTGGAGACAGGTTATATTAGTAATAGATCACACTGTATGTGAGATGAAGTATTACAGAACACTAAATTACCGTCCCACGAGTAGACTTCTACTAACAGTGCAACGCTAACGACGACGTTTAGAGTGAGGCCTCGCCCGGGAAGCGTGGAATGCTGATCAACGGTCACGGCGGTGACTGAAAGAACTCTGATGACAGAACGATACATCATGGCCAACGTGATTCCCCACGTATTACCTCTCACGCGAACGTATGGTGATGTCAAATTTTCAACACGACAATGCTCGTCAACAGGTCATATCCGTCTCTGTGAACAGTCTGATAGATGTTGAGGAACTACCGTGGCCGGCAAGAACCCCTTGGTCCGTCCCCAATAGAACCTGTGTGGAACGAGGTCGGACGTCAACTCTGCCCCAGTGCTGGTGTCAATGATATCAAGCACCAGTTACAGTAGATGTGGGTTAGTTTGCCTCAAGAGCGGATATAAAGGTTTTATAATACTGTTTCCAGCCGAATCACTGCATGCCTCTGGGACAGGGAGAGGAGGAGTGTGCAACGTCATACTGATAAGTACCCTCATATCGAAGTTATTTGCAAATTTGACGAATTTATAACGCTGATATACACTGAATCGCCAAAGAAACTGGTATGGGTATGCGTATTCAAATAAAGAGATATGTAAACAGGCAGAATACGGCACTGCGTCGACAACGCCCATATAAGACAACAAGTGTATGGCACATGTATGCTGCTAAATGTCAAGTTGTCAAGATTTAAGTGACTTTCAATGTGGTGGCACAGTCGACGCACGAGCGATGTGACAGAGCATCTCCGAGGTAGCGATGAACTAGGTATTTTCCCGTACTACCATTTCATGAGTGTACCGTAAATATCAGGAACCGGTAAAACATCAAACCTCGGACATCGCTACTGCCGAAGAAACATCCTGCAAGAACAGGACCAATGACGACTGAAGAGTATCGTTCAACGTGAGAGAAGTGTAACCCTTCCGCAAATTGTTGCAGATTTCAGTGTTGGGCCATCAACAAGTGCCAGCATGCGAACCATTCAACGAAATATCGTCGATATGGGCTTTCGGAGGCGAAGGCCCACTCGTATACCCTTGATGACTGCACGATACAAAGCTTTACGCCTCGTCTGGGACTTGGACTGTTGATGACTGGAAACATGTTGCCCGGTCGGACGAGTCACGTTTCAAATTGTATCGAGCGGATGGATGTGTACGGGTATGGAGACAACCTCATGAATCCATGGACACTGCATGTCAGCAACGGATTTTTCATGCTTGTGCAGGCTCTGTAATGGGGTGGTGCGTGTGCAGTTGGAGTGATATCGGACCCCCGATACGTCTACATACCACGCTGACAGGTGACACGTATGAAAGCATCCTGTCTCATCACCTACATCCATTCATATCCATTGAATCCATTGAGCATTCCGACGGACTTGGGGAATTCCAGCAGGACAATGTGACACCCCACACGTAGAGAACTGCTACAGATTCACTCCAGGAACATCCTTCTAAGGTTAAACACTTCCACTGGCCACTGAACTCCCCTGATGTAAACATTATTGAGCATACCTGGGATGCCTTGGAACGTGCTGCTCAGAAGAGTCCTCCACTCCCTCGTACTTTTACGGATTTAAGGAAAGCCCTGCAAAATTCATGGTGTTATTTTCCTCCAGCTCTACTTTAGACATTAGTCGACTCCATGCCACGTCGTGTTGCGGCACTTCTTCGTGTTCGCGGGGGCCGTACAAGATATTAGGCAGGTATACCAGTTTCTGTTGAAAGGCCAGTATCTGTTGAGAGGCAAGACAAACGTGTGGTTCCTGAAGAGGGGCAGTAGCCTTTTCAGTAAATGCAGGGGCAACAGTCTAGATGACTGACTGATCTGGCCTTGTAAAATTAACCAAAACGACCTTGCTGTGCTGGTACTGGGAACGGCTGAAGCAAGGGGAAACTACAGCAGCAATTTTTTCCCGAGGGCATGCAGATTTACTTGGATAAAATATTTCGGAAGTAAAATAGTCCCCCATTCCGATCTCCGGACAGGAACTACTCAGGAGGACATATTTATCAGGAGGAATAAGACGTCTGTCAGGTGAATACAGGGTAATAAATACAAAGTCAGATTGGGGTAATGCAGGAGTAGGTTTAATAATGAATAAAAAATAGGAGCGTGGGTGAGCTACTACAAACAGCATAGTGAACGCATTATTGTATCAATGATAGAGACGAAGTCCTCGCCCACCACAGCAGTACAACTTTATATGCCAAATAGCTCCGCAGATGATGAAGAGATTGATGGAATGCATGATGAGATAAAAGAAATTATTCAGATAGTGAAGGGAGGCGAAAATTTAATGGTCATGAGTGACTGGAATTCGATAGTAGGAAAAGGAAGAGAAGGAAAAGTAGTAGGTGAATGTGGACTGGAGGGGTAAAGAATGAAAGAGGAAGCTGCCTGGTAGAATTTTGCACAATGCGTAACTTAATCATAGCTGACACTTGGTTCAAGAATCATGAAAGAAGGTTGTATACATGGAAGAGGCCTGGAGACACTGGAAGGTTTCAGATAGATTATATAATGGTAAGACAGAGATTTAGGGACCAGGTTTTAAACTGTAAGCAATTCCAGCGACAGATGTGGACTCTGACCACAATCTATTGGTTATGAACTGTAGATAAAAACTGGGGAAACTGCAAAAAGGTGGGGATATAAGGAGATGGAACCTGGATAAACTTACTAAACCAGAGGTTGTAGAGAATTTCACAGAGAGCATCAGGGAACGTCTGATAAGAAAGGGGGAAAGAAATACAGTAGAAGAAGAATGGGTAAATTTGAGAGATGGAATAGTGAAGGCAGCAGAAGATCAAGTAGGTAAAAAGACGAGGGCTACTAGAAATCCTTGGGTAACAGAAGATATATTGAATTTAATTGATGAAAGGAGAAAATATAAAAGTGCAGTAAATGAAGCAGGCAAAAAGGAATACAAACGTCTCAAAAAGGAGATCGAAAGGAAGTGCAAAATGGCTAGGCATTGATGGCTAGAGGACAAATGTGAGGATGTAAGGGCATATATCACTAGGGGTAAGATAGATACTGCCTACAGGAAAATTAAAGAGACCTTTGGTGAAAAGAGAACCACTTGCATGAATATCAAGAGTGCAGACGGAAACACAGTTCTAAGCAAAGAAGGAAAAGCAGAAAGGTGGAAGGAGTATATAGAGGCCCTATATATGGGCGATGTACTTAAGGACGATATAATGGAAATGGAAGAGGACGTAGATGAAGATGAAATGGGAGACAGAGCACTGAAAGTTCTAAGTAGAAACAAGGCCCCAGGAGTAGACATCATACCATCAGAACTACTGATAGCCTTGGGAGAGCCAGCACTGACAAAACTCTACCATCTGGTGAGCAAGATGTATGAACAGACTAAATACCCTCAGACTTCAAGAAGAATATAGTAATTCCGATCCCAAAGAAAGCAGGTGCTGACAGATGTGAAAATTACCAAACTGTCAGTTTAATAAGTCACGGCTGAAAAATACTAACACGAATCCTTTACAGACGAATGGAAAAACAGGTAGAAGCAGATCTCGGGGAAGATCAATTTGGATTCCGTAGAAATGTTGGAACACGTGAGGCAATACTGACCTTACGACTTATCTTAGAAGAAAGATTAAGGAAAGGCAAACCTACGTTTGTATCATTTGTAGACTCAGAGAAAGCTTTTGACAATGTTGACTTGAATACCCTCTTTAAAATTCCTATGGTGTCAGGGGTAAAATACAGGGAGCGAATGGCTGTTTACAATTTGTAAAGAAACCAGATGTCAGTTATAAGAGATGAGGTGTATGAAAGGGAAGCAGTGGTTGGGAAGGGAGTGAGACAGGGTTGTAGCCTACCCCCGATGTCGCTCAATCTGCATATGAGCAAGCAGTAATGGAAACAAAAGAAAAATTCTTCATGGATAAGAAATAAAAACATTGAAGTTTGCCGATGACACTGTAATTCTGTCAGAGACATCAAACGACCTGGAAGAGCGGTTGTACGGAATGCACAGTGTCTTGAAAGGAGGATATAAGATGAACATCAACAAAAGCAAAACGAGAATAATGGAATGTTGTCGAATTAAATCGGGTGATGCTGAGGGAATTATTAGGAAATGAGATGCTTAAAGTAGTAAATGAGTTTTGCTACTTGGGGAGAAAAATAACTGATGATGTTCGAAGTAGAGAGGATATAAAATGTAGACTGGCAATGGCAAGGAATGCCTTTCTGAAGAAGAGACGTTTCTGAAAGTATTTGTATGGAGTGTAGCCATGTATAGAAGTGAAACATGGACGATAAACAGTTCAGACAAGAAGAGAATAGAAGCTTTCGAAACGTGGTGCTACAGAAGAATGCTGAAGATTAGATGGGTAGGTCACATAACTAATGAGGAGGTATTGAATAGAATTGGGGAGAAGAGGAGCTTGTCGCACAACTTGACTAGAAGAAGGGATCGATTGGTAGGACATGTTCTGAGGCATCAAGGGATCACCAATTTAGTATTGGAGGACAGCGTGGAGGGTAAAAGTAGTAGAGGGAGACCAAGAGATGAATACACTAAGCAGATTCAGAAGGATGTAGGTTGCAGTAGGTACTGGGAGATGAAGAAGCTTGCACAGGATAGAGTAGCATGGAGAGCTGCATCAAACCACTGTCTGGACTGAAGACCACAACAACAACAACCAGTTTCTTTGGGTCTTCAGTGTAACATCACACACATTCTCTTTACGTGAACAGTCATTTCGTTTCGTCTACGATATCTGTATGCAGTGTATACGCAGTGACGTATTGGAGTGGTATTCTATCCTCTTTCGATTTACTACATTATTCATGTTCCTGAATAGCTACATATGCACTGCAGACGCTTATACCCGGAAGACAAATGGAATCCTGTGCAGTGGGATTCCGTGGTAATGTTTCATGGATGACGGAAAAGGGAAAGTGTATCAAAGTCAGGTAAAGGAGTTTGATCCGCAAACGACAGAGTCGAAAAAAATTCTTCTGATACCCCTAACAGTGGAGTACATGTGCCAGTATTGTTATTAGTAAGATCGTAAGGTTGGCAATTTTCAGAGGTTTCAGTGTGGAGCAAAACATGAAAACAAATTCCAGTAAATATATTCTCTAAAATGCATACCCTAAGAGCCGTAAGCACTTGTCCGGTGGACGAAATATGTTTCACAGTAGCAAAGAGAACAGGTGCTCATAGCTCCTGAGGTATGCATTTTAGGACCTTTGTTTCCTAGATCTTTTTTATCTTCTTTTGGTCCATACTACCATCTCTGAAACTTGCCTAACCTACAGTTTTGGCAACAACAGTTACGGTGGATATAGCCTATTCCACTATCAGAGGTACGAGAAAAATTTTCGCTTATAACTTTCGAGTTGTTCGTTTCCGGAGCAGGGTCCCTTACATCAAATTGATATCTTTACCCTTCTCCTTTATTCCTGAAAGTCGGTAACATAGTCAAGGAATCAGCCTGTATGTGGACAAGACGTAAGAAGAGGAAATATTTGTATTACGTAGGAAAAACGAAGTGGTAACGCGGTGTGTCAGAGAGAGTCAGTTCTTCGGTAATCTACACAGAAGGAACTTCGTACATCTAAACGTGCTGGGTAGTCTCTCTGAGAGCTACAGCAAGGAACAGTAAACCGCAAGGAAAATTTTCTGCTAGTTGCGATTTTCAGTAGAAGCTGATCGTGAAGAAACATTCGTTTGGCCTCAAAAAAACCCATATGGAAAAGGGTCGTCAACTGACTACTTGGAGACCCGCAATTAACAAACAAAAATGAATATCAAGCTTTTTATTTACGTAGCCTACATATTTTAATAATACTTTAAGCGCACAGACACGAGTCCGAGAACTCCAGTCTCAGCATCGGACATCCAGTGAGAGCAGTAAACACAGGATTCTAAATCATTCTACGCAAGTATGTGACAGGGGTTTAGTTATTTCTTCATCAGTTTTCTGTACACAAAATACTTTGCAGAGTTCACTTAAATTCTACTGTACGAATACCTCAGTCGACCGCGTGCGGCGCACGAGACCCATTTTCTTATATATCTCTATGCACAGGGAGAAATTTCTCCCAAATAGTATGGCAGCTGCTGTGAAACTTTTCTCTGTATACACACTCGTCTGTCTCGACTCTACACCGTACGTTACAAGCACGTCTGCAACCAGTCATGAACAGTAATCTGCTTCACTAAGAACACTCCACACCTTCCGATTCAGCAGGAAGATGTTCGTTATGTCACATAAAATATTTACAACAGCTGCCTTATACTCACTCCTCATTCCACGACCTCGTTTCACATGAAACATTCATTTAAAACGGTAGGTTCATATCACCAGAGAGGCTAGAAACACCGTCCCTATAATTTGAGTCACACTGTACACTTGTATACATTGGAAAATCTTTGTTTAGTGTCTCAAAATATGTCAAACAGGAGACTCACCAAGAAAAATGAAACAATTTCTCCGACTGCGGAAGCAAATCAGCCGTCCATGGGGTGTGCAACGGCTCCACCCTGAAACAGAAGGAAAAGAGCTTAGAGTTGACCGTCTTGTTGCCGTAATGGTCATTAGAGTCATAAGACGAATTCAGACGGGAGGGGGGGGGGGGGGGTAGAGCGGGGAAGGAAATTGTCCGTGACATTTTTCGTAGAACCATGCCAGTATTTTCCTTACGTTACTGCTAATTAGCCGGGGATTTGAACATCTGTCCTGCAGAAAGCGAGTCCAATGTCTTAATTACTGATCCCGTTTCCTCCGTGGATCTGTTCGAGCTTTCCACGTATGCGGTTCTGGCAAAGCTTGAAAACTATTTTGCATTCCGGTCAATCTCAGCTGTTGAGATGAACGATGCTAGGAAGAACTCTGTTAACAGCTGGTAAAATAGTTGTTTATTAAAACATAACCGGTTTCGCGACCTAAAGCCACATCATCATCAGGTGCAACCACATGGTAAAAAGCAAAGAACAGCATCATCACATTTTGTGTGTATTCAAATTAATAAAGGAATGTCGAAAATATACTCACAACATTAAGCTCCTATCCAGTGAATGTCATCAATAATATGGCGTGCTAAAGATAACGAAAACGTGCTCCATTCTTTAAAATTTGCCTGCATCTATAAAGAAAAAAAGGAAACATATTTTGTAGCGAGCGGACACTAAAAGACTGTAAATACGAGCCGGATTGGCGATGAAAAATTGTCACTGCAAACATGGTCAGTCGTGGCAATATGCAAGCTTCAGATAATTTAAGCCTTTCCAGGAAGCAACCATGATCTGGCACTTACTAGGATCAAAGAGAAAATGCGCATTTAGTGCTTCTAAGGACTTATGTGATATACCGAGCGAGGTGGCGCAGTGGTTAGCACACTGGACTCGCATTCGGGAGGACGACGCTTCAATCCCGCGTCCGGCCATCCTGATTTAGGTTTTCCGTGATTTCCCTAAATCGATCCAGGCAAATGCTGGGATGGTTCCTTTCAAAGGGCACGGCCGACTTCCTTCCCCGTCCTTCCCTAATCTGATGAGACCGATGATCTCGCTGTTCGGTCTCTTTCCCCAAACAACCCAACCCCAACTTACTTGATAGCAGAAAGTAAGCTAACGTCGTAGAATCCCTGAGAAGAACTGGAATACCTTAGCAACGTAGACGCATGTGGAAAAACACAGAGAAAATTAAAAACGAAAACTCAACATATAAATGTTTTCAGTGCAAGGCTTGTTTTAAGCGATCAACGTTATTGCTTAACTTTTATGTCTAAAAAGCAATGAATGACGCGAAAGGTTATTTTAGATTAGGGACTGTAAGGTAACCATATCTTCAGAAACCTTCGATGTCACCTTACATTTTATTAATTTAAAACTAATTAAAACTTTGTTTGGGTAAAAAGGAAAATAGATTCATCCCGAACTCAGTCTCAGTTATAGGTAGTAGTCTGATGAGAAAAAGAACCGATTAGAATCGGAAATTCTTTGTCATAATATTGTTCTCGTCGGCAAATAACATTAGGCCATGTGGTGCAACCGGTGCAAAGCATAGCCTGCGAAGCAAGGACTTGAAAGTAGTAGATGGAACGCTAAGCTAGCGTCACAACATCACAGAAGCAGAATGGCCTTGAATGTTCGGAGTGGCGTACAAAAGAATGAATCGTGACGAAAGATAAGGGAGTGCTGAGGAAAGGCTGAGAAAGTTAGCAATTTTTAAAACAGAATACTGAGGGCATAGCATCGGCGTGACTATGGAATAAAAAAGTTACCGAACAAGCCTAATTTCAACAAACTGCTGGAAATGGTGAAATAATGTGGTGCAACCAATGGTAATGTTGTCTCATAGCGGGTGGAGGCCAAAAACAAATTGGGGAAAGTGATAATTTAGGTCTGTCACTTCATTTAATCACCTGCCTACGATTCATCTTCAGAAAATATCTATGCACTCAAGTGGAGCTCAACATCATCTTCAAGATCAGATTAGATGTACGTGTAAAGGAAAACGTATTTAAAGAAAAACAGACACAAGAACACCTTTTCAAGATAATGATGCGAGAATTTCAGAGATCAAGATTATTGTGCGCATTTTTCCCTATTTAGTCAGAATACACCAAACGAACAATTATGAAAATACATTGCGAAAGTAAGAATGTAGAAAACCAGCATTTAAAAAATCAAAACCAGTAACAACAGAGTAGACCCATTACACTTGGCATCCAGTGCCAGGGTTTTAACAGAAAGGAACGGTAGAAAAGGTTATAACGAAAGCGCACATTACAGAACCCACTCGGATGAACCGAAACATCACGGACACAGCCCTTATTCAGTGATAACTGGCAGCACTGCAGGCTCGTGGAGCTGTAAGAGTAGTATACAACCGGAGCTGAACGAATAGGATTTCATTCCAGCTACGATATGGAGCCTAGTCGATCAAGACCAAAAAGATCGAATAAGAGAAAAATTCGTGCAGTCGCAAATTTTGTACAGTACTAGGAGGGAAGGCCATAAACCACTTACTAAATTTCCTGACCGGTGGTGTGTAAATTTTAGGTTGGAGTTGGGGAGTTGAAACATCACTTTTAACTCGACATCAGTTTAACTTGATCTGCGTCCCTTAGTCATGGATGTCTAATTCACGTCGACCACGCTAAATTGGAGGGCGACTATGTCCCCATAGTCTGCGAGCGGCCTATTGAAGCTCGGCTTCAAGGTGCGGGAACTCGCCATCATCTCATCTCGTCCAGGATACTATCTTCGTGTTGTGGACCTTCAGGATTCTCGAGAGGATGACGGCACAGCGCACGATGCCCAGGGTCGGCATTGAGTAGAGTGCTGGTCTTTCCTCCCTGACTCCTGGGGACTCTATAGCAGGAGCAATTCCATTTTTATTCCAACTTCTCTTTGATAATTTTAATACCGCGACTTCTAGCGAAAATGTTTCCTAGTATAAAATTAAACTACATTAAATTTCCTACAAAAAAGTTCCTATTCATTTTATCTCTGGACTTATAGTTTACGCGTTGCAGGGGATGAAAAAATAGCAAATAATTAGTTTCAATGGTAGAAAATTAAAGTTCAGTTTTAAATGACGAGGTTTAAGTACTAATATAACATGTTTGCAACACATCTAAGTACAGTAGAGCTGTATTAAGGTATAAACTGTGTTATGGGGATGCAATAGGTTGGGGTGGATGGGAGGAGGGGGTCGTATGCGGGAAGGCAGGTCCTCGGTTGCGTTCATGCATTGTCCTCCTTCGTAGATCTGAAAACTGAGCAGCGAGTATACAAGACCCCACTTTCTCTACTACATTACGTCACAAGAAGCAGGTACAAGGTGATTCACAAACTTATACCGACTCTTCCGCTTCTCGTCTTATGAACCACTAGCGACGCAGTGCACAAGTAAGCGCGAGGGCGTTTATTTTCCACTAAGTGCGTTAGCTGGAATCCAAGTATGAGTTACTAACAATACTGACGCATATGGACAGACTCTACGGAAATCTCTGAACATTGTTCTATACTGCTAGATGTGGAATGGATGATTCATGCTATACTGCAGTTGTAGTGTTCTTCTGGGATAGTTGAGTTCCTCACCGCAACTGTAGCTCCCCTTCATGTTTACAGAGAAACTATACCTCCCCGGCATTCCATATCCCGTTCTCTGACGTGATTAGACGAAACTTCACCGAGATGTTTCATTGTGGAGATATTTTTAGTTTTTTTTAATTGAGTAGTGTTAAGAAAGTTCTAATGTAAAACACGATCCTATAAACAGTGGCTGAGATGTTTTCAAGTTGTAAGTATGATGTTGTCAGTTACTTACAATGAGGTGACGAAAGTCACGGGATAGCGATATGCACATATACAGATGGAGGTAGTATCGCACACACAAGTTATAAAAGGCCAGTCCATTGGCAGACCTATCATTTGTACTCAGGTGACTCATATGAAAATATGTCCGCTGCAATTATGGCCGCACAACGGGAATGAATATACTTTGAACGTGCAATGGTACTTGGAGCTAGGCCCATGGGATATTCCATGAATATGCTGAAATCATTCAGCAATTCATTATTCAGACATCCACCGGATCAAGTGTGTATCGAGAATACCAAACCTCGGGCACTTCCTTTCACCACGGGCCACGGAGCAAGCAGTGGCCGGCAGCCTTCTCTGAACGACTGAGAGCAGTGGCGTTTGCGTAGAGCTTTCAGTGCTAATAGACAAGCAACACTGCGTGAAACGACCACAGGGATCAATGTGGAACGTACGAGGCACGTATCCCTTAGGACAGTGCGATTAAATTTGGCGTTAATGGGCTATTGCAGTGGATGACCGACGCTAGTGCCTTTTCTAACTGCATGACATCGCTTGCTGTGCCTCTCCTGGCCCATGTGACCATATCGACTGGACTCTAGGCTACTGGACAACTGTGGTCTTGCCAGATGAGACACAATTTGAGCTGGTAAGCTGATTGTAGGCTTCGAGTGTGGCGTAGACCCCACGAAGCTATGGACCCAAGTTGTTACTAGGGCACTGTACAACCTGGTGGTGGCTGTACAATGGTGTGGGCTAATGTTTACATGGAAAGGACTGGGTTCTCTGGTCCATCTGTACCGATCATTGACTCGAAATGGCTATTTCCGGCTACTTGGAGACAATTTGGAGCCATTCTACGATGGAATTTTTATGGATGACAGCTAACTGTATCACTGGGTCACAATTGTTCGCGATTGATTTGAACAACACTCTGGACGATTCAAGGAAGTGATTTGGCCACGCAGATCACCAGACATGAATCCCACCTAAACATTATGGGATCATCGAGAGGGCAGATAGTGCACAAAATGTGGCACCGGCAACTCTTTTGCAGTTGTGGACGGCTATAGAGGCAGCCAGGCTCAATATTTTTGCAGAGGACTTTCAACGACTTGTTGAATGCGTGCCACGTCTAGTTGCTGCATTATGCCGGGTAGAAAGAGGTGCGCACTATATTAGGAGGTATTCCATGACTCTCAGTGTATATTCTTATGAGGTCCTACTGAAAGCTAATAATGCGTCTTACGACTCTGTACTGAAGAGAGATGGCCTGTATATGACGTAGGTGGCATTCTTCTATTTTATTCGTCTACGTTCAAACACACTCTCAGCATATGTGACATGCTATATACGGGGTGTTACAAAAAGGTGCGGCCAAACTTTCAGGAAACATTCCTCACACACAAATAAAGAAAATATGTTATGTGGACATGTGTCCGGAAACGCTTACTTTCCATGTTAGAGCTCATTTTATTACTTCTCTCTAAATCACATTAATCATGGAATGGAAACACACAGCAACAGAACGTACCAGCGTGACTTCAAACACTTTGTTACAGGAAATGTTCAAAATGGCCTCCGTTAGCGAGGATACATGCATCCACCCTCCGTCACATGGAATCCCTGATGCGCTGATGCAGCCCTGGAGAAAGGTGTATTGTATCACAGCCGTCCACAATACGAGCACGAAGAGTCTCTACATTTGGCACCGGGGTTGCGTAGACAAGAGCTTTCAAATGCCCCATAAATGAAAGTCAAGAGGGTTGAGTTCAGGAGAGCGTGGAGGCCATGGAATCGGTCCGCCTCTACCAATCCATAGGTCACCGAATCTGTTGTTGAGAAGCGTACGAACACTTCGACTGAAATGTGCAGTAGCTCCATCGTACATGAACCACATGTTGTGGCGTACTTGTAAAGGCGCATGTTCTAGCAGCACGGGTAGAGTATCCCGTATGAAATCATGATAACGTGCTCCATTGAGCGTAGGTGGAAGAACATGGGGCCCAATCAAGACATCACCAACAATGCCTGCCCAAACGTTCACAGAAAATCTGTGTTGATGACGTGATTGCACAATCGCGTGCGGATTCTCGTCAGACCACACATGTTGATTGTGAAAATTTACAATTTGATCACGTTGGAATGAAGCCTCATCCGTAAAGAGAACATTTGCACTGAAATGAGGATTGACACATTGTTGGATGAACCATTCGCAGAAGTGTACCCGTGGAGGCCAATCAGCTGCACACGCTGTACATGGTACGGAAACAACTGGTTCTCCCGTAGCACTCTCCATACAGTGACGTGGTCAACGTTACCTTGTACCTCAGCAACTTTTCTGACGCTGACATTAGGGTTATCGTCAACTGCACTGAGAACTGCCTCGTCCATTGCAGGTGTCCTCGTCGTTCTAGGTCTTCCCAGTCGCGAGTCATAGGCTGGAATTTTCCGTGCTCCCTAAGACGCCGATCAATTGCTTCGAACGTCTTCCTGTCGGGACACTTTCGTTCTGGAAATCTGTCTCGATACGAACGTACCGCGCCACGGCTATTGCCCCGTGTTAATCCATACATCAAATGGGCATCTGCCAACTCCGCGTTTGTAAACATTGAACTGGCTGCAAAACCACGTTCGTGATGAACACTAACCGGTTGATGCTACGTAGTGATGTGCTTGATGCTAGTACTGTAGAGCAATGAATCGCATGTCAACAGAAGCACCGAAGTCAACATCACCTTCCTTCAATTGGGCCAACTGGCGGTGAATCGAGGAAGTACGGTACATACTGACGAAACTAAAATGAGCTCTAACATGGAAATTAAGCGTTTCCGGACCCATGTCCACATAACATCTTTTCTTTATTTGTGTGTGAGGAATGTTTCCTGAAAGTTTGGCCGTACCTTTTTGTAACACCCTGTATTGGCCTGCAAAGTTGGAAATGCTTTCCTACGTGCTTGTTCCGCGTTATGACGTCAGAAACATGACACGCTCGATGCTCAACACCCGAATGCACGGTCCATGTGCCGACAGCTTAAGGCCTGCAAGGGCAATTGATCAGTTATTCATTTGTTACCCCGGCACATGCATAACTACATGACTCTCTTTCCGCCGGACGCGCATTACGTGTGCCAGTACCATCTCTTGCAACAGACAATAACGCCAGAGTCCGACCAACAAACAGCCATGTCACAAGACGGAACGGCTGTTTGCTTCCGTTGTGCGGCATTGGTCCGACCAGCAGTGTTTAATATTCGTGACGCACCTGCGAGCGCGGCGCGGCAGGGGGTTATATGCAGTTCCCGCTGGTGACGGCGCGGCGATAGCGGCGGCAGGTTATCACGGCAGGCGTGTTTGTTGGCTGCGGGGCGACCCCACGACCTCTCGCTATCGGAACCTCGCGGCGCCGGGCCGCCACGGCCTGTTTACTACTGCTCGGGCGAGCACTGCAAATACTGCCGCGAGTGCCAAGGAAGGCCTAATGTTCCGGCGCACGGGCGAACTGCGTGTGCGACTGTCACCCAAAAATATCGTTTCACGCCTTCGACAGCGTCTAAACCCGTCGGCACACGGACCGTGCTGTCGTACGTTAACGTTGAGCGTGCCAAGTTCAACGTCCTGCTGAACGCTCAGGAACGATGTGACTTGTGCATACGGTACTTGGGCCCCAATGTGGTATACGCGATTGCAACGCACTCCAGCGACAGCTGAGGGATGTTTCTAGTTCGTAAATCACATTGTTTTACTCAACGGGCGCGCTAAAATGCCCACGTTAGCCCTATTGAAATGCACATTTCCTTCATCGCCCACGAAAAGGAAAGTACCATGTCCACTCAATAAGGACACTGGCTTATAAAAGTTCCATTACAAACAGTGCGGTACAAATTTGGAATACTTCTCCCCATAAGATAAACATTATTTCATCTTTCCCACATTTTAGTAAAACTCCAAGGTCAGTCTTACTCGATCACTCTTCCTACCCAATAGCAGAATCTTTACAACATATGAGTTACGAAGCATAAAAGAAAAAGGAGCAAAATATCTTTATACAAGTAGCGCAAGCTGTTCGGTAGATTAAGCCAACCGAACAAACTTACCCCTCGATAAAAAGTGAACTTATATTTACATAACCACAAATATTATATTATATACTTATATTAAACTAATAATAAGGTATCGGAACCTAATAAAACCGCGAATGTTAGGAAAAAAAAGTAGGAAGTGGCAAAACGCGAACTACCACCCCAAAACACAACTCAATACAGGACAGTGACGATAGTCATTACGCTACACCAACAATACGCCGTATGTTTCTAATCATAGTATTATGTTACCGAGTGCTGAAAACCTTAATCGTACATACGTTACTAATTGAAATTTAATAATAATAAATTTTACCAAGAACAATACGTTTTGGGTGCATATTCAGTGCTTAGCTGCCTTTAAATAGCCTACTCTCATAATACGCAAGTTACAATGAATCTTTTGCCTCGAATATGATGTTTCTCATTATTTAATTGGAACGAATCACACAGTCAACAATGGGTTTTCCAGTGATTCTCAATGTGCTCGTGCTCAGAAAGAGCATATACACATATAGGCTTGAAATGAGTGCCAACATGGCGCCTCACAACTCTGTACTGAAGGGAAAAGGCGTGCGTGTGACGTAGGTGGCGTCGTGCCATCTCATTGGTCAACGCTCAGAAGCACGCTCAGAATATCTGACATGCCAGATATTGCTCTGCACGTTCGGAAAGACTCCTGAACGTGCTGTTCCACGCTATGACGTCATCAACTCGGCGCGCTCAACGCTCAACGTTCGGATTCAAGGTCCGTGTGCCGACGGCTTAAGGAAGCCGTGGAAAACTCTGAGTCTTCCGAGTCTCATGTGATGGTGACTGGTCCATTACGATAGTCGTTCGTAGTCTTACTTCGATTCCTGTTATTAGGTGCTGTTGCGGCACTAAATAATCTGGCAAAGTGGTTGGCAATTAGAATCGTATTCACTACAAGAGGAGACTAAAGCCACCGGCACACGGAGTATGCATTCGAACATCTACGTTGAGCATGCCGAGTTCAGCGTTCTGTTGAACGCTGAGGAACGATGCAACTTGTACATGCGGTACTTGTTCTCAACGTTGTTTACGCCATCGCAGCGAGCTCCAGTGGCGGTGTTCGGCTGTATATGTTTAGCAAATCACACTGTTTAAGAAGTGGACGGACGTAAAAAGCCTATGTTGGCTCTATTAAAATGAACATTTCCTCCCTCGTCCTTATGCTAGTCACGGTGGTATATGTAGTACACATAAATAAAAGCTTCGTTATACGTAGACGTCGTATAAGGCAAAAAGGGAAGAACCATGGCCTGTCAATGGCGACGTTAGCTTATTAAAGTTTTATTACATATATCGCAATACAAATTTTCAATAGTTCTCCATGTAAAATTAAAACATTTAACCAAAATTTTCAAATGTGTGTGAAATCTTATGGGATTAACTGCTAAGGTCATTAGTCCCTAAGCTTACACACTACTTAACCTAAATTATCCTAAGGACAAACACACACACCCATGCCCGAGGGAGGACTCGAACTTCCGCCGGGGCCAGCCACGCAGTCCATGAGTGCAGCGCCTAAGTCCGCAGCTTTTGGTCGTGCGGTAGCGTTCTCGCCTCCCGCGGCCGGGTTCGATTCCCGGAGGGGCCAGGGATTTTCTCTGCCTCGTGATGACTGGGTGTTGTGTGCTTTCCTTAGGTTAGTTAGGTTTAAGTAGTTCTAAGTTCCAGGGCACTGATGACCGTAGATGTTAAGTCTCATAGTGCTCAGAGCCATTTTGCAGCGCCTCTGACCGTTCGGCTAATTCCGCTCGGCAAAACATTTACTCATTCTCACTTTTTAGTAAAGTCCTAAGGTCACTCTTACTTGATCAGTGTTCCTGTTCAGCAGCACAGTCTTTACGGTATGTGAAATACAAAACTTAAAACAAGAACGTGCAAAATATCGTACTCCAAGTAGTGCAAGCTGTCTTACAGTTAAAGACACTCGAAAACTCACTCCTCAGAAAGAGCGAGATCATATGCATTGGTTATTATAGGATATTCTTCTATTATACTAATATGGAAGTATCAAACAGGAACGGCAGAGGTTGGTAAGGAAACGTATCGACATAGTGAGAAGAGAATCAGTTACACATCATATGTAACACAGCTAAACATCAAATTTAACACCACTATTGTGTGTCTATTCATTACGCTACGCCAACCACGAAAGTTTTACAACCATATTTTGGCTCTTTCCATCTCCTGAAAGCTATAATCGTGGATGTATTATTAACTAACATTTAATTATAGTAAATTGTAGCGGTAACATTGCATTTATGAAGGATCTTCAATATTTTATTGCCTTGAAACAGCATAATACCATAGTAGGCAAGTTACAAATAAATCTTTAATCGGCAGTATGACGTTTACAGTCACTTTATTACCACGAATCGTACAATTAATGACGGGTTTTGGAGAGATCCGCAATTTTTTGGTGCTTAGGAACGGCGTATCTACGTATGGGTTTCAACTGAAAGCCAAAATAGCGTCTCGCGACTCTCTATTGAAAACAGATGGCATCATGGTGCGTAGATGGCGTTCTAATATGTGTTCGTCCAAACGCACGTGCAGAACTTCTAATATGTTACCCTACACGTTCGGAAACACTCCCCAACGTTCTTTCTCCACGCTGTGACGTCAGAAACACCGGACGCTCAACACTCAGCCTTCGACTGCACGGTCCGTGTACCGTATTACACTATCAAATTTTGTTAACTAAGTTGGTTTGTCAAATATATTTGATGTAGTGTAATAGGGATTTTTTTTCAAATGTTACCTTTCGGCAAATTTATTTGATCAAATGTAGCGCCTCGTATTTCTGAGCTTGCGGTAGCGCTAAAAATATGGAAATGCGTTTTATAATCTGGAATGAAATAACATGTTTTTCTTATTTTAGGCAGGGAGACTGAAACCAACTTTCTTTCTTAAAACGAAATTAAAATAGTCTGCACTGACAGATTTATATAAGAAGTCAAAACCGCGAAAGACATAAGTTAAATTCATTGTCACCACTGATGTTTATTTGTTGACTAAAAAGGGAACTAAAGAACTGTTGTTGTTTGTCAAGGACGGAAAATAAGCACAGTGCGACTCACTGATGATGCAACAGTGGTACCTGAAAGTGAATAGGGACTGACTTTTGCGTTAAATGTAATGGAACATGTGATACCTGTAGTTAAGGATGTGCACATAAAGAAGAAAGAGTTACAAGCACACCGACTGAAAGTTGCAACCAGGAAACACAAAAATTCATATGTACACGCAAGACACAGAAGCAAGGACAAGGCCAAAAGGTCTTCTATAAGACTAAACTACACGTAATTTCCAAGAATGTAAAAATTGTGCCTATTTTTGAATCGGCGTATAGCGTCAAAAATTACTTGGCAAAAATTCGGATATAATCCTAATCTGTTTTTTTTTTTTTTAACTGAAACGCATCAGGTCACGAGTTATTTCTCATGTTAAAGGATTTTGAATGGTGAACTGTATATATTACATTGCATTCGGATTTTACTATTATATGTTAACATTAGCAGAAGGTGGGACATTAATTAAATTTCGTATTCGTACTGGAAAATGAACTGCTCATTCACTGACTGACCTACGGAAGCAACACTAATAAGAACAGTAATTTTTCAGTTGGTGTTATGCGGTTGCTCTGTTAATACATTCCAACCCTCTGCGGGAATTATGACGAAATATTTTACCACACTGTATTACCCCTTATAAAATTTGATTTCTTTGTAAAAGAAATTTGATAGTGTAATACCGGCCTAATTAAAGAGCTACATTCAACGCAGGACGCTAGTACAAAGCTAAGAAGTTGCATGACAGTCCGGTTTGAAATCTAAAGATGAATGAGACAGCGTTGTCTTTCACTAACTCTGTCTACAATATATGTCGAAGACTTGTTAATAAAAACACTAGAAGTAAATAATCAATTAGTAAGAATATGAGGCTGAAAGATCAACTGCATCAGATTTTCTGATGACGTGGTACCGAGGGGGATTGCAAGAGTATAGAATGAAAATTAACACATGGGTAACTTAGGTGATGAAAGAAAGTGACGAAGCAGCTATGAAAGTGAAAGCAACAAGAGGTCAAATTAAGCAGTGTGGATAGTTCAGATTTTCGTGGAGCAATTGACGACTGGATGACTGAAAAAGATATAAAATTAAGAACTGCAGTGGCAAAGCAAACTTGGACTTGGAGGAGGCCGGCCGGGGTCGTCGAGCGGTTCTAGGCGCTACAGTCTGGAACCGCACGACCGCTACGGTCGCAGGTTAGAATCCTGCCTCGGGCATGGATGTGTGTGATGTCCTTAGGTTAGTTAGGTTCGAGTAGTTCTAAGTTCTAGGGGACTGATGACCTCAGAAGTTAAGTCCCATAGTGCTCAGAGCCATTTGAACCATTTCTTGAACTTGGAGGAGAATGCATAAAATCAAATGGGTCGATCAAGTGGGAAACAACGAAGTACTGAAAAGGGTAAGAAAACAAAGAACTTGCAACACATATGCTTAAATGCGAACGTAAGAGTGTGGCTTGTTGTAACAACCTAACAGTTCGTATTAGAGTTGCAGGCAGACAAGTACTGTGTCAGGCACACGACGCCGAAGTCTGATACCTCAACTTGCGTCTTGTACAACTTGATTCCCACTCGCAGAAGATCGTCCCGTGAACAACGAGTTCCTTAGAGGAGCGACAAAAGCTCGGACTGTTTCAAAGATGGGGAAGGAAATTGGCCATGCCCTTTCGAAAGAACTGCTCTAACAGAGACTTTTATTTAGCCTACCAAAAGGTGTGGAGTAGGAACGACTGCCGCCCCGTCCAGACTTTCTGACAAGGAGAGTAGCGTAACAAAATTCATTTTATTTTTATGACAGGAGATTCAGACTATACGCAAATGCACGAATCATTTTGTAAATCACAACGATCGATCCGATTACTATTCAGAAGCCTCGCGGGGTAACCGTGTGGTCTGTTGCGCCTTGCTACGGTTCGCGCGGCTACCCTCGTCGGAGGTTCGAGTCCTCCCTCAGGCATGGGTGTGTGTGTTGTCCTTAGCGTAAGTGAGTGTACGTTAGATTAAGTAGTGTAAACGCCTACGGACCGATGACCTTAGCAGTTTGGTCCCATAGGAACTTAGCAAAAATTTCCAAAATTTTACTATTCAGATACCCGGTGAAAGCAATCGTCAGTTAAAGACTTTACAAACAAATTTTCCACGGCAGTCAGATGTCACCGTGACCTTGCCTAACCAGAGGACTGTGGCCTCGTGTGAGCTGAGTAATTTTCCAAGATTTGATTGAAATATTCCTAATAATTTGCAATATGGTGAACACCCGAAACGTTGTTCGATCCTCTATTTTGAATTTAAGACCACGGCTTCTTCGTGGCAGAGGGACACCAGTCTGTCCCTCCACTTTCGACGAATTCCCGCCACTCCAGAGAGCCCAACTTCGGAACCATGAAGCACGCCTTGCGTGCTGGAACCAAACTCAGCCGTCAGTCCGCTTCGGTTGGCTATGAGCTTTTGTTGCTGCCGGCGGACGCTTACTGATTTACGATTCTGTCGCCAACAAAACTGGCGGGAGAGGCCCTCTTGTTCGCAGTTGCTCACAGTGCTTAGTTGGAGCAGATCCATGGAGTACAGAAGCAATGAAGTTGCCGCGATCTGTATGTCTTTGTGCTTGCCTGCTGTTCTCGGTAGCAGCCATGGACCATGGACCTTATAACTATGGTTCCAACTGTTTCACATTAAAGGTAATGCAACTGCGATTATTTCGATCGTGATCCATCACAAACGCGCCGATTTGCATATCGATCGGTAGGCGCGAAGAAACTATTCATGTTTGCTCGATAGTACTTTTCACTGCACCATCGTGGGATTCAGTTTATTCTTTTGTGTGGATAATAATCAATGCTCTTTTTCTCTTAGTTTATACATGCTCTACCTCTCCCTGATCAAGTGTTGGACGAGTCAACAGAACGCTCGTTTGTATTCCGGATTGTTCCCTTTGTCTAGTCCTGCAGCAAGACATTCTCTGTATCAGCTTTGTGCTATTCCTACGTGTGTAGTATCCTATATTTTAACTTAACAACCTCACATTACCATGGAACTACAAGCAATATTTTAACTTATCTGTCCCATTTCTTATCCGTTGAATTAGCGTGTTGCTACCTATATCCCTATAATTAACAATCAGAAACCCCTGCCAGAAGAGATGAGTTCCGATTCTGGTCACGTCAAGACAGCAGAAGATTAGAACGTAAGGTCAAATGTACCTGTTAATCGGGAATCGTAAGTCTGGCAGCCATTTGAATTTCTACCACTCCTATCGCCACGTTCGTTCTTTTAAAGACAACCGGCGGAAGCCGTAACATCTACACCGTGTCGGCATTTGCCTCTAGCGATTTACAGAAATCAAGGAAATGTAATTCTGGATGGCCAGATGCACGGTTGTGGTTCCGTTGATCATCTGGCTCTGTGAAACTGTTGGAGGAATATACAGGTCTATTTTCCAGTAATGAGTACGCAAAATTATATGACATGACAGGAGAACCAACCTTACCAGATAAGGCCATGAAATGATCAGCTAACAGCCACGCCTTAGCTCATGAGAACGATATAAAATGCTACACAGTAGTAGGTTTTAAGCCATAACTCACAAGATTACTTTTTGCACCAGCCCATTTCGCTATAAATGTTACAAACTCTCGTAAACCTGGTCAAGAAAAGGAAACATATTAGATGTGAGGTATATTTAAAGGAAAAAGAATCCTATCAACAGCTACCTAAGGTATGATGGAAAGACAGCAGAAAATTTGAAGGAGGAGAATGAAAATGCTGAGTGAAGGAAAAAGAGGAAGACTCCAAACTACGAAGCAGTTTGCCTGGAACAGGATGATATGCAGACGGCATCTGTGTCAGGAACCTGCCAATGGGCAGAACATCATAAGATGATAACGATATGATTTCAGATCCTCATCGTCACTCGCGTTTTATGTGTACCTAATTTCCCTAGGTAGTTAAAAACAAGGGGCAGAATATTTAATTATTGGAGCACTGCACCTATTACATGGTGTGACATCACTTAGGAGATAGCCTTGCATGCGAGTAAGCTGTTTTTTTTTTTTGTTTTTTTTTTTTGTTTTTTTTTTTTAATACGGAAATGCTGAACACGAGTAACTCGATTAGATACTCCTACCTGACAATATGTAATACAAACTTAAGTTTTAATAACGTCAGTAACGCATCGTGACGACAGATGCATTGAGGAACAGTCTGAGACACAAGCATTCAATGTCCGTTTACTAATCACGGACATTAGTGATTATATTTAAGACATGCTCATCTTGTTGAATGGCGTCCCAGACGTTCTCAGTATGACTTAGTTCAAGCTAGCGGGACCTTGGGGGCAGGTAAAGGCACAAAATTATCACCATAGCCTTGGAATGATCCTCAATCCATTCTGACACAATTCGGCTGGGCCAGTTTAAAGTCTCGCTACGTGCTCTTTTTATTTAAAGAAAAAATGTGAAGGTAAAGCTTAGTAAAATGTTATTTCACTAATTTAAGCAATAACATAAGATATCCGCCTTGGTTTTTTCGAACCTACAGCCTCCCCGCAAAATAAACAGTAGCTAAAACGTTAAAACTGCCCATCGTAGTTGACTTTAGCCGTGTTTGCTTTGCGTACAATTTTAATAAGAAAATGGTTAATACGCCGAGGTGGTTGATGCGTTAAAGAGTGTGGGAGCGTGATGGTGAATGCTGCGTCGATTCCAACCCACTTCGTTCCGAGTAGTCTCCACCGGCCAGTCTCCATGTGATTTTCACGGTTTCACCAGCGCTCTAATTATCAGCGTACTGAACTAACAGCTATTGGCCGTTGCCCGTCGCTGATCTGTATGGACTGTCTTAAGACAAATTATAAATTATATCAGCTCACGTTAGAAAGTGATATGAGTTTCGTTATAAAGTTTATTTTTCTGGTAAGAATAAAATATCGCGACAAACTCTACTGGCCTATGCTACAGGCAAAACATCGCGAAACACCAGTACTAAATCCAACAGTGTTGGATGTCAACCGAACACTGCATCATTCGGCGGGAGAAGACGAGAACATTGGCGTATCTCACTATGTTAAACGTTAAAGCATTCTTGAAAACCTCATAGAAACGCGTTGAAACCCAGTAGAAAAAATATTGTAAAGATATGCTGCGGCTGAACTCAAACTTAGTTAAAACAACGTAAAACAGTAAATGCAGAAAAAGCACGAATTGAGCCACATGGTCACTACCCTTAATTAAAACGAATAGTGAATAGACTTTTGGACTATTGTGGTTGTTAGCCTGTTTTACTTATCAATCCGAGTCGTTTTGTCCTACAGTATATCAGCGAAAACTTTTTCCTCGAAAGACCGGACTGTGCGGCTATGGAGCCCCCGACATCGCAGAGCCGGTTCCATGTGCTTCTTGCGCTACGTGAAAGAACCGCCTCTGCAGCTCTGGACTGACGAGGCGGACCTTGATCTTGCTCGAAGTGCAGATGACCTACAGAGTGCTTTACGCAACAAACGGAAATCGCGATCCTGTATCTTTTGCAAGTGAGAGACGATGACGTATGAAATGACACAACAGAAGGCCGTGGCACTTCTATCCACTATTGCAGTCTAAAATAGTGATGGTGACCCTCTTCCCTTAACAGTGCCCACAGAATTTGGGGCTAGCGGTGGCAGTTCTCTCTGAAGAGTCACAGTACACTGGTAGTTAACAGTAGCAGACGCAACTTCACAGGTGCTACATTCTACGTAAGTCTATTCATAGATGTTGGCCACTGATGGGATCGTGTATACGATGGGTGTTCATCCCCTAGGGGTCAGTTAAGGCCTGAGGATGGTGTAGTGAGTCGCCGAAACTGGTTGATACACAATAAATAGCATCGAAAGGACGGCTGTAGGTGTTTCATTGTATTGCGTCATTGATTGATAAGGTGGTTGTGTCAATTCCGTGATCTGACCGCATTAAATGCGATAGTACTGCCCCATTTTGCTGTCGACAGACCCCACCAGGTGATCAGGACGTGGTGTGACGGCAACCCAGGCACGTCACTCGCCGTTCAGTTCACTTCGGCACACATACTGGGTAGTATTTTCTAATTCATTTTCTTGCGAAGGCAGTATACCAAAGAGCAACCATGTGTGCGGGATATCTAAGTTGCCTAATTATGGCAAGGGGCGTTGACATAGGTGCTGGTTATTGTTATGATAACATAATTTCTCTGACTATATTAATATAAGGTATTGCAGACCTTTGAATTTAAAATCTGAATAGAATTTAGCATAAAACGTCCATCTGTACATCATGGTACACACAATTTATTTAATTGCCTTTGATCGCACAGCTTTTTTCGGCTATCAAATAGTCATCTTCATACTCTACAATAGAAGTAAAAGAACATACCGGTACATTACTGCCGCGCGGGATTAGCCGAGCGGTCTGGGGCGCTGCAGTCATGGACTGTGCGGCTGGTCCCGGCGGAGGTTCGAGTCCTACCTCGGGCATGGGTGTGTGTGTTTGTCCTTAGGATAATTTAGGTTAAGTAGTGTGTAAGCTTAGGGACTGATAACCTTAGCAGTTAAGTCTTAAGATTTCACACGCGTTTGAACATTTTTTTCGGTACATTACTAGTTGCTGCAGTAAGAGATTATAAACAGATGACAGAAGTTATAAAATACACAATACACCCGTCACTCTACTTCACTGGACTAAATCATAACGTATAAAAATATAACAAGTCAGAACAGCCATTCATGTTTCAACCAATTATGTATAGAATGCAGTTGCTTAAAATATCATTTGCACTATATGAAAGCAGGTTTCTTAAAATGTTTAATCATATGAACAATGTATTCGTCTCCTTACAGTTTAAACTGGTCAGCACTTAACAAAATGTTCAAAAAATAAACTTTCTGAAGACGAACAAATTTTATAAATGATTAAATTTTTTAATCATGCTTTCTTATATGCAACTGAGAACAATTTAAAGAACTGCACTTTTAAACGAATGTCATTTTAATTACTTTATATTTATTTGTACAGTATGAATGCATCAAAGACGTCTAGCATCAATTTGCATCCTATGTACACTCCTGGAAATTGAAATAAGAACACCGTGAATTCATTGTCCCAGGAAGGGGAAACTGTATTGACACATTCCTGGGGTCAGATACATCACATGATCACACTGACAGAACCACAGGCACATAGACTCAGGCAACAGAGCATGCACAATGTCGGCACTAGTACAGTGTATATCCACCTTTCGCAGCAATGCAGGCTGCTATTCTCCCATGGAGATGATCGTAGAGATGCTGGATGTAGTCCTGTGGAACGGCTTGCCATGCCATTTCCACCTGGCGCCTCAGTTGGACCAGCGTTCGTGCTGGACGTGCAGACCGCGTGAGACGACGCTTCATCCAGTCCCAAACATGCTCAATGGGGGACAGATCCGGAGATCTTGCTGGCCAGGGTAGTTGACTTACACCTTCTAAAGCACGTTGGTTGGCACGGGATACATGCGGACGTGCATTGTCCTGTTGGAACAGCAAGTTCCCTTGCCGGTCTAGGAATGGTAGAATGATGGGTTCGATGACGGTTTGGATGTACCGTGCACTATTCAGTGTCCCCTCGACGATCACCAGTGGTGTACGGCCAGTGTAGGAGATCGCTCCCCACACCATGATGCAGGGTGTTGGCGCTGTGTGCCTCGGTCGTATGCAGTCCTGATTGTGGCGCTCACCTGCACGGCGCCAAACACGCATACGACCATCATTGGCACCAAGGCAGAAGCGACTCTCATCGCTGACGACGACACGTCTCCATTCGTCCCTCCATTCACGCCTGTCGCGACACCACTGGAGGCGGGCTGCACGATGTTGGGGCGTGAGCGGAAGACGGCCTAACGGTGTGCGGGACCGTAGCCCAGCTTCATGGAGACGGTTGCGAATGGTCCTCGCCGATACCCCAGGAGCAACAGTGTCCCTAATTTGCTGGGAAGTGGCGGTGCGGTCCCCTACGGCACTGCGTAGGATCCTACGGTCTTGGCGTGCATCCGTGCGTCGCTGCGGTCCGGTTCCAGGTCGACGGGCACGTGCACCTTCCGCCGACCACTGGCGACAACACCGATGTACTGTGGAGACCTCACGCCCCACGTGTTGAGCAATTCGGCGGAACGTCCACCCGGCCTCCCGCATGCCCACTATACGCCCTCGCTCAAAGTCCGTTAACTGCACATACGGTTCACGTCCACGCTGTCGCGGCATACTACCAGTGTTAAAGACTGCGATGGAGCTCCGTATGCCACGGCAAACTGGCTGACACTGACGGCGACGGTGCACAAATGCTGCGCAGCTAGCGCCATTCGACGGCCAACACCGCGGTTCCTGGTGTGTCCGCTGTGCCGTGCGTGTGATCATTGCTTGTACAGCCCTCTCGCAGTGTCCGGAGCAAGTATGGTGGGTCTGACACACCGGTGTCAATGTGTTCTTTTTTCCATTTCCAGGAGTGTATTACTGGCTGAATCATGCATGACAGTGTTTACTGATGTCATTTTTACATGTCCTGACTTCTTTTAGTGTAGCAAAATGAGAGGTATAACGGGTTGTTCTAACTTCTGTAATCTGTTTTTAATCTCTTAATGTAGTGGCTAATAATGTACATTTTTTTACTTCTATTGCAGAGTCTGGTGCTAGCTACTGCACAGCCGAAACCGGTAATTCTATTCAAAAACCTGCGCGATCAAGACAATAAATAGAATAACTTTGCACAATTATAGTTCTCCGTACATTTCCCATACAAAAATCCATATTATGGATATAATTGAATGGTACCGTCACCAGAAACAGTAACAGAGAGAAGGGAACGCGGCAAGCTCTATGCCAACTGACTTGGAGATAGTAACACTACGATTTCTTAGTCCCGGACGCGTCCATTGGCTAGAAGCCGACTACGGCGTGCCTAAAGACAACAAGAGGTTCCTTTGCGAGTGATGTGCACGACATTAACACTCCAGATGCGACTTGTTCACGAAAATTTGCAACAAATAGAAATGCATGGGAAGAGATCATGGCCGGCCGCGGTGGTCTCGTGGTTCTAGGCGCGCAGTCCGGAGCCGCGCGACTGCTGCGGTCACAGGTTCGAATCTTGCCTCGGGCATGGATGTGTGTGATGTCCTTAGGTTAGTTAGGTTTAAGTAGTTCTAAGTTCTAGGGGACTGATGACCACAGCTGTTAAGTCCCATAGTGCTCAGAGCCATTTGAACCATTTTTGAAGAGATAATGAATGTACAGTGAGGAGTTACAGACTCACCACCGCTCTAGCCCAACTAGGCGCAATGCTAGAAAATTTCCTATCTGACACCACCAAATCACCCAATAGCGCTACAAGCGAACACTAAATGCTCCAGTTCCTCCTTTCTCCTTCCCTCCCCCCCCCCCTCCCTTACTTTCCCTGTGGTAACGAGCTGATCAGAAGTGGGTGAATCTGATTTAAATGTTCCAGTGTGTTCACCACCCAGGTTCAAGAAATTTACAACTGCTGTTGACACTGAGAACCTGCAAGAAAAACAGCGCCGAGCAAATATCGCCGAACCCAGCTCAGTGGTCAACGACACCTGTGATACCATATAGGTAGCGTAAACCATCACATCATGCTCAAGTTGACCTTAAGTCACCCCTCTCCATCTAGCCCTCCTAATATTCTTATCACAATAAATTCAATAAACTTTCACTAAACGTGCTGCCATTAAACACTTGTTGTTCTCCTTTCGAGCAGCCGAATCTAACCCTAATGCCAACTGTCACAAGCCAGTGAAACATTTTCGCTCGCCACACCGAGCTTACCCAAGCCGTTTCAAGAGGATAGTAAGCTAAGGACAGAACATAGGCGACGTCAGCGTGCGGTAAACGCCAACAGTCTGCAACGTTCCAGCAGCTAATACTGGAAAATACTGTTATTTTGTGACGCACCAACACAGTGATCTTAATTTCTGTTTACTGCTCAGAAGAAGTTACATACAATACCTACTCCTATAAAGAAAGGGAAACTGGAATGTCGGTATCAATATTATTAGAGAATAACATCAGTTCAGCTGTGTAACGATAGCAAGGTAATCGACCGTATTATTCACAAAACTAAAAAAATAAAAATAAAAATAAGCTGAGACATGACAACAAACCGGAGACTGTAGATCCTATCCTCCTGAGACTCAATTGAATCGTTTGAAAGAAACAACAGACGAAGTGGAAAATTTCATTCGCCCTCGCAACCTACTGTAGACTTTTTCCTTATACACTACGATCATCCATGCAAGAGCGGATCCTCTACAACATAATAACGTTGGAAGGGAAGTAGCTCCAAATGTTTATGAAGCGAGGTTTTCTCCTTCTCATCATCTTCTCGACCTTTGGTGTGGATATTTGCCTAAGTTGACGTGACTTAGGAACTGTTTGCTAAATTTTGTACAATCAGTACATTTTAGCAACATTGTAGCGGCTATACCTCAAGAAGGAGTTATGAATCTCGGCAGATTCCAGAAGAGATTTTACTGACTGAGCTGCACCGCCTTCAAAAGAGCATATAATGACGTCTTGGACGTACCTAAGGCTACTATAAGTACGACGTGGCGCATCTGCCATTCTGTTTCCCAGAGCTCTGAAGTGTAAACGTTCTGCGGTGCTATAGAATTTGCGTCATGACACGTTAGCACGAAATTATGGGTGGCTGTGCTACCATAAATGGTTCTAACTATTCTAGAAGTAGATTTAGAGTGGTTCGTTTCCCAGCTAGTTACAGTATATGACGTAGCTCCGTACAGTAAAACACAACAGTCCTCCAAAACAGTGCATTCAATTAATGATTTAACATCTGCAAATTTTAGGGAAAGCTTGAAACAGTTAGAATGGGATGAGATGTACAGGGAGCCTAATGCTAATTCACCTAATCTAATACGTTTCATGATACCTTTGTCAGTATATCTGAAAACAGTTTCGCTAAGAAAACAGTGAAACATTATAAGAAACCATTTCAAAAGCCTTGTCTTACTAAATGAATAGTAATATCTTGTAAACAGAAAAGGGAAACGTATCTTTTAGCTAGGAGGAGTAATGATCCTGAAACAGTCAAACATTGTAAAAACTACAAAACTGTATTAAGAAAAGTTGTTAAAAAATCCAGAAGTATGTGCATTATGTCTGAGAATAGCACCTCTGATAATAAAATTAAAACTATCTGGAATCTCATTAAAAGGGAAACAGGACAACCGAGAACACAGGAAGACTGTATTTCTGTCGAACTCAATGAAAAGTTTGTTAATAAAAAGTCACAGGCTGAAAATATTTTAATAATCTTATTTTAACTATTGTAGAGAAAATAGGATCCAGCTGTTCATTACAAAATGCAAGGCTTCTATTTGGAGGAAGCAGTACCTATGCAATTTTCATAAGACTGAAATTCAACCAACCTCTCCTACTGAAATTAGGAAAATAATAAATTCACTCAAAAGTAAACGCTCACATAGAATTGACAGTATTTCCAACAGAGTACTAAAAGCTTGTTCCCAAGAGATAAGTAGAATTCTCAGCCACATATATAGTAGCTAATAGAAATAGGGCATTTTTCCAGATAGACTGCAATATGCAATTGTTAAATCATTGCATAAAAAGGGGGCTATGTCTGATGCTAAGAACTACCACCCAATCTCACTTCTGACAACTTCATCCAAAATTCTTGAAAAAGTAATGTATTCAAGAGTAGCTCCATATATTTGTAAAAATGAAGTACTAAAGAGGTGTCATTTTGGTTTTCAAAAAGGCTTCTCAACATAAAATGCTGTAAATGCTTTCACTGATCAAATATTAAATGCTCTGAATAACTGAACATCACCTATAGGGATTTTTTGTGATATCACAAAGGTTTTTAACTGTGTGAATCATGAAATTCTTCTACATAAGCGTAAGTATTGTGGTATGAGTGGGACAGAGCACAAATGGTTTATTTCATATGTAACTGGAAGAATGCAGAAGGTTGAAATTAACAGTACAGATAGTAGGCCCTTTGTCAACTTCAGTCATTTCCATATTTACATATAACTTGTGCTTTACCTTGGAGAAGGAATTGTGTAGTGTGTAAGTGTTAAGTGTGTTTTGTATGTCCTGGAAATTTAACGAAGCGAACCTTCATTCGATTGGAATTACCGTGTTTGGTGAGTTTCGTATTTATCCTTGGTTAATGCGCAAGTATGCACTTTAGATGCAGTCCGCCAACTCGAATATCCAGGAGCCTTGTATATGTTTTAATAAACGTCATTAGCGAATATTTAATTTCAATTCCGCGAAGAAAATAAAACATAAACATAGTACGCGATTATATCACAGAAATATACATGTTTCTTCTACCTTTATTCGTTATTCGGACAGAAAGAAAAGCTGAGATAAGCAAATAAAACACGAGATTTTTGTGTCTAACCCACATATCGATGTAAACGTGAGTGGAATGAAAGCTCAAAATAGCACGATCTAAGGCTCTATGCAGGAAACTTCTAAAATATTTCAGAAAACTGGAACAAACCAAAAGAGTTCGCATAAGCTACGTGCTGTGTAGCATTCTTTGGGAAACAAAATGGCGGATGCGCCAGCCTGCGTTTTTAGGAGCTCAAGACGTACCAGTTTAAGTTTCTGTTAACATAATTGCTACGTGACTGGATTCAGTCTGTTGTTTGAAGTACGATGTAATTTAAAAAGCATTCAGTATATAAAATTCAAGAATGTATAATGTTGGAAGTGATACCAAAGTATCGGTAAATCTTGAAGCTTCAGAAGAAGATTGGTAGATTGATACCAATACACCAGTGCGGTACGACTTTAACAACAGTTTGTGATGATATTTCCAAGATGACTGACAGCCGCACCGTGTAATCAACAAACAAGAGTCGTTGTCAGGTATTCGTTCATGCTAAAAGGAACACGTGTTTCCTAAGAGAACAGTATTTCAAATTTGAATGCAACCAGTAGGCATATCTCGCACCACAAGACAGTATTGCGTAAGTTCTCTTTGTTCAGGAGTTTCGTGAAGGTCGCGCTTTCTTCATGTCGACATTAGTGGAAGAATCTGTTTCGATTACTCCACACCACTATATGCTTCTTGTTTATTCTTTTATCTATCGCTGAAGGTACGAAATTTTATTTCTGTGTGAAAACAAATGAAATTTAGAAGATTTACTGCCAGATCTTCAGACCGGTTTATGGGTTCAATTTTACGCATAATACAGGATGTTTCAGGAGGAACACTAAACCTTTTAGCGTGTGTTAGACCGGACTAATACGAATAAAACATTCCACATAATATGTATCCAATTTTACAGGTATACGGCTGTTAGAACGCAACCCCCACAAATACTCACAGCAGGCGTTACTCCAGGACAAATCAAATGGTTCAAATGGCTCTGAGCACTATGGGACTTAACATCTTAGGTCATCAGTCCCCTAGAACTTAGAACTACTTAAACCTAACTAACCTAAGGACATCACACACATCCATGCCCGAGGCAGGATTCGAGCCTGCGACCGTAGCAGTCCCGCGGTTCCGGACTGCAGCGCCTAGAACCGCACGGCCACCTCGGCCGGCTAATTCAAATGATTAAGTTCCAAGTTGACTTTCATGAATTCCGCAACCACCTTGAATGCAGTTTGAAATTCTCTTGACAAGACCACGTGCAGCTCTTCCGAGGCTTCTTGTCGTTTTTCTTTTTTTAGGGTATTACTATTCATAAACGGAACAGCCACTTAGTCTCTTGTGTTTATTTTGTAAATTTCGCATTTCGACCACCCTCACAGGAAAAAATCTGAAGGGAAAAGTTTGGTTTGTATGACGTGATAATTGGAGGTCAGAGCCTGCTGGGACCTGTAATATTATTGGGCTTTCGGTCGTATGAAAGCTGTGAGTACCTATGGAAAGGCATTCACCTAGCTGTGTATTAAATGATAAACTTATGAGATGAGACCTATTCTTTCAAAGACATTTGTTTTATATAATTTACGTAACTGTGAAGATGCGCATCTAGCGCGAACGCTAATACATCGATTGCGCAGTCAAAGAAACATTTTATCAGAAGCTGAACTGAGCGTTTCGCTTCAATTTAAATAAAAAATATTAAGGTAAAAGACCTTTCTAGATCTTCAGATTTTATCGTACTTATTCTTGTAGTGTGAAAGCGTAAGGAAGGTCGTCTTTAAGCCATAAAAATGAGCGGTCTGCCAGCGTGCAGATAACAGTTATTCATTAACGAAATTCAAGTAATTTATGTTCGATACTGTAAATCAGCATGTTATATTTATGAAGATGTTGAACTGTGCAAGAATTGTCTCGAAGGAAGGAGAAAAGTAATGACTGTAATTTGCGACAAAAACGTGAACCAAGAAGCTAGCACAGGACAGGCTGAAATCTGATCGCGCCATATAGTCAGAAAATTACTTATGTAAGTTATACTGTTTATAAATAAGCCCTAATTGCTTTTGAGAATTATTTGAATATATTTAGTGATTACCAGATTTCTTATTCTATTCTTTTCCTTTACTGATTTTTTTTTACCTCCACGTCATATTATTTTTATAAATATCAAACAGCCTTTACTACAGCAAAGAATACTGCAGCAACCTGGTCGTAGACAGAAGGCCGCTCTTTGTTTTCTATATAACTCACAGCCGCGCCATTTATTAATGATTTCATTTGCAAATGCAATTTTTTTATTGTTCATTGTTAAAGGTCACTTAGGTAACTATAAAATTCATATTGATTACGTAAAGGCATCATGGTTGTTCTTTTACAAATAATAGAAGCCTTTGCGTAATCGAAAACTAGCATCCTTCTATTTAAATTGAAAAGAAATTGAAAAACGTTTAATTTAATTAATTTTTTTCTTTTATCATAATAGATACCCCGTCATAGTGGAAGAACAAGAACATCCTTGTAGCCAAAGAACCCTGTTCCAGTAATACAGAAACTCATTATCAAGGAAGACTAGAGAATGGGGCTCCTTAAGACGATGCTCCAACACAACGGGGTCAATCGACTGACTGTCATACGACACCACACGTAAACAGAGAAGCGTTCTTACAAACTTCTCCACAGATGCAAATCTGTTTTGCTCCGATCACCGATATGAGTCACGGGTGTTACTCATTCCGTCAAGAGTAAAAGTGGCTACATCAGTAAACAACATCTATGGGATTATTCGGTGATATGCTACTACCCAACAAAAATATCCCAGTTTACGGCCTTTGTATTCTTTGCGAAGGTGTTAAATTTGCTGCAAATGATAAGGATGGAGGCCGTGCGTACTTAATTTCTCCCTTGTTCTTGCGTTAGGAACACAGATGCATGCAGACACTCTGCATGTGTTTGTTGTAGGGATATTTTCTAGTAATTAAAAACCACACTGTTCTTTTGCACGTTCAGATGTATGTATGACTGTCGAACACTTTTACTAGCCTCAAGCAGTTTAGTGAAAAGACGAGTAAACATTCATGAATCTGGTACGCAGTATAAGGTCTTTTATAATATTCTCCACACACAGAAGCAATGTTTCCTTTATAAAATCCGTACACAAATAGCCTATTGCAGCACTCATCACCTGTGGAATGCTTAAACGATACAGTGAAATTGGCCAACAAATCAAAATCATCATTACAATTGAAAAATTCAGTTATGTAAATCCAATAATAACTCCACAATTTTTACTTGAAAACAAAAATGACACTCGATAACTAAAGACACAGGAATTGTAGGATTAACACTCAAGATGGAAACTTATCTCCGTGACCAACTGTATCTCTGCACCCAATAAAATTTAGACACATGTGACATGGAAAGTTTTATACAAATTACTACGATATCCCAAAATATTTATTGCTCCTTCTGAAACCCCTGCATTTCAACAAACGTGATCTTCGTCAGAAACTGCAAGAGATCTTTAACGAGCTCGCTGCGTAGACTCCAGCTAGATATTTTAGATCGTTCCTCGCAGCGCCAATCGAAACTCATTGTGTCAATCGCCAAAGTACTGCCAACGCTGCTGCTGGCTTCTAAGTGTGAAAATCATAGAAATTAAAAAATAATTTTTCATATTTTCATTTAGAGAGTTGTCAGCATCTATTCTCCACCTACTTTAGACTCGTTCTTTAGATTTATATATACAATATGTATATATATACACTCCTGGAAATTGAAATAAGAACACCGTGAATTCATTGTCCCAGGAAGGGGAAACTTTATTGACACATTCCTGGGGTCAGATACATCACATGATCACACTGACAGAACCACAGGCACATAGACACAGGCAACAGAGCATGCACAATGTCGGCACTAGTACAGTGTATATCCACCTTTCGCAGCGATGCAGGCTGCTATTCTCCCATGGAGACGATCGTAGAGATGCTGGATGTAGTCCTGTGGAACGGCTTGCCATGCCATTTCCACCTGGCGCCTCAGTTGGACCAGCGTTCGTGCTGGACGTGCAGACCGCGTGAGACGACGCTTCATCCAGTCCCAAACATGCTCAATGGGGGACATATCCGGAGATCTTGCTGGCCAGGGTAGTTGACTTACACCTTCTAGAGCACGTTGGGTGGCACGGGATACATGCGGACGTGCATTGTCCTGTTGGAACACCAAGTTCCCTTGCCGGTCTAGGAATGGTAGAACGATGGGTTCGATGACGGTTTGGATGTACCGTGCACTATTCAGTGTCCCCTCGACGATCACCAGTGGTGTACGGCCAGTGTAGGAGATCGCTCCCCACACCATGATGCCGGGTGTTGGCCCTGTGTGCCTCGGTCGTATGCAGTCCTGATTGTGGCGCTCACCTGCACGGCGCCAAACACGCATACGACCATCATTGGCACCAAGGCAGAAGCGACTCTCATCGCTGAAGACGACACGTCTCCATTCGTCCCTCCATTCACGCCTGTCGCGACACCACTGGAGGCGGGCTGCACGATGTTGGGGCGCGAGCGAAAGACGGCCTAACGGTGTGCGGGACCGTAGCCCAGCTTCATGGAGACGGTTGCGAATGGTCCTCGCCGATACCCCAGGAGCAACAGTGTCCCTAATTTGCTGGGAAGTGGCGGTGCGGTCCCCTACGGCACTGCGTAGGATCCTACGGTCTTGGCGTGCATCCGTGCGTCGCTGCGGTCCGGTCCCAGGTCGACGGGCACGTGCACCTTCCGCCGACCACTGGCGACAACATCGATGTACTGTGGAGACCTCACGCCCCACGTGTTGAGCAATTCGGCGGTACGTCCACCCGGCCTCCCGCATGCCCACTATACGCCCTCGCTCAAAGTCCGTCAACTGCACATACGGTTCACGTCCACGCTGTCGCGGCATGCTACCAGTGTTAAAGACTGCGGTGGAGCTCCGTATGCCACGGCAAACTGGCTGACACTGACGGCGGCGGTGCACAAATGCTGCGCAGCTAGCGCCATTCGACGGCCAACACCGCGGTTCCTGGTGTGTCCGCTGTGCCGTGCGTGTGATCATTGCTTGTACAGCCGTCTCGCAGTGTCCGGAGCAAGTATGGTGGGTCTGACACACCGGTGTCAATGTGTTCTTTTTTCCATTTCCAGGAGTGTAGTATATGTTATCCATTATGAAGTGCTTGTTGAAAACTTGACAAAAGTATGAATGCCTTGGACCTTCAAAATTTATAAGAAAGTTACAGTGACCAACACTACAACTCCTGCAACATCATGGCATCTATCCATTAGCAAACAAACAACATTCGCGTCAGTATTGCTTTCGACGAAAAAATCCTAGACCCAAGTATAAGTGCAACATAAAATAAATATAGTGAAACTGGTAGCAAGTGCCAGTGGTTGTGTTAATACTGTGAAACGTAAGAAGAGAATAAAGTACAAAGAGGAGAAAAATACAGATACAGAGAAAAAAGTGGAAGTACATCTATATCTAGCATCCATACACTGAAAATATGTCATAAATCATTGCAAATTACTTCAGAACAGTTGCAATTTTTGTATTAATAAACTTGCTAATATATGATATGAACTGTGATCCTTATCCAATTCCAGTTTCTATAATAACAAAATAACATATATCTATGCCTAAAAGGCTGAGGTCTGCATACCGGCTTTACAGAGCGCGCAAGGGCGTACAATCACATCAGAATCACTTGAGTAATAAGCATGTGCATACGCAACATACAACACCCAATGGAAAAAAAGAGCACAGAGTGTAGAAGCGGTTGTCAAAAGCTCTAGGATCAAATCACTGGCAAAAACAATAACAGTAGGTAAAATTTCCGCAAGCGCTACAAAAAGTCATGAGTCTATTCCCCTCTTGCATAGACATACATCGTCTATAGAGAAGAGATAGGAAAACTATCTACGTTATACAGTTATATGTGGTTTGCCACTGTGCACGATATTGCCAAATCCCAAGTTGAAACACCTCGAAGAAGGTACAGAAGCGCTCCTATCTGCAGCGAATGGCTTATGCAGCCAATCCCATAAATTCAAAGTGTTTCTTCCGAAAGTGCTGACAGGTTTCCTCGCCGATAGTAACAACAGGCCTGTCTCCACCTCGTTCCTTGCCCTGCTTAAAATACAGCACATCACCCAAATAAGCTTTACGCAACCAGCCACCTCAACTTTGCTGAAAGGCTGTTCGCGATTTTCTCTACCTAGATCGATCGTATTCACTTATTAGCCGAATGACTTTGTGTGTCAGCTGAACATGTATCCGATAGTACCACTGTACGCAGATGCAAAAGACTGCAAAAGACTTGTCTGTTTATGTAGCGGCTATCAACAAGCCTCACACTTTAAAACTACAGTAAAATATCTATCTGCCTCGCATCTTTCAAATCGAAGTCGATGTTAGTCTGAATAAACAGAAGATGCGACTCGCGCTGCATTTAATCTACTGATTTGTTCAAGTTCATTGCTCCCAGTATAGTACAGATACAGATCTTGATTCATCTGTCATTTACAAAATTGCCTGCAACCAACGCAAATTTAAGGTCAAACACGCAAATATTTCAGAATTCCATTGATAGAATATTTAGACTGCTGCAGACTGGATAAATGTAACAATTCAGATGTGGCTACACACATTAAAGACGCAGGTCATCATTTGGAAGTCGAAGACAATCTTGAAATTTTGCACACACTCGGTAACAAGCAAGAGAATGGATATCATGAAAGAAACGAAAATTCTCATTCGTAATACAAAATACGGACATAAAATTCTTAATGAAAAACCGAATTCAAGAACACAAAATTCTTCAGCAGTCTTAAGCCAGTACAGTAGTCCTGAACCAGTTCTAATGCAATAAATTAAAGATGAGCCAATGTGAAACAAACGACTACAAGACTGTCACTATCGCGATTATTTACAAACTAGAAGTCTACCATATTGTGTTAAGTATATGGTGTTTATATGTGTGTAGAAAAATTGGTGCAGTGCCTTACATTGCAAAATAGTGCCAAAATGAATAGTGCAGTAGAGTGATGTCTCACAACGCCTCCACTAGTATACCAATGATGTAAACAAAGCTCCGGAACGCCAAAGCCGTAAAAGAAAAACTGTCAAATGAAATTGTGTATTAGATGGTTTTCGCACCATAACAACTAATGAAAACTACCTGCACGGCGCACAGGCTGTGGTGTCATTTGTAATAAACAACGACATACAGCTCCATAACAGCAGAATCCATTACTGGGCAACCATTGCTCTCCCCCTTCCTCCCTCCAAATACCTCGACAGCCACACTGGCAGCGAACATTAAACGAAAAGTCAGGGTGTTTATTCCAGCATTACTGGTGACCAAACTCTGCCCTTTCTTCCATATCGCTACACCTCCACCCAGTCTTCTGGTAGGACAACACAGTTGTGTTCACTGCCCAGCAAGCATACGAGGGGTGTTCAGTAAATAGTGTCAGTAAATAGTGCAACACTTTTTCTTCTGACAACAGGTTGGTTTTATTCAAGAGTCAAACACATCATATTATTCCCCACTCTTTTGGTGACAAAACCCTATTTTTCAACATACTCTCCGTTCAACGCAACGGCGTTGGACCACCTTGCTGGGAGGGCCTTATGCCTGCATAGTACCACTCTACTGGTCGACTTCGGAGCCAACGTCTTGCTGCATCAGTAACGACCCAATCATCCACGTACTGCTTCCGCGGACTGCATCCTTCATTGGGCCAAACAGATGGAATTCGGAAGGTGTGAGATCCAGGTCGGTGCAGATCTCCTCTCGGCGAGTAGACTTGTGTGAGGCCCTGCGTTGTCACGGAGATGGAGAAGTTCCGTTTGCATTTTGTGGCGTCGAACACGCTGAACTCGTTTCGGTAATTTCCTGAGGCTAGTACAATACACTTCAGAGTTGGTCGTTACACCATGAGGAAAGACATTAAATAGAATAATCCCATGAGAGTTCCAGGAGGCCGTCACCATGACTTTACTGGCTGAGGGCGCCGCTGTGAACTTTTTCTTCGGAGGGGAGGCTGTTTGACACCACGTCATGGACCGATGATTTGTTTCCGGTTATAAGTGGTGAATCCATGTTTCATCGCCTGTGACGATGTCGGGCAAAATATTGTCACGATCAGCCTGGTAAATCGTAAGCAATTCCGCACAAGCGGTCCTTCGTTGCTCTTCTGTTAGGTGGCGAGAAACCCGAGGGTACGTATTTATGAGTACCCCAATTGGTAGACCAGTGTGTCAGTACTATCAACAAGACGTCCACTCTAGCAGCGAGGTGTGTGTTTGTGATCCGTCGATCACCTCGAAAGAGACTGTCCGCACGTTCCAACATTGCAGTAATAGTATTTGGCCGGCCGGTCCGCGGGAGATCGCGCCAGTTTTCGCGACCTTGTCCCGATAATGACACAAGCCTCACCCACAGGTTCAACATGTTTTTTTCACTGGCAGGTCTCCATAGATATTCTGCAAGAGCCTATGAATACACAGGGGTTGATAGTTAATACCTTTGGAAAAAACTGACATATTGTTGTTATTTTGGGTGATAATGTAGCGCATTGTTTTCTCAGCAACCTTAGAGCGCGTTTTCAAGCAGATGACAGTGCGGTAGTGAATGAAGTAAGATTATCGTTTGAGCAACGCAAGGCCATATTGATGTGGTACTGGAAGTACGAAAAATAATGGAGGTACAATAGCAATGGCTTAATGTGTACGGATATCAGCCACCAACACTTATAACAATTTGTCGTATTCGGAGTAAGTTTGCAGCCTGTGGTACTGTTCAGGATGTGCAGAAGGACGGGTCTGGCCGACGGGGAACATCAGAAAGTTGAGAGTGTACAGTCCAGGATCGCTGCACGCTATGAACGAGGATAACCCTAGTCGAAGGATGAAGTACTACGAGTGGTTTGAAGTCATACTTCGCGAGGATTAACGGTTCGCAGGGATGGTCTGGTCTGACGAAGGAACGTTACTGTAAACCGCCACAACTGCGTGTAATGGGCTCCTGAAAATCCTCACGTTCCAGTGTACAAACATGTTAATCTACCTGGTGTCAATGTGTGGTATGGTCTGTCATCGCGTGGTTTGATTGGCCCATTCTTCTTTGAACGTACTTAACTGGTGAGGTGTACCTTCACATGCTGCAAACATCGATTTTACCTGCCATCCGAGAGGCGTTTGGAAATGAAAGATTTTACCTACATCAAGATGGCGCTACGCCTCACTACCACAGAGATGTCAAAGCCTACTTGGATAAAAATCTACCTGGGCGATGGATAGGTCGAAGAGAGCTGTTGACTACCCACCGCTGTCTCTAGACCTTACACGTCTTGACTTCTAACTACGCAGTATCTTGAAAAATGAAGTTTATTAACAGAAGCCAGCTACAGTGAATGAGCTACGAGAAACCATCGAGGCATCCTGTGAAGCTATCTCACGGGCAACACTGACAGTAGTAGTTCCGTTAACAGTTGTTTGGTTGCTAATGGGTGTCATTTTTAACACACAAAACAACTTTCTCCCCATGCAAGAACTGCTGCGATATGCATAATTAATATTGACTGTCCAAGAGTGTCTACACTTTTCTGGACTCCTCTGTATCTGAAATACTCTGGTTATTCTCCAAAAGAAACTCATTCACAGCTCCCTGCTTGTAACGTACCTCCATATTGCGCCAGCACCTGTCGGAACTCCTTGAAAGTATAGGGGCTGAAGCAGGAATCTTCCGCGATGTCCCACAACAAAATTCGCAATTTGTCAACCTAAATTGTCTGAGAAAAAGATGTGTTGCATTACTTATTGGACGCCCCTCGTACATTTCTGGCTTGACGAATACTCCGGTACCCTACCGCACCTCGACTGGACGGCTAAATCATCAGAGTTTAATGCCATAGGAAATATCTAAGAGTGTTTGGAACAGCGAGAGAAACATAAGCACTCACCACCCAGTAATTTGGTACCTCTGCAGGATCTACCATGAGTGGCTGCAGCTGCAAGTGGCATATCTGAATAAAGTATCAACTCTTTTCATCTCCAAATTCAAACCACTATGAAAGCTAGAGGTAGCGTTACAACTTATTGGCCCAATGTAACCTGCCTGTGAGTAATTCTTTTCTGTTCAGTGCACTATATCCCAAACAACAGCAGCACTATCACACTGCTTTTCTGATATACTGTTTTACCCATGCGCTTCTGACGAATCCTAGCAATTAAGAACATACTACTTGGTTCATTTTGATATGAAGTCCTTAGATAAATCTGTCATATCTGTCAGCGTCTCACCTATGGCCCTGCGTTCGTAACTAGGCGAAGATGCAGAAACGTAAAAGGGACATTTGTATGTTTACGAGGTGCGTGCGGTAAATGCGAAAAAGTTTACTATGGCGATGCTATTGTTAAATACGTCCAAACAGGACCGACGTGCTGTTATTCTTTTCTTGGCTGCCGAAGGACAAAAAACGTGTGTGAAATCGTATGGGATTTAACTGCTAAGGTCATCAGTCCCTAAGCTTACTTACTACTTACCCTAAATTATCCTAAGGACAAACACACACACCCATGCCCGAGGGATGACGCGAACATCCGCCGGGACCAGCCGCACAGTCCGTGACTTCAGCGCCCTCAGACCGCTCGGCTAAGCCCGCGCGGCGCAGAAGGACGAACACGGACACCCGTCGGAGAAAGAAGAATGTGTATGGGGCAGCATGTCTGTCGAAAGCCACCGTTGTCAAATGGTGCTCCAAGTGTCGTGCTGGTTGCGATTCACACAAAATTCTAGTCGATCTGGGAGGCCAGCTTCATCCATTACTGACATTAAATGAAGTGGGTGACGCTCGAGCACCCGCCCCATATAACTGATAACACCTCATGCCATTACCACTTCTATGCTACTTTAAAAAGGGCCTTCAAGCGTCTACGATTCCGTCGGACGAGGATGTGCAGTAGGCGTTTACGGACTTCCTCACGCAGCAAGACATGGTTATCGTCAGTCTGGCGATTTTGCCTGATTGACATACCGAAGGACTGTAAGGCCTTGGAACGGAAAATTTTTGATCGCTTTTTAGATATCAATGTAACCGCGTACAGAGTTTAATTTTAAGTGTCGCTTAATGTTGGTCCTTTTTGTCTCAGAAGTTAGCTGTGGATCACAGAACCGTGGTACACCATATGCGTCGTAAGGAGAGTTTTCGTGCATCTTCATTTTTTGGTCCATGCACATTATAGTCTAATGGTGGGCTTTATAAGCAGTAACTTGCTGTATTTTAGTTGCCAGCGTTTTTATTTCCACTGGATGTATGGCGCTATAAGGCCACACAGATTATTTAAGAGAGAACTTAAGTAATTTTATGAATCATGTTCACGCAGCCACAGCTATCATTGTGCCTTCGATTACTATCATAGGTCCTTTGGAAGTGTGCTTAAATGTCCCTCACAGAAAATATTACTCCCAATGGCCTGTATCCATGGCGCGTTGTATGTTTCGAGCAGCAATTCACCTCTATGACGTCATATGCTGTCACCTCTTTCTATCTACTGTAACGTGATCCAGACGACCAGGTGGCCAGTTTACACTGATCCACGGTCCAATCTCGATTATACAGCGTTCTTTGCAGTCGTAACTGATGATATCGTTTGGTCAACAAGAGAAAAGGTAGCGATTGTCTGCTACAGAGACCAATGTACAACAATGAGTGCTGAGATGTATTCTGCGAAACACTTGAACCTGGGCCACCAGTGTACTCTGTCATGATATTGGTCACAGATCGCAGCCTTTCCAGCTTTACAGAGCGGATAAGACTGGACCTCCACGTTTTGTGATGCACCGTGTACGTCCAACAACCGTGTTTTCGCCACCCATCAACCTCTCTGCATATACGGTAACGACAGAACGTCGCGAACGGTGGTTACCGAACTGCTAGGTCCTAGACGGCGGGCCTTAACAACATGCCCTTTGTCACAGTCGCTTATGTAAGTGGTTTCCCCACATGCGGCCCGTACCGTACCTACAGTGACTCCCCATTCGTCTCCGCTCTCCTAACTGCGTCGCTTGCGAGATGCCACTAGGCAGTCTCAGTGCTGTAGTGATATAAAAATTTGGATCACTCGTTATTGCTAATGTCGACTAATTATTCTGCCCTTAATTCCTACAAGGCCACATAGCTTAAAAGAAGTAATCAAATGAAAATCGCCCGCCTGCCACAATGGCACCACGTAATGGTTCCATTCAAAATTAATCACCACACCAGTTAAGATATTTATTCACTGTCTCTGTAAGTCCATCTTCAGTGCAGATGGTTGCGCGATCTCGGCTGTTCAATACAAAATTCATTTCACCGCCCTTCAACTTCTCTCCACATATGCTCACGACAGAACGACGCGAACGGTGGTTACCGAACTGCTACGTTCATTTCAACTGTCTAAATTTCCTATGGCTAAGCAGGGATGGCTAGACGACAAATGTAAGGATGTAGAGGCTTATTTCAATAGGGGTAAGACAGATACTGCCTACAGGAAAATTAAAGAGACCTTTGGAGAAAAGAGAGCCACTTGTATGAATATCAAGAGCTAAGATGAAAACCCAGTTCTAAGCAAAGAAGGGAAAGCAGAAAGGTTTAAGGAGTATATAGAGGGTCTCTACAAGGGCGATGTACTTGAGGACAATATTATAGAAATGGATGAGAAGGTAGACGAAGATGAAATAGGAGATATGATACTGCATGAAGAGTTTGACAGAGCACTGAAAGACCTGAGTCGAAACAAGGCAACGGGAGTAGACAACATTCCATTGGAACTACTGACGGCCTTGGGAGAGCCAGTCCTGTCTAAACGCTACCATCTGGTGAGCAAGTTGTATGAGACAGGCGAAATACCCTCAGACTTCAAGAAGAATATAATAATTCCAATCACAAAGGAAACAGGTGTTGACAGATGTGAAAATTACCGAAATAACAGTTTAATAAGTCACAGCTGCAAAATACTAACGCGAATTCTTCACAGACGAATGGAAAAACTGGTAGAAACCGACCTCGGGGAAGATCAGTTTGGATTCCGTAGAAATGTTGGAACACGTGAGGAAATACTGACCCTACGACTTATCTTACAAAATAGATTAAGGAAAGGCAAACCTACGTTTCTAGCATTTGTAGACTTAGAGAAAGCTTTTGACAATGTTGACTGGAATACTCTCTTTCAAATTCTAAAGGTGGCAGGGGTAAAATACAGGGAGAAAAAGGCTATTTACAATTTGTACAGAAACCAGATGGCAGTTATAAGAGCCGAGGCTCTGAGCATTATTGGACTTAACTTCTAAGGTCATCAGTCCCCTAGAACTTAGAACTACTTAAACCTAACTAACCTAAGTACATCACACACACCCATGCCTGAGGCAGGATTCGAACCTGCGACCGTACAGTCGCGTGGTTTCAGACTGAAGCGCCTAGAACCGCTTGGCGATGGATAGATCACATAACTATAGAGGAGGTATTGAATAGAATTGGGGAGAAGAGGAGTTTGTGGCACAAATTGACAAGAAGAAGGGATCGTTTGGTAGGACATGTTCTGAGGCATCAAGGGATCACAAATTTAGCATTGGAGGGCAGCGTGGAGGGTAAAAATCGTAGAGGGAGACCAAGAGATGAATACACTAAGCAGATTCAGAAGGATGTGGGTTGCAGTAAGTACTGGGAGCTGAAGAAGCTTGCACAGGATAGAGTAGCATGGAGAGCTGCTTCAAACCAGTCTCAGGACTTGACACAGCGATCCCTTGGATCATCAGTTGTTGGCTATTGATGATCGAAGGGCTCGCTGTGTCAAGTGCAAATCCACGAATACCAGTCACTGAATGCCCGCCTCTATTTTGACTGGACCAGAGGTGGGATTCTTCATCCACGTCGGTCAGGGGGCCAGAAAGTAGCGTAATGTAGGCCGAATCTGGTTGTTCAAATAAAATAACAACTGGAAATTTAGACGGCAGAAAGGTGTTTCGTTTCTACATTTTTCTTTTTTATTTATGCCACTGGGACTTGAGACGATCAGTTCCTATTTCGCATAAAGTGGTCGGCCGCTGACGGATCCGCAATCAAATCCATTCTGGCAGCTCCTCATCCAACTGAAACCGACGCCCACGCGTGTCTTTTTTCAGGTCGTCAAGGATGTGAAAATCATTCGCTGAAAGACCCAGGCTGTACGGTAGATGTTACAGTTTATCCCAACCAAATGGCTGAAGTGAAGTTTTCGTCCGATAGGCAGTATGGAGGCTGACGTTATTGTGTAACAATATGATTCCATACGACAGCATCCCTAGCTTTCGTCTTTATGGTGCGTTGCAATTTCTGCAGAATGTCTTCAAAGCGCTGCGCACAGATTGCGGTTCCCCGCTCGAGGAAATCTACAAGCACAGATCTCCTACAGTCCGAAGAGGAGGTCATCACGGCCTTTCCGAAACTTGTGCGAGCAGTTTTGGACTCCTTTGGCAGGGGAGACGTGGGATGTTTATATTGTTGGCTATGCCGTTTGTCCTACAGCGCCCACTCTGAGCGTGACACGACAAGCTGCCGACCGATCTGTGCTTCACCCTGTGTCGATGCTATGCGCAGGGCATGAGGTCAAAACACCGCTCTCCTGTCCGTTTTGCAGAGTTTCCAGACCGTGCAGCCGTTACTACTCGGTAAGTTGCCCCTCAATTAGCATAACGAAGCTGAGTGTACCCCTCACTTTTCCTCATACCAAGGAAAATTCCTTGGCAGCACTGGGAGTCGAACGCGGGACCTCTGCATGGCAGCCATCTACGCTGAACACTCAGCAATGTAGTCGGACAGAAACAGTAGCTGTAGCAGTAGTAGTAGTACAAAGGAATACTCTTTTGTAACAATTAATATTTACGTAATCAATATGCAAAAATGTAGGGGATTACATGATTTTAGTTTTCAGGGTCTTTATCGTATCAGCATCATCTTCTGTGGTCATTACACTGAACATTCCATTCAGCTGCTCTCGGAATTCGTCTTCGCCTTGACTGAGAATAGCAATGTCATCAGCCAATTTTATTGTTGATATCCTTTGACGAGATTTCCTTTATTTCCGTCGTTTTTTCTTCGATGTGAAAATCGAACATTGGTGGGAAGGGTAGCACCCTTACCTCAGACGCTTGTAGGGCCTCTTACACCCTTTTTCAGCATACTTTCATGGTCTTCTATTATTATTCACCCCTCTTTATTCTTGTACTATTGAATATTACTCGCTTTTCTCCATAGCTTAGTCATGTTTTCCTGATAATTTCGAACATCTTGCACCTGTTTACAATGTCAAACGAGTTTTCTAATCGTTGTTACATTGTCAAGCGCATCGTCAGAATTGCATCTCTGATGCCTTCATCTTTCCGAAACCCAAAATGACCATCGTCTGACACACATCAAATTTCTTTTCTGTGTTCTAGTGAGCAACTTGTATGCATAACATGTTAAGGGGTTGCTTAATAGTTCTCACAGTTATCTGTGCTTGCTGTCTTTGGTATTGCGTGAATGATATTTTTTCGAAATTCAGAGGTTATCTGTCCACTCTCATACATTCTACACACCGTCTTTTGCAATAGTTTGGTTGCCACTTCCCGCAATGATTGAGATTTTTTTTACTTCCTTCTTTCGTCGATCAGTTAACGTATGTATTCTGTTAGGCAAGGTGTCTTCGCATTGATATTCCTTGTGACAATGATTGTCTGTCCTACATCTGTGATCGCCGTTTTTAGAGATGTACCTTGCTCTCCAACTGAAGTTCCTTCCGTGGTACAAATTATTGCGGTAACTACAGCCTTGCAGAACAGGAAAGGAAACTTCATCGTTCCTGAATCCTTTACTATCGCATTTATTTCGACGTCGATTCTTCCGGGTGGTTATCTTAAACTTCAGCTTACTCTATTAAATTACGTTCGAAGTGTATATTTGCTCCTCGGTACATTCGGATCACAATCTGACCATGATGTAATCCAGCAGAAATCTTTCCGTATCTCCAGGCCTTTCCCAGGTACACCTCCTCCTCTTGCAATTTCTGAACATTGTACTGGCTATTATTAGCTGAAATTTACTGCAGAACTTAGCCTTTCTCTTATTTCATTCCTATTGTCGAAGCTCATATTCTCTCTTAACTGTCTCTTCTGTTCCTTTCCCTACCATTGCGTTCCAGTCCTCCATGATTATTTACTTATAACAGCGCACACTCCGCTGCTGGGTGAAAATCTCGTTGTGGATACTTATAACCTGCCTTTACATTCTGAATCTTCTCAAATACTCTCTCTAGAATCTTCATCTTCTGCTTGTGACGTCGGCAGATATACCTAAACTACTGTTTTTGCCATTGGTTCGATATCGTTGCTGATCAGAAGAACCCCATCGCTGAACTCTTCACAGTAAATCTCTGCCCAGACCTTCTATTCATAACGAATCCAACCCTCATTTCTGCCACTGTTGATGTTACCGCATACCTTCTGACCAGAAATTCGTCTCTTCTTTCCACTTATCTCAATAATCCCACTATATGTAGACTGAGCCTTAGCATTTACCTTAGCAAGTTTTCTAGCTTCTCTATCACGTCATATTTCTGACGTTCCACGATCCGACCCGTAGAATGTTACCCTTTGGTCGGTTACTATTTGTCAAATGTCTTGTGGATATGCATTACGTGTCACTGATGCATTGGTTTCCTTTGCCTTCGGCATCAACATGCCGCTGGCAGTTGATCACTTCTGATTCTTCCGCCTTTTAAGGGCAGTTTTCCTCCCCAGGGGCAAGAGATTATTTATTTATTCCACTGTAGCCTTTTACCTACAATTTAAACTCAAACTGTATTGATTTTTATACAAATTATGCCATATAAGTTAATACTTAATATTATCCTACACAATACTGTCTCCTCATTATTTCTATTATTAATAGTTATAATAATTAAAAAGACACTATTTCTGGTATGAATAAAAATTACACATATTACCAAATCCATGTCTACTCCTACTATAACAACTTCAGTTCTTTTTCACAACGCACTCCATCACTTCCAGGTCCACAAGCATGCCCAGCCGGTTCCCTAGGCATTTGGCGAGCGTTGTATTTGCCTCTGTCTCTTGGGAAAGAGGCTGCCCTGAATCTTTGTCCGCTCTTTCGCCCTCACTGACAAGTTTGTTAGCAGAATTAGCTGACTTCCAATGCCGGGAATCTTCGGTTGCCATTGCAGAAAAAATTTGATCGAAATTTAAGAACTGTCTCTGATCGCGAATGTGTCTATCCCTTTAGATATATCAGCTGATTACTGTCCTCGAGATGCTCGTCCTTGTTGGTCCTGTTACACTGTGTGCTCAAAAGTATCCAGATACCTGGCTGAAAATGTCTTACAAGGTCGTGGCGCCCTCCATCGGTAATGCTCGAATTAAATATGGCGTCGGCCCACCCTTAGCCTTGATGACAGTTTCCACTGTCATAGGCATACGTTCAATCAGGTGCTTGAAGGTTTCTTGGGGAATAGCAGCCCATTCTTCACGGAGTGCTGCGCCGAGGAGAGGTATCGATGTCAGTCGGTGAGGCCTGGCACGAAGTCGGCATTCTAAAGCATCCCAAGGGTGATCTATAGGATCTATAGGATTCAGGTCAGGACTCTGTGCAGGCCAGTCGATTACAGGGATGTTATTGTCGTGTAACCATTCCACCACAGGTCGTGCATTATGAACAGGTGCTCGATCGTGTTGAAAGATGTAGTCGTCATCCTCGATTTGCTCTTCAACAGTGTGAAGCAAGGAGGTGCTTACAGCATCAGTGTAGGCCTGTGCTGTGATAGTGCCACGCAAAACTACAAGAGGTGCAAGCCCCCTCCACAAAAAACACGACCACACCATAACACCACCGCCTCCGAACCTTACTGTTGGCACTACACACGCTGGCAGATGACGTTCCCCTGACATTCACCATACCCACACCCTGACATCGGATCGCCACATTGTGATTCCTCTCCCCACACAACGTTTTTCCACTGCGTCAGTCAACAGACGAGATCGGCCTGTACGATTTTGTATTGTACGTGTCCCTCCACGTTTCCACGTCACTATCACATCGGAAACAGTGGACCTGGGGATGCTTAGGAGTGTGGAAATATGGTGTACAGACGTATGACACAAGTGACATCCAATCAAAAAAATGTTCAAATGTGTGTGAAATTCTATGGGATTTAACTGCTAAGGTCATCAGTCCCTAAGCTTACACACCACTTAACCTAAATTATCCTAAGGACCGACACACACACACACCCATGCCCGGGGGAGGACTCGAATCTCCGCCGGTACCAGCCGCACAGTCCACGACTGCAGCGCCCTAGACCGCTCGGCTAATCGCGCGCGGCGACACCCAATCACCTGACCATGTTCTAAGTCCGTGAATTCCCCGGAGCCCCCACTCTGCTCTATCACGATGTCTAATGACTGATGAGGTCGATGATATGGAGTACCTGGCGGTAGGTGGCAGCACAATGCACCTAATATGAAAAAGTATATTTTTGGGGTGTCCGGATACTTTTGATCACATAGTGTATTTTCTAAAATGTTCTACCAATCTCTTTTCTAATATCTTCTATCCTTCTCGCGTTTCCTTATCTCTTGGAATGAAAAAAAAAAATTCCTACATCTGTCTTCCATCAATGAACCTGCGTACGTGTGTAAGTCACCTAAATTTGATGTTCAGTACAGTCACACTGTTCCTTGATGCATTCGTTTCTCTGTTACTGCCATTGTTAGTTTGAGGTCTTTTGGTTTTTGTATCAAACAGCAGTCCCTCACGCCATATATCAAATATAGGAATACGTACCGATTCCAGAACTTGCTTTTTCAAACCGACAAGATTCTTAGAAACCGAATCACTCCTGATAGTTTTTTTCTGCCTATTTTATTTGTTGCGTAAACACTACATAACAGTAGCATTAGTCGGAGATTTTCTCGGCTCAGGGACTGGGTGTTGTGTTGTCCTAATCATCCTCGTTTCATCCTCATCGCCGAAGTGGCGTCAAATCGAAAGACTTGCGGCCGGTGAACGGTCTACCCAAAGGGAGGTCCTAGTCACACGACATTTATTTTTAGTTGCAATAGTACAATAATAGTAATCCAGATAACAGATGGCAAATGTGAAACAATAAATAAATAATCCTCCAGTCCGTTTATTCCATATGGATAAAACTCATATACAGGATCAGAGATGAAACCCAAATTCTCTAATTGACAGCCAAATTGCTCAATTACAGTAGGTAAAACTACACGCAGATACCTGCTGTTGGGTATGCAGCGAAGCCATGTCATTCCAGCAGTATACCCGATATCAAAGATCAATACAAGACGAGAGATCCTAAGAGCCGTTGACATCACTAACTTACGTAATTGTAATGGCTGGTACGTTGCCCAGGAAGATAGTAAAACGTAGGATTGGTGTTGGAGGAGGTCTGGTGGTCCATTGGCCGTGAGAAGTGTGTCGAGTAATATACACTCCTCCAGCGGTTAATGAGAAGGGTCTGGCGGCGATGGAACATAGGGCGCTCATAAAATGTCGAAGTAATTCAACAATTCAGTGGCGTCATCCGGACGAGGGTACGGCACTCGACGTGCGCTGGTCTTGCCCCGGGGTCTGCAGACGGGGGTGCAGTGAAAACTTTGGGTCGTAAACGTCGCCAGCGCGGGCTGGTTTATCGAATCAGGCCGTGGCACGGCACTAAGTAACTCTGACTTACTTGCACGTGCAGCTACCCAACCAGCCATTCAGTCGGAAATGACATGCTCCGAGAGGCAAGAGGGCTTTCCCCGGGCGCCACAAAATGCGGGACGAGACGTAAAACCGAATTACCGATGCAGCCTCGCACTCCCGCTGTAATTAGTTCCTTTCGCCGGCGCCCTCTCTTTTTCTTCCGTCCGCCGTCGCAGCCGTGAGACGAATCCTGCTCGAGCTGGAGGCGGCGTACCCCTCTCTGCAACCGGCTGGACAGCTAGCTGGGGTAGGGGACGTCACCGACAGACGGCGGAATTAAATTAGAACGCCGCAGGCTGACTTCGGCTCTGCTCGGCGCGACTCGGATCTGCTCGGATTTACACTTGTTTGCAGTTGGCGTTTCGCGGCCGCTGCTATTTGTTTGCGCCTTCGCCTCGTTTAGTGGCAACAGATGCGTGCTGCGTACTAGCTGCGTATCTCGTTCCCACGGACTTGGCCTCTAAACGGCCAAGCGATAAAGGAGAAGGAAACAAACAGCACGGCAGAAAAAGAAAAAGCAGAAGCACCAGGCCCCGGTGAAAACAAGACAGTCGGGCAGTGAAAAATGCGCTTACGTAATGACGTACTCGCTCTGTAGGTACCGAAAGGTGTGACTGGATTATATTCTGGACGACGGCGGTTGGAACCCGCGTCTGGCCATGCCGAGTGAGGCTTTTTGTGATTTCCCTAATGCACTTAAGGGGAATTTCTCTGGCTCGGAGCCTTATTTCAAACTCACGTTCAACATTTATTTTCGGCAAAAAAAAATTATTGTACAAAAATGTCTTAAGAAACAAAAGCACGTCCTTACATACTATGTAAAAATATTTTGACCGGTAAGTGGATGGGCGTATGTAGCCAAAATACACCTATGCGTATTGCGCTATTAAACGATACGCAAGATTAACGTTAAGTATAGGTCTCCAAACAAATTTAAACAAATAAACATTTCAGAATTACATTCTCTTGTGTGTTAACCTCGAAAATACAAATTTCCTGAAGTGAATTTCAAAATGGCGGCCGTTTGAAAACGTTGGTAGTGAAAATCTACATATTTCGTTGCCTTTAAATGTAAATAAATAACAAGCATTATGAACAACGCTTTGCTTTTTGAGGTTCACGACAAAATTACAAGTGGCTATTATTTATTTATTTACTTGTTTTTTAATCAGCACGCTTCTGACTGGTTTGACGCAGCCCGCCACGAATCTCTCTCCTGTGCCAACCATTTCATCTTAGAGAAGCACTTGCCACTTATGTCCTCAATTATTTACTAGATGTATTCAGATTTCCGTCTTCCTCTGCAGTCTTCACCCCCTAAAGTGTACCATGGTAGTTATTCCCTGCTATTTAACCGATGTGCTACCATCCAGTCCCTTCTTCTTGTCAACGTTTTCCATATAACACTTTCCTCGCCGATTCTGTGGAAAACCTGCTCATTCCGTACCTTATCAGATGGTTCAAATGGCTCTGAGCACTATGGGACTTAACATCTTAGGTCATCAGTCCCCTAGAACTTAGAACTACTTAAACCTAACCAACCTACAGACATCACACACATCCACGCCCGAGGCAGGATTCGAACCTGCGACCGTAGCAGTCCCGCAGTTCCGGACTGCAGGGCCTAGAACCGCACGGCCACCGCGGCCGGCAGTACCTTATCAAAAAAATGGCTCTGAGCACTATGGGACTTAACTTCTGTGGTCATCAGTCCCCTAGAACTTAGAACTACTTAAACCTAACTAACCTAAGGACATTACACACATCCATGCCCGAGGCAGGATTCGAACCTGCGACCGTAGCAGTCGCGCGGTTCCGGACTGAGCGCCTTAACCGCGAGACCACCGCGGCCGGCGTACCTTATCAGTCCACCTAATTTTCAACATTCTCCTTTAACACCACATATCAAGTACTTCGATTCTGTTCTGTTCCGGTTTCCCAACAATCCATATTTCACTGACATAGAATTCTGTACGATCACAGAAATTTCTTCGTCAAATTAAAGTCTATGTTTGATACTAGTAGACTTCTCGTGGTTGGTAATGACCTTTTCTGTCAGTGTGGGAGGCAGAATAGCTTAACTCTATCTACTTTCTGATGATCAATTCTCGCTGTTCTTGTTTCTGCTATTTCTCATTACTTCCGTCTTTCTCGACTACTCTCAATATCAGTCCATTTTACGGAGCTGATTTTCTTCCGATGCGAAACAGCTTAATAGACGTTGTCTCTAGAAATACCTATTTAAAATTTTGATTTGTATTTATGCGTAAATAATTTTAAAATTTTTCTTTTCCCCATTAATCTGCTATTATTGTCTCAGACTGTAAATCTTCCACTTTTTCTAAGATTTAATTTTCTAAAGCGAGTCTTTCTATTCGTAATTGTTGCCTGGACGCTTTTCAAGAATGAGAGCCGGTTCGAACGCTTGAGGCGTTCCTCGTCGCTTTTCGTGGCGAATGAGCAAACCGAGGTGCCGCTAACGACTCTCATGAGTTCCATCTACTGAAAAACACCCTTAAAAATGACGCACGCCTGGTTGTTAGCAATTTGGACGACTTTTGCACTCGGAAAAATGTGTTTTGAGCATCCTCGTAAGCCCAAATTAATGAATTTACTGCTTGATTTTTATTCTGTGTGTAGGCTGCAAGACAGCTCTCTATCTGTCTGTCTTCAGTAAGCTGTTTGTACAGATCAGGAGTAGCTTCAATAATTTCACTCGTCAGTGGTGGCTCGTGATGAAAAGTATCCAACGTCCTGCTCATCTCATCTTGCTTCTACTTACACCAACTTTCAGAACAGTAATCGTATTGAGGGTTGCCATTCTCTGAACGTCTATCATGAAGCGTCGCCATAACAGCTTTTCACATCGCACTTTTCTCGAAAGCATATACTTGAAACATTTGGTGTGTTAGCAGAACCCCTATATCCATATTTTCCTAGATCTAGAATGTTACGATAGCTTTACAGAGAATCAGATATCGATCGGAGTCGCAAACGGCCCAAGCGCCGAGAGCCGCTACAGTAGGCGTGTGCGCGCCTACAATGAAACGTGATTTTCAGGTGTAAAGAATAATTAATCGACAAAATCCTTTTGATTACATATTATCAAGACCTTAAGGAGTCGAAATGCGCAAAAAATGTTTATTTATTTATTTTGAAACATCGCGGCCAGGAAACCTCCTTAAGATGAATCCAGAGATGTTGTAAATGGGTGACGACAGCCACTTCCCTTCTCCATCTATATTACTAAACGATTATCCCAAAACCCGGTGCACGTTACAGTTTCTGGTTGCCTGTCTAACGACTTCCAAAGGCAACGGTATTTCGCGTAATTATCTACTGAATTCAAAAATTTTAAACGCTGTCATAATCTACTCATTAAGCGATAAAATCTTATGTTTAACATTTAACACAGAAAGCAAGTACTACAGTTAGAAACTTTGTGTGTGTCCCGCAGTGTTTGAGACTGACAGCACTTAGGGACTTGCAATAAATTTTACACATACTTTCAAACCATACGATTTTTTTTCTCGTTGACACCGAACGCAAAATGAAGGGAAAAAAGTTTACCTCTTACTACATTTTCGCTGTCCGGCATGAGGCATTCCGCATTTGGCATTTTCTTAAACGCAATAAGGGGACCAAGCCCTAACGAAGAAAAACACCCCCATTCTGAACCACTACATTGTCCCTACTTCACTGTTCGCACGTACAGTCGTGCTCAAAAGTATCCGAACGACCTGAAATGCATTTCGCCTGATTCGAATGCAACTTACATAGCGCAGCTGTCTAGCAGGTCCTCTAAGCGCCCCTCGGTACAGTCGTTTGACTATTGAAAATGGTTCCAACAAGTCACCACTAGAAAACACTGCTCTGTATCGCAATAACTCAAGATGTAAAGTAATACCAAGGTACTACAAATATCATGGAACATCTTATCACAGATAAGACGGTTCTTCAGGCTTGTAAGCTCACATTTATTGCAATAAATGACATACATGAAATGTTACCACTCTCATTATTACGTCAGATAGAAATTCACGTAGTAAGTTCGTCGTATTCATGATTTCCTCTTCAAAGTAGCATAACGTACTTACTATTTAACACAAAATGACATTAAAAATTTCAGTTATTCACGAGCAGCTAGTTGAGAATATGTATGAACTTCAAATGACACGACGAACCGTCTCGTTCTGCATATGGATTCAAACCCAGGTCATGCAAACTAAGCAAAGACTTCGTGACTGACGGAAACTAACAATCATTCCTGACTAGGCATACAGAGAGTGATATACCTCGATTTTAGACGGTATCAGTTAGCAAATATCAGCTTTAAATTACACAACGTAAACATTGTTAACGGACGCGAATTCCTACCCAGCATCTATTGTCCTTGTTAACGAACTACGAGAGAAGTTAAATATTGCTTCTTCACAAGTAACTTACTTGAAATGCCGTGAGGTAAAGCTTTGTGTTGGACAGGGATTCGAACCCAGAACCTAATTGGATTGTCGTCGAAGCACAGTGAACTGTGACATATCGGATTTTTTCGGCAGTAGCTAGATGTTTTAACTGAAAGGACGAGACGAAAAACATTATTTTTTTCTCTCCCAGGACTCCAACCTGGCACCTATCGCTGTTATATTCTACAGAAAACGAACGCAAAAATGGGTTTGTTACACCTGCAGCGACATGTGAGCATGTTTGAACTAGAAATAATATGACGAAGAGTTCAGTGCTGACTGGGAATCGAGCCCCACACGTATCGTTGTTGACTGCACACAAAGAGACGTCATCTACCGAATTTTTCTCCACCAGCAGCACGGCATAACATCATTGAATTTACAATGATTTCGCAAACAATTATGTGTCTCACTAGGACTCAAAAACGTCAGACACCGTTAGTGTTGACATCGAATGAAAACACATTAATAATCAAAATTATTACTCACCAGCAGATAGGTGTTTTCATGCTAGAGCTTGATAATACATAATGAAAGCTTTAGTGCCGGGCCAGGATTCGAAACCTTTCACACTCAATTTGTGGAGATGTTGAGGAATCTGAAGTATTTAACTAACAACAAATTGCAGTCGAGCTGTATTGTCACGAAGGAATCAAATTCCGCGTTAAGGGCGGTCTGAGTTGCATTCCCAGATCAGAACCAATTTTATTGACATACAGAAGATCAAATAAAAGATGGAATAAGTGCCCCGTGAGCCTCCATAGCGTTTGTTATGTCACTAAAAATAAATAAATAACTAGTATAAGAAAGGATACTCCTGATAGAGTTTCTACGTGTCGCGACTCCTGACTTTATTGTGGTTCAACCTAACGTCTACTTGGCAGAGGAGGAATATCATATTTAATATGAATGTCAGAACACAATGCCATTATACCTTCTTCACTTGGCGTAACCAGAAGAGAACAGAATCTGTCACTCCTTATCAAAAACCATCAGCAGAAGTTGGAATCGAACGCAGACCATAAGTATATGAACCTGGAATAAACCCAAGATATCGCGAAATACTCTTATCTATCACCAATTTGTCTATCATAACAATGTTGCACCACACTGGATGAGAATTCTGACACACAGACTCCCTGTAGTGGTTTGCAGCATGTTCAGTACATTCATTTACTTGGTTGACCGAATCGCCACGAACTAACTGCCTCGGCTACCCAGTGCATACATTCGACTCTATTTTGTAATCACCGAAATAAAATCACGTAACTAACACCTACACAGAACTGCCAACAGTGTAGGATGCAGAAATTTAAACACGAAGTGTTCCTTTCGGCTTGAGTTACTCCATTGCGCTATCTGTTTGTTAAAAACATCGTGCAGTGCAAAAGAAAAGCTGTAACTGTCTGTCTCTCAGAAGTCTAGATCCGGCCATATGCATTATCTCACAGCACTATGCAATGCGCAAGTTCTGGACGAATTGTTGTTGAGTTCTCGAGGTGTTTTAGCTCTGTGTCAGCTAGTAGCGTAACGGTAAGCGTCACGCACTGTTCATAAGACGTCGCAAGTTTGGGTACATTCACTGCTATATTTTTTTAAACGCCATACTGCTGTCTGCTGAAGCTTTGAACATAATTCCCTTCACTTTTCAACCCAAAATAGTCGCATGTGGAAACAGGGCTAACTTCTGCGACATTTTGTCCTTTTCAGGTTTTATAGATGGCCAGGCTGCAGATGCATCTCGAAACTTTTGTATTATGTATGGGAAGAGCGTCGGAAAGGTATTTTCTACATTAGCTGTCGTGTGGCAGTGGCATTTTATTCTTCGTAAAACCTTGTTTGACAGCTTTGACTCAGAACAAGTTTTCTACATGCATGTAATCAATAAACTGCATGTGCATTGTCAGACTGTTATAGATAACATCAGAGAATTCGCATATATCGTTGATGATTAATTTCTCTCTCATGTTAACTAATGTTTTAACAACACTAAAAAACCGTACGAAAATTGTGCACTGTATTACAAGAAATGAAATAAAACTTCCCACGATAACCTTACGACGAAAGTCTGTTTCAATAACACTGAGTATCTGTGCACAAGCGTGCCTCTATCGGCACGAATTAGTAAAATACTAATCACTTAGATTTCGATTGGGTCTGTGTTTGATTGGTATGCTGTGTCATACTCAAGTGGTATGCAAATGTGGCATTTCATAAATAAAGTTAAATATTCCTAGAAACCCAAAATTTGTTTGTCAGCAGCGGAAAAAGGCGTTACCTGTTGAGCAGCATTGTAAGTTTTTCACCATTGCACTATGAGCCGAAAGTATTTTCTTGCGATTTCCTTATCGATGTGTGATCTGACTGCTTGTACTCTTTCACAGAAGGGATAAAAATGTTACAGTCAGTAAGACTGGAACCGCAAACAATAACAGACGCTTTCTTTCAGGTTAGCACGTTTCCACCGTGCTATGGAAGAAGCATGCGTCTAGGTCTCCTCTTACAAGACAAGTAGTCGCTAGAACTCGTAAACCGCTATTTAATGTACGAGATTAGATGCGATTTTCACGTGCAACGACTTTCCTGGGCTGAAAACCGTAAATTTACAATCTTTTGTTACAGCTCAAGCGTTAATAATAACTCAGATTATTCAATGGAAGTGACAGGAAAAATCAAGTGAACTTTGAGGCTTAATTCCGTGCGCACCAGGAAGTAACTCGTCGATCACAGAGTTGCCATATATACCTTGCCTTGTTGCCAAGTTTCAGTTACATTACCAGCAGGAAGAAGACGAACCGATGTGATCCTACAGTGGGCTGGGAAGTGACCATAGCTGACGTCTCAAAGACGCGGCTGCTACGGCCTGGAATACGTAATCCGTCTGATTCACATTTCTGTAACTGCGTTTAGGGACTGGAGCGTAGTTACTAATAATACCCAGAACTGACGGCAAACTAAGCTTCATAAATCACTAACTCTCACAGTTGTTTTTATATATCTTTCGTAAGTGTACTCAAAACTAAAAAAATCATTGACGAATGTTTTCGTGCCTCGCCGATAGTCGAGCACAACAAACTAATAAAAATAAAAAAATACTGTGTGTGTGTGTGTGTGTGTGTGTGTGTGTGTGTGTGTGTGTGAGAGAGAGAGAGAGAGAGAGAGAGAGAGAGAGAGAGAGAGAGAGAGAGAGAAAGAAAAGAGAGTGGGGGAGAGAGATAAAAATGAAAAAGAATGAGAGAGGGAGTGTAAAAAATTGTTGCAAAGTAACTGAATCATGGTATGTAAAGAAATCTTTCATTAAAATGACACGTTCTACATCATTACGAAATGTCCTATTCATGATCTATGGAACAAGTATTAATCTAATCTAATCTAATCGTATCATATTGCTGACTAGTCACGAAAAGGGACGAATTACAGAAATTTTCGCCAATATCAGTAACCAAATCTATTTTTTTTTAAAAAAAACGACATTTTTTGTTATAAACCGGGACTCCTTTAAAGACTCTTTCGTCCCTGTTAACTAACCACGAAAGACCCGTGATATACCTCCATTCAGAAGGAACAAAGTGTTCATGCATTTAAAGATGAAGCGCAAGATGTGAAGTTCTGTGACGGAGGTATGAACCCAGCACGCAATCGGATTGTTAACTAAGTAAAATCAAATGTTACGTATCGGTTTTTCTTACCAGCTGCTAGATGTTTGAATCTAAAATAAGAACACAAATTTTTGTGCCTGAGCGACAATCGAACCGCACACCTGCCGTCCTTCTTTATCATCCACGAACATAGCTTAAGTAACACTTGTTTACTCACCAACAGTAAGAAGTGTGCGTGTTTGACCAGAAATAACGACACCTATTGCGATTGTTGGCAACACACGAACAGACTTTAAAAATGCACGTTGATTTTCACTAGCAGACTGGTATGCACGTGATAGGGCTTGAAATTAAATTATGAATATTTTTGTACTGGATCAGGATTCTGACCCACATACTTACCTTTGCAGGAGACCTAGAGAAGATTGCAGTCTTGGGAAAAGGAACGAAATTATTGAACTATACTGTTCCGAGAGATGAGATACGAATTCGAATCACAGTCCAGCACCAAATTTTTCAACGTCTCTAGTTCAATCAAGTACAAGAAAAATAAGAGCCCTGTTCCTTTAAATGGCTATCGTTTCATCAAATAAAATTAAATGTTCTAATGTAAGTAAGTTTACTGGAGACAGTATTTCTGTTTACCATGACTTCCGCCTATGTCATTTCCCAACGTAGACCGGCTCTGCCCAATTGGTAATGAAGGAGCGTGATGCTTAATGCGGATTCTGGATTATAACGTCTTTCTCTTGAGGTTACCAGAGGTAAAGGAAATCTGTTTGTGCCTCTTAATAGTAAATGCCTGATCCCACGCATTGCAGCTGTGATAGTTCGTTCCACCAGACCATTGTGGCCACATTTCCACCACCAATAGTGTGCTGTAACGGATGATGTGCTTAGTATATTAAATAGAAAAGTAGTAGTAGAAGCAGTAGTAGTAGTATATTAAATGGTTAAGTAGAAGCAATCTTCTGACGTGGAGATTATGCTATTCTCGTGTCACCAGTATGTAAAGACTCTTCTAGGCATCATAGCCCCGACTTAAAGCCATTTTGAAACATTCACTAATTCAGCAAATTTCTTTGTTCGAGAAAATCCACTGTGAAGTGTGAAGTTACCGGATAATTCGATTATTACCGTCATTGTTACTATCATTTTCTTCATACCGTTGCTGGATGACATGTGCTTGAAGATCATGTAATGCCTTTTGGTCATTATAGAAGTAGTTGCCCAAGAAGAGGTTCTTTCCTTGTCTACGGAGTCCTTTTCATGTTAATATCAAACATCAGCAATTACTCGCAGATTACATTAAAACTTAAGTAATTGATGAAGACGTTACATGATAACATAAACGCGCCGCCTTTCTTAATTTACTTGCGCCTCAAAATGGCTGTCGAATGCTGCCAAACCAAAAGCCAAGGGATCTTACTGCCTTCCGTTATACGTCGCTGTCAATTCTTCCACAAGATTTGGTCGACGTGATCTGTTTCAAGTTATGTATTCAGAGAATGTTTTAGAAAATCAATTGTCTTCCTTTGCAACAAACAGAAAGATTTTCATTCTAAGGTATCCAAGTTGAAAATTTTCGCATTATTAGTTCTGATTTAATATTCACTTCTATAATGTAGGAAAGTATTTCACAGTTGCAAAACCCGCATACGACTCATTGACCTTATACTTAGTCGCTGACCATAAATTCTAGCTCAGTGTGACACCAGTTTAAGTAACCTAATGTAGCGAAGACTGTTTGCCAGTGCTCTTTTTCACCGGAAAATATGCAATTCACTCATTGGGCTCCAATAGTACACTGTAACAGTAATTTCTGTGTGTATGCAATGCAGGCGGATTGTGGAATTTAGTGGTGCTCTCTCTTCCACTTCTGTATACAATATGCCTGACCTAAACGGGCCCTTTATCATTACAGGCCCTGGGCAGCGCAACATCATGCCGTCAACAGTAATGTGCATATACTGACAGCCCCTCTGTTCGTTTTAGCTGATTTTGTAATCATTTAAATAGAACAACATGACCTTCCTGTGGGAGACATTTCGTCCCCCTTTTCCTTGTGTAAAATTTGTCAGTAAGCTTTTTGCCTTCCAACCAGCGAAATGCGGCAGAGTACAGCCAGTAAACGATTCACATAACACGATTTAGTGCCGTTAAGACGATTTCTTTAAACTTTGTCGTAGCTGAAGGAATTTAGTTTCTTTTTAAATCGTCTTATGTAGCAACGCTCACAGATATCTCAAATAGGAAAAGCTCTTTATCCATGTACGAAATTTTTGAGACAAAGTTCCCACAGTTTGTGTCAGGTTGATCTCTTCGCCTGGTAGCACTGCATAAGTATCTTGTCTAAGAGGTATCACAAGTAGTGTTCCTGTAGCTGTGGGAATCAATGGTTTAAAACGAGTTTAACACCAAGGGGTACAGTAATGCCAAATATTCAAAATGAAATGAAATGTCGTGTGGCTAGGGCCTCCCGTCGGGTAGACCGTTCGCCTGGTGCAGGTCTTTCGAGTTGACGCCACTTAGGCGGCCTGCGCGTCGATGGGGATGAAATGATGATGATTAGAACACAACACCCAGCACCTGAGCGGAGAAAATCTCCGACCCAGCCGGGAATCGAACCCGGGACCTTAGGATTGACATTCCATCACGCTGACCACTCAGCTACCGGGGCCGGACAATATTCAAAATGATTATCAACATATGTCTGAGTTCATCCACAAACTGAGGCGTATTTATAATACTGTAGCTAGACTGTGTATCCTTGTCTTCTTTGAGTGGGCATTGGAAGACATTTACACACACGTATACAATACTATGAATACTTCGAACTCTGTAGCTATCGTTACTCTCAAATCTAGTTTTAGTAGATCGGAGGATACAAAGAAACCATCGGACCCAGCTTTTTCTTCTTTCGATCTATACAAATAATGTATAAAAATCACCGTATGCATTGCTTTCGTAATGTTTCCCTCTTGTTAAGTCTTCTAATGATGAAGTGGATCCACACCCATGAGTCTGATTGTTTCTTTGTATCCTTCCATCTACTATCTTTGTGTGTTACTGCTCGGTGTTCAAAGAGCAATAAATTATGCCTGCTCCCACGAGGTATTAGAACGAGGTCGCAAGAAGGCTAACGTATTATAATCAAAATACACTGAGACGCCAATTTGTCCGTTGTCATGGTCTTACGTCGGTAGAAATAGTTGGGTATTACTGCCTGCATCACCGGTATCCCATTGCCGCCTTCTCTTTCGTTTGTGTGTTGCGCATGGTGCAAGAAATATTTGTGTTTTGCTTTCTTCTGTGACGGGTGTCAGTCCAATGAATGCGAGCAAGCTCACGAATAGACTGTCAACAGTTGGAATTACGCAATAATAAACTTAAAATGTGTATTTTTCATTATGTATCCCGATGAAAATAACTGTAAATAGATTTTATGCCTACTTGCTTATTACTCGCGCTTCTCGATGCTTTCCTCAGAAAATAAGAAGAAAAATAAAGAGAGGGAGAGAGACAGAGAGAGAGAAAACAGAAACGTATTTCAAATATCGGCTCGGTGACGCCATGTTCGTCTCGTGATGTGAAGCAAGGATAGTTGATAGATATTATCTCATTGTACTAGCGATATGTATGGCTGCAGGGGTCTTTCTTTTATCTCTGCAAACAACCAGAACAGAATTCAGTAACAAAGAGGTAAGAAGACCTGTGCAGTGCGACAGTTAAACACTCAGTCTTTCTTGGTTGTTAATCCTTGACAATCGTCTGTAATGCAGTAAACATCTTTGATTACTGATTTTTTATTACTACCATTGTCATTCTTATTCGTCACCTCACAACAGATTTCCTATCACTCACTGCTGCCGATGCACGTTATGAATGGATCATAATGAATGGAATGTGGGATGCTCCGTCACGGAGGATATACACATTTATCTCGGCGTCTTGTGTTCAGGGTAGTATGAAAATCTCAGTAAGAGCAGACGACAACAGGATGCCGGTGATACAGGCAATAATATCCAACTATTTCTGTCGACTTAACACCATGACTACAGAAAAATTGGCGTCTCAGTGTATTTTGATTATAATTCGTTAGCCTTCTTGTGACCTCGTTCTAATACGTCGTGGGAGCAGGCATAATTTATTGCTCTTTGAACACCGAGCAGTAACACAAAAAGATAGTAGATGGAAGGATACAAAGAAACAATCAGACTCATGGGTGTGGATCCAGTTCATCTTTAGAAGACTAAACAAGAGGGAAACATTACGAAAGCAATGAATACGCTGATTATACATTATATGTATAGATCGGAAGATGAAAAAGCGCAGATCTGCACTTTACTTTCTGTCTTAATGGGCATGATTTTTAGTTTCTTCTCTTCTGAATTTTCAAATGAATTGATTATTACATGGCACAGAATAATTAGTTAACTGTGTTTCTTACAGCTTCCATTCGCACCAACATTTTTCTACATTCTCGTTCAATTCATGAAATTCTACCTCTATGATCACAAGACTGCACATAGATGTAATCGATTCGAGGTGCATAGTGTTTGTTACCTTACTTTTTGTGACAGGTGGGCAAAGTTTATTTCCAAAAACTTTTTATTGTACTGAAGTAATCTTTTGCCACAAAGTAACAAGGTAAGTGTTTTATTTGTATATATTTTGTGGGAAACTGTAATCGTTATGGAAGATTATACACCTGAATGTTTGACACAACTGGTAGGAGAAAACGCTGCATATTAACCAAACCACACGCCTCCTCTCTGTATCCTGCTATGACATGAGCATGGGATTCTCCTCACATACCGCTACAGAACTGTTCCTAGCACAGCTGAGAATTGGCAACATCGTCACAAACATTTGGCAACACTGTGACAGTGCAATCAGTTCCACGTATGGAACTGAATTGACTCGCTAAATTCGCTTGATATTCCCTTTCCATTTGAATGACTCGTGCTATATAGTCCTCATGTAAACTAAGACACTGAGACTGAAAATTCAAATTTTTGGCTAAAGAAATGTTGTTCTTCACATTAGTGACAACTTTTATTATCTTTCACGATGTGTTATGAGGCTGAGCGATCAAAACCATGACGAGAGTGGAGTGGTCGCAGCAGTGTGTCCGTAGCCCTGTGGTACCGCCCGTGCCTCGTGCCGCAACGGCTCAATGAATCGTCAGTTCTAACCGTGGTAGGAGCCAGCGTGTGTGAGCTTCTTTTCTGATTTATTTTATGGAGCTACGAATTTCCAGAAAAAAATTCTGTAACGAAATCGGAAGAAAAACCTTTACACTTCAAGTCCCCTTGGTAGCTCGACCCAGTAAGTTGTGTTAATGGTCATTGATCTTGGCTTTCTGACTGTCAAGCTGCTTCACAATACAAGCGTCTCTGAAGAAATTCGAATCGACCGTCATGGATACGAATTTGAATGTTGTTCTTCACATAAGACTCATATGCCAGGGTGATAAGTATGAAGGTAATGAACCTCTTGATTGCTGAAGGGCCTCAATGCTAAATTTCCACAGTAGCAGTTAGGAAGTCTGTACAGATATTTACTAACAGCAACTCTAGTGACTTACTTTTTCTCTGGGTAGCTTCAAATATGGGCAATTTTGTCGCCTTAAATCCAATTGAATATTTTAAATATCACTTCTGAGCAGCTTTCACTTCTCCATTAATTGATGTATAGACCTCAAAACAAGCAATATGCCTGAGTAGCTATGTAGGAGGTTTGAAAGGTATTGACACTATGTTTTGCATCCATTTACCAGAGGGAATCAAAGAAAGGAACCAAACACATTACACTGCATTTAATCTGTGTGCCTTGACTAACACATATGAATCCATGAAAAAAATAAATTATTTAAAGAATCTCTTGTGAAAGGAAAAAGAACAGAATATGACACTTTAATTATAGCGCACTGGATCACAATGAAATTAAATCTGCGCCACATTGATGTATTGCATACTAGTGTAATAAAATACTGACCAAATAAAAACGGTTTTGTGCCTCCGTTGCAATAGAGTGTGAAACACAAATTGTAGACAGATTTTATGGGTCACCACTCAACACTATTAAAGCATTTCACATCGTCGAGAGTGAGGAGTGGAGCAGACGTTGCCAGCAGAAAGCAGCGCAGTGCCTAAGCCCCCGCCGGTAGGCAGCAAACGGGTCCCAGAGAACTCAGACGCATGCGCTGTTCCGAGGCGCATGGTCGGCCAAGTAATCTCTCGCTAAAATAGTGTTGAACCAAACTGTTATTACCCATGTGACAGAAAGCGAAATATTTTGTAGATTCGTTTGAAATACACTCATAGCTTCAGCACCGACAAGAAAGGGGTGATAAAAATTATGTCGACGTGTGCTCTCGGTTGCCAGATGTCGTAATAACTAGTCCTGCGTTTTACCTCAAGACTACAGTCGTAGTGGAAAATGATGAAGTCAGACTGCACTCAAGACTTCCTCCAGGAAGTGACGCAGTCTACAATGTAGCCAGATCGAGCATATTGCCGGACATAGAATTGTAATTGCAACACGATTGTATTATCCACCTTACGGACAATTTTTTTGTTTAAGACTGTATTTACAACACATATTTCACGCTGAAGACCCAGAAAAATTAACAAAACAAAATTATTTTATGAGAGCAACGTTAGCTACAGCGTTCGAAGTATTCATAGTATTGTATACGTGTGTATAATGCCCACTCAAGGAAAACAAGGATACATAGTCTAGCTACGCCTCAGTTTGTGGGTGAACTCAGACAGGTTAGTAATCATTTTGAATATTTGGCATTACTGTACCCTTAGGTGTTAAACTCGTTTTAAACCAATGATTCCCACAGCTACAGGAACACTACTTGTGATACCTCTTAGACAAGATACTTATGCAGTGCTACCAGACGAAGAGTTCAGCCTGACACAAACTGTGGGAAAGCCGGCCGAAGTGGCCGTGCGGTTAAAGGCGCTGCAGTCTGGAACCGTAAGACCGCTACGGTCGCAGGTTCGAATCCTGCCTCGGGCATGGATGTTTGTGATGTCCTTAGGTTAGTTAGGTTTAACTAGTTCTAAGTTCTAGGGGACTAATGACCTCAGCAGTTGAGTCCCATAGTGCTCAGAGCCATTTGAGCCAAACTGTGGGAAAATTGTCTCAAAACCTTCGTACATGGGTAAAGAGCTTTCCCTATTTGAGATATCTGTGAGCGTTGCTACATAAGACGATTTAAGAAGAAACTAAATTCCTTCAGCTACTACAATGTTTAAAGAAATCGTCTTAACGGCACTAAATCGTGTTATGTGAATCGTTTACTGGCTGTACACTGCCGCATTTCGCTGGTTGGAAGGCAAAAGGATTACTGACAATGTTCACTCAAGGAAACGGGGGACGAAATGTCTCCCACAGGAAGGTCATGTTGTTTTATTTAAATGATTACAGAATCAGCTAAAACGAACAATGAGGCTGTCAGTATAAGCACATTACTGTTGTCAGTATGATGTTGCGCTGCCCAGGGCCTGTAATGATAAAGGGCCCGTTTAGGTCAGGCATATTGTATACAGAAGTGGAAGAGAGAGCACCACTAAATTCCACAATCCGCGTGCATTGCATACACACAGAAATTACTGTTACAGTGTACTATTGGAGCCCAATGAGTGAATTGCATATTTTCCGGTGAGAAAGATTACTGGCAAACAGTTTTCGCTACATTAGGTTACTTAAACTGGTGTCACTCTGTGCTAGAATTTATGGTCAGCGACTAAGTATAAGGTCAATGGGTCGGATGCGGGTTTTGCATCTGTGAAATACTTTCCTACATTATAGAAGTGAATATTAAATCTGAACTAATAATGCGAAAATTTTGAACTTGGATTGCTTACAGTGAAAATCTTTCTGTTTATTGCAAAAGGAAAACAATTGATTTTCTAAACCATTCTCTGCCAACTTGAAACAGATCACGTCGACCAAATCTTGTAGAAGAACTGGCAGCGACGTATAACGGAAGGCAGTAAGATCCCATGGCTTTTGGTTTGGCAGTATTCGACAGCCATTTTTAAGCGCAGGTAAATTAAGAAAGGTAGCGCGTTTTTGTTCCCAGGTAACGTCTTCATCAATTACTTTAGTTTTAATGTAATCTGCGAGTAATTGCTGATGTTTGATATTAACATGAAAAGGACTCCGTAGACAGGGAAAGAACCTCTTCTTGGCAACTACTTCTATAATGACCAAAAGGCATTACATGATCTTCAAGCACATGTCATCCAGCAACGGTATGAAGAAAATGATAGTAACAATGACGGTAATAATCGAATTATCCGGTAACTTCACACTTCACAGTGGATTTTCTCGAACTAAGAAATTTGCTGAATTAGTGAATATTTCGAAAGAGCTTTACATCGAGGCTATGATGCCTAGAAGAGTCTTTACATCCTGCTTACATGACAATAGCATAATCTGCGCGTCAGAAGATTGCTTCTATTAACCATTTAATATACTCGCATTTTTTCCACCGTGACTAATTTTGTAAGCTAATCACATCATCCGTTACAGCACATTCCTGGGGCTGGGAAATGTGGCCACAATGGTGTGGTGGAGCGAACTATCACAGCTGCAATGCGTGGGTTCAGGCATTTACTTTTAAGAGGCACAAAAAGATTTACTTTACCTCTGGTAACCTCAAGAGAAAGACGTTATAGTCCAGAATCCGCATTAAGCATCACGCTCCTTCATTACCAATTGGGCAGAGCCGGTCTACGTTGGGAAATGACATAGGCGGAAGTCATGGTAAACAGAAATACTGTCTCCAGTAAACTTACTTACATTAGAAAATTTTATGAAACGATAGCCAATTAAAGGAACAGGGCTCTTATTTTTCTTGTACTTGATTGAACTAGAGACGTTGAAAAATTTGGTGCTGGACTGTGATTCGAATTCGTATCTCATCTTTTGAGGATCTGAACCTCTCGGAACAGTATAGTTCAATAATTTCGTTCCTTTTCCCAAGACTGTAATCTTCTCTAGGTCTCCTCCAAAGGTAAGTATGTGGGTCAGAATCCTGATCCAGTACAAAAATATTCATAATTTCATTTCAAGCCCTATCTCGTGCATACCAGTCTGCTAGTGAAAATCAACGTGCATTTTTAATGTCTGTTCATGTGTTGCCAACAATCGCAATAGGTGTCGTTATTTCTCGTCAAACACGCACACATCTTACTGTTGGTGAGTAAGCAAGTGTTACTTAAGCTATGTTCGTGGATGATAAAGAAGGACGGTTGGTGTGCGGTTCGATTGTCGCTCAGGCACAAAAATTTGTATCCTTATTTTAGATTCAAACATCAAGCAGCTGATAAGAAAAACCAATACGAAACACTTGATTTTACTTAGTTAACAATCCGATTGCGTGCTGGGTTCATATCTCCGTCACAGAACTTCACAACATGCGCTTCATCTTTAAATGCATGAACACTTTGTTCCTTCTGAATGGAGGTATATCACGGGTCTTTCGTGGTTAGTTAACAGGGACGAAAGAGTCTTTAAAGGAGTCCCGGTTTATTACAAAAACTGTCGTCTTTTTTAAAAAAAATAGTTTAGATTTGGTTACTGATATTGGCGATAATTTCTGTAATTCGTGCCTCTTCATGACTAGTCAGCAATATGATATGATTAGATTAGATTAGATTAATACTTGTTCCATAGATCATGAATAGGACATTTCGTAATGATGTAGAACGTGTCATTTTAATGAAATATTTCTTTACATACCATGATTCAGTTACTTTGCAACAATTTTTTACACTACCCTCTCTCATTCTTTTTCATTTTTTCTCTCTCCCCTCCCCCTCACTCTCTTTGTCTTTTCTCTCTCTCTCTCTCTCTCTCTCTCTCTCTCCTCTCTCTCTCTCTCTCTCTCTCTCTCTCTCTCTCTCTCTCTCACACACACACACACACACACACACACGCACATAGTCTTTTTTTTTATTTTTATTAGTTTGTTGTGCTCGACTATTGGCGAGGCACGAAAACGTTCGTCAATGATTTTCTTAGTTTTGAGTAGACTTACGAAACAACTGTGAGAGTTACTGATTCATGAAGGTTAGTTTGCAGACAGTTCTGGGTATTATTAGTAACTACAGTCCAGTCCCTAAACCCAGTTACTGAAATGTGGATCAGACGGATTACGTATTCCAGACTGTAGCAGCCGCGTCTTTGAGACGTCAACTATGGTCACTACCCAGGCCACTGTAGGATCGCATCGGTTCGTCTTCTTCCTGCTGGTAATGTAACTGAAACTTGGCAACAAGGCAAGGTATATATGGCAACTCTGTGATCGACGAGTTACTTCCTGGTGTGCACGGAATTAAGCCTCAAAGTTCACTTGATTTTTCCTGTCATTTCCAATGAATAATCCGAGTTATTATTAACGCTTGAGCCGTAACAAAAGATTGTAAATTTACGGTTTTCAGCCCAGGAAAGTCGTTGCACGTGAAAATCGCATCTAATCTCGTCCTTTAAAAAGCGGTTTACGAGTTCTAGCCACTACTTGTCTCGTAAGAGGAGACCTAGACGCATGCCTCTTCCCTATCTCTGTGGAAACGTGCTAACCTGAAAGAAAGCGTCTGTTATTATTTGCGGTTCCAGTCTTACTGACTGTAACATTTTTATCCCATCAGTGAAAGAGCTACAAGCAGTCAGATCACACATCGATAAGGAAATCGCAAGAAAATACTTTCGGCTCATAGTGCAATGGTGAAAAACTTACAATGCTGCAGAACGGGTAACGCCTCTTTCCGCTGCTGACAAACAAATTTTGGGTTTTAGGAATACTTAACTTTATTTATGAAATGCCACATTTGCATACCACTTGAGTATGACACAGCATACCAATCAAACACAGACCCAATAGAAATCAAAGTGATTAGTATTTAGTAATTTGTGCCGATAGAGGCACGCTTGTGTACAGATACTCAGTTTTATTGAAACAGACTTTCGTCGTAAGGTTATCGTGGGAAGTTTTATTTCATTTCTTATAATACAGTGCACAATTTTCGTACGGTTTTTTTAATGTTGTTAAAACATTAGTTAACATGAGAGAGAAATTAATCATCAACTATATATGCGAATTCTCTGATGTTATCTATAACAGTCTGACAATGCACATGCAGTTTATTGATTACATGCATGTAGAAAACTTGTTCTGAGTCAAAGCTGTCAAACAAGGTTTTACGAAGAATAAAATGCCACTGCCACACGACAGCTAATGTAGAAAATACTTTTCTGACGTATTTTGGCACGATGCGCTCTCCCCATACATAATATGAAAGTTTCGAGATGCATCTGCAGCCTGGCCATCTATTAAAGCTGTGAAGAACAAAATGTCGCAGAAGTTAGCCCTATTTCCACATGCGACTATTTTGGGTTGAGAAGTAAAGGGAATTATGTTCAAAGTTCCATTAGATCGATAACTTCAGCAGACAGCAGTATGGCGTTTAAAAAAATATAGTAGTGAATGTACCCAAACTCGCGACGTCTTATCAACAGTGCGTGACGCTTACCGTTACGCTACTAGCTGACACAGAGCTAAAACACCTCGAGAACTCAACAACAATTCCTCCAGAACTTGCGCATTGCACAGTGCTGTGAGATAATGCATATGGTCGGATCTAGACTTCTGAGAGACAGACAGTTACAACTTTTCTTTTGCACTGCATCACGTTTTTAACAAACAGATAGCGCAATAGAGTAGCTCAAGCCGAAAGGAACACAGTTGGCAGATCTGTGTAGGTGTTAGTTAGGTGATTTTATTTCGGTGTTTACAAAATAGAGTCGAATGTATGCACTGGGTAGCCGAGGCAGCTGTTCATGGCGATTCGGTCAACCAAGTAAATGAATGTACTGAACATGCTGCAAACCACTACAGGGAGTCTGTGTGTCAGAATTCTCATCCAGTGTGGTGCAACATTGTTATGATAGACAAATTAGTGATAGATAAGAGTATTTGGCGGTCTCTGTGTTTATTGCAGGTTCATATACTTATGGTCTGGGTTCGATTCCAATTTCTGCTGATGGTTTTTGATAAGGAGTGACAGATTCTGTTCTCTTCTGGCTACGCCAAGTGAAGAAGGTATAATGGCATTGTGGTCTGACATTCATGTTAAACATGATATTCCTCCTCTACCAAGTAGACGTTAGGTTGAACCACAATAAAGTCAGGAGTCGCGACACGTAGAAACTCTATCAGGAGTATCCTTTCTTATACTAGTTATTTATTTCTAGTGACGAAACAAACGCTATGGAGGGTCACAGGACACTTATTCCATCTTTTATTTGATCTTCTGTATGTCAATAAAATTGGTTCTGATCTGGGAATGCAACTCAGACCGCCCTTAACTTGGAATTTGATCCCTTCGTGACAAAGAGCTCGACTGCAATTTGTTGTTTGTCCAAAACTGCAGATTCCTCAACATCTCCACATATTGCGCGTGCTGGTGTAACAAACCCATTTTTAACGTTCATTTTCTCTAGAGTATAACAGCGATAGGTGCCAGGTTGGAGACCTGGGAAAGAAAAAATTAATGTTTCGTCTCGTCCGTTCAGTTAAAACATCTAGCTACTGCCGAAAAAATCCGATATGTCACAGTTCACTGTGGTTCGACGACAATCCAATTAGGTTATGGGTTCGAATCCCTGTCCAACACAGAGCTTTACCTCACGGCATTTCAAGTAAGTTACTTGTGAAGAAGCAATATTTAACATCTCTCGTAGTTCATGAACAAGGACAATAGATGCTGGGTAGGAATTCGCGCCCGTTAACAATGTTTACTTTGTGTAATTTAAAGCTGATATTTGCTAACTGATACTGTCTAAAATCGAGGTTTATCACTCTCTTTATGCCTAGTCAGGAATGACTGTTAGTTTCCGTCAGTCACGAAGTCTTTGCTTAGTCTGCATGACCTGGGTTTGAAACCATATGCAGAACGAGACGGTTCGTCGTGTCATTTGAAGTTCATACATATTCTCAACTAAATGCTCGTGAATAACTTAAATTTTTAATGTCATTTTGTTTTAAATAGTAAGTGCGGTATGTTATTTTGAAGAGGAAATCATGAATTCGACGAACTTACTACGTGAATTACCTATCTGACATAATAATGAGAGTAGTAACATTTCATGTATGTCATTTATTGCAATAAATGTGAGTTTACAAGCCTGAAGAACTGTCTTATCTGTGATAATATGTTCCCTGATATTTGTAGTACCTTGGTATTACTTTACATCTTGAGTTATTGCGATACAGAGCAGTGTTTTCCAGTGGTGACTTGTTGCAACCATTGTCAATAGTCCAACGACTGTACCGAAGGGCGCTTAGAGGACCTGCTAGACAGCTGCGCTATGTGGGTTGCATTCCAATCAGGCGAAATGCAATTCAGGTCGTTCGGATACTTCTGAGCACGACTGTACATGAGAGAGTCGAAGTTCGCCAGGCATTTGCCGTACCTAAGCCCTTCCATCGGACAGCCGTAGGCATTCACTCGAAATCACTTGTTTACAGTACCCCATTGTCGAGGGGCGTCGTTTTCTCCACCTCAACTACTATTGACTACAGAAATGTGTAGCTTACGAGCAGCTGCTCGTCCATTTTACCCTATTCCTTTTAACTCCTGCGCGCAGTCACAGTGATAAAGGGACTGCTGTTAGCGATTTGGAACTCATGAGTAATTACTTCCGCTGGTTTCTTGCGATTTTTACAACCACTTTCCGCAGTGCCTACCTGGTCATGGTTTAGCTGTATATTCCTTCGCGTTTCTGCTTCACGGTCACAACACCAAGAACCGTCTTGGGCAACTTTAAATGGTTGAAATGTCGCTAATGGATTCATCATTAACGTCACATCCATTGACAAATTACGTTCGCAGTCAATGAGCTTTGCTGAATCGACACATCCATCTGTTACTGCCGTTCTACTGACAACACAGTACTTCCCTCCTCCTTTTGTACTGACATGTACGCCTAGCGTAACATCTCGAGTTCAATTCGGTATTATGTAAGGGTGTCCGTGTGCTTTTGACCAGATTTAGATACAGTGATAAGCAGAACCTTCGAAATTCGGAGGCATACTTTTAGAATTTCGCTATAAGTGTCCCTACGTCTCATTACAGGGGAGTAATGCAGCGACTTATTCTGATGTAACTGCTCAGACTTCGCGGCTGATTTCTTCTGTAATATGGCTCACGGCTGTGCCGCCAGGTTTGTATATCCTTCGAGGCAACCACTCGACATCGTTGAATAGTTTCTGCTGATTACTGCTGGCTGCTACATGCCAGCAGTAACCGGCAAAAACCACCTAAAGACCTCGTGCAGTTGTTTTCGAAGATTTACAAAACGTGATTTGGTGGCAGACTCAAAAGCCACATATTCTGTTTGTTATCGCAGTTATCTTAGTTTCCGTAATTATATCCACACAATATTGCAGAAACATGTAAAGTACAATCTTTCGACCACGGGACAGCATATATTCAGATTCAAAAGTACCGTGATGTTGGTGCCGTCACTGCGGTAACAGATTTACATGGCGTCATTTGGCCACCGTCACTATTAATGTACAGCTAAAACTACGAGGGCGTGCTGAAATCTAATATCCCTGAATTTTTATGCAAACATCCCTATAGCTTATTTTTTTAAAAATCGACGTTATGAGCATTCTACAAGTTAAGTCTCATTTAAATTACGTCTATGGTCACAAACTTTTTGTTAACAGATTACCAGTTTCGGTCTATAATGACCATCATCAGATCTACAGCAAAAAATGGGAAAAAAACATAAACACACTCTCAGATTGTCTACAGCTTAAAAACAATAAATAGACCATAATGAAAAATACTGCTGACAAATATATGCACTTGTGCTCTTTAAGTATGAAGAGGCATACCTGTTTTATAAAAACTAAGTCCTAATGTGCTGCAACCATAGTGACATTGTCAAATGTGAGCTGCAAAATCAGCCCTAGCATCGTCAAATATATGTAAATAACATCATATGCACGATACATGATGTCAGTAGCGCTACTGTTCAAAACAAGCTGACGTACAGTAGCCACAAGATGTCTGTGTTGTAAGTTCACCAGATGTCGCTAATGTCGGCATACACTAGTTGTCAATAATAAATTGAACAGTGTAAAATAGAGGGGGATACAGTAGTTGAAGTCTGTAATGAGCTTATAACATATAAATGCATTACAGTAAAAAAAGCGAGACAAAAGTCAGGTTGTTAAAAAGAGGAAGAGTTAAGACAGTAGTTGACATATGCTCCAGTGCCAATATTCTAGATAATGACATAAGTAATGAATACTTTTGATAGTGCACAGGATAATATTAAAAACCATAAAAAAAATCGCTAAAGAAGCCACAATGAAAGAAAACATAGTGCTGCACATAATCAGCGAGCTCTGTTATCGCTAAAGCCATAATTACACAGAGGTGTGCATATGATGTTATATATATATATATATATATATATATATATATATATATATATATATATATAACATATATATATATATATATATCTATCTGACGATGCTGGGGGGCCGGCTGGGGTGGCCGAGCGGTTCTAGGCGCTACAGTCTGGAACCGCGCGACCACTACGGTCGCAGGTTCGAATCCTGCCTCGGGCATGGATGTGTGTGATGTCCTTAGGTTAGTTAGGTTTAAGTAGTTCTAAGTTCTAGGGGACTGATGACCTCAGAAGTTAAGTCCCATAGTGCTCAGAGCCATTTGAACCATTTGATGCTGCGGCTGATTTTGCATTCAACATTTGACGATACCACTATGTCTGCAGTTCATTAGGACTTTATTTTTATAAAACAGGTATGCCTCTTCATACTTAAAGTGTACAAATGCATATATTTGTCAGTAGTACTTTTCATTATGGTCTATTTATTGTTTTTAATATGTAGACAATTTGTGAGAGTATTTATGTTTTCTCCCATTTTTACTGCAGATCTGATGATCGTCATTATAGACCGAAACCGGTAATCTGTTAACAAAACATTTGTCACCATAGACGTAAATTAAATGAAACTTATTGTACATGTGGGTGACTGTTTTAATCGCGACAATGTCGCAGCTTGTGATTCTACAAGTTTATTCTTCATGTCTACATACGAGGGCTATTCGGAAAGTAACTTCCGATGGTCACGAAATGGAAACCACTGTAAAAATCCGATGAAGCTTAGCACATATGTGCTAGGTAGCGTCTCTAGTATGCCCGTCGATCGCTTCATCTCTCTCTTTTCAGTTCTGAGTGCACAATGAGCACGTAAATATGCCTAGAAAATAGCGTATCCCGACAGGTATGGGTGTTCGCTCAGAAATTTCGCCTGATGTCATGCAGCCCACGCAGCATAACTGTCACTCAGTTCCTTCTCCTTGACAATTCTCGGCCGCACTTTACAGGTGTAATGAAAATGCTCCTGCAGTTTTTTTGATGTGAAGTGTCTGATCACCAATAATTCAGCCAATAACTGGCTCCCTATGAGTTTCATCTCTGCTCACATGAACTGCTGGCTGTGAAGACAACGTTTAGGCACAGTAAAAGAGCTGTAGATCAGCGTAGACAATTGGCGGAAAGCACAGGCTACTGCCTTCAGTGACAAGGGTGTTGGAAAATTTGCACAAAGCTAGGACAGGAAAGCTACAACGCTGCGACAGAAAAGCTATGTCGGAGCGGTGACTATGCAGAGAAGTGGTTGGAAGGCGTAGGTAAATGTTGCAAATAAAACATTTTTGATTTTCACAGTGGTTTCCATTTCGCGACCGATCGAAACTTACTTTCCGAATAGCACTCGTATTTATTTGTCAACTTCGTTACTACGTTCACGAATAAATTTCTCCCAACAAGAGATCAGTTTGCTGATACCGGCACACTATAATGTTCGGCTTCGTTGACGAGCCTCAATCTCACTTCTGCTAGCACTGCTTCATCACTGTCGAAGTTAATTCCTCGAAGGTGTTCTCTGTGTTTTGGAAACATATAAGAATCGGATGGAACAAGTCAGGGCTGTATGGAGGAGATCGATGACAATGAAACCATGGCTCTGGATTGTTTACAAATGTCGCAGCGCTCGTGTGTCTTCTGACACTGTCATGCTGAAGGGATTGTGCTCCATTTGTGGACGAACTGACGAACTCTTCGAACTCAAAACTCGATTACAGCACGCTGTTTCTCAGGCACCGACACAGTTACTTTATACACCGTCTTGTTATACAATAGAGCTCTAAGTCGTCTTGCTACAGAGGCCTGCAAATATGCATACATGAGGAAAGATGCAGAACGTTAACAACGTAAACATTTTCACACATAAAATTAGAAGACATTACTTCTCCGCACGCCCCCATACATCTGCATCTGCAGCTACAGCTATACTCTGAAGCCACCTAACAGCGTGTGGCGGAGGATACGTATGTTGTCTCTGTCATTTTCCCCCTTTCCTGTTCGATTCGTGATTGGTTGGCACCTGGAATGACTGTAGATAAACTTCCGTATTACCTCTACTTTCTCTGACTTTCTCTTCGTGATCATTTCACGAGAAATAATATCATTACCTACTCTTTTCGAACGCATACTCTCAGAATTTCAGCAGTAACTCTCTTCATGAAGCACAACGCCTCTCTTGTAGTAGCTGCCACTGGAGTTCAACATCTCCGTAAGGCTCTCGTGCTTACTAAACGATCACGTCACGATACGTATAGTTCTTCGTTGTATCTTCTCTATCTTCTCTGTTTATAATGCTTGATAAGGGCCCCAAGACTGATGAACAATACTGAAGAATTGGTACAACAAGTCATTTGTAATCCACTTCTTCCGTCGATGAGCTACATTTCCTTAAGATTCTCCTAACGAATCTAAGCCTGCCATCAGATTTTTATATTTGCTTTATGTGGTCTTTCCACTTGAGATCGTTCAGGGCGGGTTCTCCTAGGTATTTTTAGTTTGTTGCTGTTTCCAGCGATTTTCCACCAGATGAATAGCAATGAATCTCTTTGCTTGGCTGATTGAAAAATCTTTTGATTTACTTACGTTCAGGGCCAACTGCCAGTTCCCGCGTAAATAATCGATCCTTCGCCGGTCTTCCTGCATTTCTACACAGCATCTGGCGTTGCGTTGCGATCTGCCTCTAGACAACTGCATCGCATGCAAAGAGCTTCATGGAGCTTCCGATGCTACATAGTAAATCATATATATACCTATATAATGGAAACTGCAACGGCACCATAATACTCCATTGCGATACTCCAGAAATGCTTTGCATCTGTCGATTGCGTCCAGTTCAGAATTATATACTGAGTTCTACCTCCTAGAAAATCCATAAATCAGTCCTAAACCTGATCCGATCCGGTACCTCAGAGAAACAAACCCGAGTAGGAACCGAGCAACTTGGAATGCAAGCTTGAGCCCGAAGATTAGAGTTGTCATTACTGTTGTCAGCAGTGGAGTAACGATTATTCGTAACAGTAACTCCACGTGTAAATCCCTCAGAATATGTCAATCAGAGAGTGTTATTCTGCCCCAGTGCTTGAAGTTCTACGACTCTGAGGTGAATAATATGCAATCTCGTTTGATACGAGGTCGTTAAGAGTTGCATTACTGAGTATTACAATTTATTTATTTAACTTTAAGGTCCAGTTGAAAGTAGGCTGTGAATTCATGCCGGGAACGCCAGCTTGGCTTGGCTGTGCAGCCGCTGACCCTCACATCTCCCGGGCTCAAATCGGGAGCGCGAGGACGGCCGGGCCATCCCATCGGCTGTGGACACAATGCGCGCTCAGACAGGTTAGCAGAACCGCTCTTGTCCGAAGCACAGCTAGCTTACCCAGTAAACCAGTTTACTGTAAGGAAATGCCAGAGTCGGAAGACTGTCAGACGTATACGCTTAACGCCGCCTGAGAGAGCAGGTTGCCCGCAGAATATAGGGTTTTTCCACTTTCAGCTGCGGAAACCAGAATCCTGGGATTTTTCCCCAATTGAAACGCAAGCTTCCCATTCGTCAACAACAAGAAACTGTCACGCAGAGAGCGGTTGCTATAGTCAGAAGGAGAAGAAAACTGTAACTGAGAAGACTGGTCATGGGGAGGAAAGTAGATGTTAACACTTGAAACTAGTCCCACCACAGGATGTAGCAGCGAATTGGGAGTCGAGAGAACATTTCCAACCCCTGGAAAACTAGTGGCTAACCACAGTAAACAAAAGCACAGAAAACAAAAGTTTATGAAAGTAGCAACAAGTATGATTCGCTAAGGCGTGGCCCACCTAACTGGAGAGGCAGCACGCCCCATAACCCGAACCGGAAAGGTAAATCTCTTTTTGCTACCGTCAATGATGATGATGATGTCTGGTTTGTGGGGCGCTCAACTGCGCGGTCATCAGCGCCCGTACAAATTCCCAATTTTTTCACAGTCAAACCTAGCCACTGTCACGAATGATGTTGAAATGATGAGGGCAACACAATCACCCAGTCCCCGGGCAGAGAAAATAACCAAGCCGGCCGGGAATCGAACCCGGGACCCCGTGATCCAGAAGCAGAAACGCTAGCCACTAGATCACGAGCTGCGGACGCTATCGTCGAGAAAGACAGTTGTTGATGACGTCGACCGAGAAGCGCTAACCTGCTACACTGGGCGTAGCTGTCTACCGCCGTGATCCAGTGCGTCCCCCGCGTGATTATAAATTCATGCCACATGATGTAATACTTCACAACTTGCACCCATCTCGCACTTCCACACCTCAAAAGATAACATGGTCACACCCGACCAGCAGCAATTAGTGTGAAGGAGATTTTACTGGACGAGCAATGTTCCATAAGGGTCACTTATTCCAGTTTAGAATCCAGATGAAGACTTGCGACTTGATCTCACCTCTAGTTTGCTCGATGCATTTTCATCAGATTCATCTCTGAGTAGCGCATTAAATTCAGTTAATTACTTCCCACTGTTTCACTGTCAATCACAGGTGCCCATTTAACTTCAGAGTCGAGTGTTTGATTTACTCTGAAGTCAGACTTCCCTTCGAGGATCTTTAACCTTTCCATGTTAGATAGCATACCAAGAACCATTAATTCTGATCTGCGGTCAGATTGCATATTAATGCCGCGACCCTTGTTCCAAACACATCTGAACACTTTGATATTAATATTTTATGCAGTTCTGTTCTTGAATGCAATTAATGAATAAGCTACACTCTGTATCAGTTTAAAGCTATGCTCCCCATTCATTTACCAAACAAACATTCCTACACAGTGAATTAGCGGATCGAGAAACTCAGCACATACCGCTGGCATTTGCATTGTTCTGCGCGTATTTCAGTGCAATACACATACAAAACCGAAGATGGGTTAAAAAAGAAAGGATTCATTGAGACCACTGGCTCCTTGTATCTAAAGAGATAGAGTGTCATAGATAGGCAACACCGCAACCAGAGTGAAGCAAACTGACCAATCATTTGCCATGTTTTCGGAAGCCAAAACAAATGGACATGGTATGTGACAGTGTGTAAGGGAATTACGAAACGTTGGGTAAAACAATAAATTCATATATTCATGTAAAATTAAACACGTGAAAGATTATTCCATGCTGGTGCAGAACACCAATGTACAAAACCATTAACTGGTAATATTTTTAAACAGTACTCATTTGAAATATTACAAATTCGTGGTTTTTTTTCCTCTTGAGCATTTGATCATAGGCTGTGGAAATGTTAGGCACTATTTGGAAAAGAAATTAGGCAATAGCTTACTTCACACACGTTAGCACACGTAGTATTTCGCTTCCAAAACAACCAGAGAAAATATGACGCATAATTGTGTAGCGTGGCACAGCAAGGAGCTCTAAAGAACGTGCCGCAGTCTCTCTACGTATACTCTTATCTCTTCTCTTGTACGAATTATTTATAACAAATAGTCCTAAAAAATTTTGTTCGTAGGGTTCGGGTTCACTTATATAAGAAAGTTGAAACACAAAAAATTGCAGCGAAACGCTGAAAACCTCCAGAGAATCGACTCTGGTTGCAGAGATTTGCATTTGACCTTCAACATAAATAACGGTAGCGCACTGTGCATAGACAAGCAAGTACATCAAAAACTGGCTGGAAACAATAAATTATCTAGGAATACGAGTAGAAGACGACCTAAACAGCCACCGCAAGTAACTAGTTGTAGGATAAACAAGGTTACTATAATTAAAGTTAAACTTTCAAAACACTATAGAAATAACACCAATTGTCAGTATGACGTCAAATTGCAACGAAATAGTATCGGAGAAGGGGGAACCCATATGGCAGAAGAAAAAATGTAGTGTAAAAATTGACCATAGATGGTGCTGTATGTGTCATAATACGTACCCGTTGATGTTGGTATAAACACGCCGTGTACAGTGCTTTTTCTCCTTTCACGTCTGCGACGTTCGACATGGCTGTTTCAATGCAGGATCGCGCTCTGCTTGTAAAGCTGTATTACTAGAATGATAACTGTGCCCACGTCGTTTTGCAGATGTTCCGGACACTGAGGGGATTCAAAAAAGGCGTTGGTCCGATGACTGCCGTGGGTCAGGAGAAAATGATTCGGAAATTCGAAAAGACGGGTTCTTTTGGTGTGAAACCGGGGTAGAGAGGGGAAACAAATTGATTCGACGTCAGTGGAAGCAGTGTCCACAGCAATACAGGAGGAGACGAGTGGTGGTGTGCAAACATGCAGTACACGGAGAATTTCCCGAACATCGGAAATACCCGTGAGCATGGTGTGTAAAATCCTGCGAAACATCCTTCTTTGCTATCCATTCAAAATTACCCATATGCAATAGTTGATTCCTGTTGACCTGCCATCAGGATAGACCTATGCTTTAGAATTTCTAGCTCTCATGGAAGTGGACAGTGATTGGCTCTGGGAGAGTTTGTGCACAGACAAAGCCCACTTCCATCTGACAGGATATGTCAATACACAAAATTATCGAATATGGGCAACGGAAAATCCATACGCAAATCAACTAATACCACTTCATCCTGAAACGGTCACTGTGTGGTGCGGGTTTACGGCATCATTTGTCATAGACCCATATTTTTTCGAAAAGGCAGGTGCTTCTGGTACTGTTACCTGTACAGTCACTCTCAAGCGCTATGAGTGTCTTTTGCGCAGCCACGTCATTCCAGCTCTCCAACAGCGTATGTGTGCGGATGGGATTATTTTTATGCAAGATGGCGCACCTCTGCACATTGAGAATCCGGTTAAGCAGCTACTGGAGCGCCATTTAGGAAATTTTAGAATTATCAGCCATCATTTCCCTAAGGCCTGGTTGTCCGGATCACCTGATCTTAATCCGTCTGACTTCTGATTGTGGGGCTATCTGAAAGATGTGTTCAGTGTTCCGACTGCAAACTTATCTGCATTGAAGGCACGCATTGCGCAACACATTCTGAATCTGACTCCGGAAACACTTGGATCAGTTGTGGAACATGTTGTCTCTCGATTTCAACTTTTTGCAGAAAACGGTGGACAGCATATTGAACATGTCCTGCACCAGTCACACGGAAATCAATAATCCGATTTGATTTTGGTTGATGCTTTTTATGCAGTTTTTGGCCACAGGGTAGTCAAAAACCGATGTGATTGATGTTTTTTATGCGGTTTTTGGCCTCAAGAGAATTAAAAGCCGATTTTTCCCATCCGATATGGCGGATCTGCTGACGTAACTAACAGTGTCACACCTGTACACCTATGCACACTGAGTAATACAGTTTGTTTAACGTCAAACGTACACCTTAGGCATTGTTGTATGATCTATTTGTCATTTGTAGTTAACTACTGTTAAATTATGATGCTTACAGCGCCATCTATTGCTACATTTTGTAACTAATTATATTTCTTCTGCCATACGTTTTCTCTCGTCTCCGATAACATCCCGTTGCAATTTGACGTCATTCTGACAAGTGGTTTTATTTCTACAGCGGTTTGAAAGTTTAACTTTAATTATAATCTCTCTGTACAACTAGTCGACGATACAATGGCTTACAAAATCCTCACTCAGTCACCTCTTTAAGGATTCTAGGCAGTCCGCGTCCCTAACCTGATCGGATTAAGAAGAGAGGTAGAGAAGATAAACGAAGAGCAGCGTGTTTCAACATGCTATATTTTCGTTAGTGCGATGGTGTTTCGGAGAAACTCACTAAACTCTAATGGTGAACGTTGCAAAAGAGGCGTTATGCGTGATTTTCGATAGCGTGTCGGCAAACGTATTAATTCTCCTCAAACAGCTCTCGATAAATTAACATTTCGGGGAAATTAGATAAATTCGACCATAAAGAAGCTTATCGATAACTGTTCATCCCACGTATCGTTTTCGAAGGGAACTGAAATGGAGGACATGATAGCGGTAACTGAATCATCTTTCCCTACAGACCATTAGGTGGCAGCACAGGGTGAAGATTTAAATATAGACAATGCAATCTCCAGGCACATTGTCCCTCATCAGGAACAGCAACTATGTTGCAAGGGAATCCGAGACATTTCAGTAGGATTCTTGTCAACGGAAGCATGCTTCTCTCCAAAGTTGACTGGTACCAGTACATCCACTTCGCAATGTCTCCCACCTCAGGATCATCGTGATATCCGACAAAATAGAAATACCCACCAATAGCACAAGAAAATGAAAGGTTGAAAAGTAGCGTGATAATTACGTCGTCGAATCCTTCAGTTGATGCAGAGGCTGATTGGTGATGATCCTATTGGCGTCTGAGCCCACGTTTCTTCGATTGGAAGTCTGTAAGATATTCTCTAATTAAACGTGCACCAAATAACTTTTTCATACCTCTATGTTCGGTGAAATAGGAGTAAATAACTAGCTTAGCGATACTGGCTTATCAACATGCGCCTGTAGTCGTAATAAATCGGTAACGGTGCTTAGAAAAGTACAGAGTCAGACTGTTGCTGCGTGGACAAACAGCACAGCTGTTGGTGACTCACTGGTTTCTTTGTGTCTGACACTGTATTATCTCTTATTTATTACCGATAATAGAAAAATGAGGATAATTAGGATAGCGAAATGTAAATAAGCGGACTATAAGTACGATAACAGCTCATTAATCGTGACCTTTTTTTCTTTTATATCAGTGACAGCTGAAGAATGAGGCATTCTCATCAGATACATGAGACAGACGTGTAACGAGCTTAAACCTTTCATCGATTCTCATATCCTGTACCGCCGTCGTTGCGGTACAAACGTAGCATAAGAAATAAATACAAATTCTTTGCCAATACAAGTCACTTCCACAATCACTCAAACAAGCATACAAACTCGTAAGTATGCAAACACATAACTGTAAGAACACAGACGTCCACAAGATTGGTAAGAGTCTGCAAGAACATTTATTTGCAAGACTGAAAGCAAACGAAAATATCCCGTACAAATAGGGTCACGTACAAGAAGATGAATTTAACATACGCACATAACGATGTAGTTTACTGAGCAAAGTATTGTCTTGAAGAAGAAACCTGATCTAAACAGAACTAGGAAAGTAGGATTATTTGGTGCACGTTTAGTCAGAGAATGTCTTACATAGTTCCGGCCGATGATACTCTGATTCAGACTCCAATGGATCCATTACCAATCAGTCTTTGTATCAACTGAAGGGTTCGATGGCTCAAATATCCCGCTATCTTTCAGTCTTTCATTTACTTGTGCTATTGCTGCGTATTTCTGTTCGATGGAATAAGAGGTTTTACGTGATTTTAGAACTGTTCACGACCATGCTCGAAACTAGTGTCTTTCTTTTACTAAACTTAGGCATTTCCACTAATTTTAACTGTTTCATATTAGTTCAGAAGAATACCGAAAATAAGAACCAGCTATCATTCAGCCAAATCGTACACAAAGCAATGGAAGACAAATTTAAGAATCTGTTAAATTACTATTTGTTTGGTAATGAGAAATGTTAAGGCATAATAGAAACAGTTCTGAAGTGGCATTTGATAATGGAAAGAAAGAAAAGTGATCACATTTCATAGAATTTGTTGTCCAGATGAAATGTTTGATGCGGTGGTGTAAGATATTTGAAATCTTCAGAAAAATATGTTTCTAGTGTTTCAGAAGGATGCTGAAAAGTAAATAGGCTGAGTAGACAAGAAAGGAGGACTTCCTCCGTGCAATCGGTGAGGAAGAATACGTAGAAAAACTTTACGGATTCAGAGCAAACATCTTGTCAAGAGAGAAGCACCTTCTCAACTCGAGTGAGAAAATAACAGCACAGTCAGAGAAAACTTAAACATCACGTGAATATCTAGAACTAATTTGAGTTCCTCCATTTAACGTCATACCTAGATGGGCTATTCCGAGCAGTCATTTGACACAGCCTAATTACAGTTAAACTAAACGGTGAATGACGTGTAACGTACGGGACTGTATCTGATTTCACAGCGTCGGGCAGAAGCTACACACACTGCTGGGGATAATCATTTTGCAAATCCCCCGACAGTTCAACATGACTGCCGTTAATTATTGTGTACTAAACAGACTGAACATTATTAGAGAGAAAACAAGCATGCCTACACAATTCAGAAGGCAAAATATACTAAATAAAATACTGTGAAACAATGTGAAAATCCTCCAACCAGCGAACTGCAGGATTAAGAATAAGAGTAAGCATAGCTACTAGAAAAATTAGAAAAATGAATCTTCCCAACAGACTCAAACTGTTTTTGCGGGACAGGGTCACGAACCTGGTTCCTGGAGTCCGGTCCAGCATACAGTTTTAATCTGCCAGGAAGTTTGAAATCAGCGTACATTTCGCTGTCGAGTGAAAAAATATTCTAGGTATAAAAGCTTTGGTTAAATGTTTTCGGAATTAATAATTTCCATTAAATTTACGTTCTTGGAAACTAAATGCAAAATTGTTAAAAATACAAGCTCTGATTTAAGAGTAGTCTTATATAAACCTTGAAACCAATAGCAGTAACAACAAACGACATTCCATCTCTGTGGCAACAAAGGCAGATGGTATACCACCTCACTGAAACTTCTTCGCAGGTGCAAAGAAGATGAACACCTTTGTATGCAACAGTCGCGTGAGGATGATTGGAAGGAGCCGGGGGAGGGAGAGCGGGGGGGGGGGGGGGGCAGGAACGAATTTGTTATGGATAACAATTTGATGATTTGATGCAATGCTTGATAGAGTGAGGTGCACAAGTAAAATTATGTGACAGATGTTAACAAGTGTTTTATTTCGTAACAGTCATGCAGTTCTGTCATCGATTACAGGCAAAATAGTCTTGAGCTCATTTATCTTACGTGGATTAGGAATTCAAAAAACAGTCAGTGTGCACGTTTTCTCAAGCTCTTGAATTTTACAGAATCATTTTAATCTCTGATGGAGCCATATCAGTAATTCCCATCTCCCCCTTTAGTTTCTGTGCGCCTTACTCTCTTCGCATTACGTTCAAGAAGGAATGCGTAGCGCTACAGTTAGAACAGTTTATCGGTTACAGATCGTCCATTTGTTTCTGCGAGATGTGACCACAACCTTGAACCACTGTGTCGTCGGAGTACGAAGTTTTATGTTTTATTCATAGTACAGGCGATATAAATCAACAAGTTACGGTGAAGTCGGAACATTATCAGTCGCTTCTTACTTTGCTGTTTACGACACCGGTATCTGCGGGATAATAGAGTTGAGACTGAGAAGTACGTTGTTGACAGTGACACACTCGTTCTGCTGCCCCAAGATGGGATCATAGTTGAAATGGCTCATAAAACAAATCTTTATGTTTGTGATATCTGTCGCGCGCACACTTGCCTACGTTGGTGTGTGTGTGTGTCACAACTAAAGTTAAATGCTACTCCTTGCAGCCACGAAATTATAAATTATTGAAAACTAATTGTTCATTTGCTAATTGTCTAATCCCCGTTAACAGTTCATATTATCACCATTTAAGCTTACGTTATTTGTAAAACCCGTGAAAACTATCAAACTTAACTTCTTAAAGCTGATTACAATTCTAAGAAGTTATTACCTTTTCCAGCTGTATCAACGATATATAACTCGTTTATCTTTCGCTAAAATATGTTAACCAAATGACTACATATTTAGAGCAAAACACGAATTTCATTTTTTTCAGTACTCCAAGTTTCGGATAGAATTGAACGAAAATGGATGCATTTCATATAACTTAAATGAATATGATGAAGTAACATGAAACAGGATGATTGCAAAACAACGTTGTTGTTGATGATTGCAAAACAGCGTTGTTGTTGTTGTGGTCTTCAGTCCTGAGACTGGTTTGATGCAGCTCTCCATGGTACTCTATCCTGTGCAAGCTTCTTCATCTCCCAGTACCTACTGCAGCCTACATCCTTCTTAATCTGCTTAGTGTATTCATCTCTTGGTCTCCCTCTATGATTTTTACCCTCCACGCTGCCCTCCAATGCTAACTTTGTGATCCCTTGATGCCTCAGGACATGTCCTACCAACCGGTCCCTTCTTAGGGAATGAGAAATAATAAATAACTATCACATGGAATTTTCTTTAATCGCTATACTACAATCTTAATGTGCGTCTTGGGTAATATATGGTCTTCTAATTTTGTTATGCTCCATGCACTTCTCAATTTTCACTTTCGCATTAAGGGTGTTACTAGTTCTGCGCTCTCACATGGCTCCAGTGGCTATCTGCTTCTTTTATCAAATACAAAAAAAAAGAAAAAAAAGACGCATCATGCAGGAAATATCCAAATTGGAATTAGATGTGATATACATGTACAGACAAACAAGTGATTACAACTTCTGAAAAATTGGATCATTTATTGAAGAGAAAGAGCTTCAATTTTTATAAATCTTTCTCTTCAACAAATCATCCAATTTTCCTTAAATTGACTCTTTTGCTTGTCTGTACGTGTACGTTACATGTAACTTTTTCCCGTCCCATTGGGATAATTCCTTCGCAGTGCATCTTTTTTTATATTAGTGTGTATTTTACATCTTTTGGATGATTTGTCTGGATAGCAAAATATTTTGTTATTCAACTTCACTTCTGACACTTTCCGGCAGCCGCTGTCATTGGACGTACACAGAACAGCAACACTAGTGAGGAACACATCAACGTAAAATCTTCACCAAAAAAAATTTCGGAAGTTGTTCAGAAATATTTTCTGATTATTTTGTGATACAGAGTGGTTTAGTTTCAGAGTAATAACATAATTATGATATATTCGTTTTCTTATCCCGCTTACCCTTGTTTCTTTGAAAATACATGCACAACAATCAAAGAAATCTTTAACTATTAATCGCCAACAAGTACGACTCTCAGAAGAGTGTTTTGGCGTATATGCAACGCGCCAGTTCCTGCTGGCACGATTGCCTCTTCCAGATCGGGTGTCGTGGCGCACCTCGCACAACCATTATCCACCATTCTACGAGTAACACAGACGGATCTGGTTTCTCTTAGGCGCCTACGTACACATAAAAAAGTATTGTGTTGTGGTTGCCGTCGCTGTCGGAACAGCTCACCGTTGCCTCGTTGTGACGCTCTTCCATTGCATCCAGTGACGCTATTCACAAGGTGCATGGCAGCCAACTTTCCACAAGTAAACCCAAATGGCTCTGAGCACTATGGGACTTAACATCTGAGGTCATCAGTCCCCTAGAACTTAGAACTACTTGAACCTAACTAACCTAAGGACATCACACACATCCATGCCCGAGGCAGGATTCGAACCTGCGACTGTAGCGGTCGTGCGGTTCCAGACTGTACCGCCTAGAACCCCTCGGCCACACCGCCCGGCAAGTAAACCCACCACACTGCTGTGTATCACTGTTAATGTACAACTAACACAGCCGTAAAAACAAACTCGAAACGGAACGGAGCAGTACTGCAAGCAAGCAGCAAGTGAAGTGTCGTGAGTGCATGGAACAAGTTTGTTTCCAAACAAACGACACTGCTCATAGCGCCAACATTTGCACTTCTGTGCAGATATTTTGAAAAAAAAAACGCAAATAAGATAGTAGACAGGCATGAGAAATCAGTCGATTTGCAATTACATTCTACCGAAATTGCTTCATTGTCGTTGGGACCTCATATATATATATATATATATATATATATATATATATATATATATATATATATATATATATATATATATATATATATATATATATATGATGAGGTGCCATACTCCGAGGAGCGAAGGGAACGATGCGGGAGACTCGCACCGCCGACTACGCAAGGTCTTAGCGGAGATGGCTTGCCAATGCCTTCCTCCGACCATGATGGGGATGAATGATAATGATAAAGACGACACAACAACACCTAATCATCTCGAGGCAAGGAAAATCCCTGACCCCGCTGGGAATCGAACCCAGGACCCCTTGCGTAGGAAGCGAGAACCCTACCGCCAAGATCACGAGCTGCGGATATATCGTTGATATGTATTCATCTTCTTACGAGGTCAAACTGAAATACAGTAGCAGCTGACAGGTAAAAAGTTGTCGCCAAGCGGCACACACACTTTATCCACGCTAGCCTCATACTTTGTGCACTTCATTTGAGTTTCCGCGATCTGATGACACTGATTGCCGACAGGCGCCGTAAGGAAAACTGAATAGCAAAATAGTTCGCGAACGAGCAAAAATTCAGTTTAATTGTTAAAGTTATTGCTGAACTGTTTACAGATTTCCTGTCATATATGCAAATGGTCTACGTCTATTTTCGTTGTATGATGTCCCTCGATAGGTTTTGCTAGTCTGTCAATTGTTATGGCCTTGCTTAGCAGTTTCTTCCAATACTTGGGATCATTCTACTGCGCCTTTACTTCTCTCCAGATTACATCTTATTTTTTTACCAGATGTCTAGAAGCAGTCAGTTCCATATCAAGGTCATGTTTCACTCCGTCTCCTCATTCACTACTTTTCTTTCTTTTTATGCAGTAACAATATCAGTTTTCCCTCCAGTTAGGCCAAATTCCCAGTGCCGGTTTAACTATCATGACATTGTGCCTCCACGTCACCGGTAAAGGCCACTGATACCCTTTTATGTTGGGCTTGATAGTGACTCTATCTCCTTATCTTCATTCCTAATAAAGATATTAATTTATTCGCACTGAAAATCTTCCAGAATAATGTCCGGCAGTAACTGAGACGGTACATATCATTGTCGGACTTATTACTTCGGAGCTCTCTGAGAACGAATATCGGAACTGGAATGTTCTCTCACTCAAAGCTCCTTTCATCGAGTCCACATCTTAGAAGTAAGCATAGAAAAATAGTCATGTCTGCAGGCGTCAGTGAAACATACAAGAAACATCATATTTACAAATTTACGATATGTATCAGGAAGAGCTGCTCCGAGTGGAAATTACTTCGAAAAGTTGAACGCTCACCAGGTACAAGGAGCAGCTGGAGAAGAGACATAGTATCTTATCTCACACGTGAATCCCCGCTCAAGGACGCTGTCACAAACAGCTACAAAAGTAAGGTAGTCCAAAGTAAACAACTGCACGATTTCATCCGCGAGTCTCCACCCTCTGATGGCATTGTCACGAAAACTAAGGCATATATTACCCTCTGTGACGCCATCGTACTGAATCGGTACTGATAATGTTACGCCACCAATTGTCAAATGTGTGATATATTTAACACAATATGGTTCGGGCCTATGTTATCCCATTGTCAAATGCCATAAAACAAGCAAACCAATCAATAAATTTCAAAACTACATTTACAAACGATAATATAATACATTTAAGTCGACGTGTTCTATTACATACCTCAAAGCTTCAGTATCATTATGCACATATAATAGTAAAAACCCAGCAGGAAACATGCACTGTCAGACACAAATCTCTTCTTTTAACATTTCTTCTTAGCGTCACATATTCTCGGGCACAACTGCAAACTAAAGGCACCCGCTTTCACCTACCAAAGGTAGTACTTTCCTTCAGGTTCTACTTCAAGGCGCACCATTCGACGTGAATGGTATCTGACAAATCTGGAGTCCAGAACATCGAGTGGAACTCATTTCAATCCTCCAAAAATTATTGCAACACAGCTTTGGTCTGCTGGGAGGAGCACATTGCCTGTTTGAAAAACATGATGTGCTCCAAGTAGCACGTCAGCCGTTTAATCATACTAGCGCAAGCTGTCATTCAGATTGAGACATAGGCCACTTTAATAAGCAGATTATCCTGTAATATACAGGATGTTACAAAAAGGTACGGCCAAACTTTCAGGAAACATTCCTCACACACAAAGAAAGAAAATATGTTATGTGGACATGTGTCCGCAAAACGCTTAATTTCCATGTTAGAGCTCATTTTATTACTTCTCTTCAAATCACATTAATCATGGAATGGAAACACACAGCAACATAACGTACCAACGTGACTTCAAACACTTTGTTACAGGAAATGTTGAAAATGTCCTCCGTTAGCGAGGATACATGCATCCACCCTCCGTCGCATGGAATCCCTGATGTGCTGATGCAGCCCTGGAGAATGGCGTATTGTATCACAGCCGTCCACAATACCAGCACGAAGAGTCTTTATTTTTGGTACCGGGGTTGCGTAGACAAGAGCTTTCAAATGCCCCCATAAATGAACGTCAAGAGGGTTGAGGTCAGGAGAGCATGCAGGCCATGGAATTGGTCCACCTCTACCAATCCATCGGTCACCGAATCTGTTGTTCAGAAGCGTACGAACACTTCGACTGAAATGTGCAGGAGTTCCATAGTGCATGAACCACATGTTGTGTCGTACTTGTAAAGCCACATGTTCTAGCAGCACAGGTAGAGTATCCCGTATGAAATCATGATAACGTGCTCCATTGAGCGTAGGTTGATGAAAATGAGCTCTAACAGGGAAATTAAGCGTTTCCGGACACATGTCCACATAACATCTTTTCTTCCTTTGTGTGTGAGGAATGTTTCCTGAAAGTTTGGCCGTACCTTTTTGTAACACCCTGTATATGAGTTTACTTCTCACATTGCAGTATCAGGTGAAGCTTATCTAACATCCAATGTATTACAACGTGGCATGATGTGACAACGTGGGAACCTTTTTTTCGGTGTTCCTTGATTAAACCTTTTCGGCACAATTTGTGGAATTTAGTTGCAGAGTCTCGTTCTAATTACCTGTCAATCACTTCCAGGCTGGAGTGACATTCCCCACCACTAATACATCGCGAAAGTAAAAGCAACCTGAGGTGGCGGGCGTATGGCTATTTTTAGTTTTCTATCAGTTTGAACGTCACACGTTCAATATGTACTGTAATACATATATTCAGAAATTCTATGCCACTATGTCATCAGTTGCATACTTCTTCGAGGGCGTACTGAAAAGAAATGATCCGAATTTTTTATATGGAAACTACTAAAGCTTTATAAATAAAGCAAACATTATTAACATTCCATTTCTCAACAGAGTCACCCTGGTGACGAACACATTTCTCCCAGGGAGAGACCAGTTTCTTGATACCGCCAGGGTATAACGTTTGACTTTGTTGGCGGAGCCACAACCTCACCTCTGCTTGAACCGCTTCATCACTACAAAGTGAACTCATCGAAAATGTTCTTTAAGGAAACATATGAAAATTGGGCATGGCCTAGACAGGACCGTATGGTGGACAACCGAGGACAGTGAACCCGAGGCCTCAGATCGTTGCATATACCACAGCAAACGTGTGTGACCTTGCATTGTCACGATGAAGGAGGCTATTTTTAGACGAACTCCCAGAATTCGAAACTCTGTTACAGTACGCACGTCACACGCCGCCATGTTACACGCTATTATTCGGGGCCCTCTAACGGCAAATGTCTGAAGATACGTAGACATGAGGAATAAAGGTGTAGTATCTTAACGATGTTTGTAGTTTTTAAAAAGATTTAAGAGGTTTCACATATAAAATTCGGAGACACTACTTTTCAGCAGCGTCTCGTATGTACATCACTTTAAAAAAATCTGCAATTTTTTTCACAATGCTGGATTAAAATAACGGGCAATAATTGTTCGAAGAAATTTCGGGCTTCAGCTGTCGATGGCTCACCTGAAGGTGACAGGCAGGTGGCCATTCGAAATAACGTGAAGTGTAGATGACGACAATCAGCTGCAAACACGAAATTTCTTCTAACATTCAATTCACCGGGTAAATTTTAAATCTCGCAAGTAATTATTGATCTGTAAATATTATTCAAAGAATCTTAAATTCAAGTGGTATATTTCCATAGTTGCTTGCACAATACCAAGCGAATATTGAGAGCAGAACTGACGGAAAGCACATTACCACATGACGATAAGGATTTCGTGACCACCTGAAGAATTTTTATTCCCTTGTTAAACTTTTAATGAGTCTACTGACTTTGTTCAGGTGCTAGAAGGAGAAATTTGGAAATTTTCTGTTTTCCAGCCTATTGGTAGCATCTTTGGTGTGAATACGTGTACTTCCCAAGCCGGTTTCTATTTCATTATTATCCTTTTGCGTGTACTTAGTGTCATCTTATAAACTGCTCGAAGTTTTGGCGGTGCTACGCACTAATTAGGATGGTAATTTTAATTTAATTTTGCTTTCAAGGCTGCTACATAGTATCGGCAGTGTGTACTGTTAGTAATAAGTATACTGTTAATCGAAACTGAATGAAATTAATTATGTGAATTAAGCTCATATTGATATGATTTTGCCATTAATCTTGAACACATTCATGCGTTAGTCATTAATATAAACATTACACTGCTTTGTTTATTACTATTGTTTTTAAGGTCTGCGAAAGAAAAATGTGTTTTTAGTCTTAATGATAGCAGTAGCTTTACATTATCAAAAATATGTAAAGAGAAACATTGGGAAGCTATCACCAGATGATTTTTATATTTCACGTTCTTCATTTGTTGACCGTCATACTGCACAGAGAAAAAGTAATATGAAATAATGAACAGTGAATGTGTGCGACATCCATTTCCAGCTTTTCTCTAAGTGATGCAACCAAACCAAGAGTTACGGTTGAAAATTTAATATCCTACAGACTTTATTCAAACATTTTAAAGGTAATTTACAGAAACGAACGAACAGTTTACGATAACTATCAAAAGAAAACTACAATAGTTTAATAGTAGCAATTTTAAGGAGGGGCAGTTTCTACTTTAAGGTACGTACACGACATTTCAGGTCCAGCGAAAAAATATTTTTCACTGCTATAGTGCAGATACAGCGTAGTGTCTTAAACAGTAGCCGGCCGCTATGGCCGAGGGGTTCCAGGCGCTTCAGTCAGGAACCGTGCGACTGCCACGGTCGCAGGTTCAAATCCTGCACACACAAAAATGTGTGTGATGTCCTTAGGCTAGTTACATTTAAGTAGTTCTAAGTTCTATGGGACTGATGACATCAGATGATAAGTCCCATAGTGTTCAGAGCCATTTGAATCATTTATTTCTTAAACAGTAGTGTCATAAATTAAGGCGAAACATCATGTCTGAACTGTTCAAGTTCAGGGAGGGACCTTTCCAGACATTTCATGACATGTTGTTCTCTTTACCATATCTACAACCAGATAGTGGTGAATTAGAAAGACTACATTTACGCAGTACGTATGTAGATGATTTCTCAAACTAATAAAAGAACTTTTGAGATAGTGAGTGAAGTATGGCACGGTGAATCCATAACTAAGCGACAAGGCGTTGGACATATACGCTCCATCACACAACATGGAGGTCACAGGACGGCCGCTCTGTGCAGCAGAATAGGCAGCGATCTGCAGAAGATCTAGCGACAGAGTAAAATGCTGTTGCATGCCCATCTGTTTCGGAACACATCGTACTTCGAACGTTATTGAACTTGGGATTACGCAGCCAACGCAGCAGATGACCCCTACATGTTGACACGAGGGTTGGAACGTAAAAGTTCTAGACGTTACAGTGTGGAACCGCAAGACCGCTACGGTCGCAGGTTCAAATCCTGCCTCAGGCATAGATGTGTGTGATGTCCTTTGACTTTGCCATCGCAAATGGCTCTGAGCACTATGGGACTCAACTGCTGAGGTCATTAGTCCCCTAGAACTTAGAACTAGTTAAACCTAACTAACCTAAGGACATCACAAACATCCATGCCCGAGGCAGGATTCGAACCTGCGACCGTAGCGGTCTTGGGGTTCCAGACTGCAGCGCCTTTAACCGCACGGCCACTTCGGCCGGCTTGCCATCGCAAGTCACGGCTTATAGCAACCGAAAGCGATAAGGCTGTAGTTTCAGTCGTTTCACTAAGATCTTCCAAACGGTCGAGTGTGGTACAGTTCAGCTCTTTACTTGCTCTGTTCGTGGACCTCTGTTGGCTATGTACGAAACTCGCCCGCACGCGATCTGACCGCTTTTTCACTCACTGCAGGTCGACCCGTTGATGTCCCCTTGCAGAGGCATCTTGAAGCTTTAAACTGCGCATGGCTTCTCCGCTTTTTCCTGAGTTTCGTTCTGAAGTGTCTCTGCTCTGTTACGGCAGACAGGTATGAATGCAGTTCATGCACAACATACGCTTTCTCTGCATAACTGCTAATTTCTGTACTCTCGTGGCAGAAATTCTTGAGTGCGGCTGCAGCCGTATAAATCATTTTGCGTTTTTCTGTATCAGTGTTGAGTTCTGTGACGAGACGTAATGTTTGTCACTTAAAGTAGCTACAATGAATTTATGAAATCGCCCCAGGTGTTTACAGTAACCTTGTATGTGCTGATACTGTCCTGGCGAATTACTCACGGCTCTTTTCCACGTGCAATGAAAATGTGACGCAGGGCTTGCCACCATCACGGCAGCAGAGTTGAGACGCAGAGTGGTTGCGGGTTCCCGGCTTGTATACCGACGGGCGCGCCTTATCTGCAAGTGCGGAGCTTAGCCGCGAGACGCGACGGCGACTAAAGCCGGGACCTGCAGCGCGCGCGCTCCTGCTTCTTCAGAATTTCCTGCGGTTCCCGGGGGCCAGCTGCCTTAGTGGACGTCCTGCCGCTTTCGATTCCAACGCAAACACACGAGAAACGCCTTTTACGATTACAAAAAAAAATGGTTCAAATGGCTCTGAGCACTATGGGACTCAACTGCTGAGGTCATTAGTCCCCTAGAACTTAGAACTAGTTAAACCTAACTAACCTAAGGACATCACAAACATCCATGCCCGAGGCAGGATTCGAACCTGCGACCGTAGCGGTCTTGCGGTTCCAGACTGCAGCGCCTTTAACCGCACCACCACTTCGGCCGGCTTACGATTACACACACTGTCACCAGATGACGGTAGTTTTTCATATGACACTGTTGTTTACTGTAAAGCTTAGCTCAGTCGATGTTCGCACTATATATTTTTTTAATGGCTGTAGCAGTTTCGTCTATTCGGTCAGTATCATCAGCTAATAATGTTTCTTGGCCGGTGGCTGCGTCAGGGTGCGGTAGTAGTGAACATGTCCTCAAGGATCCTACCAGATCCAACAAATTCTTTGTTCCATCACTTTTGTACGCACCCTGACTGGACAGAATCGCTACACGGCTTTCTGTGAAACAGAGATGTCCTTGGGCATGTCGAAGATTGTAGCACATTACATTTTGAGTTAACATTTATCAGTGAATATACACTACTGCAGAGCTAGTTGGCATATAAACTTGTACTACTGTGGTAGGCATGGGCTTTTTATTTATCTTGGCCACAATAATGCGTTCACTATGCTGTTTGTAGTAGCTTACCCGCATTCCTATTTTCGTATTCATTATTAAACCTACTCCTGCATTACCTCTATTTGATTTTGTATTTATAACCCTGTATTCACCTGACCAGAAGTCTTGTTCCTCCTGCCACCGAACTTCACTAATTCCCACTATATCTAACTTTAACCCATCCATTTCCCTTTTTAAATTTTCTAACCTACCTGCCCGATTAAGGGATCTGACATTCCACGCTCCGATCCGCGGAACACCAGTTTTCTTTCTCCTGATAATGACATCCTCTTGAGTAGTCCCCGCCCGGAGATCCGAATGGGGGACTATTTTACCTCCGGAATATTTTACCCAAGAGGACGCCATCATCATTTAACCATACAGTAAAGCTGCATGCCCTGGGAAAATGGCTTGGTTCAAATGGCTCTGAGCACTATGGGACTTAACTACTGTGGTCATCAGTCCCCTAGAACTTAGAACTACTTAAACCTAACTAACCTAAGGACATCACACACAACCATGCCCGAGGCACGATTCGAACCTGCGACCGTAGCAGTCGCGCGGTCCCTGGGAAAAATTACGGCTGTAGTTTCCCCTTGCCCCTTGCCCCCCTTCTAACAGCCGTGTACCGCAAGTCTCTAGAGGAACGGAGGGTTCCAAATGATTGGAAAAGAGCACAGATAGTCCCAGTCTTCAAGAAGGGTCGTCGAGCAGAAGCGCAAAACTATAGACCTATATCTCTTACGTCGATCTCTTGTAGAATTTTAGAACATGTTTTTTGCTCGCGTATCATGTCATTTCTGGAAACCCAGAATCTACTATGTAGGAATCAACATGGATTCCGGAAACAGCGATCGTGTGAGACCCAACTCGCCTTATTTGTTCATGAGACCCAGAAAATATTAGATACAGGCTCCCAGGTAGATGCTATTTTTCTTGACTTCCGGAAGGCGTTCGATACAGTTCCGCACTGTCGCCTGATAAACAAAGTAAGAGCCTACGGAATATCAGACCAGCTGTGTGGCTGGATTGAAGAGTTTTTAGCAAACAGAACACAGCATGTTGTTATCAATGGAGAGACGTCTACAGACGTTAAAGTAACCTCTGGCGTGCCACAGGGGAGTGTTATGGGACCATTGCTTTTCACAATATATATAAATGACTTAGTAGATAGTGTCGGAAGTTCCATGCGGCTTTTCGCGGATGATGCTGTAGTATACAGAGAAGTTGCTGCATTAGAAAATTGTAGCGAAATACAGGAAGATCTGCAGCGGATAGGCACTTGGTGCAGGGAGTAGCAACTGACCCTTAACATAGACAAATGTAATGTATTGCGAATACATAGAAAGAAGGATCCTTTATTGTATGATTATATGATAGCGGAACAAACACTGGTAGCAGTTACTTCTGTAAAATATCTGGGAGTATGCGTACGGAACGATTTGAAGTGGAATGATCATATAAAATTAATTGTTGGTAAGGCGGGTACCAGGTTGAGATTCATTGGGAGAGTGCTTAGAAAATGTAGTCCATCAACAAAGGAGGTGGCTTACAAAACACTCGTTCGACCTATACCTGAGTATTGCTCATCAGTGTGGGATCCGCACCAGGTCGGGTTGACGGAGGAGATAGAGAAGATCCAAAGAAGAGCGGCGCGTTTCGTCACCGGGTTATTTGGTAACCGTGATAGCGTTACGGAGATGTTTAATAAACTCAAGTGGCAGACTCTGCAAGAGAGGCGCTCTGCATCGCGGTGTAGCTTGCTCGCCAGGTTTCGAGAGGGTGCGTTTCTGGATGAGGTATCGAATATATTGCTTCCCCCTACTTATACCTCCCGAGGAGATCACGAATGTAAAATTAGAGAGATTAGAGCGCGCACGGAGGCTTTCAGACAGTCGTTCTTCCCGCGAACCATACGCGACTGGAACAGGAAAGGGAGGTAATGACAGTGGCACGTAAAGTGCCCTCCGCCACACACCGTTGGGTGGCTTGCGGAGTATCAATGTAGATGTAAATGTAGATGTATCAGCCGTACGCAGTACCAGCAAAGCAAGGCCGTTGTGGTTAGTGTTACAAGGCCAGATCAGTCAATCATCCAGACTGTTGCCCCTGCAACTACTGAAAAGGCTGCTGCCCCTCTTCAGGAACCACACGTTTGTCTGCCTCTCAACAGATACCCCTCCGTTGTGGCTGCACCTACGGTACGGCTATCTGTATCGCTGAGGCACGCAAGCCTCCCCACCAACGGCAGGGCCCATGGTTCATGCGTGGAGGGTTGTAATCGTAGAGGGAGACCAAGAGATGAATACACTAAGCAGATTCGGACGCATGTAGGTTGCAGTAGGTACTGGGAGATGAAGAAGCTTGCACAGGATAGAGTAGCATGGAGAGCTGCATCAAACCAGTCTCAGGACTGAAGACCACAACAACAACAGCACTACTGGCCATTAAAAGTGCTACACCAAGCAGAAATGCAGATGATAAACGGGTATTCATTGGACAAATATATCATACTAGAACTGACATGTCATTACATTTTCACGCAATTTGGGTGCATAGATCCTGAGAAATCAGTACCCAGAACAACCACCTCTGGCCGAAATAACGGCCTTGATACGCCTAGGCCAGCCGAAGTGGCCGTACGGTTCTAGGTGCTGTAGTCTGGAACCGCGAGACCGCTACGGTCGCAGGTTCGAAACCTGCCTCGGGTATGGATGTGTGTGATGTCCTTAGATTAGTTAGGTTTAACTAGTTCTGAGTTCTGAGTTCTAGGGGGCTAATGACCTCATAAGTTGAGTCCCGTAGTGCTCAGAGCCATTTGAACCATTTTTTTGATACGCCTGGGAATTGAGTCAAAGAGAGCTTGGATGGCGTGCACAGGTACAGCTGCCCATGCAGCTTCAACACAATACCACAGTTCATCAAGAGTAGTGACTGGCGTATTGTGAAGAGCCAGTTGCTCGGCCACCATTGACCAGACGTTGTCAATTGATGAGAGATCTGGAGAATGCGCTGGCCAGGGCAGCAGTCGAACAATTTCTGTATTCAGAAAGTCCCGGACAGTACCGGCAACATGCGGTCGTGCATTATCCTGCTGAAATGCAGGGTTTCGCAGGGATCGAGTGAAGGGTAGAGCCACGGGTCGTAACACATCTGAAATGTAACGTCCACTGTTCAAAGTGCAGTCAGTGCGAACAAAGGGTGACCGAGACGTGTAACCAATGGCACCCCATACCATCACGCCGCGTGATAGGCCAATATGACGATGACGAATACACGCTTCCAATGTGCGTTCACCGCGATGTCGCCACACACGGATGCGGCCATCATGATACTGTAAACAGAACCTGGATTCATCCGAAAACATGACGTTTCGCCATTCGCGCACCCAGGTTCGTCGTTGAGCACACCATCGCAGGCGCTCCTGTCTGTGATGCAGCGTCAAGGGTAACCGCAGCCATGGTCTCCGAGCTGATAGTCCTTGCTGCTGCAAACGTCGTCGAACTGTTCGTGCAGATGGTTGTAGCCTTGCAAACGTCCCCATCTGTTGACTCAAGGATCGAGACGTGGCTGCACGATCCGTTACAGCCATGCGGATAAGATGCCTGTGATCTCGACTGCTAGTGATACGAGGCCTTTGGGATCCAGCATGACGTTCCGTATTACCCTCCCGAACCCACCGATTCCATATTCTGCTAACAGTCATTGGATCTCGACCAACACAAGCAGCAATGTCGCGATACGATAAACAGCCACCGCGATAGGTCACAATCCGACGTTTATCAAAGTCAGAAACGTGATGGCACGCATATCTCCCCCTTACACGAGGCATCACAACAACGTTCCACCAGGCAACGCCGATCAAGTGCTGTTTGTGTATGAGAAATCGATTGGAAACTTTCCTCATGCCAGCACGTTGTAGGTGTCGCCACCGGCGCCAACCTTGTGTGAATGCTCTGAACAGCTAATTATTTGCATATAACAGCATCTTCTTCCTGTCGGTTAAATGTCGCGTCTGTAGCACGTCATCTTCGTGGTGTAGCAATTTTAATGGCCAGTAGTGTATGTGCTACGGATGGATTACGCGCAGTTTGACCGAAACTCAGTGTCAACTGGTGTGAGGAAATGCTCAAAAAGTTGACCGAGAAAATGCAGAGTCCTTATGCAGTATTGTAACATTAGTCTAAAGAAGGCAATCTGCGTAAGAGTCAAACTTTAACAGCATTTAGCTGTCTGGGTGTTCCAAGATGAACAGTCACGAACAAAAGTGGCTCATTTGCGAAGCACTTCAACGAGAATGATCGCTCATTTCTTTGATTATACTGGACATTTCTCGATGAAAAAGACGTGAAAAATCGTATAAATGAATTCATGGAGAATGAAACAAGTATACTGTTACCAGTCACTGTTGATTTATTGCTACAACGCGTTTCAATGGTTGAGATCGCCACCATCTCGTGTATTTATGTGTATTACGGAATGTGTCTGTTATGTTACGACTTTGGGGTACCCAGTGACTGTTTCTAGTTATCACAGGCTCCTTTCGCTCTCTTAATACGTCACGTATAACCTTTCATAGTTTGTAAACAAGGATATTTCTAAACAAAGATGGTGTTTACAAAGTGGGACAGTTTGTATGTGTTTTATTACTTAGAGAAAGGAGACTGAATCACTGAAGACACTACAAACGTCGAAGCACAACACACGAGTCAAAAATCACATAAATCCATCTGATGTTGGAGGTCTAAACCTTTGAAACCCAATGTGGTAATAAAAGTGACCGGTAGAAGCAAACTTGATGTTTCATGCGATATCAGTAACAGTCACACTAAAGATTAATTTAAGATGATTCCATTTAAAATCAGTCTATCTGCTACAAATAAAGGGGCTCAGCAGCCACCTTTGCATCATTGTCATGATGAAGAATGTCAGACTTTACACAGTACATCAAGCAGTTGTTTATTTGACGAAGAAAAAGAAGGAATTAATATCTCTTTTCACATTCTCTCCTGTTTTATTGAGGGAATTATGGCGTGTAGCTTGCCTATGGTGGACAGGCTAAAATTTCCCTGAAAACCACATAGAGACCAGATTATCTTGCAGATTTTACTGCCTATGATAATCATCCTTTTCTCAGGGAACACTTCGGTCATTTATGAAGGTGACTGCATATGCGGTGACTGCAGTTGTTCCATCTTTTGTAATCCATCCCTAGAACCTATGTTTGAGTAGATTTTTTTTAAATTGCTGATTTATTTTTATGGGAAACTGCATATTTTCTTGTCAAGGTCTCTCTTAGCAACTGCGATTGATACTGAAAGTGATTCCCATGAGTGCAAGGTCGCAAGTTCAGTCTTCAGTAAGGCTAATTTTAAAGTTGTATTAATAATTATCACAGGAAAAATATTATCTGCTAATGACTCACAGTGTGCATCAGAAAGGCATTCTGGAGGTGAAGAGATGAACCTTCTATGGGATGTATGTATTGTACTTCACAAAATGGTGAACATTGCCATTTAATGAAAGTTAAAACAAGCCATTAATTTGCACCATGAACACCGAATGAAAAATGGTGAGCCACAGTGACCACAAGGGTTCGCACCATCAAGATCGAACGCGAACTCCTGGTGGAGATACAAGCCGTGCACGACGTTCAACTAGGCATCCACTCCTAAATAATGCATATAGAGTCATGTTGATGTAACAGAGTGATGAAAATGTGAAACACTCTGTCGTGGAGCTATCCTTTAAGGCGTAGCTGCAAACAGTGCGATAATATATTTTATAGACACGGAAAAAACAAGCACCTGGTGGCTGAATTTGTCCAGTGGCTCCAGGCGGTATGGATTGCAATGTTGCACACTTTTCAGGAGGGATACTTCGCTATACAGTAGTACGATTTTTATACGCAGACCAGGAATCAAGCAGAAATAAGTTATTTGGACCTGCTATTGGTCAAAAGCGGTGCTCATACCGTATTTGTAGAACTCTTACGCTCATTTTCTCACTCTTACTTGCTATGACGTAAATACTCCCTACTGACCTTGCAAGATCACGCACACGAGAAAGAATCGTAGGGGACAGAGTACCTCCAGCTTCTCGCAACACAATAAATAACTTCCTAGCCAATTTACCATCCAGATTAACTGTCACCACAATTGTACACGAATGTGGTAAGGTGTTGATTGCAGTTGACCTTGATACAACTCTCTTGTACCTTTAATTTCCAGAGTTCGTTTCATATGCATTTCCTCTTCGAATTCAGATTGGTCGGCGTTCAGAACAATTGTTTACTGGACAATAGGATAAGGTCATTTATCTCACCTACAAATATTAGGGCCGATTCTGCAGTCTAAAATTTCATTATCTCACGTCTTCCAATTCTTTAGCATTGTTTGAAGTTATGCACCCATCCTCTGCTTCTCTTGAAATCACTGTAATCTATGTCACGCGCAGTTCGATGAGCATAACGCAGTAGGTCACTATCACGAACATCCTGTAAATTCTATCGGGCATCCTTGACACTCGCAAACACCAGCTTTTGTAAACAAAAAATGAGCCTTGCGCTTCATTACGTTTCACCAGAGACGGGGTTTGTGGCTCCCAGTCCGACAACAATGCTGAACTACATGGCTCGACACCTGTTTCGATATCACCTTCACTTGTGAAACACTTATCGTCATCACTGTACTCCTCATGTACCTCTTCCGCAAAGTCGAGCGGATACGACACCACATACTCCACTCACTCATTTTGTAGATACTCTAATACGGGATGATTAAAAAAAAGGTTTACAAACTGACACTGCACATAGGGTATGCAACAATGGTCAGTAATCACATATGATACGGGGGTTGCCAACGCCACGAGAGGGCGCTACGGTCAAGAGAGGGCTTTGCAATACAAACACGGACGGAGCGCATGGAGATCGTCGCCATTCATGCCGTGGAAGCGATGGGAGTAACTTGACTAGCTACACGTACAGCGAACTAGCTGAGATGCATTTCATTTATCGCACGATCAACTGGTATGGACGATAAGCCGTGCGATCGTATCGAGCGAAATATCCCGGTAGAAAAGTGCCCCGCCACACGTTATTCGCTACCGGCTCCTTTCATGCGTACAAGCCGGGTGCTGGTCACCAACGAACAACACGGACAGTTGCAGCAGAAGAAAGCATTCTCGAAAGAGCGGAGCGTACGCCGTCGCCGGCCGCAGTGGCCGTGCGGTTCTAGGCGCTGCAGTCTGGAATCGCGAGACCGCTACGGTCGCAGCTTCGAATCCTGCCTCGGGCATGGATGTGTGTGATGACCTTAGGTTAGTTAGGTTTAACTAGTTCTAAGTTCTAGGGGACTAATGACCCCAGAAGTTGAGTCCCGTAGTGCTCAGAGCCATTTGGACCATTTTTCGTGCGCCGTCAACAAGTACACGAGCGCGCCACTGAATCCCCAAAGCCTCCGTCAGGCGCATTGTACACGACTAAGGACTGCATCCATTTCATTTCCATCGAGTCCGAGCACTGCAGCTGGGGAACTACAAGCCCATGGGATTTGAGCGGTGGTTTCTGCAGCAATCCGCTGCAGCGATACTTCACAACGAGAGTCCTCTTCGCGTTCACTATCTGCAAACGTGGGCGGATGTGAACACACATGCTACACGTACGCATTCCTCACAATGCAAATTTACCCTTAAAGTGTGGTCCGTCAGCGTCGGGGACTGTTTAATTAGGCAGTACATTTTCCCGGCCTGACTTGATGCCAGGTATCTCGTATTCCTGTGATAGATCCTGTCAGACGTGCTGGATGATGTCGTCGCCGAATTCAGTACGAGAGAGCCCCCGTGCGTTTCAGCAGAAAAGTGAAGGCACACCTGCACGCAACCTTTCGCTGCCGCTGTATTGGTGGCGGGGGGCCAGTCGCATGACCACCACTCTCACCTTATCTATCCCCAATAGAATTTTTCCTTTCGGGGGGAGATGAAAGGCCTTGCGTATGAAACATCTGTTATATCACCAAAGGACCTAGTGGGCAGCATTGTTGTGGCAGCACGATGTTTTTGAGATACACAAGGTATCTTAGAGAGGATGCGTCATTCAATGCAGGCGTGTCTCGATGCATCTGGACCAAACCCTGAGAATCTCCTGTAGTGGGCGTTCATTTGTAGCGCGTGACTAAATAACTGGAACGCCATTTAGTAGCGTTTGCTATCCCTGGTTCCTACGTGATTACTGATTCTTATTGTATGTCCGATGCGCCACGTCAATTGTAAACTTTGTTTTCAATCTCCTTGTAGTTCGTTTGCCGCTTCTCTCACACTCTGCGAAACTCCTCGGCTTTCTTTTTGACGAAATGTCAACTTCGACAACTGTTGTTGTAGATCTATTGCAACGTTTGCTTTGTTTATCTTTGTCATTGCTCTTCGTTGCATTAACAGTACATGCGCTGTGGCACTGTAGTGATTTACTTGCCGACTAAGCAGTTCAGCTACACTCCGTAGCCTCATGCTGTGCTCATCATTGGATATCTCCAGTCCCGCCCCCAATTGCTCTTAGCAGCCTATACTGAAGTTGGGTGGCAGAAAATATGTGGGGCGTCGAATGCCATAAACATTACTTGACTTTTGCGATCTCGTGCTCAAGGGGTTCATTGTGAAGACTTAGATTACCAAGAGATCATCCCGATCCCAAACACATACTCACCTCATTACCCACCTCTTCTGGTCATGTGGAGCCGGATCTTTTCCTTTCTTTTATTATGCAACCACTTCAGTCTGTTAGTTATTTTTTCTGTGTCTAACATCTTACCGCAAACACATCACATTTTTCTACCTCAAGCCGGCCGCGGTGGCCGAGCGGTTCTAGGCACTTCAATCCGGAACCGAGCGACTGCTACGGTCGCAGGTTCGAATCCTGCCTCGGTCATGGATGTGTGTGATATCCTTATGTTAGTTACGTTTAAGTAGTTCTAAGTTCTAGGGGACTGATGACCTCAGATGTTAAGTCCCATAGTGCTCAGAGCCATTTGAACTAATTTCTACCTCATGTTTTCTGCATGTTCGACTGCACCACAAATGTAGACTACGCCGTCAATATAGACTAATCGTCTTGCGTCCACACGTCCACATTTCAACACCTGACCTGCTGGCCATAGGAAAATAAGCATTAACGGCTTGCTCTTGCCGCATGTAGGGGTACTTGTAGATACTAAGCAAACTAAGACCATTCTACTCATAATAGCCACAATGGTTAGCCCCTAAATGATATCCGCAGCTCGCGGTCTCGCGGTAGCGTTCTCGCTTCCCAAGCACGGGGTCCCGGGTATGATTCCCAGCGGGGTCAGGGATTTTCACCTGCCTCGTGCTGACTGGGTGTTGTTGTGTCATCTTCATCATCATCATTCATCCCCGTTATGGTCGGAAGAAGGCAATGGCAAACCACCTTCACCAGGACCTTGCCTAGTACGGCGGTGCTGGTCTCCGGCATCGTTTCCCTACGCTCTGTGAAGGAGTATGGGACTTCATGACGATGATATATAGGATGACAATTATTGAGCTATAGATAGAAATGTAAAATAGTTACTAATTACGGCGTGCACACACTTTATTCAACATGTAAACGTCACTACAGATATTCGGATTTAAGTTACGATATATTCGATACGCCTGCCATCATTCGCGATGTTATGGCGCAGACGAATAGCGAAATTTTGCATGACCCGCTAAAGTGTCAGAAAATCAATGCTGCCGATGACCTACGGAGTGGGTACTTTCAGCTCAGCAATCGTTTTTGTGTTACTGCTGTACACCTTGTAATTAATAAAAATGGTTCAAATGGCTCTGAGCACTATGGGACTCAACTGCTGTGGTCATAAGTCCCCTAGAACTTAGAACTACTTAAACCTAACTAACCTAAGGACATCACACACAGCCATACCCGAGGCAGGATTCGAACCTGCGACCGTAGCGGTCGTGCGGTTCCAGACTGTAGCGCCTTTAACCGCTCGGCCACTCCGGTCGGCCTTGTACTTAATACAACCCCACAAAAAAGAGTAGCATGGGCTCAGATGTGGAGAATGTGGCAGCCAATCGAGGCTAATGCCAGTGGCTTCTAGGTACCCCAGAGCCCGAATGCGGTCCCAAAAGTGCTCCTCCAGGATATCAGACACTCTTTTGTTTCGATGGGTCGAGCTCCGTCTTGTCGAAAACAGGGTCACTTTGGATAACGGGGATGAAATCATCTTTCAAAACCTTCACATAAAGTTCGGTAGTCACCATGCCATCAAGGAATATGCCGATTATTCCATGACGAGACATTGAATATCACACAGTCACCCGTTGAGAGTGAAGAGACTTCTCGATCGCGAAATGCGGATTCTCAGTCTCCAATTTTGCTTTCTGACGAACCCATCCAAATGAAAGTGGGCTTCGTCGCTAAACCAAACCATACTAATTCCCCTCATGCCACGTGGCCAACCGTGCAGTTTGTACGTCCTAACACAAACCATTAAGAAGTTATGACTATTTTATCTCATATATTTCAATAACTTTCACCCTGTATATTGATTACATAGATTAAATGGGCAATAGTAAATCATAATAGGACCGCTGTGACTGTTAAAAATATTTATTTAAAGATACGGGCATTTTACTGACAACAGCAACGCTTTATCCGGAGGTTGTCTACAACGGAGATGTCGGAATAACCTTAGTCCCAGCTTTACGGACGATGGAACACTTGCAAGTTATAAATTTTAAATACCTTGGTGAGAAATTTGGGTAATTTGCTTTCCCTGGCATTTAAGAAGATTGCTTCTATGAATTGACTATAAACAACTGATGAAGCAAATATACACTCCTGGAAATGGAAAAAAGAACACATTGACACCGGTGTGTCAGACCCACCATACTTGCTCCGGACACTGCGAGAGGGCTGTACAAGCAATGATCACACGCACGGCACAGCGGACACACCAGGAACCGCGGTGTTGGCCGTCGAATGGCGCTAGCTGCGCAGCATTTGTGCACCACCGCCGTCAGTGTCAGCCAGTTTGCCGTGGCATACGGAGCTCCATCGCAGTCTTTAACACTGGTAGCATGCCGCGACAGCGTGGACGTGAACCGTATGTGCAGTTGACGGACTTTGAGCGAGGGCGTATAGTGGGCATGCGGGAGGCCGGGTGGACGTACCGCCGAATTGCTCAACACGTGGGGCGTGAGGTCTCCACAGTACATCGATGTTGTCGCCAGTGGTCGGCGGAAGGTGCACGTGCCCGTCGACCTGGGACCGGACCGCAGCGACGCACGGATGCACGCCAAGACCGTAGGATCCTACGCAGTGCCGTAGGGGACCGCACCGCCACTTCCCAGCAAATCTGGGACACTGTTGCTCCTGGGGTATCGGCGAGGACCATTCGCAACCGTCTCCATGAAGCTGGGCTACGGTCCCGCACACCGTTAGGCCGTCTTCCGCTCACGCCCCAACATCGTGCAGCCCGCCTCCAGTGGTGTCGCGACAGGCGTGAATGGAGGGACGAATGGAGACGTGTCGTCTTCAGCGATGAGAGTCGCTTCTGCCTTGGTGCCAATGATGGTCGTATGCGTGTTTGGCGCCGTGCAGGTGAGCGCCACAATCAGGACTGCATACGACCGAGGCACACAGGGCCAACACCCGGCATCATGGTGTGGGGAGCGATCTCCTACACTGACCGTACACCACTGGTGATCGTCGAGGGTACACTGAATAGTGCACGGTACATCCAAACCGTCATCGAACCCATCGTTCTACCATTCCTAGACCGGCAAGGGAACTTGCTGTTCCAACAGGACAATGCGCGTCCGCATGTATCCCGTGCCACCCAACGTGCTCTAGAAGGTGTAAGTCAACTACCCTGGCCAGCAAGATCTCCGGATCTGTCCCCCATTGAGCATGTTTGGGACTGGATGAAGCGTCGTCTCACGCGGTCTGCACGTCCAGCACGAACGCTGGTCCAACTGAGGCGCCAGGTGGAAATGGCATGGCAAGCCGTTCCACAGGACTACATCCAGCATCTCTACGATCGTCTCCATGGGAGAACAGCAGCCTGCATTGCTGCGAAAGGTGGATATACACTGTACTAGTGCCGACATTGTGCATGCTCTGTTGCCTGTGTCTATGTGCCTGTGGTTCTGTCAGTGTGATCATGTGATGTATCTGACCCCAGGAATGTGTCAATAAAGTTTCCCCTTCCTGGGACAATGAATTCACGGTGTTCTTATTTCAATTTCTAGGAGTGTAGTTTGCAATACCGCTCGTGTCTTCGAATAAGGATTTTCAACAGTCGTGGCGGTTCTTCTTATTCTAACTGTGTTGCTTTGCTTAGTTTTATGTTCTCGTGGTTGTAAATTTCAAAGAAATCCATCTAAGTGTGTGACCGCGACATGATGTAAAATTACCAACATACAGCTCCTATTGCTGGCTGTCTGGAATAATAGTCGATACATCGATAGTGTTATCACACACTGAGAAAAAAATAAACCTACACCATACTGTTAATTTTTTTCAGATGAAGCATTGGTTAGATTATGTTACCGCAAAAGCCGGGAACATTTTCCGGGACAGTTTTATTTTGGCCACTATTGTTTTGGCCCGCGTCTCTACGATTACAGTTGGTATCACCTGTACATTTTTTGAAGAAAATTCTGCCAGAGTTCGAATCCCTCACTTTCTCCTTAGCCACTTCACTGTCTTTCACGCCAAACAGTTTCGGTATCTACAACAGCAACAGTTAACCATTCTCTGTCAACATTCTTAGCTTTATTTGACGTGTCAGCCTCCCCCGCAGTTCCGCTCTGGCTGTCTCAAGTGGTTTCTCTTGGGTCTCTAACATTGCTGAGGAACTTGCCCATGTGATGAGGGACACTACCAGGTTTCAATTTCAGTTTCTCTTAGCTGGAAGTCTCATATTGAGGGTGGTGCTGTTCTGGCTAGGTTTTTAGGCTAGGCTACAGTCTGCTTGCAATCATCTTACAAGTTCCGTTGAGTCTGTCGTTAAATGTGTGGCATGAGATAACTTATACAAGACTGGATAAGCATATTCAGTGACAGAAATACTCATTCCATTTGACAACAAGATAAAATGAACCCCCACACATGAATCTGAATAAGAAACTGGGAAGGTCGCAGTCGAGTCCATATTGTTGACCAGTTTCCTACTCAGATTCGTGGGTGGAGCTTGATTTTATCACTCCTGCAGTGATTCTTGAATTTTCATTGTGTTTCAAGCGCTAATCTTAGGTCAAGGCCCAATAGGATAATCTGCCTTAGCTGCTAAATAGTAAGTCTCAACCGATATCAAACGAGCGTTCAGTTCGAAGTAACCAACACGAAAAAGATGTGGTTGTCATACGACGTGGCTAGTATAACTTGGCTATATTTTCAACAGATTTGCCAAAAATTACTTGATCGACATCGTTCGTGACAGCACAAAACAAACATTTGCCAACCAAGGCGACCATGTCAACATGTGCACTACTGAATTGCGTTGTCCATGGTACTGTTGACCACTAAATTGCTGTATAGAGGTTCCTGAGCATTCTATATCGAGCATTCCTTCTTCTTAGATGAAAGGCAGAGACCGAAGTCTGAGAAGGTTTATTGCGTCATAAAGATATTGACCATCGTACCAGAGGCTGAGCTTCGACCAAGCTGTCAGATGACATAATAACGGCTAATTGGACATTGATTATGTAAAGTTTATGCTTATCAGACTAAGAGACGAAGTTCAAGACTAATTTCAATTTCTCCGCACCAATTTATCAAGTGAGGTCATGTCATGGTGATTCACCTTACATTTTGTGCTTGTCCTAAGAAATGGGCTCCTGTTCGTCAGAAAGCTGGTGGTCCATGTTTGCACTGACAGATGTCAGTTGTAATCCATATCCTCTACGTTCAGGTGAGCACGCCATGATGAGGGTAGTGCACTACATGTGTAATATCCACCATATTCTTATATGCCGAACACAGACATGTGAGGACTTCTCCGCGTGCTTGTTGAAGGAAATAGATAATGTTCTCTGCTACATCCACTCAGTTCGGTTACAAGTTCAGACGTAATATGACTGCTGGACAGTCTCACGTAATTTCGTGAAAACAAGAGTCAATACTCTTTAATGAGGTACTCTGTGGTTAGGAAATGATCTGTCCTATTCCATGTAAGCAGCAGCGTTTCCGTTACAAGATCACCCATACAAATTCAGAATACCAAATTGGTCTTTCAAACTCAAATGACAATCGATAAATGAACCAACTGCGAGTGGAGTAGTACACACGAAATGAAAACGAGGTCCATCTTTGTAACCACAAAAAAGTTTGACACATGCTGTATGGAATGTTCTATTGAAATTAGTGTGTATTACCACCACCTAAAATACTTTTTCATCTGGAACGCCAGGCAGGCAGGCATGGATCTCCGAAGGAACACTGCATAGTTCTCCTTAACAACACAGGTACTACAATATCGTGTCTGTCAGTCAATACCGGCTGGCAACTTCCAATTAATAATGTCCTTTCCCGTACGGGAATTACATAACGTGTGTGCGAATACAGGTTGTAACACAGGAACGACAACATATGGAAGATTGGGTCTTGCCGTGAATCGCGTAAGGATCGCCAAAGCGATTAAGGCGACCGCTTGCATAATGCGGGATATCCGGGTGCGAGTCCTCGTCCGGCACAAATGTTCACCGTTGTCATTCCGAGATACAGCTGATGGTCGTTCGTATTCGCAACTGTGAATATATTTTGTGTATTTCATGCAGAAATAAGTAAGTTGAATAAATATACACTGACGGAAAAAGAATTGCAACACAAGGAAGGAGTTGTGCGTCATAAACAAAAGTTGATACGCGTGTTTCTACGTCTGAAAGGTTATGTCTTTTCAGATTTCGAGCCAGTCATGTAAGAGAGGCGCTGGTAGCATCATTATGAGGATGCAAATGAGGTTTGCTTTAAAGAAAGGCTATAACGGTTGTGAGAGTTAGTTACCTTTGAGACTGAATGTGATGCGTTGATGTTAGTCAAGAATACTTTTAAGAAGACAAAGGCAACATTATCATCATATTACTGAGTTTGAACGACGCCGTAAATAGAGCGACGAGAAATAGGATACCTTCTGCGATAATGCAGTAACTCTCGGCAGGATGTAGCCACAGTATATGATTATTGGCTGAAGTGGTCATGAGAATGTATGGTCGAAAGAAGACCGGGCTCCGGACGGCCAAGTGGTACTACCGAAAGGCAAGACCATCGTGTTTGATGTGTGGCTCTGGCGCATAGTATTGCGTCTGCAGCAGCAATCTGAGCAGCAGTTGGCAGCACTGTGACACAACGAACAGTTAAAAATCAGTTACTTCAAGGACAGCTCCTGTAGCATGCATTTCACTGCCCCCGAACGAACGCTGTTCTCGTCTTCACTGCTGTCAAGCGAGAGCTCATTTGACAGCAGGGTGGAGGTCTATTGTATTTTCTGATAAAATCTGGTTCTGTCCGTGTGCCACTGATGACAGTGTGTTGGTTAGGTGGAGTCTGATTGAGAGACTGCAAGCAACCTATTTGAGTACTAGACACACAGGATTTACTCCTAAAGTTATCTTCTGGCTAGAGATTTCGTATTACGGCAGGAGCACTGTAAGGGTTATTCCACACATCCTGACGGCAAATTTGTACGTCAGTCCAGTGATTCGAGCTGTTGTGCTCCCATTCATGAACAGAATTCCAGGGGGTGTTGTCTAACACAATAACGCTCGCCCACCTACCGCTGTTGTAACTTACATGGTCTACAGAGTATCGACATGTTGTCTTGGCCTGCTAAATCACCAGATCTGTCTCCAATGGAGCACATATGGAACACCATCGGACGACAACTCCAGCGTCATCCACTATCAACATTAACCGCCCCTGTATTGACCGACCATGTGCAACAGGCATGAGCTCCATTCCATAACCTGACTTTTGTATCCCGCCAGGAAGGCAGCGCGTGGGTCTGCTCCTATAAACGGAATGGGTAGGCAGAATGTAGGAAGTGAGCAGGAGCAGGTGATGTAAGATTCTCGGTACAGCTTTTTACGTGAAAGTACATTTAATTATTAGTCAATGACGTACGTAACTTTACAAGTGAAGAGCCCGTAGGTGCAAAACCGTATTCCCGTCGTAAGTAGTACATAGTCTCAATAGCAAGCTGAGGTTGAAGCGATGTTCCCAGGCCGTTTACTCTTGATCAAAATGGGCTTAGTCTTGCGCGGAGCTCGTAGAGCTCTCCCGCTCCGGCTAGAGTGCGCTGTCGTCGGTGTCTGTCGTAGTGCCAAGCTTCGAAATTGTACCTATGCCATGGCATCGTTGCTATCGATACCACACTGACATCCGGAACATGTACAACGTAATTCATGCACGTTTGCATGCGTGCATTCAAAATTCTGGCAGCTACAACCTTTATTAATGATCACCATTTCGCATTTGTTATGGTTTATTTCACACTTACATTAGCCTGTGCTATTGCAGTACTAGTCAGTTAAATATGCTACCGAGACAAATGTATTCTCGAAATTTCATTTCTCTACATTAATTATTTTTTGGAATTGCGATTTTTTCCGTCAGTGTGGTAATCTATGAAATAATTACGGTATAACGAGTGTGAAATTTAGTACATAAAGATACAAGTCTTTCAAAAATGAAGGAAAATATACTTTTTACAATGGTGACAATGGAGTGGACTCTATCTGTATACCATATCTGAGGCACCAGACCTCAGTTTCGGCACGATTCTGCAGAAAACAAAGATCAAAATGGAGTCCACGATCAAGGCTGAACGGCGTATGTAATAGAAGTAAGTGACATTTTTCTGAGTACATACGGGAGAAAGACTAAACTAGTATATCCACTACTTAGAAAAAGTGGCAGTGTTTACCCCCTGAGGGATAAAATGAAATTCGCTGCGGGGTAAAAACAAACTGGTTCGATTGTGTATGTCACGACACTAATTTATATTTGAAAGTTTATTACTATTAATATTATTTCTTAGAACTGTAGTGGTGATTACGTAAGTTGGCAATAATCGCAATTTTTTTCAAGTGATAGCATCAACATATGAAATAATGTGGCGGAATTTAGAATATGTGAAGCGAATGTTTGAAAATCTTCTTCACGTAGTCCACCCATTGCTTATTACTATGCACGTATGACAGTGAGTCAGAGACACACACTAGATACATACTTAAACACTTCATGAAAATATCTTCTCTGTGTACTAGGTAATTCCCACAACAGACCGGAAATTGCTTCATATTAATTTTATTGCCGTACTTTTCTGCTGTTTGTACTTTTATCATGTATTCATTTACTCTAGTTGTAACACTTGATAATGGCCTAAGGCTGAAATCTGGATCGTGTAGCACAGCATATCACACAGTCAAATGGCCGTTATATCCTTCCGTAAGTTTTATATTACTGTGGCTTCACATGAAGGAAAAAAATCATCAGCTGCTTCCTATCTTCCTATTCACCTCGCAATAATAAACGAACTAATTGACAGCAGAACACAACAGTCAATATGTACGGCTGCTACACTTTTGTAGGGTCTATACAGTGTCATTATTATTATTATTATTATTATTATCACTAGTGATAATGGTCGTACACCAGGCATTGACAGTCTGAAGTCCCCCAATTTGTCACTTCTGAAGTAAGGAGTCAAGCAAACTAATGATGTACAAAAAGTAACTCGATTAATTTTAACTGGGAGTGCAGGGTGAGGGTGAAGCAAGGCAGAGAAGTGTTGAAGAGGAAGCATGTTTTCTAACAAGTGTTTCATTTCCTCAGAAGAAGATGTAGGTAGCACCCGCAATGTACGAGTACTTGCTTCATCACTCTATTTAAAAATGGCTATAAGAAATAAGCAGCACCAATTGTCTCACTGACCCGTTTCTTTGTGGCTTAATAAAACACCAACAAAAACTAAATACCATTAACTTTGGTCGTTTAAGAAATGTTGAAACAAAGTTCTTTTTTTCATTCTAAAACTTGGTTAGACGCTAATGTTGAAGACGGCGGGGGGAAGGGAGAAAAGGGGGGGCAGCTAATTGATTCCACTCAGGCGTGTTTGTCTCAAGATGGTTGATGGGGGAGAGGGGGGAGGGAATAGGGGGGAGGATGATGGAAGACCACTGCCCTACAGTAACTGTCCAAAGTACACCATGGAAACCATTTTTGGGATATAATTAGGTGGTGTCTCGGTATTAAATTGGCATTTGTGATGTAGGCTGCTCTGTATTGGAAAAACTGCGCAAGCCTCTTCAAAACAGCGAGGATAACTTTCGCAGAAAATTAGGTGCACACACTGCTCACGGCTAGCGGAAGTCGTTGCAGTCCGCTCGAGTGGGAAGTTTGGGCTGCTCCATCGCGAACTATGGGCCCTGCAGCAACTTAATCTTTCTTCTTTCGGAAGTTGAAGGACAGACTTCCGCTGGCGACGGTGGGATTCGACAGGCGGTGATAAAGTGGTTGGAGAGAAGATGGAACTCTCATACAAAGTCACATTATAATCTCATGTACAGGGTCTTAAAAAGCGCATGGACATCGCAGGTGATATCACGAAATACAAAGTAAAAGTTTTTTTGAAAGTATGTGCAAAATTAACATTAAATATATCGTGCCGGAATTACACTGGCGTCCTAAATTAAAGCAAAAAACGAAAATTTTGCCAGGTTGTGTTTATTTTGCTACAGAACAGTATAAACAGATCATCTTAAAGTAAACACAATGTAAAGAATAGACAACGGTAGACAAAAATGTTTTTCCTTTTTTCCAGTTCAGCAGATCTGCAAACACATACCGACAACCGTTTAATGTGCTCAGTACGGGGCGCGACCATCTCTGGCAGCAATAGAGGCCGGACAACGACGGGGCATGCTGAGAATGATACCATTAATCTTACTTTGAGGTAATAACGCTAATTTTTCGTGGAGAGCTGCTCGAAAGTCTTGGAGAGTGGTGAATGCTGAAATGATGCAACCCGTCTTTCTAGTACACTCCAGACATGTACTATGGGATTCAAATCGGGAGAGCGAGCAGGCCATGCCATGCGTGCAATATCTTTCGTTTCCAAGAAAACTACAACCGCTCTTGCTCTACGAGATCGATTATTATCGTCCATCAGTCTGAAGTCGTGGCCCTCACCAACTCGCAACAACCGCACATGAGGTCCGAAGATGTCGTCATGATGCCTGGCAGTAGTTAAACCTTGCCGATTGATCCACACAACTTCACAAAGAGATGTTCATGTGATCAACGTAATCCTTGCCCACGACATCTGTGATCTTCGTCGATATCAGTCTCTTTCCATAACGTTTGGGTCCCGAAATCGCGTTCCACGTTCCCTCCGAATTCGAATGCGTCGAGAATCGCTCTCCAGACCAAATCAGGACTCATCTGTGAAAAGAACATAGGTCCACTGTCCGACCGCCCAGGTGGCAAGTTGACGACTCCACTCTAGACGTTCCCTTCTGTGAAGACATTTCAGAGATACACGTACACCAGGTCTCCAGCGATGAAGGCCACTCTGTCGGAGCCTTCTGGATAAGTTTGTCTCGATGCCACACGTCCAGTGGACTATTAGAGATCAAATGCTATTTGTCATGCAACGCTAAGGCGTTACCACCGTGCCCTTACATCCAAATAACGGTTCTCTCTTTCTGATATCACACGTGGTCGGCCATGTCCTAGTCTTTAGGGTACTGTTTTGGTCTCTATAAACTGTTGCCACATCGAAGAAACAACAGAACGATTAACATTAAGCCATCGGACCCCAACAGTTTGCGACTATTCTGCTTCCATTTCTCTCATGGCCCTCCATCGCAGAGAGTCTGGTAGACGTTTTCTTTGTGCCATACTGCACCGTCGATGGTTGTATACACAACGATTGTGGATGTGGGACTACCCAGCAAACCCTACCCCATTTGATAGGTACCCTGACGCCATCGTTGACATGGTTATCCGTTGACCGGAATGCCATTTTCCGTACAGAGGACGATTTTACCGACATATGTTGACAGTCTGTATGATTGTACGGTGAATTAAACACAATACGGGGAAATAGCGGTTTGTTGCTCTAATTTTGGATCCAGTGTATTTTCTGAGTTCTCTTTACTAACTTCCTAGACAATACCCATGTGAAGAAAGATGAGTGTGATGGTTTCTGCATATATTCCTCTCTTCTGAATAAGGCCGCTCACAGTGTCGCTACGAAATTCCATTCCCCAATGAACACCGGACTCTTTAAAATGAGTGGGAAGAAAGTTATAAACCGAGTTATACCTACACAAGTTAACACTTAGTACAGCTGTCAATTTTGTGTGTGTGTGTGTTCTCAGTGACTGTTGACTAATGGATGAACAATGTAAAAGCAACTTTTTACAGACGGTGTTGACACAAGGAATAAATCGTGTGAGGCTGCACTGCCTTATTCGGACTGATCTTGTATTCCGGAGGGTGGAGCCTCTAACCTGACTCTTGCTATCGCGATTTATGTTTTTCTTGGTTTCCCGAAATTACTTCAGGCAAATGCCGGTATGGTTCCTATTCATACATAGCTATGGCCAATTACAGGTCTATCTTTGTCTAAGTAGACCTGTATTATCTAAATACATGTACGACTGATTTTTTGCACTATAGTACTTTAACACACACTATATTCCTGTAAAAGTTATCCACTGATGAATAAAACTACTACTACTACTACTGCCACTTCCACTAAATTTTCTCTTCAGCAACGTTTAACCTATATCGTTCACATCCCTCTGTGTCATTCTGTGATTATATGTGTCACAAGCGAACAGAAGGAATGTTTCTTGTATCGTATGTAACGGTAGCATCAGCATTGTACATAGAATGTTGTATATTAAGAGCCACCGAATTTCATTAATCCCAGATTTGATCGAAGATTAACCACTGTTCCTCATTAGGATTACACCATAACCTTGTAAAGCATGTATGTAGAACTGTAAACGGATCCTAGCCAAGGCTCGAAATACGTTAGGTACCAAGAACAATGGAGATGTAACCCCCGTGCGCAACTTCTGGTTAAGCCACCTCACAAGGACAATAATAAATTTAAAAATTACAGGGTCGCCACCAATCCAAGCCCTTCCTAACAATAAAGAAAAGACCGAACTGGAAACTATCAGTCTGATTAAATTAAGAATTTAATTATAAGAATGCATTTTTTTAAAGAAACTAACAAGATGAACAGCATTGTTGTCGTATATCAATGAGGTTGTTTAATTAAATGTGATAATTTCTTAATTTTGAGACAGTACACCGTTCACTTTGAATATTCCTCCCATTTCTGTTCATCACAAGCAAGCAAATTAACTTAAAAAATCAGGGAATAGAAAATTATTTTGAAAACTGGCATCAATGAGAAAGGTAAAGGACGCAGAGTTTATCTTTTACGTAGCACATTTATTTCATTGCTGAATTTGATGCACGTCCTATAAATACACATCACTGGTGCCTGAATAAAAAGTTTCAATAATTCGCAAAAAATTGTAGAATCGCGCAATTAAAAAGGAAAAACACACAAAAGTGAAGTGGAACACAATAATTCAGTTATTCCATCTACTGTCCGAAAGGAACAAAGCAACATCCACACTTTTAATTTCAACCACCATCATCGCCGATTTTTAACAAAATAATTATGCCATTATCTCTAAGTGGCGAGAAATGTGAGTAGGAGAAACAAGCCCGTAATGTTCGAATATAAAGACAGCATTAATGGTGAGTTACTTGACTCTGTCAGGTCGATTAAATATCTGGGTGTAACGTAGTAGTGAAGGGAGACGAAAATTTAATAGTCATGGGTGACTGGAATTCGAGAGTAGGAAAAGGGAGAGAAGGAAACATAGTAGGTGAATATGGATTGGGGGAGAGAAATGAAAGAGGAAGCCGTCTGGTAGAATTTTTCACAGAGCACAACTTAGGCATAGCTAACACTTGGTTCAAGAATCATAAAAGAAGGTTGTATACATGGAAGAATCCTGGAGATACTAGAAGGTATCAGATAGGTTATATACTGGTAATACAGAGATTTAGGAACCAGGTTTTAAATTGTAAAACATTTCCAGGGGCAGATGCGAACCCTGACCACAATCTATTGGTTATGAACTGTAGATTAAAACTGAAGAAACTGCAAAAAGGTGGGAATTTAAGGAGATGGGACCTGGATAAACTGAAAGAACCAGAGGTTGTACAGAGTTTCAGGGAGAGCATAAGGGAACAATTGACAGGATTGGGGGAAAGAAATATAGTAGAAGAAGAATGGGTAGCTCTGAGAGAAGAAGTAGTGAAGGCAGCAGAGAATCAAGTAGGTAAAAACACGAGGTCTGTTAGAAATCCTTGGGTAACAGAAGATATATTGAATTTAATTCATGAAAGGAGAAAATATAGAAACGCAGTAAATGAAGCAGGCAAAAGGGAATACAAACGTCTCAAAAATGAGATTGACAGAAAGTGCAAAATGGCTAAGCAGGGATGGCTAGAGGACAAATGTAACGATGTAGAGGCTTATCTCACTAGGGGTAAGATAGATACTGCCTACAAGAAAATTAAAGAGACCTTTGGAGAAAAGAGAGCCACTTGCACGAATATCAAGAGCTCAGATGGAAACCCAGTTCTAAGCAAAGAAGGGAAAGCAGAAAGGAGGAAGGAGTATATAGAGGGTCTATACAAGGGCGATGTACTTGAGGACAATAGTGTGGAAATGGAAGACGATGCAGATGGACATGAAATGGGAGATATGATATTGCGTGAAGAGTTTGACAGAGCACTGAAAGACCTGAGTCGAAACAAGGCTCCGGGAGTAGACAACATTCCATTGGAACTACTGACGGCCTTGGGAGAGCCAGTCCTGACAAAACTCTACCATCTGGTGAGCAAGATGTATGAGACAGGCGAAATACCCTCAGACTTCAAGAAGAATATAATTATTCCAATCCCAAAGAAAGCAGGTGTTGACAGATGTGAAAATTACCGAACAATTAGTTTAATAAGTCACAGCTGCAAAATACTAACGCGAATTATATACAGACGAATGGAAAAACTGGTAAAAGCCGACCTCGGCGATGATCACTTTGGATTCCGCAGAAATGTTGGAACACGTGAGGCAATACTGACCCTACGACTTATCTTAGAAAATAGATTAAGGAAAGGCAAACCTACATTTCTAGCATTTGTAGACTTAGAGATAGCTTTTGACAATATTGACTGGAATACTCTCTTTCAAATTGTAAAGGTGGCAGGGGTAAAATACAGGGAGCGAAAGGGTATTTACAATTTGTACAGAAACCAGATGGCAGTTATAAGAGTCGAAGGGCATGAAAGGGAATCAGCAGTTGGGAAGGGAGTGAGACAGGGTTGTAGCCTCTCCCCGATGTTATTCAATATGTTTATTGAGCAAGCAGTAAAGGAAACAAAAGAAAAATTCGGAGTAGGTATTAAAGTCCATGGAGAAGAAATAAAAACGCTGAGGTTCGCCGATGACATTGTAATTCTGTCAGAGACAGCGAAAGACTTGGAAGAGCAGTTGAACGGGATGGACAGTGTCTTGAAAGGAGGATACAAGACGAACATCAACAAAAGCAAAACGAGGATAATGGAATGTAGACGAATTAAGTCGGGTGATGCTGAGGGAATTAGATTAGGAAATGAGACACTTAAAGTAGTAAAGGAGTTTTGCTATTTGGGGAGTAAAATAACTAATGATGGTCGAAGTAGAGAGGATATAAAATGTAGACTGGCAATGGCAAGGAAAGCGTTTCTGGACGATAAATAGTTTGGACAAGAAGAGAATAGAAGCTTTCGAAATGTGGTGCTACAGAAGAATGTTGAAGATTAGATGGGTAGATCACATAACTAATGAGGGGGTATTGAATAGAATTGGGGAGAAGAGGAGCTTGTGGCACAACTTGACAAGAAGAAGGGACCGGTTGGTAGGACATATTCTGAGGCATCAAGGGATCACCAATTTAGTATTGGAGGGCAGCGTGGAGGGTAAAAATCGTAGAGGGAGACCAAGAGATGAATACACTAAGCAGATTCAGAAGGATGTAGGTTGCAGTAAGTACTGGGAGATGAAGAAGCTTGTCAGGATAGAGTAGCATGGAGAGCTGCATCAAACCAGTCTCAGGACTGAAGACAACAACAATAACAACGTATTAAAGCGATGTGAAACAGAATGAGCATATATACATTGTACAGGGGAAGGTGAATGGTCGACCTCGGTTCATCTGGAGAGTTTTAAGGAAGTGTGGTTGATCTGTAAAGGAGACTGCGTATAAAATACTAGTGAGACCCATCCATAAGTGCTAATCGAGTGTTTCGGATGCCATCAGGTTGGATTGAAGGAAGACAATGAAGCAATATAGAGGCGGAGTGCTAGATCTGTTACTGGTAGATTCGAATAACGGAGATACTTCGGGAACTGAAATGGGAATCCCTGGAGTTTCTTTTCAAGGAACGCTACTGCGAATATCTGTAGAACTGGCACAGATGTATGTATTAATCTGCCCTTGCACTGATGTCAGTATCCCGTAAATTTATGGAATTTTTTTTACTGACTAATTATGACTCGGAAGGGTCAACGTGCAAAGAATTGAGCAACGATGAGATGCGTTTGAATTTCTCTGAGGCTTTGCACTGCCTGATCAATATCCAGATAACTATTAGTGGACGAGTTTATATATATGGATTGAAGCGGTGAATGAAAATTTGTACTAAGGCCGTGGAATCGAACCCGGGTCTCCTGATTAATAGGCAGGTGCGTTAGCCGCGAGGGCACCTTGGCACAGGGCTTCATACAACTGCACGGATTACACCGGCACACCTCCCTCGATCCAAATTCTCACTATCGCCGCAGCCTACTTTAAATTCCACCCTCCGTATTTATCATGGTTTGAACTGTTCTGGGTCCACTTTCAGTGAGGTGGCTGAATGTCTGTGGAAGAATGGCAGCCAATTCTTCCTCCAGAGCCGAAGCTAAGCAAGGTAGTGAGTCTGAAGCGAAGTCGAATGGAGTACCATGGCTTTCGACTCGTGATTCTGGACAGGCCAGTGTATTTCAGGAATGTCTTTCTTCGCAAAACATTCCCTCGCAGATCCTGCTTTATGACAGGGTGCACTGTCATTCTGACGCGGTCATCGTCTCCGAACTGCTCATCATGTCCACGTTACACAATGCTGTAAAATGTGTTCACACACTTCCACATTTAGCGTTTTCTTAAGCGCAGTAAGAGCATTGCTCCATAACCTCGAAAGATACCCTCACAGCGTAACTCTACCTGCCTCGTATTCCATTGTTTACACTTTGGTGGCAAGTAACGTTCATGAGGCATTCGCCAAGCAGAAACACTTCAATTGGATTGCCGCAGAGTACACCGTGATTCATCACTCCAAATCAGACGTTTCCTGCCATTCGCTGCCCTGTGGTGTCGCACTTTACATCTCCCTCAACCGATGCTTAGCATCAGCTATAGAAATGCGAGGATTCATCTACATCTACATCTACATGGCTACTCTAAAAATCACATTTAAGTCCCTGGCAGAGGATTCATTGAACCACCCTCACAATTCTCTATTACTCCAATCTCGTATAGCGCGCGGAAAGAATGAACACCTATATCTTTCCGTACGAGCTCTGATTTCCCTTATTTTATCGTGGTGATCGTTCCTTCCTATGTAGGCTGGTGTCAACAAAATATTTTCGCATTCGGAGGAGAAAGTTGGTGACTGGAGTTTCGTGACAAGATTCCGTCGCAAAGAAAAACGCCTTTCTTTTAATTAATTCCAGCCCAAATCCTGTATCATTTCTGTGACACTCTCACCCATATTTCGCGATAATACAAAACGTGCTGCCTTTCTTTGAACTTTTTCGATGTACTCCGTCAGTCCTATCTGGTAAGGATCCCACACCGCGCAGCAGTATTCTAAAAGAGGACGGACAAGCGTAGTGTAGGCAGTCTCCTTAGTATGTCTGTTACATTTTCTAAGTGTCCTGCCAAAAAAAAAAAAAAAATAAAAAACAAAAAAAAAAAACAACGCAGCCTTTGGTTAGCCTTCCCCACAACATTTTCTATGTGTTTTTTACCAATTTAAGTTGTTCGTAATTGTAATACCTAGGTATTTAGTTGAATTTACGGCTTTTAGATTAGACTGATTTATCGTGTAACCGTACTTTAACGAGTTCCTTTTAGCACTCATGTAGATGACCTCACACTTTTCGTTATTTAGTGTCAACTGCCACTTTTCGCACCATTCAGATATTTTTTCTAAATCGTTTTAGTTTGTTTTGGTCGATAAACAACAGCGTCATCTGCAAACAACCCAAGACGGCTGCTCAGATTGTCTCCCAAATCGTTTATATAGATAAGGAACAAAAAAATGGTTCAAATGGCTCTGAGCACTATGGGACTCAACTGCTGAGGTCATTAGTCCCCTAGAACTTAGAACTAGTTAAACCTAACTAACCTAAGGACATCACAAACATCCATGCCCGAAGCAGGATTCGAACCTGCGACCGTAGTGGTCTTGCGGTTCCAGACTGCAGCGCCTTTAACCGCACGGCCACTTCGGCCGGGATAAGGAACAGCAACGGGCCTATAACACTACCTTGGGGAACGCCTGAAATCACTTGTGTTTTACTCAAGTATGATAAGCTGCTCCACTGTTGTTCTTTATTGTTTTTAACTCCATATGCAAAGTCCCTGGCTGGCTGCATTGTTGGTAGCACTTTGGATATCATGATAGATTCGTTCCACTGAATTTTTACAACGACCCTGCGCAGTGCTCGAATGTCCGTTAATACACGTGGTCTGCGTGGTCTTGGATTGGCTGAAATTATCCCTTCACCTTTCCACTTCATAACCACATCACCAGCAGTCTACCTGGGAATCACTACAAGGGTTGAAATGACACTGTTGGGTTTGTCACTTAGGTGACATCCAGCGACTATTCCACGTTCAGATTGACTGAGCTCTCCTGACCGAATCAGTCTGCTGTTACTGCCTCTCTGCTGACAACACAATACTGCCTGCCCCCTTTCATTCTGACATCTGATGGGTACTCCTGTCGTGACGTCTAGTGGTCACTTCCACATTATATAGGAGTGTCCGGATACTTTTGATCATATAGTGTAGATACTTCGATGATGAATACCAAAATTATCTGTAAAGAGCAAACTTGGATAGACAAACATAGGTACGTTGAAGCCAACTCTGAAGATGCCTTGGGTGACGGGTGACTGATCGATGAAAGAAGATAAAAGCATTTAGAGGGAAATGCAGAAACAGAGGAATATAATTTACTTACAAATGATATATATAGATACTGCAGGGAAACCAAAGCTATAAATAAACTAATTTTTTTTATCGAATAGTTTCGGTAAAATCGTTTGAGGAAGATTGCAGCGCGTGCACCTCGATTCTGTCATCGCCAACCAGCCGAAGGATAGCAAACACTTTCTGCCTTCCCTTCTGAACAAAAGGAATGAATTCGCCCAGTGCTTTGGACGAAAACTGGTCACTGTGCATCGGTTACCGTATTCTGCGCGGACTCTACTACTGATATGGATTGACGAAATAATTCTAAAAATAACATTTATGCCAGAGTAAATGAGACAGGAATGAAAAGCAGTTTCAATAAACGTAAGTTATTCCGAGACCAAACAGAGTATAAGGGGAATATTTCTAATGGAATTTCTCCAACAAATCAGCATTTCGAAGCCATACAGGCTTGCCAACACCTAAGATCTTGAGTTGCAGACACTTTCCTGTTATTACTAAAACTCATTCACATATGCCACTTCATGTGTTGCAAGCACAAAGTATCTCGCCATACAAGCCAATTCGTATACGTAACTAACATTCCTGTGTATTTCTCGTCGTTATATCTTAGCATCTCTCCTCCGTAAAGACACAGTCTTCTTCTCGGACTAACGAAATCACAAATTCTTAAATAAAGATGATTCCTTCACATATTACCGCCGTCCATATTCAAGTGATAGAAGAATTCTAGTTCAAGACATCTGAGCAATGTGACGGTGGTTTTGACTCTTTTGCAGGCCGAGGTGCCCGAGCGGTTCTAGACGCTACAGTCTGGAACCGCGCTACCGCTACGGTAGCAGGTTCGAATCCTGCCTCGGGCATGTATGTGTGTGATGTCCTTCGGTTAGTTAGGTTTAATTAGTTCTAAGTTCTAGGGGACTGCTGACCTTAGAAGTTACGTCCCATAGTGCTCAGAGCCATTTGAGCCTTTTTTGACTCTTTATCACTGATAATACCCACGTATGTGTCGAGTGCGTACTCGGTTGATAATATTTTGCACTTGACTACAAACTTAATAACCTTAATTTATTTCACCCATATATGGTACACGAAATCACAGCAAACAATACATACGCTACCCACGAACTCTTCGCGAACCGGTATAGTTGTTCATGTTTGAACATTCACTAAGTTGTATCACGTAGCCTACTTCAGTAGTTCTATAGTGTGTACGAGAAAGAATGGTCAGCATTCAGGGATACGACAGGTACGATTATTCGAAGCAAATAAGTCTAGTAAAAACAGGCTCTAAAATGCATACCTTAAGACCACTTTTCACCTTCGAAGCTGTGAAACAAACCTCTTCTACTGCAAGCTCTTTGCTTCCCATTTTTTGAGAGGAGGTAGTATGGGCCAAAACAAGAAAAAATTGTATAGTAATCTTGGGCTCTGAAACGCATACCTTCAGAGCTATGAGCTCTTGTTCAATAGAAGCTACGTGTTTCAGACTAGCGAAGACAAAATTGCTTACGGTTCTTAAGGTATGCAGCTTAGAAGCCATGTTTTTTGTACATTTTTTCCTTGTTCCAATTCATTCTACCACCTCTAATAATATGAAAAGCAAAGAGCTTGAATTATAAGAGATTTATTTTGCAGTATCAGAGATAAACAAATACTCGTAGCAATTGAGGTATGCATTTTAGGTGTCGTGTTCATTAGATTCTTTTTGCTTCGAATGATAATTCCTGTCATGTACCTGATTATGAACCATTCCTTCTGAGACAATCCGTATATTCACTTCATATCAGTAGTGTTTATAAGTGGTTGTGCTACAAGGACATTCCGATTTCGCATTCAAGCAAATTTTTCTGTCAGCACAGTCCTCTTCCTTTAAGAGTGTTTACATCAAATACTACCGGCAAGCTGTGTTCCACATTAAGCTATCGGTATGCTTACATTAACAGAAAGCTACGTCCAGGAGCACCATTACGAGGTACTACTAAAAGAAACAAGTCCACATTTCAGGAAAAATACGAGTGAACACCGATACTAACAACATTCACCAGCCGTCAGGGGTGTAGGAACACTCCATTAAGGCAGTCGATGAAAGTCAAGAGCTTCAGCGGGAGTTCTGTTTATCGTCCGTTACACTCTGGCTTGCACTGAGCCTAATGGGAACTCAGAAATAGTTTTCGGAATTATAACCCGTCTTGTACGCAGTTTCATCAATCTGATTACTAAATCGACATACTTTAAACTCAGGGATTACCGGTCCGCAGCTCGTGGTCGTGCGGTAGCGTTCTCGCTTCCCGCGCCCGGGTTCGATTCCCGGCGGGGTCAGGGATTTTGTCTGCCTCGTGATGACTGGGTGTTTTGTGATGTCCTTAGGTTAGTTAGGTTTAAGTAGTTCTAAGTTCTAGGGGACTGATGACCATAGATGTTAAGTCCCATAGTGCTCAGAGCCAGCCATCAGGGATTACCTTGTGAGAAGTATGTTTAATACTGCATGCCAATAAATAAAATAAAATGAATCCGAAATGGGATCAGAAATTTAATATTTCAAATGCACACTGCAGTAAAGTGTATTCTGTTCTGAAACTTATTTACGTAAAAGCGTGTCGTAGCGGTAATCTAAGCCGGAACGTTATTTACGGCAGCTCTCTCAGATTAACGTTCTTCTGAGGGGAGTATGTGGTGATAGGATGCCTTAACATTTGTCCTGTCTTCCTGCCCCTTCTTCTTATCAGTGTTTCCCTTATGTTCCTGTCTTCGCCGATACTGCGGGAAACCTCCTCATTCCTTACCTTGTCAGTCCACCTTCTTTTTACACGCTGTAGCACCACACCTCAAACACTTCGTCTCCATTCTGTTCCGGTTTTTGGTTCAAATGGCTCTGAGCACTATGGGACTTAACTTCAGAGGTCATCAGTCCCCTAGAACTTAGAATTACTTAAACCTAGCTTCTCGGCCACCCCGGCCGGCTGTTCCGGTTTTTCCGCAGTTTATGACGCACTACCATACAATGGTGTGCTCCGAACATACATTCTCAGAAATTTCTTCCTCAAATTAAAGTCTATGTTTGGTACTAGTAGACTTACTTTGGCTTTGAATGCCCTCTTTGTCTGGCGCAGTTTGCTTTTTATGTTCTCCTTGCATCGTCTGTCATGGGTTAATTTGCTTCCAAGGTAGCAAAATTTCTTAACTACATGTACTTCATAGTCATCAATCTTAAGGTTAAGTTTATCGTTAGTCTCAATTCCGCTACTTCTCATTTCATTCGTCCTTCTTCGATTTACTTTCCATAGTCTGTACTCATATGACTATTCGTTGTATTCAGAATTGGTAGTTTGTGGTAAGGACATTGGGACAAAACTGCTAAGGTCATCGTTTATAACTTAAACTAATTTACGCTAAGGACAACACACACATCCATGCCCGGGGGACTCGAGCCTCCAACGGAGGGAGCCGCTCGAACCGTTGATTTGAAGAGGATCAATCATTCCTCTTCTCTTTCACTGAGGTTAACAATGTCATCGATTAATCATTTTATTCATATGCTTCAGCCAAAGAAATCATACAGTTTCAGTTTCATATAGCCGTCTATTTTATAATTCAACAGTGGGAAATAATATAAATTGCTTCCGTACGTCTGAATATTCTTCGCATTGTCTGCCATAACCTGTCCGAAAGCCGTATCCCCACACATTTATTCATTCTGGATATATTTAGGGTTACTTCCCTTAGCTGCAACACTTTGTATTTCCCTGCAACACTATGTCATGAGTGACATTTACATTCTCATTAAACCAACGGGATTTAGCGTTCTTCTGGTGACAGTGTTAGTTTTTAGAAACCTTACAAGAAAAATTCTGCCCCCCGCCCCACCCCCCACTGTCGAATTTTACACGTGATCCATCACTCCCGACATCGTTAAGGGTCACTGTGGGTGGAAAATGGTGCAACCACTTTCCAGATAACCTTTGTTCACTCCCAACAGTCGACGTTACCACCCTTTGCGGTAAACGCTTCCATGCTGTAAGTTACAGGTGAACGTAGTTTTCCCCGTCAGCCGGAGAGTCTGTACGCTGTTACATCAGTCTCGCTCGCTGGGTTGTGAGAGGCTTGGTTGACGCTGTGCACGTCTGCTGGAGTAGTCCATACGTGCGGACGTGCGGCGGGTTGTATATGTTGCGCGGATGACTGTAGCAGTGGCAGCTGCACCACAGTTCTCTGTCTTATAGAGCATAGCAGCCGAACAATAGAGCAGTCACATCTATGCAGCTGCTGTGGTTCTCTACAGAGGGCCACAAATCAACGCCAGTCCTGAAGCACTCTAAATACCGTTTGAGAAATCTAAGCCCGTGATAATTCGCATACCATTCTCTGGAAAAGTTCATTATTGCTCATCATACAGCAATATCGTCGTTATACATCGCGAACCACCTTTTGGCGTGTGGTGGAGGTTACTTCTGGTATCACTATCTGATTGCCCCTTCCCTGTTCCACTCTAGAATACACGTTGGACGAATTATCTGTTTATACAGGGTGTTCACAACAAAGTATCGAATAATTTTGGAGGCGGTAGTATTCACAGAAACAAGAGAAATAAGTCCAATAAACATGGGTCTGGAAATGCAAACTTTTCGAGACAGACACGTGTTTGTAGGGAGGCGTTGCGCAACGCTTCGTTGCGGATATTAGAACAGTATGTCGCTTTTAAGACAATTTTCAACCTAAAAGTCTGATATTGGTACTTGGTGCCTCAGTCAGAATAAAAAAAATACGTGTTTCAGCAGTTCTGGAAATTCAGCCATTAAGGGGGCATTTTTTAAAAATAAACAGCTATTAAAGAGTTACTAATACATTTTTAAAGCTACATCCATGAAAGTAGATATTTGAATTCTCGGTTGGAAGTAAAAGAATACGCATTTCACTGTATTTTGAAATTGATTCCCTAAGGGGATGAAATAGGGGAAAATATTTTTAAGAAACTATTTTCTTGTATAAAAAAAAAAACATTTAAAGCTAAATCTGTGAATACTGGTATTTTACCTCTGAGCTAGAAATAAGGAAATATGTATTAGGGGACGAAAGATTCTATGGAAATGTTGCCACAAGAAAGCATAGGCATGTTTAACAAAAGTTTTAGACTCCAGCAACGAGAACTGCTTTTTGGTCAGAGGCATATTCGGAAAAGGCGCTGCTTCTGTGTAGTAAATCGGCGTGAAAAGTCTAGAAGGTGCTGCAGTTTGTCAACAAAGTAAAAATTCGATTAAGGAGAAAGAAAAATCACTGCCGACCACAAAGTGTACGCGAGCAAAGAAGCGGGCGCTAAGCTGGTTGTCAATACAGCTCCGTATTAGCTCCAATTTCCCGGATTTTCTCGTTGTGGTCCGTTCGCGAGACGTTCGTTGGAACAATGAAATGTTCTCCAGCTCGTTTCAGAACATATTGTGCTGCAGTTTCAACAGATAACACTCTGTGTTAAACAAGACCTCTCTTTTAGCTTCTGCCGCTGGAGTTTATTGAGCATCACTGCCATGCTCTCCTTGCGAGTAAACGACCCCTGACCAAGCACGCTGCTTTTCTTTGAATCTTCTCTAGCTCTCTTGTTAAGACAACCTGGTCTGGATTCCAAACTGATAAGCAACACTCAAGACGTTTTCTAGAGCTACTTCGTTCTTTACGTGGCCATTCCACCTTAGGTCACACCGGATGATTACTCCTACGTATTTCACTGTACTTAGTGTTTCCAGTAATTTGTTGCCAATAGTGTAACCGTACAGCAGTTGATTCCATACTCTATTTATGTGCAAGAAGTTCATTTATTTACCTTCCACGTCAACAGCCAGTTCCTGGGCCATTCATCGATCTCCTTTGCACGATTCCTACAATTCGATACCGTCTTCTGGCTTTGCAACGTTCTTATAGACCAGCGCATCATCTGCGAGAAGTCTCACGGAGCTTCCAACATTATCCACAGTATGTGTGTGTGTGTGTGTGTGTGTGTGTGTGTGTGTGCGTGCGTGCGTGTGCGTGTGTGAGTGTGTGTGGGCGCGCGCGCACACACGCGATGGGAGTTCAAAAGCGCCGGCCTTACGCCAGCGTAGTGGGAGAGTCTGTATGCCCCGAATGGTATCACTCTATTCGTAGACGGCCTGTATTCCCGCATGGTACCATTCTACTGATCGACGTCGGCGCCAATGTCTTGCTCCACCAAAAGCCTCCCCAACATCCGCCTATTGCTTCTCGCAGAATGCATCCTTCATTGTGCCGAACAGATGGACGTCGGAAGGTGCGAGGTCCAGGCTGTAGGGTGGATGAGAAAGAACAGTGAGCTCCTCTCTGGTGCGCAGACTTGTGTGAGGCCTTGCGTTGCCGTGGCTGTGGAGAAGTTCGACTGCTTTTTTAATGCGACGAAAACGCTTAAGTCGTTTCTACAATTTTCTGAGGGTAGCACAATACACTTGAAAGTTGATCGTTGTGCCATGAGGCAGGGCATAAAGCAGAAATCCACTCTGAGTCCCAGAACATCGTCACCATGTGTTTACGAGCTGAGGCTGCAACTTTGATCATTTAATTCGGAGGAGAGGGGGTGTGGAGTCACTCCATGCGTTGCTATTTTCTTTTCAATTCGAAGAGATAAACTCGTGTTTCATCGCCTTTGACGATGTTTGACAAATTTTCACGATCATTCTCGTAGCGTGCAAGGAATTACTCACAAATGGTCCTTCGTTGTTTCTTATGGTCTTGTGTTGGGCTACGAGGAATCCAGATGGTTCAAATGGCCCTGAGCACTATGGGACTTACCACCTGAGGTCATCAGTCCCCTATAACTTAGAACTATTTAAACCTAACTGACCTAAGGATATCACACACATCCATGACCGAGGCAGGATTCGAACCTGCGACCGTAGTGGTCGCGCGGTTCCAGACTGTAGCGCCTAGAACCGCTCGGCCACTACGGGCGGCGAATCCAGATGCCACAGCCGTTTAAGTACCTCAAGTCACGAACGAATGCGTCAGCACTACCAACAGATACGTTCAGTCGTGCAGCGAGGAGTTTGATCGTGATCAGTCACTTACCTGGAATGAGAGTGTGCGCACGTTCCAGCATTGCAGGAGTCACAGCTGTGTGCGGGCAGATTGGAGAGTTTAGCGAAACCTTGTTGTGACTATGATAGATTCCTAGCCCAACGACTCAGGGTGTTTGTTCACTGCTAGGTCTCTGTAGACATTCTGCAAAAGATTTTGAATATCTGCAATGTTTTGTTTTCCGCCAAAACAAAATCAGTGACAGCTGTCTGCTTGGAACGCACCTCTTTTACACACGTCACATTCAAGAATATGTATAGCGCCACCACCTATCAAAACTTCATGAATCTATACGGGCTGAAGCTGGAATATTCCGTGAAGTCCCACAACAAATTTCACATTTTTTAACCAAAACTGGCTGAGAAAAGGATGTGCTGAATTATTTATTGAACGTCCCTCATACACTGAAGAGCCAAAGGGACTGGCTCCTTGCCGCAACACGACGTGACATGGACTCTACTAATTCCTGAGGTGGTGCTGTCGGGAACTGACACCATGAATTCTACAGGACTGTCCATAAATCCGTAAGACTATGAAAGGGTAGAGATCTCTCCTGAACAGCACGTTGCAAGGCATCCCATATATACTCAATAATGTTCGTATCTGGGGAGTTTGGTGGCTATCGGAAGTGTTGAAACACAGAATAGTGTTCTTGGAACCACTTTGTAGCAATTCTGGACGTGTGGAGAGTCGCACGTTATGCTGGAATTGCCGAAGTCCGTCGAAATGCACAATGGACACGAACGGATGCAAGTGATCAGACAGGATGCTTAAGTACGTGTCACCTGTCAGAGTCGTATCTACAAGTATCAGAGGTCCCATATAACTTCAACTGCACAAGCCCCATTACAAAGCCTCCACCAGCTTCAACAATCCCCTGCTGACATCCAGGGTCCATGGATTCACGAACATGTCTCCATACCCGTACACGTACATCCGCTCGATACAATTTGATACGACACTCGTCCGACCAGGCAACATGTTTCCAGTCATCAACAGTCCATTTTCAGTGTTGACGAGCGCAGTCGAGACATAAAGCTTTGTATCATGGAATCGTCTAGGGGACATGAGTGTACCTACGGCGCCGAAAGCCCATAACGTTGATGTTTCGTTGAATGGTTCGCACCTGAGACTTGTTGATGACCCAGCATTGAAATCTGCAGCAATCTGCTGAAGGATTGCACTTCTGTCACGTTGAACGCTTCTGCTCAGTCGCCATTGGTCCAGTTCTTGCAGGATCTTTTTCTGGCCGCAGCGATGTCGGAGATTTGATATTTAACCGGATTCCTGATACCCACGGTACCCTCGTGAAATGGTCGTACGGAAAAATCCCCACTTAATCGCTACCTCGGAGATGCTGTGTCCCATTGCTCGTGCACCTGCTATGGCACCACGTTTAAACTCACTTAAATCTTGACAACTTGTCATTGTAGTAACAGTAATCGCTCTAAAAATTGCGCCAGACACTTGTTCTCTTATATAGGCGTTACCGGCCACAGCGCTATATTCTGCCTGTTTACACATCTCTTTATTTGAATCCACATATATGTACCAGTTCTTTGGCACTTCAGAATAACACGTGAACCAATTGTGAGCTACTCTGCGTATTCCGTAAAGGTCCAACTAGAAAACGCTTTTTTAAAAAGAAAATATTTTTATTGTATTCACCTAGCTGACTCACACCATGCAAATGCCGGATGGTTCCTTCCCCTCCAGTAGTAAGAAATCCGAGCAATGCTCCGTCTCCAATAGTCTTAGTAGTGGACGTAAAACGCTAACATTACTTTCTACCTGTTAGTTGTGTGTGGGTATTAAATGAGAAGGTAAGCGAATCGTTCTTGTGAACAATTGTGGCGAAGAAACTACAAACCGGACTTACTACGATCAGATTATGGCCTTTTTTATTGTTTTCGTCGTCAGCAGCCAGCTAAGGCCGCGCTCCCACAGGATGTCGAACGTAACTGCATCCACACTGAAGGTGGTGCATTCATGGCCCATCGAGGCGTTTGTACGAAGTTGTGGTGTCTGTTCTTTCTGACATAACAGTCGGAGCAAAAGCTCGGACTTCTTTAACGGTGGGGAAGGAAATCGACCGCGTTCTTTCAAAGGAACCATCCCAGCATCCTCGTTCCATCTAGGAAATCACGGAAAGCTTAAATCAGGTAGACCGGACTCTGATTTGAGCCGTCGTCCTCCTGGATGCGACTCCAGTGTGCTAACCACTGCACCACTTCGCACGGATAAGCTACAACTACACAAAGAAAACAATTTTGCTTGATCTCAGAAACTAATCTGAAAAAGAAACCGTATATGTTAAAACTTTACAGGAAATCCAACAGGAAGACTATAAAAATGTACGAAAAATGCTACGGCAATGCTAGAAACCATGGAAGAACAAATAATGGCTGCACATCTCATTTTTTGCATCGAAGCGACCTTCAGTATAAGTGGTTAGGTTTGACGGCACGGCATTCCAAAATGGGGTACAGAAAAGTTAATTTGTACTGTTCGATGTCAGAACAGAAATTGAACACTCCATTTCTCTTCATCAAACTGTTTTAACGAAGAATACCTGCATATGCTTGAGCAATACTAATTCCAAAGCTTGATACCGATTCCATAAATACATTTCAGCAATATAGACAATGTAACGTTCCTTAAAAATGATAATATAATTATCTTTACGATTACGTTGAATGGAGTCTGATCTGTGGAATGAATACAGAACTCTAATTGTTGTGTTGCGTGTTGTAAGTGCAAGTGGTGTGTTTACTCTGTGTTACTGTTAGCAAAACTTTACACGAATCGATTGGGCAATCCAACTCCCAAAACCAATAAAGAAATAGTCACTTCAAAATACAATCAGCAGCCCCTTAAGCTCTGAATCCTAAGGCCCTGTTCACATAACAAATAAATTACTTTACCTCTAAATCAGCACCGGAATAATGCGATATATTGTGGTCTCTCATAATAAAATACGAATATTTAATTACAGGCTCAGCGGTGTGCAATTCTGGCCGTAATTCTTGAAATGCACATGAAATTCATTTGGCTGATAAACGAGAACATTTAAAAAAATTCAACTTCTTTAAAAATATATGACATGGACTGGAAGGCGGTACTCTTTATGGTGAATTACTAATACTGAGATTTCTTAGCAAAATTATATTGCAAGCTATGTTTGTGTTTTCAAAAACAATTGAGTCTACCTTACTCACAATTGATTGACAAACAATGAGATTTAAACAGCAAGTATTATCTCACTTCATTCTTTCTTCTTTATTCTTTTGCTACTACCTTCATCTCCCATTGTGCGCAGGGTCGGCAGGGTTAAGTACGGAACTGGCATGGTTAATTTTAAGGGGTGGCTGGATGCCCTTCTTGCTGCCACCCCATACCCCCTGGGACGGAAGTAGTGTACCCCAGCTGCCTGGGTCTAGTGTAAATCGTGAAATAGTGTGAATGTGTGTCAAATGTCTGCGAGTCGTGTAACTGAGGCAGGACGTGGGGACCAGCCCGGTATTCACCTAGGAGGATGAGGAAAACCGCCTAAAAACCACATCCAGGCTGGCCGGCACACCGGCCATCGTCGTTAATCCGCTGGGCGGATTTGATTCGGGTCAGGCGCACCGAGCGAGGTGTCGCAGCGTTAGCACACTGGACTCGTATTCGGGAGGACGACGGTTCAATCCTGCGTCCGACCATCCTGATTTAGGTTTTCCGTGAGTTCCCTAAACCGCTCCAGGCAAATGCTGGGATGGTTCCTTTGAAAGGGCGCGGCCGACTTCCTTCCCCATCCTTCCCTAATCCGATGAGACCGATGACCTCGCTGATTGGTCTCTTCCCCCAAACAACCCAACGCAAGCGTCAGGCGCGCCTACCCGAGTCCAGAAAGCAGCGCGTTAGCGCTCTCGGCTACCCTGGTGGGTCAACCATTATCTCACTTCAGTAATCCAACATAAATGTAAATCATCAAATTACATACAGCTCAGTTAACAAATCTTGAAAGCATTACAAAAATGAAATATCTAACTAGTCTTTTTCTCACAACATTTTACGTACATTCTGGGGTTACTTAATAATTACAAATTATCAGCTAACTCAATGAAGAATTCTACTTCCGTGTTCAACAATACTGACATACCTACATTAATGTAATTCTTGGTGACTTCACACAGCACACCACAGAAGCTACCTACTCCATCGTCTTTCCCTCACAGACAGCTACCTACAACTATTCACAGAGCGCTCTCCTGCTCTATCTTTGGATCTGCGGTCGCGCACGTTATCGAGCCCATCAGAGACATTCATCGTTTACTAGTTTCATTTTAATTTATTAATATTCTTATCTTATTCTGGTGCCACATACAAGTGCGCCCAAGCATACTCCTTCCAACCATCCCACCAATGTAATGTGGAGGTTCGCACGTTTTCAAATCAATATTTGCCAAAGCGTTGGGCTGTTCTTGCTGGACATGACACTGTTCTGCTCTTGATTATTTAAATCTTCGGACCGATACCCAAGGAATGCTCTTTATGAGGTTAAATGAAAGATCTTGTGTATGTGCCTCCTTGGTCGAGAACAATTTCAGAACTCCAAATGCGCATTGCTAATGTTCTCACTTCGATGACTCCACATGCGTTTCAGGACGTATGTCCTCAAATGGATTATCGCTTAGATGTTGCAGGTGTGACCAAGGTGAATCATATAGAAAGCATATGAAACACGTAAAACTAAATTTCAGCTTACAGTTTGATGTTTACGTGTCGACTGATTAGAGCGGTTTGCCACACGTCAATATTAGGTTTAGGTGCTCCGAGGTGGATGGAGGAACCGTGACAGTGCAAACAAATTAGTGACATACAAATTTACATTTTGCTGTGCTTTGATACTAAACTAAACTTGTACAGCACCTCGTTGGATGTGCTTGCGGACAGAAAGAACTCGCAATGGCCTGTCAAAGCGCACGTGCTGAATACAATGTCAACGAGACAATGTCGGCTCTGGGCGCCACACTGTCAGTCACTGAGTAAACACTTGCTACTATGCGAAGGCTACAGGCGACTTCACTTGTAGACTAAGGCTGATCTCTACTGTGAATTGTAGCTAGGAACTGAAGCCCTGGAACTCCGTACTAGAACTGTCGTACGCCAACGCCGAAAAAGAACTGTTCATTGCTGCCTGTAGCCGCCGTTTATAACAACGAGGAAGTACATCTCATTGGCGGCGGCGCGGAGATTTGTGACTCGGCCGCGCTTGTGGTTGGCGGCTTACTTCAAACCATAGTATGAAGGCTTTCACGACCGGATGACATATCTTCTGGTAAACCTTGCGGGATGTAAGGTCGTGGTCCATGAAACTCTTCAGCTCCTAACGTTTCGTCCAGTGCTTCGCTGGACATCTTCAGAGGGGTGTTTTTCTCCTCCGGTGAGTCTTGCCGACTGACGGGTCGGACGTCTGAGAGCGACTTATGTATCGTAGAAAGTGGGCGTGACCAGAGTTACACGTGATATGCAGAGATAACCTTTGTCAGAGATAAAACTTAACTATCGATCGTAATCTTGTCACGGATAAAACTGTCTAGCAATTCTGTAGTGCTACTGTCCAAATATCACTAAGTTTCATGGTCTCTTCTTTCCGATTAAAATTATCCCTATGTTTATATATTTCAATTGCTTCTCTACAAAGCCGTGGGTAATAGTTCGTCGTCGTAGATAAAATTTTTGTTTCGGAAAACTTCACTTGATGATTTCCTGGCTGAAAAGCGTGTTCTGCTACAGCCGATTTATCTGTTTTTCCTAATCTGCAAAGACTTCTGTGTTCTTTTAACCGTGTATTTACGCTTCTTTTTGTTGTTCCAACATAAACTTTACCACATGTACACGGAATTTTATATACGCCACTGGCTGATAGAGGAGCGCGTTTATCTTTTACAGACCGAAGAACGTGACAAATTTTCTTCGTTGGTCTAAAAACAGGTCTAATATCATGTTTACTTAAAATCTTTCCAATCTTATCCGTTGCTTTCTTTATAAAAGGGAGAGAGACTGTATTCTTCCATCGTTTTTCGGACTTGTCCTTAAGCTTTTTGTTGTTTGGGTGCAGAATTCTGCTTACTTCTTTCTTTGAGTAGCCATTTCTCTCAAAAGCGTGCTTCAGATGTTTTAATTCGTCGTCTAGAGACTCCGGCGTGCAAATCCGTCTGGCTCTGTCAACGAGACTTTTGATCACACCTCTTTTTTGTTTTGGATGGTGGTTAGAGTTTTTATGTAAGTATCTGTCTGTGTGCGTTATTTTTCTAAAAATCTGTTGTTTCGAGCTTCCATCCGTCTGTCTCATAACTAAAACATCCAAAAACGGTATTTTGTTATCATTTTCTCTCTCCATGGTAAACTGGATTCTTGGATTTATATTATTAAGGTAATCAAAAAATTCGCCTAAGGCTTCTCTACCATGTGGCCAGACCACAAATGTATCGTCTACATACCGATACCAGCGAGATGGTTTCTTATCTGCTTTTTTCAAGGCTGACTGTTCGAATTTCTCCATGTAGAAATTAGCTACTGCAGGACCCAATGGGTTACCCATTGCTACGCCATTAAGTTGTTCGTAAAACTCATTATTCCACTGGAAATGACTGGAAGTAAGACAGTGTCGGAAAAGAGCAGTCAGATCTTCTGGAAAAATATCCGTTATAAAATCCATAACTTCATTAACGGGAATCATAGTAAATAAAGATACTACATCGAGACTTACTAAAATATCTTCAGGAGTCAGAATTAAACCTTCAATTTTCTCTATAAAATGACGTGAGTCCTTTATATATGAGTCCGTTTTTCCTAAATATGGTTGTAAGCGAGTTGTTAGATATCTTGCTATTTCGTACGTAGGAGAATTGATAGCACTAACAATCGGTCTCAGAGGAAGGTCCTTCTTATGTACCTTGGGTAGGCCATAGAGTCTAGGACACATAGCTTCAGTCTTCAATAAAGCTCTTTTTTCTTCTTTTTGAATAGAAGTGGCCGATTTTATCAAATTATTTGTTTTCCGTAGTACGCTGGCTGTAGGATCTTTCTTAAGTTTTTTGTATTGCCCTGCCGTTAAAAGATTCAAAATTTTGCTTTGATAATCTTCTGTATTTAAAACGACCGTAGCATTCCCTTTATCAGCAGGAACAATCACTATGTCTTCATTTGCATTTAAATCTCTCAGAGCCTTTCTTTCGCCATTGGTTAAATTACTTTCCAGAGGTTTACTGCGGCATAATACTCTGGTGGTTTCGATCCGGATTGCATTTGCAGTTTCTTTGGGTAGAGTACGTATACCTGCTTCTACATTTGCAATAATATCCTCAACAGGAACTTTCGGAGGTGTTATAGAGTAGTTTCCTCCTTTTGCAAGAACTGAAATTTCGTCTTGAGATAAAACTCTGTCTGACTTATTAATAACAGTTTCGGACATCACTATATTATTTGTAGATTCTGCATAAGTTTGTAACTTTTCGAACTTCTTCTTATGCCTTCTAGTAGTCGTTTCCATCATGGTTTCCATAGATCGAAATGTAAGGCAATCTATTTTATTCCATAGGGCTCTCTGTATCTTACTAGCAAGGAATAAATGTAACTGCAGTAACTTACGGTCAACAGAATCCATCTCTCGTCTTGTATCATGTATCCTCTCTCGAAGTAGTGCTGCTTCTGTATAATCAAATATCCGATGAACGCGGGCTGTCTGGAACATCCTCTTCAACTTTAGAAAATTCGGTATGGTAGACGAATCCCTACAACGCAACAAGAATGTTAAAGTACAAATTAAATGCGCTCTCTTCTTACGTAAAATTTCCAGGCGTCTAACTGATTTTGAGAATTGCTCCCCGTAGAGTCTTCTGATCATAGTATGAAGGCTTTCACGACCGGATGACATATCTTCTGGTAAACCTTGCGGGATGTAAGGTCGTGGTCCATGAAACTCTTCAGCTCCTAACGTTTCGTCCAGTGCTTCGCTGGACATCTTCAGAGGGGTGTTTTTCTCCTCCGGTGAGTCTTGCCGACTGACGGGTCGGACGTCTGAGAGCGACTTATGTATCGTAGAAAGTGGGCGTGACCAGAGTTACACGTGATATGCAGAGATAACCTTTGTCAGAGATAAAACTTAACTATCGATCGTAATCTTGTCACGGATAAAACTGTCTAGCAATTCTGTAGTGCTACTGTCCAAATATCACTAAGTTTCATGGTCTCTTCTTTCCGATTTTAATTATCCCTATGTTTATATATTTCAATTGCTTCTCTACAAAGCCGTGGGTAATAGTTCGTCGTCGTAGATAAAATTTTTGTTTCGGAAAACTTCACTTGATGATTTCCTGGCTGAAAAGCGTGTTCTGCTACAGCCGATTTATCTGTTTTTCCTAATCGGCAAAGACTTCTGTGTTCTTTTAACCGTGTATTTACGCTTCTTTTTGTTGTTCCAACATAAACTTTACCACATGACGCCCGTGGCGTCACGCAGACAATGTTTAAGTGCGCCAGCCCCGGTTGCTTCCATTGGCGAGACCACAACACATTTACTTTTTCTGTAGGTCTTATCGACGTATCGCTATGTATTAAATAGCTATAACTCTTTTAAAAGATATATTAATTCTGAATCGCCATTCTGAAACTATTTCCGAGCCTGGAAAGCTACAACGTACATACATAGGACGTCCAGCCACATTTGTGTGACCACCTGACAATATCCTGAATAAGATCGTTTCGCGGAGCGAGACGTGCTGGAAAAGAGCCCTTGTAGTTCTGGAAGGATCCGATGTGTTCGTGCAGCCATGCCGACCCTATTGCGCCAGGTTTCTCAGCTGAGGATCCACGGGGCAAAAACTCGCTCGAGGTGATCCCAAAGATTCTCCATTGGGTTTAAATCCGGCGAGTTTGGCGTCCAGGGGAGTAAACTCGTCCTGGTGCTCGAATCAAGCAGGTACACTGCGAGCCGTGTGACACTTTGCGTTGCCCTGCTGGTAGATGACATTGTTCCGAGAAAAAGCAGGCTTCATTTAGGGGTGGACATGATACCAAACACCAAAGGATAGACGCATGCAGGGATGGCTGAGCGTTTCTAGGCGCTACAGTCTGGAGCCGCGCGCCCTCTACGGTCGCAGATTCGAATCCTGCCTCGGGCTTGGATGTGCGTGATGTCCTTAGATTAGTTAGATTTAAGTAGTTCTAAGTTCTATGGGACAGATGACCTCAGAAGTTAAGTCCTATTGTGCTCAGAGCCATTTGAACCATTTGACAGACGCATACTTCTGTTGATCCACTGTGGCTTCCAGAATTGCGATATCACACAGGGAATGCAAGGAAAACGTTCCCCACACCCTAACGCTCTCTCCTGTTCGCAGTTTGCCTGAGTTCAGACGTTTCAGGGCGTACAAGCCAACTTCCTCCCTCCCGATGGTGCATAAAACCTGATTATCTGTAAATGTCGCTTTTCGCAATTCAGTGGACGTATAGTTGCTGTATTCGTGTCCAAATTACACTCTTCTTCGTTGATGAACAGCAATTAGCATTGGTGCATGAACCGGGCGTCAGCTGTGGTGGGCCGTGCGCAGCAACGTTCGCTGGACCGTCGTTGAGGAGACGCTGTTGGTGGCCCCTTGGTTCATCTGGGTGGTCTGTTGCTCAGTAGTTACACGTCTATTCGCCCGCACACATCTCCGCAGCCGTCGTTCAGCCCTTTCATCTATGTCCCACGGCGCACCACAGTTGTTTCGGCGCCAGTTATGGCTAGCGCCATTTTGTCACGCACGGTATGTTTTGATCACGGAGGCACTCAATCAAATTACAAATTTAGTCGTTTCGGAAATGATTCTATTGGCCGGAAAGCCAATAATCATCCCCTTTTGGACGTCAGTTAAATCACTACTTTTTCGCGTTACTGCAACGAATGCCCCGTTCCCCGTTTCCCGCTCCCCCTTCCCCCCCCCCCCCCCCATGCCACCCCCCGAAAAACTTTATATAGCCTCCAAAGTCTGACATGCCACCTACCATCTGTGAGTGTGTATTGCATGCTGACGTAGAACATAGTTGGCAGCCACATTAATGTAACTGGACGGTGTATATTAACTACACTACTGGCCATTAAAATGGCTACACCAAGAAGAAATGCAGACGATAAACGGGTATTCATTGGACAAATATGTTATACTAGAACTGGCATGTGATTACATTTTCACGCAACTTGGGTGCTTAGATCCTGAGAAATCAGTGCCCAGGAAAACCACCTCTAGCCGTAATAACGGCCTTGATGAGCCAGGGCATTGAGTCAAACAGAGCTTGGATGGCGTGTACAAGTACAGCTGCCCGTGCAGCTTCAACACGATACCACAGTTCATCAAGAGTAGTGACTGGCGTATTGTTATGAGCCAGTTGCTCGGCCACCATTGACCAGACTGTTGTGAATTGGCAGGAGCCAATTCACGGAGTTTGGAGGGAGCCGAAAGGCACGCGTTTAAGCTCACGCAGGCTGGCGTGAGGTCTGGAACAATTAAGGGAGTTGAGTCTAATAAATAAAGAACGTAGTTGCTTGAATACTTAACTTTAATCCATAATTGGAGAACATCGCTCTTGAGGATACATTAATAACAATCACAATATAAACTGGTAATGGCGCCTTGCTAGATCGTACAAATGACGTAGCTGAAGGCTATGCTAACTATCCTCTCGGCAAATGAGAGCGTATTTGTCAGTGAACCCTTCCTAGAAAGTCGGCTGTACAACTGGGGCGAGTGCTAGGACGTCTCTCTAGACCTGCCGTGTGTCGGCGCTCGGTCTGCAATCACTGACAGTGGCGACACGCGGGTCCGACGTATACTAACGGACCACGGCCGATTTAAAGGCTACCACCTAGCAAGTGTGGTGTCTGGCGGTGACACCACACAGACCTTTCCAGTTTCTGAGAGATCTGGAGAATGTGCTGGCCAGGGCAGCAGTCGAATATTTTCTGTATCCAGATAGGTCAGTACAGGACCTGCAACATGCATTATCCTGCTGAAACGTAGGGTTTCTCAGGGATCGAATGAAGGGTAGAGCCACTGGTCGTAACACATCTTCAAAGTGCCGTCAATGCGAACCAGAGGTGACCGAGACGTTTAACCAATGGCACCCCATATCATGACGCCGGGTGATACGCCAGTATAGCGATGACGAATACACGCTTGCAATGTGGGTTCACCGCGATGTCGCCAAACACGGATGCGACCATCATGATGCTGTAAACAGAACCTGAATTAGTCCGAAAAAATGACATTTTGCCATTCGTGCACCCAGGTTCGTCGTTGTGTACACCATCTCAGGCGCTCCTGCCTGTAATGCAGCGTCAAGGGTAACCGCAGCCATGGCCTCCGAGCTGCTAGTCCACGCTGCTGCATACGTCGTCGAACTGTTCGTGCAGATGGTTGTTGTCTTGCAAATTTCCCCATCTGTCGACTCAGGGATCGGGACGTGGCTGCACGATTCGTTACAGCAGTGCGGATAAGATGCCTGTCATCTCGACTGCTAGTGATACGAGGCCGTTGGGATCCAGCACGGCGTTCCGTATTACCCTCCTGAACCCACCGATTCCATATTCTGCTAACAGTCACTGGATCTCGACTAACGCGAGCAGCAATGTCGCGACACGATAAACCGCAATCGCTATAGGCTACAATCCGACCGTAATCCAAGTCGGAAACGTGATGGTACGCATTTCTCCTCCTTACACGAGGCATCACAACAACGTTTCACCAGTCAACGCCGGTCAACTGCTGTTTGTGTATGAGAAATCGGTTGGAAACTTTCCTCATGTCAGCACGTTGTAGGTGTCGCCACGGGCGCCAACCTTGTGTGAATGCTCTGAAAAGCTAATCATTTGTATATCACAGCATCTTCTTCCTGTCTGTTAAATTTCGCGTCTGTAGCACGCCATCTTTGTGGTGTAGCAATTTTAATGGCCAGTAGTGTACTATTTTGTTCCTTCAAGGCAGTCTACGAACTCATAGGGATTACGAATAAATGAAGATAACAATTACGGTGAATTCCCGCAGACGCTGCAGGAGAATGATGAGTTTGCCTGGGATGCTGATCGGCGTCAACTGATATGATCCTAATTTTAGTTTTTTAAATTGATTTTTGCAATACGTTCATTATTAACGTGACTAACACCTTCCAAAGACACCGTTGTGGTTCGTGATTGCCAGTTCCGAACACTAAGCCGCGGTTGGGGCCTTTGATGTGAGACGTCGGCGTCCCTTACAGACAATTAGGAGCCCTGAGCGAATCATCAGATTCGATCTCAGAACTGACCTTAACTGGGAGGTGGAGTACTAATACCTGGCACAAAGGCGCCCGCTCCCGTCTGATCACTCACGCTTAATCCACTTCCTGCCCTTGGGTTCTGCGAGGTGCGGCTTTGACGTCAGACCTCCTGCGCACTCACACAGACGCTGGGTTACGGTACAGTGCAGACCAGAGCCCAGTTGCCCTTTTGTACTCTCTGGCATTTTAGTGGAGAAAATAGAAACAGATTAATAAGAGAAGACGTTACGTTTCGTTACGAAGATGCAATAATTTGATTAATGTAAGGTAGAATATGTAGCACGCTATTTTAAGTAAATAAGGTCGACGAAACAGACTCGAGACGGAATCATCGTAAGCTACGAGACATAAGTTGGTTGTTCTATAAATCACCGCAACTATATATTTTTCTAGTATTTAGAGTATTCATAAAATGGTCTATGAAGTTTACCAAAAGAGGAGTTCCACCATAGGAAACCTTGCTCTTGGAATAAAGTTTTGTAACGTCGTGCTGTAACCGACTGGTCGGTGTGGGATGGTGTATTCGGGACAGCTGCACATGCGGTCGCAGTGGATAACGATTCCTTCCTGTCTCCAGTGCACTCCCATTGCAAAATGACCCTTATTTTCCCTGCCTATAAGCAACGACGTTCCAATGTCACGTAGAAAAAATAATTAAATATCTCAGTTGACTGTTTACATAGCCACTATACAGATTGGAAATTTTTCTCATCATTAAAATGCCTTTACACAATCTGATGATGAAGTAGTCCCATACTCCTAGAAGCGTTGGGGACGATGGTCCTAGTGGAGGTGGTTTGCCATTGTTTTCCTCCGACCGTAATGAGAATAAATGATGATGACGACACAACAACACCTAGTCATCTCGAGGCAGGAAAAATCCCTGACGCAGCTACGAATCGAACCCGGTACCCCGTGCGCGGGAAGAGAGAACGCTACCGCAAGACCACGAGCTGCAGACTTTACAGAAGCTAATACAAGCCAAACATTTATTTCCTCGTAAGCATACCACTATGTCTCATTATGTATCTCACGCATCAGTCAGGAGACTTGTTATCTCACTGGCCTGAAATCACAATTTTGAGACAAAACCTGACTCGAATACTGCTGTGACATGTAATCAGAATAACGTTTTGCCAGAAACTCAGCATTAGCGCAAAACTGAATTTAGTTAGTTTTAATCAGGACACCAATCAGGAGAAATTAATAATGGGAAGGCAACTCAGAAAAACGTGAAAAAAAATACTTTTGCTGTAAAGCTGCCACACTCATTTCGTACTGTCTTCTTCCTATTAAAAGATAAAATTTGATTTTCTTAAATACTTTGTTTGAAATTTTCTTTTGTTATGAAGAGAATTGTTTGAATTTACGTCTACAGCTGTGCAAAGTTGTTTAAATCTACATCTACAGCTGTACTCTGTAAGCCATCTTACGGTGGGTGGCGGAGGGTAGTTCGTGAGCTAGTGTTACTTCCTCGTTCTCCGGTTCCAGTTGTATAAAAGTTCGCGTGAGAAAGATTTCTGGTAAGCCTCCGTGTGGGCTTCAGTCTAACATTACCTTTATGGTTTTTTCATGAGATGTACATAGGAGGAAAAAATACATTTGTTGACTCACCCAACAACTTACGCTCTCTGAACTTTAACAGTAGACCACGCCGTGATGCAGAACGCCTCTCTTGCAGCTTCTGCCACTGCAGGTGGCCGAACATCTCCGTGACGCTTTCGCGCTTACTAAATGAACCCGTAATGCAACGTACTGCTCTTCTTTGGATCTTCTCTATTTCTTCTACCAATTCTATCTGGAACGGATTACATACTGACGAGCAATGTTCAATTACCGGACGAACGAGTGTTTTATGAGCTACTTCCTCTGCTGACGGACTATGTTTCCTGAGGATTAATCCAATGAATCTTAGTCTCCCTTACTCATTAATTTTATGTGGCCGTTCCACTTAAGATAGCTCAGTACGCATACTCCCGTATATATTATGGCAGTAACTGTTTCAAAGCCGGCAGGAGTGGCCGAGCAGTTCTAGGCTCTACAGTCTGGAACCGCTCGACCACTACGGTCGCAGGTTGGAATCCTGCCTCGAGCATCAATGTGTGTGATGTCCTTAGGTTAGTTAGGTCTAAGTAGTTCTAAGTTCTAGGCGACTGAGGATCTCAGAAGTTAAGTCCCATAGTGCTCAGAGCCATTTGAACATTTGAACTGTTTCAAATCATAGTTCTGCTATTTTGTACTCTTACATTTTATGGTCTTTCTTTCTATGTATTAGCAATAGGTTTTTCTTTTCTATGTTGGGGGTCAGTTGCCACTTCCTGCCTGAAGCGTCGATCCTCCAAAGGTCTTCCTGAACCTCACTAAAACTTTCTAGCCTTACGACTTCTCTGTAAATTACACCCTGGTTGCGTCTTGGAACTTTCAATGTTACCTCATAGGTCATTTATATATTGGGTGGTCAGGAGCAGTCTGTAAACGTTTGTAAGGGTGTTGCAGGGTAGGCTGTGCACAGAAATAATTGCTAAGAAAAAAAATAGATACACTGCGCGTTTCCGAGATAATTAACATTGAAGTTAGCCAGTCACATCGCTACGTGCGCAAATTCAAGTTGCTCGGCAGAGACGTTGTCGTCGAACGTGTTCTTCAAATGGTTCCCTAAAACTGAACAAGAGAGCCATACAAAAAGTGGAAGTGGGGCGGTAGTAAGAATAGAACCCGAGCCAAAGGCTGAGCAGTTTCTGCGCTATCATCTGCGCTATTAGAGTAGCTGTCACACACTGTATCTGACGGGCCGCTTGAATTTGCGCGCGCAACAGCCTGAGTGGCTAACTTCGATGCTAACCAACTCGGAAACGGCGCAACGCATTAAATTTTTTTCTTAACAGTCATTTCTCAGCACAACATATCCTGAAACACCCTTACATTCTTTTCAGACTGTTCTGATCACCCTACATATTGTGAAAAATAATGGAACTGCAACACTCCCCCTAGGGTACGACCGAAGTTATTTTTACGTTTGAAGACTTATCTCCGTTCAGAATGACTTGCTGTCTTCTATTTGCTAGAAATTCCTCAGTCCAATCACACAACTGTTCTGATATTCCATACGCTCGTATTTTGTTCATTACACGGCTGTGTGGAGCTGTATCTAACATGTTCCGGAAATCAAGGAATACGGTATCTACCTGAGTGACTGCATCTTCTGCCTTCTGGGCCTCGTGGACAAACAGAGCGACCTGGGTCTCACACGGCTGTTGTTTCCGGAACCTACAGGGTGTTTCAAAAATGACCGGTATATTTGAAACGGCAATAAAAACTAAACGAGCAGCGATAGAAATACACCGTTTGTTGCAATATGTTTGGGACAACAGTACATTTTCAGGCGGACAAACTTTCGAAATTACAGTAGTTACAATTTTCAACAACAGATGGCGCTGCAAGTGATGTGAAAGATATAGAAGACAACGCAGTCTGTGGGTGCGCCATTCTGTACGTCGTCTTTCTGCTGTAAGCGTGTGCTGTTCACAACGTGCAAGTGTGCTGTAGACAACATGGTTTATTCCTTAGAACAGAGGATTTTTCTGGTGTTGGAATTCCACCGCCTAGAACACAGTGTTGTTGCAACAAGACGAAGTTTTCAACGGAGGTTTAATGTAACCAAAGGACCGATAAGCGATACAATACAGGATCTGTTTGAAAAATTTCAACGGACTGGGAACGTGACGGATGAACGTGCTGGGAAGGTAGGGCGACCGCGTACGGTAACCACAGAGGGCAACGCGCAGCTAGTGCAGCAGGTGATCCAACAGCGGCCTCGGGTTTCCGTTCGCCGTGTTGCAGCTGCGGTCCAAATGACGCCAACGTCCACGTATCGTCTCATGCGCCAGAGTTTACACCTCTATCCATACAAAATTCAAACGCGGCAACCCCTCAGCGCCGCTACCATTGCTGCACGAGAGACATTCGCTAACGATATAGTGCACAGCATTGATGACGGCGATTTGCATGTGGGCAGCATTTGGTTTACTGACGAAGCTTATTTTTACCTGGACGGCTTCGTCAATAAACAGAACTGGCGCATATGGGGAACCGAAAAGCCCCATGTTGCAGTCCCATCGTCCCTGCATCCTCAAAAAGTACTGGTCTGGGCCGCCATTTCTTCCAAAGGAATCATTGGCCCATTTTTCAGATCCGAAACGATTACTGCATCACGCCATCTGGACATTCTTTGTGAATTTGTGGCGGTACAAACTGCCTTAGACGACACTACGAACACCTCGTGGTTTATGCAAGATGGTGTCCGGCCACATCGCACGGCCGACGTCTTTAATTTCCTGAATTAATATTTCGATGATCGTGTGATTGCTTTGGGCTATCCGAAACATACAGGAGGCGGCGTGGATTGGCCTCCCTATTCGCCAGACATGAACCCCTGTGACTTCTTTCTGTGGAGACACTTGAAAGACCAGGTGTACCGCCAGAATCCAGAAGCAATTGAACAGCTGAAGCAGTACATCTCATCTGCATGTGAAGCCATTCCGCCAGACACGTTGTCAAAGGTTTCGGGTAATTTCATTCGGAGACTACGCCATATTATTGCTACGTATGGTGGATATGTGGAAAATATCGTACTATAGAGTTTCCCAGACCGCAGCGCCATCTGTTGTTGAAAATTGTAACTACTGTAATTTCGAAAGTTTGTCTGCCTGAAAATGTACTGTTGTCCCAAGCATATTGCAACAAACGGTGTATTTCTATCGCTGCTCGTTTAGTTTTTATTGCCGTTTCAAATATACCGGTCATTTTTGAAACACCATGTATGTTCGTTCCTAAAGATGAGATTTTCGGTCGCCACAAATGTCCTAATAATCGAGCGTGAAACATGTCCAAAAATTCTACAACAGACCGACGTTAGATACAAACGCCTGTAGTTTTGTGCGTCTTTTCCAGGACACTTCCCGAAAACGGGAACGATCTGTGCTTTTTTTTTCAATCATCTGTAACGCTTCGCTTCTCTAAAGGCACAAGGTGCATTGCTGCTAGAAGAGGGGCGAGTTCTTTCGTATGTTTTATGTAGAACCGAACTGGTATCCCGTCAGTTCCAGTGACCTTTCCACTGTTGAGCGATTTCAGTCGCTTTTCTGTCCCTTGGTCACTTATTTCGATACCTCTTGTTTTGATATTCGGGCGATGATTTAGGAGTGGTTGCAATGTGAGCTTCCTCTGTGGAAGTTTTGGAAAAAGACGGCCTTTTCTGTATCGTTCCTTGTTTCGATGCCATTAAGGTCATAGAATTTCTGGACAGAGGACTTCGTAGCGTTTAATGATAGAACATATGTGCAGAACGTCTTAGGATTTTCTGTCAAGTCTGTTGACAGAGTGTTACTTTCTTATTCGTTGAACGCTTCCCGCTCCTTACGCTAATTTTGGTTTCGTAAAGTTTTGTTTGTCTTTCAGGTTTCGGCTACATTTAAATTTTCAGTGAAGCTCTCTTTGCCTTCGTAGCAGATTTCTAACATGGTAGTGAAACCGTGATGGATCTTTTCCATCCCTCACAGTTCTGCGCTGTACATACAGTACTTGTCTAAAGCTTGTTGTGTGATGCTCCTGTTGTCCATTGAGGTTCAACGTCGTCAGTGCTGGAGATGAAATTTTCGTGACGACTAATCAGAAAATATTAAATACGTCTTGTCGCTTTTTCAACATAGAAAAATCTTACTGTTTTTCTGTGCATTCCTATTTACAGCCATATTTATTGAAGCTGTAACGGCTCTATGATCAGTGATTCCCTGTTCTTCGCTATCGGAGTCGAAAGGTTCGGGTCTGTTTGCCACCAGAACGTGTTACTAGCTACTAATTTCTGTTATTTACTGGTAGGTATTAATCTGTCCTAGATACTGATTCACAAGATATTTCCTACAAACTGTGGAAACCGGCCATTACGGAAATTTCTGCACTCAGTATAAGGGTTTGGTAGATTGCATACACTCCGAGAAATGTTTACTTTCTGCAGCAGAGGAATATTGTAGCATATAACCACATATAAGGAGAACGATAATTGGCTGTTAACTACTCTCAATGACAGTTATAAACAATACATTACATAATCAGGACTATCGCGCCCTAAACATGTTCGTATTGTATCGGGGACGTAGGTCTTAAGTAAAGTACTACATAGCCATCCCTTCCATATTTTTCAGCTATTCCTCTTGGTAAGAAGGATAAGACTGGCAAATTGACTTTACACAGCCTGATAAGATTGATAAACTCAAAATAGACATCGTATTTCATCCATATTTAGAGAAACTTAGTACAGTTCCATATACAGATAGATGCAACATTAATATGATTATACGAGGGGACGCTGAAAAGTAACGCCTCTGAATCTTTTGTATGAAAACCTTTAAAGCTATTTAAATAAAACAAAATTTATTAACATTCAACATCATTATTTTTCATATCTTTATATATGTTTCTCAACAGTCACCACACCGATGAACATATTTCTCCCATTGAGAGACGAGTTTGATGATACTATCACTGTAGAATGTTTTGCCTTTGTTGAAGAAGATAAAACCTCACCTCTGCTTGCACCGCTTCATCACTATCAACGTGAAGTCCACGATTGTGTTTTTTAAATTCTGGAATCAGATGAAAATCGGATGGGGACAAGCTGCGCTGTCTGCAGGTGATCGATGGCAGTGAACTCAATGCGTCGAACTTCTGCGGATGTAATAGCGCTCGTGTGTGGTCTGGCAACGTCATGTTTAAGGAGAGAGTGCTCCATGGGTGGACGAAGTCTCAGAATTCGTGCTTTCAGTTTTCTGAGGGATTACAGTACGCTGTTTCTCATGCACCGACGTATTTACGTTACACACCGCCCTCTAACGGCAGAGAGTAGAAACTTGCGTCGATGGAGCGTGTAAGTAGAACGAGTAACGTGCATGACGTGTAATACCTTAATGTACGTGTCTACCACACAAAAAAGTTTCAGTGAATGTACACAACAAAACTTCATCGCATAAAGATAAGTACAACCATTTTAAAGGTACAATTTATTATTTCAACGCAAGTGAATGATTAGCGACGGAAACGAAAGTGTTAGAAATTCAAAGACAACGATGTATTTCACAGCGAACTATCGATTTAATTTGTTGGAGTGAGTTTAATGGAATTAACAGACCAGACCGACATGCTATCTGCCGGTGAACGCTGCACTATCGAGAAATTGGAACGCTCCGCCAGTAAACCTCTTAACGTACTACAGTTGGTTGCAGTTCACATTTTCCGCATTAATGGACGGTAACCGAAAAGAGTAGTCGTACTGTTTGATGTATTTTTTCGCGTTTTGTTTACAGATGAATATTTGCGTCAGCAAACAGACACATAGTACCCACCCCTATTTCACCCTGTTTTCACTGCCTTCAACCTATGTGTCGGATATTTCCTGAGTGAATCCGAAAAAAAAAATTTTACCGCAATACATCGTGCATCAAAAAAGTACATTATATATAAGGTTTTTTTTATACTTGTAAAACGTTTTTGCATGTATGTAAGTTTCTGCTTTTCAAGCTTTGTAGAGGAGAACGACTAGACTAACAAACAGATGACATTAAAATAGTTACCAATAAGTCTTAATACACAAACATTTTTGCTCTGATGGGTCTAGTAGGTGAGCTATTTCGATGACAAAGCATAAAGAATACTGGAATTTTTAGATTATATTTTTAAATCTGAAAACCCAACCTATAAACTAAACAGTCATTACGTGTCATCAAGCTGATTTCGAAGAATCGTCTACAAGTTATTTTACGTCTGCAGCTACACTCTGTCGCAGACAACGCATCTCTTTGCCGTCGAAATTGGATGGCCACCTACGTCGCTCTCTTGCAATTGCTAGAGAATATTTGGCGTAACTCGCTGCTCTACCCTTTCTATTCATCCTACTTTGTAATGGTGCATCAGCCAAATGACGGTCTTATAAGCTCACAGCTTCGTGGGTGAATTACATTGCTCAGGAATCCATCCAATGAACTTCAGCCTGACATCTGACTCTCAAAAACTAGTTTTACGTGACAGCTGCGTTTAAAAGCGCTCTAAGTGTTTACATGTACCTATTCCAGTTTGAAAGTGTAAATGATTACCATGTATATTGGATTTTGCTCCCTGTTTATACATAACACGGTGCTGTGGTGGTCTTCAGTCCGAAGACTGGTTTGATGCGGCTGTCCATGCTATTCTATCCTGTGCAAGGCTCTTCATCTCCAAATAAATACCGTAACTTACATCCTTCTGAATCTGCTCACTGAATTAATCTTTTTGTCTCCCTCTTCGGTTTTTACCGGCCACACATTCCTCCAGTACCAAATTGGCAATCCGTTGAAGTCTCAGAATGTTTCCTATCAACTAATGCCTTCCCTTAGTCTAGTTGTACCACAAACTACTTTTATCTCTAATTATGTTCGGTACTTCTTCATTAGTTGTATGAATTACTAAGCTAATTACTCGTCTAATGTTCAGCATCCTTCTGTAGCACCACATTTCGAGAAACCTTTCCTCTCCTCTCCTCCTCTTGTAAGTGATACTCTTTCTATCTTGGCGGTGCTCCATTTAAGAAGCCGTACTTTGGCAACTACCCTACAGGTTTCGCGACCAACCTCTTTACTGCTTCCGATGAGAGCGGAGCTGCAAGATGCTCCACGAACATCTCACTTTACCCGCGAATTTTGTTATTAATTAGAAACAACTACAAAGCTGGAGCGGAATTTCTGAAGCATGTGTGAAATGTATCACTTTAGCAACCGCCTTCTTCACTGAACCCTGTCTTGGTCTTTTGTGCAAGAAATAGACCTTTCCTTTCTGGCGTGCAGACGGTTTAAATTTCGTGGATTCCGCTTGCGACCGTGTCGCATTGTGAGCTCATCCCCTAGAAGCTTATCAGAGCGTCACCGCATGTAAAAATGGAGATAAAGATGCTCCTTGGAAAGTGACGTCTAGCAGTCGCAGAGTATCACGAATTCTCTCTCGTACTAGTGGCAACAAGCTTTGTATGGCACAGTTGTCAGCTTGTATGATAATATGATATTCGATTCTAGCAAATGTTGGGTACAACTATCCAATATCATACTTCATTTCGATGTGATTTTCTGTCCCTGAGAATTCACTTTTTGAAACGTACGAACTAGATACGAAATACTGTATTGATTGATTTTTATTTCACATGAAAAAGAGACATTACTGTTTCAGGAATCTGTTTTATTTTCATCTTATCACAATGATTAATCTACAGAAAAATTTGAAAATAATAATTAAGCCTACATTTGTGAATATTTCACCAGTAATTCTGTTCATCTGTGTAGTGTGTATACGAATTGGAACTCTCGGGTCATTTTGGTTATACAGTAACACAAAAAATGAGTTGTGCGACATAAACGAATGTCGATAGGCGTGTCTCTAGATCTGAAAGATAATTTCTATTCCAGTTTCGCGCCAGTAGCATAAGGGTGACCACTAATAGCCCCGTCTGCAGCTCGTGGTTTCGCGGTCACGTTATCGCTTCCCGAGCTTGGGGCCCCGGGTTCGATTCCCGGCGGGGTCAGGGATTTTCACCAGCCTCGATATGACTGGGTGCTTGTGTTCTCCTCATCATTTCATCATCATTCACGAAAGTGGCGAGATTGAAATGAGCAAAAGTTGGAAATTTGTACGGGCGCTGATAACCAATCATCATCATCATCAGTAGCCCCACTATCAGAAGTGTTAATTACCTCTAAGACTGAACGAGGTGAGTTGATCCGAGTCAAGGATACATTTAAGGCAACAGAGACGCCATTATCAACACCTCTCTGAGTTTGAACCAGGTTTTGTAATAGGGTTACGAGAAGCTGGTGTTCCTTCTGCGACACTGGAGAAAGGCTTGGCAGGAATGTAGCCACTGTACATGACTGCTGGCAGCGCTGATCACGAGAAGATAAGGTCGAAAGGACATAGGGCTCCGGACGGCCGCCTGCCGAGAGAGAAGACCATCGTGTTTGGCGTTTGGCTCTGTTACATCGTACTGTATCCACAGCAGCAATCTTATTAGCAGTTGGGACCGCAGTTACACAGCGAACTGTTACAAATCGGTTGCTTCATGGACAACACCGAGTCACAGGCCCTCTAGCGTGCATTCCACTGAGCCAAAACCACCGCCATTTGCGACTGCAGTGGTGTCAAGCGAGAACTCATTTGAGGGCAGAGTGGAGGTCAGTTATGTTTTATGATGAAACCTGGTTCTGCCTCGGTGCCAGTGCAGGCTGTGTGTTGGTTAGAAGAAAGCCTGTTGAGGGCCGGCAACCAACCTGTCTGCGCATTAGACACACTGTGCCGACACCTGGAGTCATGGTCTGGGGTGAGAGTTAGTATGACAGCAGGAGCACTCTACTGGATGTCCAAGCACCTTGCCTGTAAATTTGTATTTAAGTCTGGTGATTCGACCTGTTTTGCTGCCATTCACGAACACCAATCCAGGGGATGTTTTCCAACAGGATAACGTTCTCTCGCATACCACTGTTTTAACCAAACACGCTTTACAGATTGTCGACGTGTTTCCTTGGCCTGCTCGATCACCTGAGCACATAAGGGACATCGTCGGACAACAGTTCCAGTGTCATCCACAAACAGCATTAATCTTCCTCATATTGACTGATCAGGTGCAACAGGCATTGAGCCCCACCGCACAAACTGACATCCGGCATCTGTTCAATGCAATGAATGCACGTTTGCATGCTTGCACTCAACATTCTGGTGGTTACACCGGTTATTAATGCACAAGCAATTCACATTTTCAATGGTTTATCTTGTACTTGTGTTGCGCTGATAACCAATCATCATCATCATCAGTAGCCCCACTATCAGAAGTGTTAATTACCTCTAAGACGTTAATCAATTAAATACGAATGGGCGAATGTACTCCCGAAATTTCATATTTCACCATTAAATACTTTTTGCTATTGCGATTTTTTTCAGTCGGTGTATTTATTAATTCTTGTATATTTCCATTAGGAACTTGTATGGAAATATTTTGTTAAAGCATTAACATTAAAGCGCTACATTTAGATCTAGGGTGCAGCTATTCTCCGAAAGCCACATTCGGTGTATATTTGATCACTTATGCCAAGTGGCGTGGAGGCTAACTCATGTTTCATTCGTTCCTAAATGGACATGATAGGGAAAATTGATATTGGGTGCCTAGACCACGATTGTTATTTTTCTTAATTGAAAATCCTTCGTGGGGAATCTCAGAGAAAGCTATAAATGCCCAACTTTATTATTTTGTGACTGTTTTACTTCGTTAACAAGTTCAACAGCGACTATTCCTCCGGCAACAATATAAAGTGTGGCTTAAAGTATATACCAATACAAAGACGGGAATGGTAAGTGTTACACCATAAGCATCAGACCAATATTTTTCCAACTTTTTAGAAACGTTCGTAACATAACAGGGATACGAGCAATCTGTATCTCCATTATCAACTGATGTGCTCCATCAGATTCAGTACAAACTGCTACTCACACGGCCACGAATGCACTCTTTTATTCACTGTAACAGGCTCCGAATGTCATCTTCAGGAATTTCTTGCCATGTCAGCAATCACGGTGTGTCAGTTCATGAAAATTGTCGTCTGGGGACTGGAAGCAAAGTATATTCATTCTCATTTCATCCCAGACATGATTTTTGGTTGACAAATCATGGATCTGGGCAGGCCAGTCAATGGTCCGTACATCCCTCAATGCGCCTGTGGTGTGAATTACAGAGTAATTTCGTGTGTTACCCTGCCGTTTGGTGTCCTGGTCATGGAAGGCATGACAACATGGTTTACCATTCGCGTGGCATACTGTCGCTCATTCAGCTGCCCCATAATAATTACTAAATCAGCCCTATTGTTATATTCAACAGCTCCTCGCATCATGACTGCCGATATTAGAGAGGTATGGGTCTCTGGAATCTCTGCTCCCTGTGACCTCTCACCAAGTCGTCTAAGGAAATGCCAGCGTCTAATGGACCGCCATACACACAACTGAGAGTCATCGGTGTGTATTACAGAATGACACTGAATGTCGCAGCTGACCCTGTCTCTACATTACACACACCTCTGTTTTGTGAGGCATGGTGTCAGTAGTAGATCACACATCACAAGTCGAGATTTGCGCCCAGCTTCCAATAATCTGTTCCTGGCAGTTCGTGGTGACTCTCTGCCTGAAATCTACAACCAGATCAAGCTATTGTCATCCATCTATTCATAACAGCCAGTCGAATGATTCCACGATACTCTGGCGGTGCAATACGCGTAGGAGGCCCTTTGCATTGTTGTTCTGACTCCAATTCGTCACCACTCGTTCTGCAGTCATTGGCATTAGGATCAATGTCTGTTCTGTCTGGTGGAATATTGCTTCCATGTCGCTCATGACAATGATTAGACCTTTCTCAAGTCAGAAAAATGTCCATGAACTGCCTGCGCGCCTCCTCTGGACATCTTCAAATGAAGTTTTCGTATTGGTTGCACCTAATAGAGAGCATATACACAGAGATGACACAAGTCACGTCGTGTCGGACCTCCTTTTCCCAGCATTATGCAGCAGCTCGACGTGGCATTGACTCAACAATTCGTTGGAAGTCCCCTGCAGAAATAATGAGCCATGCTGCCTCTTAAGCCGATTATAATTTCGGAGGGGTTGCCAGTGCGTGATTTCGTCGTGCAAAAACTGTCCTCTCGATTATGTCTCAGAAATGTTTGGTGGGATTCACGTCGGACGACCTGGGTGGCCAAATCATTCGCTCGAATTCTTCAGAATGTTCTTCAAACCAGTAGCGAACAACTGGGGCTCGGTGACATGGAGCGTTTTCATCCAAAAGTGGAGTCCATCAAGTAGCCGACAACAACCATTTTCAGTCAATGATAGGTTCAGTTGGACAGGAGGACCCAGTCCAGTCCATGTACACACAACTCACACCATTATGGAACCACACCAGTGTGCACAGTACATTGTTGGCAATTTGGATCCATGGGTTCTTGGGGGCTGTGCCACACACGAACCCTACTGTCAGCCCTTACCTACTGTCAGCCCTTACCAACTGAAACCGGAACACATCTTGTATGGTGGCTATAATTTCGCACCTTACAAGCACTCATCTACATACTTTGTCATGATTTACAACCAGAATTAGGTATCATGTGATATGTTGTACACTGTATATATGAATATATAAAGGAGACTGACATTGTCACATACGTCTTGTAAATAATTGTTAACGCTTACTGCATGAAAGGTGCCAGAGTGCCTTTATTATAAAACGGCGTAATAAATGATTGCCTATACTAGTAGAGGTTGGAACCACAGTGGAAATGAAGCGGCTGGTGGAACTGAAGCCCTGGGTGGAAGGCCCACATATGTGCGTTGGTCCTACTTAAACACAGGAAATAGCAACGGACGTCGTAGCACCTAAGCGCTAGAGCACAATACAGTCGCGACCGGCCGGTTTTGTAGCCGAATCGGAAGGATTATACTTCGGAAACGCTGAAAATCTAGGAGGCAGGTGAGAAGAACGAAGAAGCGGCACCTCGGAAACCATGCAGGCTGAGTTATTTCCAAGGATTTTTACTCAGAATCATACCGTTATACGAGTATAGGTTTTTCCTCACAAACTTTCAGCGCTGGACGACAAAAGACTAAAATATAGTTGGTCAGCGTTCGGAAAAATCTGTAGAGAGGGAGAATACTCCGCGGTTTCGGGAATATGATTCGTCTTCGGAATTACGAGGGCGGGGACCCAAGCCTTGCTGGGACGCCAACACTGGAGAGACGAGGTCGTCCATTGTGAGCGCCCGTATGTGACGGTCACTCGATATCAGCTTTGTTGAGACAGACAGACTTGCGGTCTTTGCTCTCAGTAGAGTACATAGTTAGAGCAGTTAGGAACTGTACAGTTGCGAATCTACACGATTCGGGACTTCACCTCCGGGTTTGAAGTCGTTCGTTGAGTACGCAGCGTTCAGTAATTGAGAGCACTTCCTCTGCCTATGCTTACGTTGAGACGTTATCTGAACTCCGCCCTTGTGGTTGGGAGTTCGCGTTTCTCGTCTGTAGAACACAGAGAGTAGTAGACAGTGTTAGCATATATTACTCAGGGGAGCGCCTTCTGCCGTCCTAGAGTTTGAAATAGTTTATTTGTGGCTGGAGTTCTTCCATCGTCGCAGACGAGTACGAGAACCATCACTTCGACGCACCGGACGCAGTACATACGGTGATATCGCATATTTTCGGCTTATTAGGGCTATAAAAGCTAAACAGCTGTGATCACGTTAGTTTATTTCCACTTAGGTTCCACACCACCGTAGATTACCTTTGAAAGTAGTGTCTTCTAGTGTTTAGTACTTAGATGATGTCAGTCATTTCGCGTTATTGATATTAGACTGCGCAGTCATAATAAGGGGCAGAGTTGGGCAATTGATCAGTAATTTACTTAGGAAATGTAAGCTTTGTAATATAAAGGTTTTTATAATCTACAATAAATATATAAACAGGAACAACGTTCATCGTTTAGTAGGGTTAGTGCCTTAATCATTTATTTGTGTTTAGATTATAATTTATAGAATTAAGAGATCCTTAGATCTGCTTCAGGGGGTAGTCAGACAGGTCCAAATCTTCATTTTGCCGTTTATTATTTTCCGTTCCGCACATTCATTTTGCACCCGCCTGGAGTAGCATCTTGGAATCTGACCAACTCATGTTTCTCCAGTTGCCAAGGATCCAGCAATAGGCCAAGAGCACAGAAGAGGCGCTGCAGGGCGATAGCATGCTGTCAGCAACGGCATTCGTGTTGGTCATCTACTGCCGTAGCCCATTAGCGCAAAATTTCGCCGCTATGTTCGTCGTACGTCCCACATTGTTTCCTGCGGTTATTTGTCTGTTAGCACTTACAACTCTAGCCAAACGCTGCTGCTCTCGGTCATTAAGAGAAGGCCATCGGCCACTGCGCTGTCCATGGTTAGAAGTAGTGCCTGAAATTTTGTATTCTCGGCACACTCTTGGCACTCTGGATCGCGAAATACTGAATTCCATAACGATTTCCGAAACAGAATGCCCCATGTGACTAGTTCCAAGTACTACTCCGCGTTCAAAGTCTATTAATTTCCGTTGTACGCCATAGTCATGTTGGAAAGATTTTCACGTGAATCACAAAAGTACTAATGACAGGTCAGCCAATTCACTGCCTTTTCATACTATGTGTACCGCAATCTGTGTATGTGCACATCGATATCCGTTGCTTTTTGTCAGTCTACTTTCCTCTTGAGCAATCCCTTGAGATACGCAACTACGCGGTGCGTTACCTCAAGTATAGTTATGGTGGATAATACTTACGTTTCTCGACACCAAAGACGTTTGTAAACCATGTAAGGAGATGCTTTCACACAAATCACATAAACACCAGCGCAGAATCTGAACGAGGGCGCAAATTTATAAGTGTGTGTGTCTACTGCGATCGCGTTCAATTTCCACAAAATACTTGCGTACGTTATAAAACAGACCGACGTTTTAGCACTGTTGCTAGCAGCCTTACTGAGAGTATTTCAAATAAGGATGTGTGGCTCATATGCGACATACGTCAAAACGATGGTTTTCTGCAAAAAATGACGCGATCAACCAACCAGAAAGACGCGATTCGCTTTGTAAAATTTTTCGTTGCAAATTTACTGGCTGAATTCCTTTTGCTTGAGAATATTACAGGTGAATTGAATTGCGGGAGTGAAAGAAGCGAGGTCCTTTCATCCGCGCCAGCATATAACGGGTACTGTTATCACTTAAGATCAATATCTGGTTGGAAAAAACCGCAGAATTTAATTTAGTCTCCGTCCGCGTTATTACTGGCGACGAATATGCGGCAGAAATTGTCTCATCATCTGCGGATGCTAACTGTATCAATGCTTTCCTAAAATGTAGGCTCAGCAGTGGTGTGATGCAACGTAAAATTCTTAAACTCATACAAATTATCACATCACTGAAATATTTTAAAGTGTAAAATGCGCTTAAATTGAGCCATTAGTGACAATTATATTGTAAATTCCGGACTAATACTCTGTCGCAGATGCACATGTACCAATTATTTTAATCATAATCACATTCTGCAATTCAGCGCGATATACATATATAGTTGAGTCCCTATAGCACTACAGCAGAATTATTAAGCAAAATTGCTGAGAGTACTCACGACAAGCACCTATGGCACTGGAAAACACAATTACGTTCATCGAAAACAACGTATCCTGTAGAATTGTAAGTCCCTATACAAGAAGTAACTGGAGGCTTATTTTCACTGTTTCTCGGTTTCAAATTGTATAAAAGTAACACAAATTTTCTTCTCTCTAGTGTTGAGCACTGAGATTGATTTGCTGAAGTATCTCATTCCACTCTTCCAGCTTTCCTCCTCCTTTCAGCATATGGAGAGGACCTAGAACGATGCTGCCTCATCATTGATTGCTTCCAGCTGTTCCTTTCCCCATTTGCTGTTCCTTTTGCTATTGTTCCATTGTGTCGAACCATGCATCATACAGCTTCTCACTTCTTGTCTGAAGGTATTAGGTTGGTGCAAAAGTTCGTAGCGATGAGTTTGATAACAGCAACACATACGCATAACAGGGACTTATGTCATCAATAATATGGCTTCAAATGGCTCTGAGCCCTATGGGACTTAACATCTGAGGTCATCAGTCCCCTAGAACTTAGAGCTACTTAAACCTAACTAACCTAAGGACATCGCACGCATCCATGCCCGAGGCAGGATTCGAACCTGCGACCGTAGCGGTCGCGCGGTTCCAGACTGAAGCGCCTAGAACCGTTCGGCCACACCGGCCGGCCATCAATAATATATTCTCCTTCATTACTTACAACGGTCTGCCAGTCCTGGGGTAACTTTTCGACTACGCAACTTTAGAAATCACGTATTTTCGAGGCGAAAAACACATCGAGCACATTTTCACCCTGAAGGGAAGTTCCTTGAAGGTTGTTGCATACATGGCGTAAACGGTGAAAATCTGTGGGCGCGAGATCAGATGACTAAGGTTGGTGTGGAAAGACTTCACAAACCAACTCCTCTATGGCACTTTTTGTCAGTCTAGCAGAATGCTGGCACGTGGTATCGTGGAGTAGCATCACTTCACGCATTCTACCTGATCACTGTTCTCTGACTGCGTCTGCAAGACGTCTCAGGTATTGATAATAAATGTCAGTAATGACGGTTACGCCTCGGGCAAGCAACCCGCAGTACACCACACCGTCACAGTTTCACCAAATGCATAATATTTTCTTTTGTGAATGTGTGCAGGTCTTTGTACTTCTGGGTTGCTGCTTTGTTTCGGCTCAGCAATTCCTTTCTCTGCCTTATGTCAACATAGAGGAACCATATCTTGTCAGCAATAACGATACAGGATAGGAATAGTCGGTGTTGTTCACGAATTCAATTCATGACGAGCAAGCGGAGGTGCACGTATGGTCACTCGCTGATTGTTTGTTATTTTGGTTTTGAGCATGCGGTACCCACACATACGATTTATGAACCTTCCCCTTTGCATGTAAATAGCTCGGTACATTTTCCAGTCATCGAATGAACTGAGTTGGGTCATTGTGGGTTAATACATTTAAACGCTCTACATCAAATACCAAAGGTGTTTCTGAACGTGGAGAGTCACTAATGCTATATCGATCCTCCTTAAAACGAGAAATCATTTTCTTGACATGCTCTCTACAGAGGCATTATCCCCATGCACCCCTATATCGAACTCTAACAGAAGAATTTGTCGGAAATGTTCCGATTTCTTCACTTGGCATTCCATTTTCTAGTGTCTACAGCTCCACTCACCACCTCCAGATGACAAATTGACAATACGTAGATTACAAATTAAGAAATGATAACCGATAAATCGTTATCCTCAGGATTTCCTTGCAGCGAGCAGGGTAGGAACTTCGTGAACTATATGCTTCCATTGGTTTCTGTCCTGGTATAGCTTTTCCCTCTCCACTACATCCCATGTTACTCCTCTCCTCTTGAGATCTTCCTTAACCTGGTCTATCCATCCCTTTCTAGGCCGCCCAATTGGTTTTCTTCCAGGTACCTCCATCTCCAAATACTGGCGTGGTGTTCGAGTCGGGGGCATTCGCTTCACATGACCGAACCACTTCAGTCTCAAACCACTCATCCTCTCACCTGTAATCAAAGTCACCTGGAGGTCACTCCTTAGGACATCTCCTTAGGATCTCTATCCGTTATGTTTCTTGTTTTCCTATAAACATTGTTACGAGTATAGAAATAATTAAGGAGCGTTTATTTGCGTTGAATGAACACTCGTATTACTGGTTTACTGTGAAAGCAATCTTATACAGAAAACCGCATACTGGAAAAAGTGGCGATATTCTGTCGTTAATGATCAGAACTTTTATGTTTTCCTGATGTGTTCATCTACATCTACATTTATTCTCCGCAAGCCACCCAACGGTGTGTGGCGAAGGGCACTTTACGTGCCACTGTCATTACCTCCCTTTTCTGTTGCAGTCGCGTATGGTTCGCGGGAAGAACGACTGTCTGAAAGCCTCCGTGCGCGCTCGAATCTCTCTAATTTTACATTCGTGATCTCCTCGGAAGGTATAAGTAGGGGGAAGCAATATATTCGATACCTCCTCCAGAAACGCACCCTCTCGAAATCTGGCGAGCAAGCTACACCGCGAAGCAGAGCGCCTCTCTTGCAGAGTCTGCCACTTGAGTTTGCTAAACATCACCGTAACGCTATAACGGTTACCAAATAACCCTGTGACCAAACACGCCGCTCTTCTTTGGATCTTCTCTATCTCCTCCGTCAACCCGATCTGGTACGGATCCCACACTGACGAGCAATACTCAAGTATAGGTCGAACGAGTGTTTTGTAAGCCACCTCCTTTGTTGATGGACTACATTTTCTAAGGACTCTCCCAATGAATCTCAACCTGGTACCCGCCTTACCAACAATTAATTTTATATGATCATTCCACTTCAAATCGTTCCGCACGCATACTCCCAGATATTTTACAGAAGTAACTGCTACCAGTGTTTGTTCCGCTATCATGTAATCATACAATAAAGGCAAACATGTGCTTTCTCTACTATTATATGCGGCTACTGCTGAGTTTGATATTATCTGGCTTTGTTACATTGCGTGCTTACTCAGAAACACTGCTTGGTAGGGACATAAAAGATTACTATTCCTTATGAAAGAGAAATTTGCAGATTTCAGACGCATACGGGCATTGCATTAAATTCAACGGCGACATCTGAAATTTTGAGCCAGACCGGGACTCGAACACTCATGCTAAACTTCTGTACAACGGTTGCCTTAACCGCCCCGGCCATCAGAACACGCTTCCCTTGCAGCACAAATTCCCACAAACCGCACAATGCAGATGTAGTGTCCTCCGTCCATTATCCCCTGTGTACTATTCAAACGAGTCCCGCAAAGTGTTCGGACGAGTAAGCGCATCCACACAGAAGATACTATGTCGCTGTCAAGGCACATATACACTCCTGGAAATTGAAATAAGAACACCGTGAATTCATTGTCCCAGGAAGGGGAAACTTTATTGACACATTCCTGGGGTCAGATACATCACATGATCACACTGACAGAACCACAGGCTACATAGACACAGGCAACAGAGCATGCACAATGTCGGCACTAGTACAGTGTATATCCACCTTTCGCAGCAATGCAGGCTGCTATTCTCCCATGGAGACGATCGTAGAGATGCTGGATGTAGTCCTGTGGAACGGCTTGCCATGCCATTTCCACCTGGCGCCTCAGTTGGACCAGCGTTCGTGCTGGACGTGCAGACCGCGTGAGACGAGGCTTCATCCAGTCCCAAACATGCTCAATGGGTGACAGATCCGGAGATCTTGCTGGCAAGGGTAGTTGACTTACACCTTCTAGAGCACGTTGGGTGGCACGGGATACATGCGGACGTGCATTGTCCTGTTGGAACAGCAAGTTCCATTGCGGGTCTAGGAATGGTAGAACGATGGGTTCGATGACGGTTTGGATGTACCGTGCACTATTCAGTGTCCCCTCGACGATCACCAGTGGTGTACGGCCAGTGTAGGAGATCGCTCCCCACACCATGATGCCGGGTGTTGGCCCTGTGTGCCTCGGTCGTATGCAGTCCTGATTGTGGCGCTCACCTGCACGGCGCCAAACACGCATACGACCATCATTGGCACCAAGGCAGAAGCGACTCTCATCGCTGAAGACGACACGTCTCCATTCGTCCCTCCATTCACGCCTGTCGCGACACCACTGGAGGCGGGCTGCACGATGTTGGGGCGTGAGCGGAAGACGGCCTAACGGTGTGCGGGACCGTAGCCCAGCTTCATGGAGACGGTTGCGAATGGTCCTCGCCGATACCCCAGGAGCAACAGTGTCCCTAATTTGCTGGGAAGTGGCGGTGCGGTCCCCTACGGCACTGCGTAGGATCCTACGGTCTTGGCGTGCATCCGTGCGTCGCTGCGGTCCGGTCCCAGGTCGACGGGCACGTGCACCTTCCGCCGACCACTGGCGACAACATCGATGTACTGTGGAGACCTCACGCCCCACGTGTTGAGCAATTCGGCGGTACGTCCACCCGGCCTCCCGCATGCCCACTATACGCCCTCGCTCAAAGTCCGTCAACTGCACATACGGTTCACGTCCACGCTGTCGCGGCATGCTACCAGTGTTAAAGACTGCGATGGAGCTCCGTATGCCACGGCAAACTGGCTGACACTGACGGCGGCGGTGCACAAATGCTGCGCAGCTAGCGCCATTCGACGGCCAACACCGCGGTTCCTGGTGTGTCCGCTGTGCTGTGCGTGTGATCATTGCTTGTACAGGCCTCTCGCAGTGTCCGGAGCAAGTATGGTGGGTCTGACACACCGGTGTCAATGTGTTCTTTTTTCCATTTCCAGGAGTGTATGTACATCGTCACGTGTGTGGTGTCTATTCTCTCGGAGGTGTTCGAAAGAATAGACACGACACACATAAATCACCTTTTTTAATTTCTTCAGACATTATAGCAGCTCACGAAACGTCGCCCCACCACCGTCACCAACACAACTTTATAAAAACAGTACCAACATTAAGAGAAGTAACAGCAAGATTTGATTCCAGAAACAGTGGAAAAACAAATCAGTCAAGATATCTGCTGAATCTCCTGCTCAAAAATGCCAGCTTCAGCAAAAGCAAAAATTTAACACGCTTGTATACAAAGGACCTGAAATTTTTGTTCATTTCCAGCGTAATAGTACAATTAAAAGAATTCAGTATGTGGTATCTCAATATACTTACAAAAATAAGTAAAATGAGCGGATATTACGTTTCTGGGATGCTGAATTGTTTGAGGAACCCCTATTCTCAAGCAGTTTCTGGTATGCAAAGTCTCACTAACAAAATCTTCGCGTTTCTTTGGATTACATCAGACAACTGTGAAAGATGCAGAGGAATTTCGTATACCGAAAACCGCGTGTCTTTGGTAGATGGATATCTTTTTGTCTGTTGTCAGGGACGGAATAACTTAGTTTTATTGGAGTAGTTATTGTTATAAGCCTATCTTATGAGTTAATATATGTACATAATAGCATAATGAATACACTCCTGGAAATGGAAAAAAGAACACATTGACACCGGTGTGTCAGACCCACCATACTTGCTCCGGACACTGCGAGAGGGCTGTACAAGCAATGATCACACGCACGGCACAGCGGACACACCAGGAACCGCGGTGTTGGCCGTCGAATGGCTCTAGCTGCGCAGCATTTGTGCACCGCCGCCGTCAGTGTCAGCCAGTTTGCCGTGGCATACGGAGCTCCATCGCAGTCTTTAACACTGGTAGCATGCCGCGACAGCGTGGACGTGAACCGTATGTGCAGTTGACGGACTTTGAGCGAGGGCGTATAGTGGGCATGCGGGAGGCCGGGTGGACGTACCGCCGAATTGCTCAACACGTGGGGCGTGAGGTCTCCACAGTACATCGATGTTGTCGCCAGTGGTCGGCGGAAGGTGCACGTGCCCGTCGACCTGGGACCGGACCGCAGCGACGCACGGATGCACGCCAAGACCGTAGGATCCTACGCAGTGCCGTAGGGGACCGCACCGCCACTTCCCAGCAAATTAGAGACACTGTTGCTCCTGGGGTATTGGCGAGGACCATTCGCAACCGTCTCCATGCAGCTGGGCTACGGTCCCGCACACCGTTAGGCCGTCTTCCGCTCACGCCCCAACATCGTGCAGCCCGCCTCCAGTGGTGTCGCGACAGGCGTGAATGGAGGGACGAATGGAGACGTGTCGTCTTCAGCGATGAGAGTCGCTTCTGCCTTGGTGCCAATGATGGTCGTATGCGTGTTTGGCGCCGTGCAGGTGAGCGCCACAATCAGGACTGCATACGACCGAGGCACACAGGGCCAACACCCGGCATCATGGTGTGGGGAGCGATCTCCTACACTGGCCGTACACCACTGGTGATCGTCGAGGGGACACTGAATAGTGCACGGTACATCCAAACCGTCGTCGAACCCATCGTTCTACCATTCCTAGACCGGCAAGGGAACTTGCTGTTCCAACAGGACAATGCACGTCTGCATGTATCCCGTGCCACCCAACGTGCTCTAGAAGGTGTAAGTCAACTACCCTGGCCAGCAAGATCTCCGGATCTGTCCCCCATTGAGCATGTTTGGGACTGGATGAAGCGTCGTCTCACGCGGTCTGCACGTCCAGCACGAACGCTGGTCCAACTGAGGCGCCAGGTGGATATGGCATGGCAAGCCGTTCCACAGGACTACATCCAGCATCTCTACGATCGTCTCCATGGGAGAATAGCAGCCTGCATTGCTGCGAAAGGTGGATATACACTGTACTAGTGCCGACATTGTGCATGCTCTGTTGCCTGTGTCTATGTGCCTGTGGTTCTGTCAGTGTGATCATGTGATGTATCTGACCCCAGGAATGTGTCAATAAAGTTTCCCCTTCCTGGGACAATGAATTCACGGTGTTCTTATTTCAATTTCCAGGAGTGTATATTGAACGTTAGTAGGGCTTTTAGTCTATGATATGTGGAACATGTAGTAGAATATTTTGTGTCTGAATTCTTTCAATTTCTGAACTGTGGACACTTATTCCAGTTTTAGGATGTTTTCCTCCAGGATTAATGCATAACCGCACGACTGACGGCAAGACGGTGCTATGCGCTCGGTTTTACCGCTGTTCCCACTGGATTTTGGTCTCTGTGCGAAACAGGGTTATATGGTGAGTCTTACTTCACTGTAGAACGGATAACTGCTGATTTGATTTATCTGCCACCAAAGAGTACACGGGTATGTGACAGTACCAGACAGAGGATAACTGTGATCTGCAAAACGATTCACATAACTTTTAATTAGACTCCCAGTCTTGCATTAAAAACAAGACCCAGAAAGACATTTTAGCATTTCGTTATGAGCACTGATACTGCCTATTTGTATTTCTAAAACACAATAATATTTTCTTCCTCTGAGGCATATTTTCAGTATACTTTTTAATATTTTTAATAATCATTGCAGTCCTGTGTGATTTGAGATAAACGTAACTGGCAACAGTAATACCTGGAGCTTTGGCAGAAGTTATCCGCTTATAATTCTGCGTCCTGTAACGCCGCACGAGTGTTGAGGTAATTAACTTGCTATGACTCCGTGACAGCGAAGCGGTAGAGAAGTTTACGCTCCCATGCAGTATGTGATTTCAAGGCCCTGCCCTGTTTGTGGAGCGTGTTAATCTTCACTGCTCCGGCTTAACGCTGCACTAGCTCTTCGTCCTGTTCTAGAGTAAGCACGTCACAGACTAACCGGCTTATTATATACTAACGTAACATCAGCTTTCGGATAGGTAAAGGTACCAGAGAGGTAGTTCTGACATCATGCTTGATAATGAAAGTAAGACTTAAGCAAAATAAAGACAGTTTCATAGGATTTGTCGACCTAGAAAAAAAGTTCGATTATGTGAAATGGCGCAATGTTTGAAATTCTCAGGAAATTAGCCATAAATAGGGAAATATGGTTTAATATGCAATATGAATAAGCACCAAGAAGGAACAATAAGGATGGAAGGCTAAGATCGAAGAGATTGAATTCAAAAAGGTGTAAAAGAAATATGCTTTTCTCCCATACTATTCAATCTGTACATCGAAGATGGAATGACAGAAATAAAAAGATCCGTCCAGAAGTGGGACTACAATTGAAAAAGACCGATTGTGAACAATAAGAAAAATGGTTCAAATGGCTCTGAGCACTATGGGACTCAACTGCTGAGGTCATTAGTCCCCTAGAACTTAGAACTAGTTAAACCTAACTAACCTAAGGACATCACAAACATCCATGCCCGAGGCAGGATTCGAAATTGCGACCGTAGCGGTCTTGCGGTTCCAGACTGCAGCGCCTTTAACCGCACGGCCACTTCGGCCGGCGTGAACAATAAGATTCGCTGATGACACTGCTATTCTTAGTATCAGCGAGAAATAATTACACAACAAGGTGAACAAAATGAAGTCTCTTTTGAGCACACAACGTGGGCTCGGAATAACCTGCAGAATGACGAAAATGATGAGGCCTAGGAGAAATGAGATTAGTCGTAAAGTGAACATGTACGGGGTCACGAAGTAGACGAAATGAAGGAATCTGCTACCTTGGCAGAAAATAACATGTGACGGTGGTGGAGGGTGGAAGTGCTAAGGAAGGAGGATCACGGGATTGTTGTTTTGCACTTCTTCGTACTTAGATTTCCTAGTAGAAGACCGAGCGAGTGATTACTCACTCTGTCTACCCTACTACGTCACAAGAAACAACTACAGTGTGTTTCACAAATCATACCCACCTTCTGCAGTATGTCTTACGATTTACTGCCGGGTGCTCGGGGGGGGGGGGGGGTATATTCCACAAAGTATATCAGCACAATATGGAATGTACACATGAGTTGCTAATAGTACTAGCTCTAGAATCGCTTATAGACAGTATCTACGTTAATATCTGCATACTGTTCTACACTGCTAGAGGGGGAAATTGATTCTTAGTCATCCTGTATGGCAGTTGTAGCCTTCTTCCGGGGAAGGCAATTTCCCCCCACTCGAGCGCTGCTTGCTTTTCAGTTTGCATACAGAGTATATATCCCCAGCATTTCCTCCTCATTTCTCTTATTTCACCAGACGTATACCGTCACTCAGCTCATGTTCATCAAGTAGAGTTATGCTCATATCTAGAACAGTAGTCTGCTGTAACACTGTGCTTACGTTGAAATACATGAAGCTCCTTGACACTTATGTGCCCTGCCTTTGTTGCAGAGGTAGACAATTTAAGCCTCTGGACATCTGTAGATGTTGGGAGAGCTACATTATATGTAGACATTAAGAACAAAGATGTACAATGTTAATGAAGTTTGAGATATTTAATACGCTGTAAGAGTTACCACATAAAAATTTTGTGGGTATTTCTTTTTAGTACGTCCTCGTAAAACACATTAAATTTCTACGAAGAAAAGTTCTTTTCACTTTTTCTCTAGGGCTAATACTTTGCGCGTCGCAGAGGATGGAAAAACCGCATATTATTGAAAATAGTGTTTTAATGGTAAAAATTTAATATTTATTTTTAAATGAAGTAAGTTAAGGAAAATGTTAAATATACATACCGCATCTAAGTAGAGTACAGCCGTATTGAGTGATAAAAAGTGTTCTGGGGGGGGAGGGGGAGGGGGGAGGAATGATTCTGGAGGGTGGAAGTGCGAAGGAAGGAGGGTCACAGGGGTGTTGTTTTGCACTTCTTCCTACGTAGATCTACAAGTAGAACACGGAGCAGCGGTTTCTTGAGTTAGTATTATTTGTAACTCATATCTGTACTTAGTGGAATATAAACAGCCCTCGCACGTCTGCGCACCAATGATTCATAAGGATCGCTACTGTGGGTCAGTATAACTTTTCGAAATACCTTGTAGTTGTTCCGTGTGACGTAGTGGGGTAGACAGCGCGGGGAATCACCTGTTCGCCTCTCAAATTGCAGACCTATGACAAATGGAAGTGCGTCATCACAATCTGGTTACGTATTTTCCCTCGTACGTCTATCCTCTACCCCACCCAGGGCTCCCTGTTATACCCGCAGACCACAGTACGGCTGTACCGCACTTAGACGTGGTACAATATTTAAAATTTGTTCTTAAGCTACTTCACTTAACAGGAAACAGTGATCATTAAAAATTATTAAAACATTACTATTAGTAATCGGCAATTTTTCCATTCTCTGCGACTCGAAAAGTGTTGGTCCTAGACAAAAAATTAATAGCACGTTGTGCTGTTGGTAATTTAATGTAATTTAATTTTCTATGGGGAAATATTTTCACTATAGCTCGAGGTTTTCGAATTGTTCAAATAAAACAAGAGCTGGGCTCTTGCGGCCCGCATTCGCCACACTGTTACGCACGACGTCGGCGATCATCCTATGCGTCAGACACCCGTCACCTGGACGCGACTAAAACCACTGATGCGATCCAGAGGCTGTCTGGTGGTATTACCCCACCTAGCTGTTGTTTGGATTAATATAATCTCAACCGTCTGGCAAGATAACGATACTGCGGCTCGATGGGTGTAAGTAATCTTCTCCTCGCACGTGAAAAGACAATATCGACGACATTCTACGAGCATTCAGTTTCATCTCGTGCTTACTGCGGCCACCGTCTAGTCCGACAACGATCCGACCGCACAGCCTCATTAAAATACACTGTATTTCAATTTCATCCGTTTTCATAAGACTGTATCTTCTACATGAAGCAAGACAAAAGAATAAGGTGAATTTTAAATTAGATATGGTAGCTGAATAGTAGCCTTGGTCCGTGTTGAAAGTATGCGGTTCATGTGGTTCTTAGCAGGGTGTCCTTGGTGCAGCTAACTCACTCGTCCACTCATTCCTTATCCAAAATGCATCGAGTCATCGAGGGTTTGTAGCAATTGAATGCTGTATGGGTTGGAACACAAACTTCGCTGCAAACCATGCCAATGTGAACTAAGTACAAAGAAACTGTCGAATGCGCTCTGCATAATTGAAAGCGCACGTCTATGAGATATGCCCTTTAAGCATGTTTCAAAGTGTATGTATCAGTCCTATATGGGTGATAGATTACGTCATGTGGGGAGGGAACAACTTTTGTTTGAGGCAAAATATTCTCTCATGCTCCTGGTGATGAAATGTACCTTTTACTATTTGTAGACAATCTGCGGTGTGTGTATGCAGTGTGTGTTGCCTATAATCCAGTCATCTGCATACCGTGAAAGGGTGTAGGCCGCGCAAAGTTTCTAATTCACTTCTAAAATATTTTTCTCCTCTTGAAGACGCTTTCTTGCTAACAAAAGTTGTTCCCCATGTCATTATCTGTTACCCATAGATTTTTGATGCAATGACTTTGAAATATACCATATAAACAACCGGAGTTTTGATACTGCCGGTGCCATCGTCGAATGGTTTGGGCTGTAGGAGGAACAGTGCCGTGCGCTTCGAGCAAATCACTCCATGCAATTGCAATTGAAATGCACTTGTTGAAACGGAAACGCAAAACACCTTTACCCTTTTTAATTTCATATTTTATTTTCTTGACTGTGTTATCGTTATTCGACACAACGCGTATTGGATAATAAGAGAGCAACCCAGATGACCAATACGGGCAGTTACGAGTACCGGCAAATTACAACTGCCAACAAGGTAAACATTTGGTTCAGACGCGTGAATTTACTCGTAAATACACCCCAGATTTGTGTCCTCATTCCTATAGAAGACATAATCTTGTGAAATGAAGTGAATTTTTTTATGCGTCCTGCACAGGTGATGTGTCATTCTTGTTCGCTACGATTCCAATACTGTATGCCAAATTCTTTCGCAATTGCAGTACCATATACACACGGACTGTTACACACACACACACACACACACACATATATATATACTAAGCTGTCTTCTAATGGCTTCCCTATTACGCACTCTATACTTTGTTCACATTTCCTTGGATATCAGTTACGAGCGTCAGTGTAGTACTAAATACCATACTGAAACATCTTACAGTTAATTATTATCTTAACTATTTCTGTCAGCAGCAGTTTTAAACATCTGTGTGTCGTAATCTGCATTGAGGTAATGTGCCGCATCTAAAACGTTCTCCTTTAACAAAGATTGGACCATCGCGTTTTAAATTTTTGTTAACTACTGCCAGAAAGACGTTCTTGAGTCCCTTCTAGACATTTCGCGTAAAGAGCAACTTGAGGGCCTACAATTATGCACACTGAAATGAGAAACAAAGCGAAGAATCCTGGAAGCACGACAACTGTAAAGAATAATACTGACAATATTAGCACTGTGGCAAACGCAACTAAAAATATAGCTGCAAATTTACTTTTATTTTCGAACTTTCAAGTGTATCTATTGACATAACTATTTTTTGTAGCTATGTTGATTGTATTAAGGTGCGTAGCTTTATCATACATGGCTCACTCTGTTAATTTCAGAATTACTCGTCTGCAGATGGCCACCTGACTAAAACTGGTTACCATATTAAATAAATAAATATCTGCGGTTTGGCATTGCCTGTGTTGTTCAGAAACATGTTTCAATGTTCCTTCGGACATGCATCCGCACAATGTATGTGATGAATACACGAATGCTTGCTGTAGACACGTGGTTCACAGCATATGAAAGTTTGGGTCTGGCTATGATTCGTGCTCGGGTACCCTAATAGTAGGGTGAGTGCTCGCTCGTGATAAACGGGAAATCCGGGTTTGAGTCCCGTTCAGGCAGAATTTTTTACTGTCTTACTTCCGTTGTACAGCTATTAGTTGTCCATTGTGATATGGACTGTCTGTTTTGTTATACTGTTAAACAGGATGGATGTCGTTCCAGTATGACTTGAAAAATTGGAATCTAATTTGGCTCTGCATCACTGACAGATGTGGTAGAAAGGCATATTTCCTCTACATTATCGTCACTATCACAGCCATCGTCATCACTATTATTAATATGATCGTGTTATCTACGGTTTTTTTCCGGGTACTCGAGTCTGCATTCGACCGAGAAATTCATATTTTAATTTTGTTGGAAGACTGTTTTCGAAAAACTTTTCTCATAACGTCAGGACGTCTATTACGCAAAATCGTTCAAGGAGGAGCGACTTCGTCGTAAGTTCGGAGTGGTTGTTCATTAAGAGGATAAACACTTCACGGAGCCATAAAGTGCTGACATGATTTAGTTCTCGAACAGAGCAAGCGTTCCGCTAGCGAAAAAAGATTAAAGATGACGGACCGGACACGTCGCCTATTGTATGGAAAGCGTGGAAACGGGATAAAGTACGTAACAGGGTCAAAAGAATTAGATTAACACACGGACAAATAAGACGTATAGTAGACTAGTGTACCCACGTACCTTTCTTATCTTCTAAGTTTTCCAGAATGGGAAAAATACCCTGTAGTACTCCGCACCGAAACCAGGAAAAGTTAGAGGAACTTTCCAACGCAATAAATATTGCTAATATCAAACGAGTGCAGATTACTCGTTGCGGAAAGACAGTAGTCGATTACTGACGTCACGTAACACGTTGATTCTACGTCTTCTTATGTATTACAGACGCGTATTCCAGTGGAAAATATTCTAAATTCCCTGACCACAGTGCCTCTAGAAATTCTCAACTACTCGTACTTGAATCTTTCTCATCAATAAGAATGCACAGAACCTTAAAATTTTTGCCGTTGAGTCATAAGCCAACGAAAAGTATCACAATAAATCTAATGCTCGTTTTGACAATCATTCGTAAGACGTGTTGCCCCTAAATTAATATTTTTCCTTGTAATGATTGCGATAGTACTCGTAAACAGAAATGTGCTAACGTTGGTAATAATTGCGAAAGTTAAATGTTATCTGTTTATGTTGGCCCTTCAAAAGCAGAATAAAGCTTAAATTCAAAAATATTTAACGGTTTTAGTTAACGACAGCTGTATGAGAAAAAGTATAAGATTATGGCACTCTATCAGGATAACTGAATAACATGAATGGTAACACTTTTGTGCACCCCGAACAACAGCAAAAGGACAAAAAAATCTGAGGCTCATAGATGTCCAGTCTCATTCAAGCTGGAGTATTTTGGGATGAACGAAGAACTCAAAGTCGCAGTTGTTTCTGACACTATCGCATGATAAGCGTTGTACAATGATAAATTTTTATGTGGGTAGACTTACCCACCCAGAGAAAGATAGCTGTGTAGCTTCTTCAATGATAGGCGTCGTATGAGTTACTGATCGCAGGAAGCTCTATGTATATGTTACTAACAATATAGCAAAATTACGAAAAACTTTGAAGTTTGGTTGCACGGCAGCTTCGATGTACATGATGGTCATTTTTGATACGTAAGTGCCCATAAAAGCAGATTGTATTAATTTCTTTCATTTATTATAACTTTTTCGGTATCATTTTCTGGCATTACCTACCATTGCCTTTGTAATCTCACATTATATAGCTTTATGTACAAATCCTACGTTATTATAGTAAACAACCTGGCCGAAAGTGATTGGAGTGCGCATCTACCCAGTAAACATCGTCCTACTTTTTCTCTGGGAATTAAAGGGAAATCAAAACAATATTACGTTTTCAATTTATGAAATTTTGTGCTTCAGAACAGATAAAAGAGGTATTAACAAGAATAGCAGAAGTCAACCATCATCAGACTAGGAGACAGACAGACATGTGGAAGTTGACAGTTTGTTAATGGAAGGATCAGTAGAGAAAAAAAAAACGCTATAATATGAAACAGGCTAACACAAGATACGAAGTCAGTATTACACTGAAAACGACTAAGATACTAGGAGTCCATTTAAAAGTATCTGATACATTGATAGCGTTTAGGTTTCATAAACTCATAAGCATAGAATCGTCGAAAGCTCTAGCTGTACTGCTCTAAAATAACGTCGAATATTATGTCCTCACAATTAACGTCTCATGTACGCAAAACGCTGTAGTAGAGTATATTAGTTTATTAGCGAATCACATTTATGTAGGTTTCAGGTTTCCAGAGTTTTACCTTACAGCCCTTACAACAGGAGTCACGGCAATGAACTTTTTGTCTTTTTCACAACTGCAATGTAGTCGTCGCTTCTCAAAACATTTTACGAAATTTATACATATCCTATAGATGGATACTTTTCCTTATTTCAAGTTCATTCACGCTGTAGTATTACACTTACGTGAAACTTCTGCCCTCATCAGCTTATAAACATGATTTTTTATACAGCATCTTGCTTTATTAGCGTTTATACTGGGGTTACTCACCACATTGTCAATAAGATAGTTGGCCGATTTAGAATCCTTTCTAATTATGATAAAGGGCAGACAGCGAGATGATTCAGAATTTTCTATTTGTCACGGGCTTGTTTAGTCAGAGAGAGAGCGTCATAGAAGTCTTTAACAAACACGTTGCAGACTTCCCCGGAAAAAACTGTGCCTCACGGCAAGCCTTTCCTAAGGAACTTTTCGAAGAAAACACTTGCTCGTTCCTATACAGATTTCGCATAATGTGTGTCACACCAAAGTTAGTGAGACTTTGGGCTTATACACAGCGTGCCTATAGTCTTTTGTCTTAACGGAGGACATGAAGCAAGGGAAGGTTAATAAAATGATAGTAGCGCACAGTGATAAAAGAGAGGACATCCACCTTTCAAGCCTCTTCCTTGGCTAAGTCACTAGATAACTAACACAATCATGGATCGTAGAAGGATAGAAGAGGGAATCGGCCGTATGGCTTTATCGCTTTCAAAGGAACTAATCCAGTACTTGGCTACGAAGTCTTTCGCGACGGTGTCCTTCGATAAAAAAATTCCCGGTAAGCTTGTCACGTTAAATTTGGATAAAATCGCAAGTTTTCGATGACTGCCTCCATCTTGTCGTCGGAGGTTATGACTGACAGATACAGCCACCGGCGAATGTGATGGAGGCAGTCATTTTCAAATTTTCCGGTATTTGGCAAGGGAAGTACGAGAACTTAAAATGGTTGGGTGGATACATTTCCTACTTTATGTGCCAGTGTCGAGGGTCAAATAGCAAACCTTTCCTCTCAGTCTCATGGGGACATTGGTAGGTAATGCTTTTGAAAGCAGTCTGGCAAGGGGGAGGAGTGTGGTAGTTGGAAGGATCGTTTATATCAGTATTCTTGTTGTTGCTACTGGAGAGGACATTCTTTTGTAACAGAGGGTTTCATCTACTCTTCCTTTCTCTCCCAACAATAAAGTCAAGCACCACAAACACACAAAGACAAACACACTCACACACACATACAAATTCGCGTGCGCAAATAATGTAGATTTTCAGAAACCGGACCCGCAAGTGGGAGATGTAAGGTTAAAATAACAGTTCCTCCATTTAGAGTATTGTTTCCCAAGTCCACTTTAGGAGAGTGATGGTTCTCACATAGTTATTGTTCTTCTTCTCTGCAGTCCGAAGACTGGTTGTATGTAACTTTCTCCGCTAGTTCATCCTATGAAGACCTCTGCATAGCTACTGTGGTCTAAATCCATTTCAACCTGCGTATCGCAGTCAAGCCTTGGTCTCCTCCTGGAATTTTTATCCACCCGCACTTATCTCCATTACTTACTTGGTTGCTTGGTTGATTTGTGGGAGGGGACCAAACAGCAGTGTCAGCGATCCCATCGGAATTAGGGAAGGATGGGTAAGGAAGTCGGCAGTGGCCTTTCGAAAGCATCCGGGTATTTGCCTTAAGAGATTTAGGGAAATCACGGAAAATCTAAATCAGGATGGCCGGACGCGGGTGTGAACTGTCGTCCTCCCGAATGCTCTCGCTCTGTCCCATCACTTGACGATATCTTGATGCCTCAGAATGTGAGCTACCAACCTATCCTGTTTTTAAGTTGTGCCGTGAATTCCTTTCTCCCGTACTAGATTCCGTACTTCATCATCAATTATCTACTTTCACATTTCTGAATCCTCTATTACATCAAATGTTAACATTCTATTCTTGGAAAAAAGATATTATATTTCCATTCTGGATTCTGTGTCCTCTTTACTCGTGCCATCATCCGTTACTTTTCTCTACAAACAGAGAAATTTGTTTACTGCTTTTATTATCTTATTTTCTAATTTAAGTCCTTCGACGTCTCCTGATTTACTTCGAGTACACTCCTTTACCACTGTTTTGTTACACTTTACGTTCTTCTTATAACACTTTCAAATTACTATCCATTATATTCAACAGACTCTGCTATTCCTTCGCTGTCTTTGACAGAATTACAGTATCATTGGAAGAGTATAATTTATTTGAAACTTTAATCCTTTTCCAAATTTCTCATTGGTTTCCTTAATAAACTGCTGTGTCTACAAACTGAGTAACGATAGGGATATGCTGCAACCATTTCTCGCTGGTTTCTCAACAACAGAAACACAATGTTAGTCTTACTCAGCGTAGCTGAGGAACACAAAAACATTCTGCTTCCCTCGTAATCCTAGGAACATGTGCGTGGCGATCATTAAGTTCATAAGTCTGTGCACCATCTTTTTACCCTGGAGACACTGCTGCGTGATTTCAGTTTTGTCATGTCAATCGTGAAGTACTTCCTTTAATACTACTTACTGCTGTATCTTCATTTAACTGTACTGGATTCAATTACATTCACGATAAAGATCGACGATGGCACAGCAACGTACAGTGACACAAAATTAAAAGCCTGTTCCTCTATTAATGTGGGACGTGGCTTATTCAGATAACTGTTTACAAGATGTGCATGTTTTGAGGAACTGACAACAGTACTAAAGTGTTTTTACCGCCTGAAACGTACGTTACTTTGCCAGTCACATGATGTTCTGTTTTCTTTCACAGAATGCAATTAATTATAGGCATAGTGAAGTCTGTCTGTATATTACACTTCATCTGAAGTAAGGCCTAACTAGTGAATCTGTGAATTTTTTGTGGTTGTGCAACTATTTCGTCATTGGTATCTCTAGATCTGAACCTAGAGAGTTTGGTAACTGGGATGGATAAAGACTTAATTCTACGCGAGGAAGATGCTTACGTGCCATTTAACTGCTAGACTGCGTCTAAAGCACTGGTGGCCGTTTGTGATAACTACAGGCGCGTTGAGCGAACCTTCGTAACATGTATAAAAGTATTGAGACTGACAGCGAAATTTCTGAAAAATTTGTGGCTTAAAGCTGAAAGTGAACTGATGTCACTGGAACAGCTGAAAAATATAAATTCGAAACCTCACAAATTAAAAATAAGTACTAGCAATAAACGTTTAGGAGCGTTTACCTCAGGATTGGTTCAAATGAGACGTTATGTTGGAATTTATGTATAAACTCTTTCGTTCGAAGTGGCAATTATCTGTCTTTCCGTAATGGTGAGATTTATCCTGAGATGCTGTATAATGAATGCAACAACTGAATTACTGATAGAGATGTATAGAAAATGAGCTTTGTTGAGGGAAATGTACGAAAATCACGGAACATTATGAGAGCTGCTTGTGTTGCTTGTCTCTCTGACACACAATTAGTTACATCAGATTTCTAAAGTGAGTATTCCATTTTATTTGTGAAAGAACTATGAACAGATGTGTTTAAAGAGGTCAATGAAGATCTGGAAGCAAACAAGATTCTAGAACACAGAATAAGAGACATTACATTAAGAGTAAAAAAACTAAGTTTTGAAGGAAACTAAGACGAAAAAATAGTAAAAATCTATCGTAACGGACAGATAACAGAAAACTATCATGAGATGATGAATGTCACGAGCGCGGGTAAAAGAAACTAGATGGGAACAGTAACATCGTTTGCTGATGGGAAGAGTTAACCAGATTATTATTCTGAAATATGATAAATAAACTAGTAAGACTATTATAGTGGACTGCATATTTCTTTTTACACACTTTTTTGTGGGCTAAGTCTTGCCGATTTTTGTGAAGTGGTCCATTATGACCACTGCGATCACGGTATTTCTCAACGTACCCACTGATGAAACATGAAGTGTGCCCGTTGCCTATTTGTATCTTCCTACCTCCATTAGTAATTACAAATCATCACAGGCGCATTGAGCGAACCTTCGTAACATGTATAAAAGTATTGCCAGCAGAAGTAATAAGAAAAATGTGCTACGGCTCTGCTATAAAGTAACTTCTAACTAGTGATTAAAGATGATACATATTTGAAATAAAAATTTATATGCACGCTTTATTTGAGAACAATAAACTTGATAAATGAATCAGTTGCGAGTGTCATGTGAATGTGACTGCTACGGAATCGCTTTGTAGGTTACTTTGGAGCTAATACCTCGCTTCGGACAACACTTTCTAACGGCCTGACGATGAATTTGACACATATTCTAGGAAACTTCCGAAGTCAGAAGCACTTTATCTATGACATTATCTGCGATCGATGTGACACTATCAGAGTGTCATGTTCACACTCGTTCCGGAAGGGCGCCTGCTAAAAGAGTCCCTCGTCAAACCAACAGCCGTTGAAATATCTGGCCTAATACGAATTAGTTATGTTTATGCTCAGTTTGTCTGTTGACGGTTTTTACAATTGCACAGCTTTTCTCTGAAACAGATGTCATTTTCATCATGAAAAAATAATTTTATGTCACTGACAGAGGTTGTCATTCTGAAAAGTTTTGAGTAAAAATTGAGATAATTTCTCCTCCGAAATGTAAATAGACGTCGACACGTAGGATGAACGTACTGCATGTGTTATTTCTCATAAAATGTTATTCTTCAATGGAGCGTTCGTAATATCCGGTGTGTTGAAACTGAAGGCGGTCCCATATAGTCATACAATGCGCTATCTCGTGTAGTTTTCTCCAAATATCGTACTACAAACATTCAAAATTTGTGACGCTCTGACGACAGAAACTACATTAATGGTCGAATCTTATGATTAATATATGTAGAAGATTCAGTACTCACAATTTTATATTTTCATCTCCCTTCTTTGCACCATAAAATCAGGGAAATAAATTCACCGGATATTACATTTACAATGAAAATGTGATATCAATGTTTTGAAACACTTGTCATGATATTACAGAGGCGGGAAACAAACTGTAACGAAAATTGATCTTCTCTACAAACTATCTCATTCCTCGGCTCTCTGCAGTGCTACGCGATATATTTGGCATAGAAAAGAAAGAAGAAAAGTAGGAGAAGGTAGAGAATGTGTCTACAAAAGAAAACGGAAAATAGTTGGTTCTTGAAGGCGATTTTCACAAACTGAAAGCTCCATGCTGTAGAACAGGTTTCAGTGCTGTCCTTTGTATTACAGGTGACATTCATATTAAATTCGTTATACCACTAAATACTGGTGAACGTAGTGCTTTTAAGCAAGCTTTCTCGAGAAGATAATACCATTTTTGCTTCGAAAGGGACAGTTCGTTAGCATACGTGTTTATAACTATGGAAAGATTCAGCTGCTGTTAACAATAAAGGAATAACAAGTGATCTATGGATCTTCCAGTTGGGCTCAATTTTCAGCCGATAATAGAAGGAAACACTAGATTAGTTAGGGGCGGATATGGTAGAAATCGACCACTGTTAATTATAGTATCAGTCCTGATATTGCCTAAATTGATTAATGATGTCATCACATAGGAATAAAACCAATTACTCCTAGATGAGAGTACAGTGTTTCAGTTTGCTCCATCTCCTTCATTACAAGTACCACCGGAGTTACAGACCTCCAAAGTTCAATTATTAAATCGCATCGCCAACACTTGCGAATAATTTTCCCCTTGCCATAATTCAAGCAGGTTTTCTCTAAGACAAGATCTTGGATACGCAGGTGCGTTCTTGTTGTAACTGAGATAACGTGGCAGTAACTAATTAGGGCAACGACGAGGACTTTAATTGCTCTCTCTGAAGTCTCATTGGTGCGGAACAAGAGCGAGAGAGCTCATTAGTATTTATCTCTGCTCAGCACACATAAATACTGACAGCTGGCTGCAGATTACAGCAGGCTGGTGGCTCCCTAGTAATAGGGAGAATCCTGCAGGACGGGCAGTACATAAATCAGCCACTACTGTTGCTGGTGCTGCACGAACTTCTTGCAGCGCAATAGTAGCTCCTAAACAGAAACCAAGGGTGCGCCAGTGCCAACAGCGATGTCCGCCTTGAAACAATTCAGCATAGTTGGGTTCGTAAGTAAGAACGGAGAGTAAGGCAATCAAACATTACTCACCGCAAAGAATTTCTCTTGGCACTCCCAAAGAATGACATAGCAATGGCAAAACCTTCGTGCAATTGTTAGTCCTACGGTCACACACTCATTTAACAACATTTCCTTTTCGACTTGTAACTGTTGTTTGCTACAAGGATGAGCAAATATTAAGGATAAGGATAGCTTCCGCAAGATGTGTCACTGTGTTGTAACATACATCAATGAAACTTGGGCAGTACACGAAAACAACCATTACAGCACTGTAGAGGAGGTAACCGTCAGAAATACGCAATGAGATGGGCAGAAATGACGCTTTTATTCTAGGACAATAATTATGCTGATGTCACTGAGATTCTTGATGGTCTTCTGGACGTTACAAAAGGCGGGACACGGTTCTTAATAGGGTTTGTGATCACCACGGACGGTACTGAATTGCTCTGTAACGTGCTAGCATGCTGACTACAAGGTTGGTACGGAGTTCTTCTGGTACGGCGATTCATTTCTCTGCTAGGGTCGTTGACAACCGTTGAATGGTCTTTGGTGTATGTGAACAGTTGCAATATTTTCACAATATACCACCACCATAATCAAATGCAACGACAGAACCGCCTCTCTGATGTCTTTACCTTTCCAAAAGACAAACTGATTGTCATCGGAAAGACCTTCAGTTTCCTTTTCCGTTTTCCTGTATACAAGGTGTCGCAAAATATACGTTACAACTTCACTGTCATAAGTCGACTTCTAACAAACTTAAATAAACTTAGTCTAATGCTCCAATGCAAAAAGGTTTTTATGCATTCTGGAAGTGTGCTTGACCAGTAATCCAGCGGTGCATGAATCGTAACTGTGCTCTGCTACCATGTGAAATGATGATAGTTACGACCTCTTAATTCAGCCAGGAAGGAAGACCGAGAGGGGCTGGGCCAGTGGGGATTTTACACACTTCATTCACTGGTGGAACTCAGATTTATTTTACACAGTTCAATCACATAGTAGCCAACTAAAATTTTATTTACCTCTTTTAAAATAGTTACAAGGCCAAGCAATGAGAAACTCATTTAAAAATCAATGCCAGTTTAAATAATTTACAGAAAATTTAAAGTTAACTTTAACCCAAGATGACTTGATATTCTTTAAGGCAAGACACGCGCTATATAAGGCGTAGAATGTAATATGGCTAAAGGCGTAATCAAGGCAAACTTAGCCGGCCGGAGTGGCCGAGCGGTTAAAGGCGCTACAGTCTGGACCCGCACGACCGCTACGGACGCAGGTTCGAATCCTGCCTCGGGCATGGATGTGTGTGATGTCCTTAGGTTAGTTAGGTTTAAGTAGTTCTAAGTTCTAGGGGACTTATGACTACAGCAGTTGAGTCCCATAGTGCTCAGAGCCAAGGCAAACTTAAACCTAAACAACAGTACCAGAGCAGATCAGAACGGCCTTAATTATGAAATTGTGAGAATGAAGCATGATTTAAACTTGACTGATTAATAAAACCTAAAACCATACTTAAAACACTGAAAAACAATTTGAGACCTATATCTACGTAAGATAATTTTAAACCCAGAAAAAACATATCAATTACAGATTTGACATATTTGTCAATAACACAAGAATAAGTAAGATACTACAGTCTAAAGTATACGCTGGCGTCTCAGCACACATCGAAATTTCCATCAGGTGGAGGCAACAAACTAACGGATACAAATCCAAAATTATGCCAAGTATAGACTTAACTTGAAGAGGAACATTAAGTAGTGCGGCCGCAGTTAGAGGAAACAGCGCGAAAGACAGACAGCGGCGAGAGCTGCCGAGCGTATGCACTCCAAATGACGTAAACAGCCGGCTAAGCAAACCGACGTGGCGTGAGTAAGTGGGGCCTATTCTTAGGTAGCACGTACCAGCATTGGAGTACAAGATCATTAACGACAATTTCCTGTAGAACAAATAATTTTAATTAGACAGAATTCCAACACACAACCATGCATCAAATAAATAACTCTTAGCGTAGAATTAATTAATCTGAGCTATTGCCAAAAACCACGAAACTTTTCTTCCTTTTAACAAGTTAACCAAAAGATATAAGAAACCAACTACAAACATATTTTTAAGAACTAATTTCAGCAATAAGATAATAATATCTGAAAAATTTTCTTTTCTAGCAAACCCTTAAAGCAGCAGCGAGGACACTAGCATGACATTCAAAGCTCATCAGCAAACACTTTAGGCCATAGTGCTCCGGAGAAAACAAATGCGTCCGGGAACAGACTAAAATTTATCTGAGACACTTAAGTAGAACGGACGCACTACATAATTTGTAAATGGCTCTGAGCACTATGGGACTTAACATCTGAGGTCATCAGTCCCCTAGAACTTAGAACTCCTTAAACCTAACTAACCTAAAGACATCACACACATCCATGCCCGAGGCAGGATTCGAACCTGCGACCGTAGCGGTCACGCGGCTCCAGACTGTAGCGCCTAGAACCGCACGGCCACTCCGGTCCGCATAATTTGTAAGACAGCATAGGCATTTAGCATTGTCTTCAAAGAAACCAGAAAAACCAAAGCAAATTATAAATAGGGCAATAAAACAGCAAAACAGACACACATTCGACGTAAACAATTCATCATCCGTGGTAACTGGTAATACTAAACATTTCACTGCGCCTCCAATTAAAAATTACGTTACCGATTCTTTACTTTAAAAACCAGAAGAATTAAGGGGTGGAAGACAAGAAGTCCGCAGTTCGCAGTACCTTGTCGATAGACTTGCACATAAAAGTTTGAATATGGTCTAGATGTCAACCCTCAAAAAACGAAAACAGTGATAATCAGTAAAAACAGAGTCTCTGTATATCACATTAAGATAGGCCAAAATCACATAGAGCAAGTACATAAATACACGTATCTTGGCACTGCAATAAATGACCAGTGGGATCTTTCTGATGAGGTGAGAACTCTAATTGGAAAAGCCAGGGCTATCTTCAATAAGATGAGTAACCTTTTCAAGAATAATGGCTTAGCAATGGCGACGAAGATCAGACTTCTACGCTGCTACGTATTTTCCACCCACTTCTATGGTGTTGAAACATGGACTCTGACAGAATCGTTGGGTAAACGGCTGGAAGCTTTTGAGACGTGTCCGTACAGGAGAATGTTAATAATACCGTGGACAACGCATGTCACAAATGTCGAGGTTCTTCGAAGAATGAAGAAAGAGAAAGAAGTACTGGCCACCGTGAAAGCAAGAAAGATCCCGTACCTGGGACACATGATGTGGAACAACAACAGATACCATCTCCTCCAGACCATCCTGCAAGGAAAAGTACCAGGGAAGAGAAGCGTTGGCCGGAGAAGAATATCTTGGCTCAAGAACATCAGAACGCGGACCTCTAAAACATCTACAGAGCTGTTTAGAGCTGCAAGTGACTGGAAATGCACTGCCAAGGTGGTTGCCTACATACGGAAGGGATGGGAACCAGAAGAAGAAGGAGAAGAGAAGTAAAAACCTAGCTGACAAACAAAAGCTGAACGAAGCGAAAATGAGCGTAACGAGAGCAATGAGAGAAGCGTTCAATTATTTCGAAAGTAAGACGTTGTCAACCGACCTGAGTAAAAATCCTAAGAGATTTTGGTCGTATGTAAAATCAGTAAGTGGGTCAAAATCATCTATTCATGCTCTCAGCGACCACACCGGAACTGAAATGGAAGATAACAGAGAGAAGGCCAAAATACTGAATTCGGTCTTCCGAAGTTGATTAAGATAACCGATCGCGGAATTGAAAAGCAGATACAATCGTTTAGTAGTGGAAAGGCTTCAGGACCAGATAAGATACCTACAAGATACTATAAAGATTATACGAAAGACCTTACTTTCCTTCTAGCAGTAATTTATCGTAGATTATTTGAGCAACGAAAGGTACCTAACGACTGGAAAAAAGCGCAGGTCATTCCCGTTTATAAGAAAGGCCGTAAGACAGCTCCGAACCAATTGTAGACCTATATCGCTGACTTCAATTTGTTGTAGAACTATAGAACATGTTTTATGCTCAAGAATTATGATGTTCTTGGAAATTGAACAGCTCCTCTATAAAAATTAACATGGGTTCTGCAAACAGAGATCCTGCAAAACTCAGCTCGCTCTGTTGCTCAATGAGATCCACAGCGCAGTGGAGAACGGCACTCAGGCTGATACCATGTTCCTTGATTTCAATAAGGCATTTGACATCGTCCCACATTGCCGTTAAATGAAAAAAACACGAGCTTATGGAGTATCGGAACAAATCTGCGATTGAATTCAAGATTTTCTTGCAGATAGAACTCAACACGTCGCTCATAACGGAACTAAATCGACAGATGTAAAGGTAATATCCGGAGTACCACAGGGAAGTGTGATAAGACCGTTGTTGTTCACATTATATATAAATGATCTAGTAGAAAGCGTCGGATGCTCTTTAAGGCTATTGGTAAATGATGCAGTTGTTCATACCAAAGTAGCAACGCCAGAAGATAGTAAGAATTTGCAGAAAGACCCGCAGAGAAGTGATGAATGGTGCAGACTCTGGCAGTTGACCCTGAACGTAAATAAATGTAACATATTGGGCATACTTAGGAAAAGAGATCCACTACTGTACAGGTACACTATTGATGACAAACAGCTGGGGACAGCGTCTGCCGTAAAATATCTAGGCGTAACTACTCTGAGCGACCTTAAGTGGAATTACCATATAAAACAGATAGTGGGAAAAGCAGACACAAGACTCAGATTCATAGGAAGAATCTTAAGGAAATGTAACCCATCCACGAAAGCAGTGGCTTATAAGTAGCTTGTTCGCCAATTCTTGAGTACTGTTCATCTATCTGGGATCCCTATAAGGTAGAACTGATGGAGGAGATAGAGAAGATCCAACGAAGAGCGGCGCGTTTCGTCACGGGATCGTTTAGCTGGCGAGAGAGCGGTTCGGAGGTGCTAAACAAACTCCACTGGCAGACGTTACAAGAGAGACGTGCCTCATGGAGAGATTTACTACTGAAATTTCGGGACAGCATTTTGCAGGAGGACTGAGACAACATATTACTTCCCCTCACATACATCTAGCGAATAGACCATAAGGAGAAAATTCGAGAGATTCGAGCCAATAGAGAGGCTTACCGACAATCATTCTTCCCATGCACTATTCGCGAGTGGAACAGGTTTGGAGGGATCAGATACTGGTACCGAAAGTACTCTCCGTCACACACCATTAGGTGGCTTGTGTAGTATGATGTAGATGTAGAGGTAGGTAACGCAAATACTAATGCACACCACCACACTCAAAATAAGCTTTTTCTGGAACACGGCACTTTATACTGGCCAAAGGTTCACAAGAATCACGGATACATAAGATAACACATAATACAAATTATAATGCGATATCAGCCAATGAATCAGTTTAAAAGGTCTACTAGATCTTGCAGTCACATTCCCTTCGAATACCATGGAGACAAGGGCACCCTTACCCAACAAACAGAAGGAACACAGACCAAAATGGCAGTGAACACTGCCCTTACAGCTCGGCTCCCTTCTGATAAATCACAGCACAAGCTACGTCGGTACTCGATAATTTACACGGTGTAATAAGTCCCAAGTGTTGGTCGCCCACCAACAGCCAACATCACGGCGAAATGGCCCCACGTAAAGCTCATTACGGATACGTCCCTCAGCTCAAATTGCCCACCAAATCGGACATCATACGCCGAGCCCTCACTCCAAAGGGTGCTGCCCTCCAATGGCAACGTTTTAGTCAGAGATCAAATGAACAGTGATATCGATGCATTGCGAGAAATCCGCCACGGCTCAAGATGACAAGAGCAACATCCATGAAAAAAGCTACTTCTTTGTTGTTGCATTGTGGTAGAAGCACCACAGACGTATCGAAGAATAGAGTCTGAACAGTAAAAGGCACAGTGTGTAGTTTGGTTTATTGAAACAAAGTCAAGACACCAGAGTTCAGTGAAATTCCAGAAGGCGACACGGGAAACCACCTCCATCTCAGCTATCCAGAAGAAAATGGCACAAGAACTTCAAGGAAATAGGGAGTGTGCATCCGAAGGCAGGACAAGGATGAGTAACGAAGGTACGGATAGACTTTGACAAGTTTATGTTCTTAAGCCATCAAAAGAACGACGAATCTCTCGCATGACAATGCACCGGGTACTCCGGAATAGTCTTCAGCTGTTTCCATACAAGCTGCAATTCTTACATGAAATCAAAACTGATGACAAGCCAACATTCTGTGATTTTAAGGCAAGAATAACGAGTGTTATTGAGCCGGCTGTTGATAATAGACCGAATCTGAACCGACTTGTAATATAGGCTACATACTGTATGTGCCACAAGGGGAGCGCCGGTAGAACTTGATTAAAGAACCCAAGTAAAAGTTTAAGTTGGTGCATCAAAGTAACCCAACTTTTTTTTCTCTGCATTAGAAGTCGGGTGATATATCTTTGAAGTTGTAACGTAAGTCAGCTTACATGAGTGAGCTCTAAGATGAATGAGCTCTTAATCTGATTGTTCGATAGTTTTCGCACTTATCTGTACCTGATATCCTCAGAAATATGTGAAAGAAGTTTTTCGCTTGCTCCTGTGAGTTTCGTGAGATGGCGCTGTGGTAGTAAACGAGACTCGAATTTAAATCACCTGTCTCGAGATGACTGGGTATTTGTGTTGTCCTCATCATTTCATCATCATTCATGAAAGTGGCGAGTTTGGACTGAGCAATGTTTGGGAATTTGTGCGGGCGCTGATAACCGCGCAGTTGAGCGCTCCACAAATCAAACATCATCATCATCATCATCAAATTTAAAGAAAGGAAACTCTAATCCCCTTAGCAGCAACTGCATTTTTGGTTTTCTATGATTTTTCTTCGTGAAAACCGGTAAGATTCGGTCACTGGCGATGGCTTATTCTTCTGCAGCTCATATATGATAATGTTGTCTATAACTATTTAATGCTAGTCTTCACAAAGATTTGAGTTTTGTAATGCAAGTGCACAGTACTTGAGAAACTAAAGCTCAGGTAATACTTTTAGATAAATTTTGCAAGAGAGATTATAGAGCGTTTCTCATTTTCATACCTAATCTGGAAGACGAGTAACCGGATTCTCTAAACTTATCCTTACCAGAGATTTTGTAGTGATAAAGCCCTAACAGCGCAGCAGAGAGAACTTAGATATTTACTTGTAGACTTTCACCTGATCACATTTTAGTAAACCGTACGGTTCGTTGTGGAGTTGCCTAGACGAAACTTCTGCGAAGAAATAGATAAGCTCCCATCCCGTCGCCATACCATTTAGAGAGGAAAAAACTCTCTCAGTGTGTTAAACAGCTAACTAGAGTAGACTGTGTTGCTGTGACAGATTTCTGAATGGGGTGGCGTGCGTGTTAACGTGTCAATGCAAAGCTGACTTTTCTATCCTTTAAGGCATATTATCGACACTGAAAACGCGAAGATATATTAATCAGCTAAAACGCTGAAGCACGTTGAAGCAAATTTCACGTCGATGGAGTAGATATAAAACGACTTAGATTTTGAGATGCTGTTACGCCGAGTCGCATTCAACCCACACTGCTATGAAATACAGCATTCACGGGAAATCATTGATTAGTGGTATCCATTCAGTTGCAGACTTTTGTTCTAAGTAGTCAACAGTGACGCATTGTTGTATAGTGTCGTATTGACTGCGGGATTATCTTGGTTGCAAGCGTCAGTGAACATTCAAAGGAAATACATTCGAAACACGATGACGCTCTCAGCCGGCAGTAACAAAGATAAAGCGCCGTGAATGACACACCAGTTGTAAACTAGGATGAAAACGAAACACGCATCCATGGAAACGCAAACATAAGTGTCTGACATTGGTGCTTAGGGAAGAGGATTCGCCGGCCGGAGTGGCCGAGCGGTTAAAGGCGCTACAGTCTGGAATCGCACGACCGCTACGACGGCAGGTTCGAATCCTGCCTCGGGCATGGATGTGTGTGATGTCCTTAGGTTAGTTAGGGTTAAGTAGTTCTAAGTTCTAGGGGACTTATGACCACAGCAGTTGAGTCCCATAGTGCTCAGAGCCATTTGAACCATTTTGAAGAGGATTCTTCCCGAAACTGATACGTGCATTCCTGCAATAAATTTTTGATGACTGACTTCTATGACATATGTACTGGATGTCCCTCCTATGAGTCGTCAGGTGCATGTTTTCTGCTGTTTCGGTAGATACGTACAATTTCGTTTTCTCAATGTATAGCGAGAGTCGGTCGAAATGAAATTCCTTCTTTTTAAAAAAAAAAAAAAATAAAAAAAAAATAACATTTGCCATATCATCCTCAAGAAATATGATAATCAAAAGACCAATTAAAATTTTGGTTTTGATACATCACAAGAGTAAACAAATTCTATCTCCTTGAATGACGCCTTACAAATCCAGCTCACTCTATTTCCTTGCGCCCCGGAAAATTGCTGCAGTAATGACAAAGAACGCATTTTTGTGGTAAGGAACAAGTCTTCACTTAACCTTGAAAGAACAAGATAGATTATTACAAGGTGCTGACAAATTGGACAGACAGAGATGGATCCATACAGCACGAATGACAGCCTAGCAACCTATCAGTTCAAATTTTAGCAATACGACTGGCACCTAGCCTATCTCTTTTGTCAGCTGCAATAAGGAAACTAATACTTGTCAGGAGCAATAAGGGATCCAACAGCACAAAAACGTGACATTTATCTTGGGCTTTGCCTCTGGCTCACACATTTAGATTCTCGGACGATTGAACGCATGATGTGAGAGGCAGTTTCGTAGCCGCACCCTTCACCATGGACTGGCAGTAATCAAGTCTTACGCACAAAACACATACGGTACTCGCTAGGTGTTGCGACTAAACATGCAATTCAGGTCTTGCAAGTGGGATGGAATAGTATGAGGTGTGATTGGAAAGTTTTAAGAATGGGCTTGTAATTGTACAATGGTGATACTTACACGCTGCTGTGATCCATCTCCTGCAAAATAGTCCCCTTCTGACTGAACTCAGCGGCTCCAATGGAGTTTCCACTTTTGGAAACATTCCTCGAATTTTTTTCTGAAATGTGTTAAGGACGCTCACCTACTTTGCCTGGAAGTCTTCAGTGGAGTCAAATCGCTTCCCTTTCAATGAAAATTTCAATTTAGGAAACAAGTGGAAATCTGCTGGGGGCGAATCAGGGGAACATGGCGGTTGTGGAAGCACAGGAATATTGAATCTGGTCAAAAATTCAACGATGGAGAAGGCACCATGAGCCACAGTATTGTCATGGTGTAGCACCCAACTCCTGTCTTTCCACAATGCGGGCCTTTTCTTCTGCACCTTTTCGCGCAAACGCTCAAGGACTCATTTGGCGTATTCCTGGTTAATTGCCTGTCCTCCAGCGGTAAATTCATAATGCACAATACCGCTAGAATGGAAAAAAATCGCCATCATTGTCTTTACCTTCAACCAACTGCGCCGTGCTTTTTTCGGTCGTGGTGAATCTGGAGTCTTCCACTGCGAAGACTGTACTTTGGTTTCAGGATCATATCCATATACCCACGATTCGTCACCTGTAATTACCCTATTAAACACATCTGGGTCATTTTTAGTTCGATTAATTAGCTCTTGGCACACTTCAAGTCAGTTTTGTCTCTGGTCACTTGACAACACTTTTGGAATGAATTTCGCGGACACTCGATACTTGTTCAGATCTTCAGTTAAAATTGACAGAACTGCATAGAAACTTAAATTAAGTTAATCAGCCATCTCCCTAATTGTAAATCTACGATCAGAGCGCACTAAGTCACGAACTTTCACAACATTTTCATTCGTTTTTGAGGTGGAACACGGCCAGACGGTGGTTCATCTTCATGTGATTCACGTCCATTTTTAAATCTGTTGAACCAGACAAAAACATTTGACTGGCTCATACAATTATCTCCAAAAGCTGTTTGTAATAGTCTCTAAGTCTCAGAAGCTAATTTCCCGGTTTTAAAACAAAATTTCACACAAATTCTTTGCTCCGTTTTTACGTCCATTTTCACGCAGACAGATTCCGGCAACAAGCCCTAACAGACCGTCACTCAACCAGCAGTTTCCTGTCAGAGGGAGTTCATGAACAAGGCAATGACTCACCCCCCACCCTTCGTGTACCTGCCCGCCAAACCAGTAAGCAGTTGCGCATCCATTCTTAAGACTTTCCAATCATATCTCGTAAGAAGATTTAATCTTCCCTAACTATATGTAGCAGGGGGCGTTACTGAAAAACTGGCCCTTAGGTGCCTATCTTTGAGCAAAACCTCAATTTTACTATGTCTTCACATCCAGTGGAATCGTTACGAAGCTTACCTTTCATGACACTTGGCGAGGGCTCTTTCATCAAGAGATTTTTTATCCACGAATTGAGCCCTTCCTTCCAGACTTCACAGTTCATCATCGTTGCACATTCCCATTTTTATAGTTATAACAAATAGTAGTAAATTTATGGACATGTGTGTGTCTTTGAGTCCTCTTAAAGAGCATATGGTCTGTTCTGTGATTTGTTTGCAGTAATCAAGTGGTTGAACTCACATGGGTTGAAACTACATGTTACATTTGTACATTGAAGTCTCCTCCACCACTTTTTGCTTGAATTTCAGATCAGCGCACACTTCACTACCGCTGAAATATCCTTCTGAAACACGTGTTCTTCCTCTTCTTTTTCCTATCCATTAATGGAGGCTGATGACCACACAACATACCCTTATTCTACGAAGCGCGGTATGTGATACTTGTTTCGTATTCCTGTGCATTGATTTAGGTTATCTAACCAAGATATTCTTCTATGCCCTCCTTTTCCCTCAGTCTTCCCTTCTATTACCACCTGCAGCAATAAGGTATGTCCTAGGTACGCAGTTTTCTTCATTCAAACGTAGCTAACGTTTCTCGATGTTCGCGTATTCGCCGCAGTACTTCGGTGTTAGTTACTCTTGCTGTATACGGTATTTTAAGCATTCTGTGGTACATAAACATTTCAAAGGCTACGAGCTTCCTTGCTGTTTCCATGTCTAGTGTCCATCCTTTCTGAACCCTATGGAGATTGCGGTGGTAAATGTTGCTATTCAAAGCAGTAACATGTCCCACTTCCTTTCTACTATGGATGAAAGATGGTCCTGTGGAAACCATAATTTATGGTAGTAGTGGTAAAGGAAAACAGGCATATTCTGCGTGCATCATTTGTTTATGCGCAAATACGAACCCCAAACGTATGAACAGTACAGCCACAAGACGAGACGGAGGGTGAGTGTATTACTGGTGGGGTGGAGCCTTTCACTTTGACGTCGCGTCGTTGGGTGTTGATATGATCGCCAAAGAACAAGAGGTTGGAAAGACAATGGCTCTTGTTCCGAAAGAGGAAACAAGAGAGGATTGTATGGAATTACTTAATTACTTACTTACTCACTTTTTGAATTTGTGATACTAATTATCTGTCTATTGATGAATTTGGTTGTTAGGAGGTTTAATGGAAATGCTTCATTGATATGTTGAAATAGAGAAGGGTTTTGAAAAGAAGTCGTTACACGATTTCGTAGCAAGTGGCTAGTAACATAATCTTCCATTATCACAGCGCTTCCCTGCAGACGGTGAAGAAGTTCGATATAGCTGCGATTGGCACTGCATACCAGGACGGAACTTCAAGCAACGGCACGAATGCAGAAATAGAAAATTTAAAGGTAACGGTAATTACGAACATACTACTGACAGATCACATTGATGGAATTGGTACCCTAGTTCAGTACTATCCAGCCCCGAATATTGGAGGTAACATTCCAAGGTACAGACAAAATTATAAGATGCATCTTATAATTCGAACTCCGTCCGCCCAGGTAGCGCGCGAGGGATAAGTCCCTGGAGGCGCACTATCCTCTGTGTCCTCGGTGGCTCAGATGGATAGAACGTCTGCCATGTAAGAAGGAGATCCCCGGTTCGAATCCCATTTGAGGCACACATTTTCAACATGTCCCCAATGATGTATATCAACGCCTGTTTGCAGCTAGGGTTTCGATTTACTTATCATTGCTTCTGTTTGTTCTTCTTCTTCTCCTCTTTGATCGACTGAGGAGGGCAGGCCACAAAGGGAGAGCAGGCTTCTGCAAGATCCAGTACTGAAAGAGAACAAGTGACCTTCGGGTATATAGCCTATGAGCCCCATGGCCGAGTTTTGGTAGCAGCCCTCTGGCCTGAGACATGCCAGCAGCACGGTTCCCAGGAGGGAGCCCTACCACCTGCAGACACCAAAGAATTGGGACAGTTCTTCATTCATGGAGGTGGAGCAGCACCCAGAGGGGAGGGCGTGGTACTGCAGGGAAGGGGTGAGGAGAGAGAGACAGATTGAAGGGGGGGGGGGAGGAGGAAAGGCTGAAGCAGAGGCAAAAGTAGACGTCATTGAAAACAGGATGAAGTCCGTTATATTTCTGATGAGCCACAGTGTAAGATAAACGATCAACGGCTTACACCCTTGTATCTTCTTTTCTTGCTTATAAGCTGGGCAAGCACGTGAGTGTGTAGAGTGACAGTTGCGACAATTAACACACATCGGTGGTCGAATACAGGGGCTTCCCTCATGGAGTGGCTGTCAACATTCACCACATAGAGAAGCTGGGGTACTTTGGGAAGGTGTCCCTGATATGCAAACAGTGAAAGCACCTCAAGGGTGGCGGGACGTGCGGCTCCACATCATATCGATAACACACAGCCTTGACCTTCTCTGAGAGATTATCTCCCTCAAAAGCCAGAATAAAGGCGCCAGTAGTGGCACGAGTGTCTTCATGACCTTTCCACACATGCCAAACAAAATGAACGCTTATTGTTCCACATTGGCCAGCAGTTCATCATCAGTTTGAAGGATGAGAAAGCTATGGAAAATGACTGCCTTAACCATATTCAAAGACTGGTGAGGTGTAATGGACACTGGGGCATCCAAGATGATGAAAATCACAAAAGGCTGCATATTTGGCAGAAGAAGAAGTTTTGATCAACAGGGAACCTGACCCCATCTTATTGAAAGACTCCAATTCGCCAAACATGTCTTCGATATTTTCCATAAAAAAATAACGACTTTGTGGCCACGAATATGTCCCTATCCGTCCTAGTACAGACCAGGTTGTGTAGAAAGTGTTGCTTCCCAAGCCAGCGAGACAAGCACTCGTCCCAGCTTATATCCAGAGAAGGGACTGCCACAGGGTCATAAGAAGCAGCATTCAGTGACCCGTTACCAACTGATGAGCTGGCTGTAGAAGAACAGTCAGATTTTTGTACTTTGATACCTTTCATACGCAAAGCATCCTGCCTGACACCACCCACTCTCACCAGGGGCTCTCCCCATGGGCGCCACCCAATCACAGGAGAGGCTGTCTGGCAAGGTGGCTGTGGTCAGGCTGCTCCAGAATCCTGAATGTAGCTGTGGGAGTGGGTCGTGAGTCGTGCTTGGGTAGCCCGGAGGGTAGTGTACTTGTCCCAGAAAGGCAATTATCCCAATTTCGAGTCTACACCCGCACTGCATTCTGTAGTTATGTTTGACACAGATTTTCGTCCGTTCTACAAGGGAGTAAACGAATTAACTATCAAAGGAAAGAAGCCCGAGAGTAAAACGACATTCAAAAGTTTGCTTTCGGTAACAGTGTCTCCGGTCGGAGTGGCCGTGCGGTTCTAGGCGCTACAGTCTGTTGCCGAGCGACCGCTACAGTCACAGGTTCGAATTCTGCATCGGGCATGGATGTGTGCGATGTCCTTAGGTTAGTTAGGTTTAAGTAGTTCTAAGTTCTAGGCGACTGATGACCTCAGAAGCTAAGTCACACAGTGCTCAGAGCCATTTGATCCAGCCGGTAACAGTTTGAATTCAGTGGTAACTCTAAAAATGGCTGAAATGGCTCGGAGCACTATGGGACTTAGAACTACTTAAACCTAACTAACCTAAGGATATCACACACATCCATGCCCGAGGCAGGATTAGAACCTGCGACCGTAGCAGCCGCACGGCCACAACGGTCGGCAGTTGTAACTCTCTTGTTAATACTGTTTCGGTAATGGTCGATTATAGCAGACCATTTTATTACAAACAATATTCTGACTGGGCACAGGTGCGGACGATTACAAATTAACGTTATTAAACTCATTCACACATAAAGCAGTAATTACGGGTTCTTCAGTCTCTGCTCAAAAATTTAAAGTATCGGTCACGATAAATTGCAATTTACATTTTACAATTATGAGCTAATTTTATTAATTGATTGTATTCAACGAAATTATTGCCGTGACTAAATGTTAAATGTATCCCGTTCAACTGTAATTAACTATCGTTAATTATACGTTGTGCAAAGTAGTCTAATGGAGTGGACTGGGTGTTTGTGCTGTCCTCATCATTTCATCATCATTCGCGCAAGTGGCGAGATTGGACTGAGCAAAGGTTGGGAATTTGTGCGGGCGCTGATAACCGTGCAGTTGAGCGCCCCACAAACTAAACATCATCATCATCATCATCTAATGGAGTATAATTGAAATATTTGAATAACGGCGATGTAAACATGACAGCTGCATGAAGATTCTGGTAAGTTGGTAGGCGTTCTTATGAGTAGCGCGTTGTAGCAATAACGTGCACATAATAGTATGGTATCTTGTCTAGGGATTTGAAGGATCGTTCCGCAAAAGTTGCAAGCATTCGTCCGAATCTGAATAATTCCAAAAGTAAATGGTTTCGTAGAGGAAGCTCTCATACATATCGTCACTCAGTCTCAAACGCAAGCATGATTTGCCCACAATCTTGAAAAAGAAATTTTCTATTGAGGTTACCACCTCGCGAAATCACGCGTACAGCATAAATACTGACATATTCAATTACAAAATATAAAGGAAACCAACGAGATCTTTTGGAAAACAATCTTCAGAGGGAAATTAATGTTCAGAGAGAACAAATAAATAGGAATTGAAAGAACGGATGAAAGTCTTGGAAAGAAGTTATTGCATAAACATTAACAAAAGTAAAACATGGGTAACTGAATGTAGCCGAATTAAATCATGCTATGCTGAAGGAATTAGGCAATAATACACTAAAAGTAGTAGATAGACTTTTCTTTTCCGGCAGCAGGGTAACAGATCATCGTCAAGTGGAGAGGATGTAAAAAACAAACCTGCAAGAGCAATAAATGAGATTCTGGATCAAGAGGAATTTGTTGACATCTATACATTTTTCAAGTTCCCCGTCGCGTTTTTCTGTCTATTAGTCATGGCTAATCTCACGAACTAATGCGGGGTTTTGTTATAATTTTCGCTGACATATACACTGATTCAATGCGATGGATTGTATACAAAAATTGCTGTTTAGATTAATAATGAGTAAGAGGTGCAGGTATTGTTACCCGTTCCGTATTAAGTGTCGTTTGGAGTAACATCCGGTGACAATGATGAGAGCAACGAACAGATCAGCTAGAGAGGAGGCGGTGTCTGGCGTGATAAAGCAGTAAATAGTCGCCGAAACTCCAGAGAAAAGCGAAAGCTAACCACTAACCAGAATAACGCATGTTATAAAGTAGCTTAGCGCCTTCTGCTTCTAACGGTTTTGAGTAGTAATTACATGAAAAATAATTTTATAAACATACATTAGCTGCACTGAAAAATTAATGTATCACATATCACACAGTCATTTCTCTTTCTATGCAGTTCGGACAAAGCTGACTTTTCGAGGCGACTGTTAAATAACTTTACTTTATGTAGTTCATAAAATCCAACACCTTCCAATCTTTTCACGATAATTAAGGCCTGTCAAGCATGGTCTATTCCGAATGTACTAGTGACCAAAGAGCGATTCCGATAGCTGGAGCCGGAGGTTTTTTGTTAATCCAACCATTTAAGCTCCTGTGGTGATATTTCCACAGAAACTTTTATTCCTTAAAACATATTTTTTTAAATTTCTAACCGAGAACGTTTAAGCTCCTGTGGTGATATTTCCACAGAAACTTTGATTCCTTAAAACATATATATATTTTTTTAAATTTCTAACCGAGAACTTCCTCCCCCCCCCCCCCCCGCCCCCCATGAAACATGGACCTTGCCGTTGGTGGGGAGGCTTAATTGCCTCAGCGATGTAGATAGCCCTATGGTAGGTGCAACAACAACGGAGGGGTATCTGTTGAGAGGCCAGAGAAACGTGTGGTTCCTGAAGAGGGGCAGCAGCCTTTTCAGTACTTGAAGGGGCAACAGTCTGGATGATTGACTGATCTGCCCTTGTAACATCAACTAAAACGGCCTTGCTGTGCTGGTACTGCCAACGGCTGGAAGCAAGGGGAAGCTACAGACGTAAATTTTCCCGATGGCATGCAGCTTTACTGAGTAGGGTAGAGTAGGGTAAACATAGTCATGTGTAGGGACTGTGGTTGTTGTGAGCGGACGCAAGGAGAATTGGCCACTCTTCGGGGGCAGGTGGAGGCTTTGTCTGTTAGGCTCATCGAGCTCGAGGCGCAGGCGTCGGCTCGTAGTGGCGTTGGGGCAACTGTGGTGAGACCTATGCCTACTTCGGTGGCCTTGGAATCACATGGAACCCCTGATGTCGCTGCGTCTTCCGGCAGTGAGCATCTTACCGGTCAGCCATCACTCCAGGGTGAATGGCGGACAGTGGTGGGCTCGCGCGTGCCTGGCCGAAAGGCGAAGGTGGGATCTGGCCGCGTGGCAGCTGCCTTACCCCTTTCCAACAGGTACGGGGTGCTTTCTAGTGGTGATGACATCGTTTCCGAGCCACCACAGGATGCCTCGCCTGTTGGGCCAGTGGCCGATTCTCCGGCAAGGTCCCGACAGTCACAGAGGGCGGGCCTATTAGTTATAGGGAGCTCCAACGTTAGGCGGGTTATGGAGCCCCTTAGGAAAATAGCGGATAGGTCGGGGAAGAATGCCAGTGTGCACTCGGTGTGCTTGCCGGGGGGTCTCGTCCGTAATGTGGAGGAGGCCCTTCCGGCAGCTATTGAACGCACTGGGTGTGACCGGCTGCAGATAGTAGCACATGTCGGAACGAATGACGCCTGCCGCTTGGGTTCTGAGGCCATCCTTGGTTCCTTCCGGTGGCTGGCTGATTTGGTGAAGACAACCAGCATCGCACGCGGAGTGCAAGCTGAGCTTAATATCTGCAGCATAGTGCCCAGAGTCGATCGCGGTCCTCTGGTTTGGAGCCGTGTGGAGGGTCTAAACCAGAGGCTCAGACGACTCTGCGACTATAATGGTTGCAAATTCATCGACCTCCGTTATTGGGTGGAGAACTGTAGGGCCCCCCTAGACAGGTCAGGCGTGCACTACACACCGGAAGCAGCTACTAGGGTAGCAGAGTACGTGTGGCGTGCACACGGGGGTTTTTTAGGTTAGAGGGACCCCCCCTTGGGCGAAACGATAAAATACCTGACGGCTTACCAGAGAGGACATTATCATCGTTGATAAAGAACGTCCGTCCTCAGAGACCAAAAACAGGAAAAGTTAACGTAATATTGGTAAACTGCAGGAGTATCCAGGGCAAGGTTCCTGAATTAGTATCTCTTATTGAAGGAAATAGTGCGCATATAGTATTAGGAACAGAAAGTTGGTTAAAACCGGAAGTGAACAGTAACGAAATCCTAGACACAGAATGGAATATATACCGCAAGGATAGGATAAACGCCAATGGTGGAGGAGTATTTATAGCAGTAAAGAATTCAATAATATCCAGTGAAGTTATTAGCGAATGCGAATGTGAAATAATCTGGGTTAAGTTAAGTATCAAAGGTGGGTCAGATATGATAGTCGGATGCTCCTATAGACCACCTGCATCAGCAACCGTAGTAGTTGAGCGCCTCAGAGAGAACCTGCAGAACGTCATGAAGAAGTTTCGTGATCATACTATTGTAATAGGGGGAGACTTCAATCTACCAGGTATAGAATGGGATAGTCACACAATCAGAACTGGAGCCAGGGACAGAGACTCTTGTGACATTATCCTGACTGCCTTGTCCGAGAATTACTTCGAGCAGATAGTTAGAGAACCAACTCGTGAAGCTAACGTTTTAGACCTCATAGTAACAAATAGACCGGAACTTTTCGACTCCGTGAATGTAGTAGAGGGTATCAGTGATCATAAGTCAGTGGTTGCATCAATGACTACAAGTGTAATAAGAAATGCCAAGAAAGGAAGGAAAATATATTTGCTTAACAAGAGTGATAGGGCACAAATCGCAGAATATCTGAGTGACCACCATCAAACGTTCATTTCTGAGGAAGAGGATGTGGAACAAAAATGGAAAAAATTCAGAAACATCGTCCAGTACGCCTTAGATAAGTTCGTACCGACTAAGGTCCAAAGCGAGGGGAAAGATCCACCGTCGTATAACAATCATGTACGAAAGGTACTACGGAAACAAAGAAAGCTTCATCATAGGTTCAAGAGTAGTCGAATCATAGCTGATAAGGAAAAGCTGAACGAAGCGAAAAAGAGCGTAAAGAGAGCAATGAGAAAGCATTCAACGAATTCGAACATAAAACATTGGCAAACAATCTAAACAAGAACCCCAAAAAGTTTTGGTCATATGTAAAATCGGTAAGCGGATCTAAATCCCCTATTCAGTCACTCGTTGACCACGATGGCACCGAAACAGAGGACGACCGAAGAAAGGCAGAAATACTGAATTCAATGTTCCGAAACTGTTTCACTGCGGAAAATCGTAGCACGGTCCCTGACTTCAGCCGTCGCACGGACGCCAAAATGGAAAATATTGAAATAAACGATATCGGAATTGAAAAACAACTGCTATCACTTAGTAGCGGAAAAGCATCCAGACCAGACGAGATACCCTTAAGATTCTACAGTGATTATGCTAAAGAACTTGCCCCCTTTCTATCAGCAATTTATCGTAGATCGCTGGAAGAACGTAAAGTACCTAGCGACTGGAAGAAAGCGCAGGTCGTTCCCATTTTCAAGAAGGGTCATAAATCAGATGCGAATAATTATAGGCCTATTTCGCTTACGTCAATCTGTTGTAGAATAATGGAACATGTTTTGTGTTCTCGTATTATGACGTTCTTAGATAATACAAATCTCCTTCATCATAACCAACATGGATTCCGCAAACAGAGATCATGTGAAACTCAGCTCGCCCTATTTGCCCAAGAAATTCACAGTGCCGTAGACACTGGCGAGCAGATTGATGCCGTATTCCTGGACTTCAGGAAGGCATTTGATACGGTTCCGCACTTACGTTTAGTGAAAAAAATACGAGCTTACGGAATATCGGACCAGGTTTGTGATTGGATTCAGGATTTCCTAGAAGAAAGAACACAACATGTCATTCTTAACGGTTCAAAATCTGCAGATGTAGAGGTAATTTCGGGAGTACCGCAGGGAAGCGTGATAGGACCTTTATTGTTTACAATATACATAAATGACTTAGTTGACAACATCGGTAGCTCCGTGAGGCTTTTTGCAGATGACACGGTTGTCTACAAGAAAGTAGCAACATCAGAAGACTCGTACGTACTCCAGGAGGACCTGCAGAGGATTAATGCATGGTGCGACAGCTGGCAGCTTTCCCTAAACGTAGATAAATGTAATATAATGCGCATACATAGGGGCAGAAATCCATTCCAGTACGATTATGCCATAGGTGGTAAATCATTGGAAGCGGTAACGACCGTAAAATACTTAGGAGTTACTATCCGGAGCGATCTGAAGTGGAATGATCACATAAAACAAATAGTGGGAAAAGCAGGCGCCAGGTTGAGATTCATAGGAAGAATTCTAAGAAAATGTGACTCATCGACAAAAGAAGTAGCTTACAAAACGCTTGTTCGTCCGATTCTTGAGTATTGCTCATCAGTATGGGACCCTTACCAGGTTGGATTAATAGAAGAGATAGACATGATCCAGCGAAAAGCAGCGCGATTCGTCATGGGGACATTTAGTCAGCGCGAGAGCGTTACGAAGATGCTGAACAAGCTCCAGTGGCGGACACTTCAAGAAAGGCGTTACGCAATACGGAGAGGTTTATTATCGAAATTACGAGAGAGCACATTCCGGGAAGAGATGGGCAACATATTACTACCGCCCACATATATCTCGCGTAATGATCACAACGAAAAGATCCGAGAAATTAGAGCAAATACGGAGACTTACAAGCAGTCGTTCTTCCCACGCACAATTCGTGAATGGAACAGGGAATAGTGGTACAATAAGTACCCTCCGCCACACACCGTAAGGTGGCTCGCGGAGTATAGATGTAGATGTAGATGTATGATTAAATGATGATGGTGTCCTCTTGGGTAAAATATGTCAGATCCCTTAATCGGGCAGGTAGGTTAGAAATTTAAGAAGGGAAATGGATAGGTTAAAGTTAGATACAGTGGGAATTAGTGAAGTTCGGTGGCTGGAGGAACAAGACTTTTGGTCAGGCGAATACAGGGTTATAAATACAAAATCAAATAGAGATAATGCAGGAGTAGGTTTAATAATGAATAAAAAAATAGGAGTGCGGGTAAGCTACTACAAACAGCATAGTGAAGGCATTATTGTGGCCAAGATAGACACGAAGCCCATGCCTACTACTGTAGTACAAGTTTATATGCCAACTAGCTCTGCAGATGACGAAGAAATTGAAGAAATGTATGATGAAATAAAGGAAATTATTAAGATAGTGACGGGAGACGAAAATGTAATTGCCATGGGTGAAAGGAATTCGGTAGTAGGAAAAAGGAGAGAAGGAAACGTAGTAGGTGAATAGGGATTGGGGGTAAGAAGTGAAAGAGGAGCCGCCCAGTAGAATTTTGCACAGAGCACAACTCAATCATAGCTAACACTTGGTTCACGAATCATAAAAGAAGGTTGTATACATGGAAGAATCCTGGAGATACTAGAAGGTATCAGATAGATTGTATAACGGTATTTAGGAACCAGGTTTTAAATTGTAAGACTTTCCAGGGGCAGATGTGGATCCTGACCCCAATCTATTGGTTCTGAACTGTAAATTGAAACTGAAGAAACAACAAAAAAGTGGGAATTTAAGGAGATGGGACGTGGATAAACTGACTAAACCAGAGGTTGTACAGAGTTTGAGGGAGAGCATAAGGGAACAATTGACAGGAATGGGGGAAAGAAATACAGCAGAAGAAGAATTGGTAGCTTTGAGGGATGAAGTAGTGAAGGCAGCAGAGGATCAAGTAGGTAAAAAGACGAGGGCTAGTAGAAATCCTTGGGTAACTGAAGAAATATTGAATTTAATTGATGATAGGAGAAAATATAAAAACGCAGAAAATGAAGCAGGCAAAATGGAATACAAACGTCTCAAAAATGAGATCGACAGGAAGTGCAAAATGGCTAAGCATGGATGGCTAGAGGATAAATGTAAGGATGTAGAGGCGCATATCACTACGGGGTAAGATAGATACTGCTTACAAGAAAATTAAAGAGACCTTTGGAGGAAAGAGAACCACTTGTATGAGTATCAAGAGTTCAGATGGAAACCCAGTTCTAAGCAAAGAAGGGAAAGCAGAAAGGTGGAAGGAGTATATAGAGGGTCTATACAAGGGCGATGTACTTGAGGACAATATTGTGGAAATGGAAGAGGATGTAGATGAAGATGAAATGGGAGATATGATACTGCGTGAAGAATTTGATAGAGCACTGAAAGACCTGAGTCGAAACAAGGCCCCGGGAGTAGACAACATTCCATTGGAACTACTGACAGCCTTGGGAGAGCCAGTACTGACAAAACACTACCATCTGGTGAGCAAGGTGTATGAGACAGGCGAAATACCCTTAGACTTCAGGAAGGATATAATAATTCCAATCCTAAAGAAAGCAGATGTTGACAGAAGTGAAAATTACCGAACTATCAGATTAATAAGTCACGGCTGCAAAATACTAACGCGAATTCTTTACAGACGAATGGAAAAACTAGTAGAAGCTAACCTCGGGGAAGATCAGATTGGATTCCGTTGAAATACTGGAACACGTGAGGCAATACTGACCCTACGACTTATCTTAGAAGCTAGATTAAGGAGAGGCAAAAATACGTTTCTAGCATTTGTAGACTTAGAGAAAGCTTTTGACAATGTTGGCTGGAATACTCTCTTTCAAATTCTAAAGGTGGCAGGGGTAAAATACAGGGAGCGAATGGCTATTTACAATTTGTACAGAAACCAGATGGCAGTTATAAGAGTTGAGGGACATGAAAGGGAAGCAGTGGTTGGGAAGGGAGTGAGACAGGGTTTAGCCTATCCCCGATGTTATTCAATCTGTATATTGAACAAGCAGTGAAGGAAACAAAAGAAAAATTTGGAGTAGATATTAAAATCCATGGATAAGAAATAAATACTTTGAGGTTCGCCGATGACATTGTAATTGTGTCAGAAACAGCGAAGGACTTGGAAGAGCAGTTGAACGGAATGGACAGTGTCATGAAAGGAGGGTATAAGATGAACATCAACAAAAGCAAAACGAGGATAATGGAATGTAGTCGAATAAAGTCGGGTGATGCTGAGGGAATTCAATTAGGCAATGAGACACTTAAAGTAGTATAGTAGTTTTGCAATTTGGGGAGCAAAATAACTGATGATGGTCGAAGTAGAGAGGATATAAAATGTTGACTGGCAATGGCAAGGAAAGCGTTTCTGAAAAAGAGAAATTTGTTAATATCGAGTGTAGATTTAAGTGTCAGGAATTCGTTTCTGAAAGTATTTGTATGGAGTGTAGCCATATATGGAAGTGAAACATGTACAGTAAATAGTTCAGACAAGAAGAGAATAGAAGCTTTCGAAATGTGGTACTACAGAAGAATGCTGAAGATTAGATGGGTAGATAACATAACTAATGAGGAGGTACTGAATAGGATTGGGGAGAAGAGAAGTTTGTGGCACAACTTCACTAGAAGAAGGTATCGGTTTGGTAGGACATGTTCCGAGGCATCAAGGGATTACCAATTTTGTATTGAGGGCAGCGTGGAGGGTAAAAATCATAGAGTGAGACCAAGACATGAATACACCAAGCAGATTCAGAAGGATGTAGGCTGCAGTAGGTACTGGGACATGAAGAAGCTTGCACAGGATAGAGCAGCATGGAGAGCTGCATCAAACCAGTCTCAAGACTGAAGACCACAACAACAACAACAACAACCGAGAACTTAAATATCAGTTTTCATAAATTTAAGTTTAAAAATCTTAATATATAGAAATATTTTCAAGAAAATTTTCATCCCCAATTCACCCCCTTAGGACTTGAATTTCCAGAGCTGAAAAACGTATCATTTTTATTTGTAATCGAGAATCCAAATACAACTTTTTGTATATTTAGTTTCAAAAACGCTATAATTGTGAAATATTTTCATAAAAATTTTAATCCACTATTTTCACCCTCTTAGTCGTTGAATTTCGAAAGCATGTAATTTTTTTTCGTTTCTGGCCGAAAAACCAAATACCAGTTTTCGTAGTTCTAGTTTCAAATTTGCCTAAATAGCGACTGTTTCTCAAAACACCTTTCAGCCCCTATTTCACCCCGTTAGCGGTGGTATTTCGAAAAACCCTTCCTATGAGATGCCTAAAGTGTAAGATCAACATACCCCCCCCCCCTCCCCAATTTCAAGTTCGTATCCTTAGCGGTTTGGATTAGGCGATGGTGTCTTAATGAAACAGTGAAGACATTTCCTTTTATATGTAAAAGATCACTTTCGCGTTTTTCTGTCTGTTAATGAAAGCTGATCTCAGACCTACTGTAGGGATTCTCATACGGTTTTCACTAATACATAGCGTGATTCGTGTGGGAGGTTTGTGTATATCAGTACATATTATAAAAAACGCAGTCGGGCCATAGATACTTACCGCTACGCATTCGAAGCCAGGACGCCTCGTTAGTTTAACCCTCGAGCGGGCGCGTTGTTGTATAAAGTACAACAGATGCAGTTTTTATGTCTAATCGACGCCTTAACCTTGAGCTATTGCGCCCTTACTGCCATGTATTCCATCGCTGATGTTTTCACGACAATGTTAAAGTGGCTTCATTTTATTTGGCTAGCTTTCTCAGTTTGTCTTCAGAACTGTAATCAAAGACGTGTCAAATGTTGTAAAAAGTACAACGCGTGCCTGCTAGTGTGGCAGTTGCAGGCTTTGTTCCAGCTGTCAGCGTCCAGAGGAAAGTGTATTAAAATGTTAACTATACTTGCTCGTTGTTTTTTAGCTTTTATAGAGGCACATTAAACGCTACTTTGATTACACCGACATCTGAATGAACTTATTCATTTCATTTCTTTGATGTTTTTTTCCAATTCAAAAAGTGTATCAGACAAAGAAATTCGCAAACTGCTCGAGGAAGGTGATAATAAACTCTATGAAGACTTTTCAGACTTGGAGAAAGTAAAGTACAATTAAGTGATGAAAACATTGAATGGGAGCGTGGCAGTGAACCTGAACTTGAAGGTGAGGATGGTGATGATCCCGAAGAGACAGCAGACGTACGAGGGTTCTTTATTGATACGACAAAGTTTCGCGTTGGTGTAAAAGTAAGTGTGCTAAAACATCAAAAACCAACAGATAAAAGCATTGTGCAAATTCCATCTGATCCGAAGAGAAAGGTGATGGGTACAGCTGATGAAGTTAGTGCTTTTTTGAAAGTAATTGACCTCGAATTTTTTGATGAAATCGTCAACTACACAAATACCTATATAAATAAAGAGCGAGACACACGTAAGTTCTCGCAAAAGGGGTAATAAAGTGATGAAATAATGGCTGTGTTCGGGATACTTTTTGAAGATGAATAAGAAGAAGAAGAAAAAGCAGACAATGCCATCATGCTAATATGCTGGAACTCTTGGCAACAGACGGAACAGGAATGCTACTGCTTAGGACAGCAATGAATTACAATAGGTTTATGTTTTTTTCTAAGCTGTATGCTCCTGTATGAGAGGAGAAAATCTGACAAGTTGGTTGCAATTCGTACAGTATTGTATTCTTTTGCTTCTAACTGTCAGTGTTCTTACAGTCTGGTGAATTCACCACGATAGATGAAATCCTTCACCCCTACGGAGACCGCTGTAGATGGATTCAGTACATACACAGCAAACCATCTAAATATGGGACAAAAATGTTTGCTCTGTGTAATGGAAAAACATTTTATTTCAGTAATCTGGAAGTTTCTTGCGGCATGCAACCAAAGTGCAATATCGGGTATCTAGTGCTCCTGAGGACTTTATGAAAAGATACGTGGTGCGTGTAGAAAACTCTAGCAGGAACCTTACAACTGACAATTGCTACACAAGCTACCTCTTTTCTTAATATTTGCTGCAGAAGACTATCACTTGGATTGGTACAATGACGAACAGACGTGAAATTCTCCCAGAATTTCTCCCAAACAAAACAAAAGAAATTGTTATTGCGATGTTTGGATTTCAGTAGGATAAGGTCTTAGTTTCATATGTTCCTTGTAAAAACTGTGCTATCATACTTTTGTCTGCACTGCATGACGTGACAACAGTGGATGAGGAAACAAACAAACCTGAAATCATAATTGAGTGCAAGATGACAAAAAGTGGAGTTGACGTTGTAGTTAAAATGTGTGCCTGATACTCCATTTCAAGAACTACAAGGTGTTGGCCACTGGCTACTTTGTAATTTTTCTGAACATTGCTGGAATTAATTAGCAAACAAATTGTCTGTGAAAGGTGTTATGAAAGTGAACATATGTCACAAAAACAGGCTAAATTATTATTTAAAGAACTAAATGAGAAAAAGCTTTTGCTATAAATGTTGAAGATAGCGAATATGAAATGCTGTCTTCAATAACTATAATAGTTTGTTTAGGACAATTTTGTTTTTACTGGCAAATGACCATGTTGTAAATTTTACAACGCGCCCCAACTCGTGTGACAACAGTAGGCGCGCCTGCCGGAGGGTTAACACAAATTCAAGTGATGGGAAATCTTTTCTGAAGGAATTATTCTGCCATGAAGCATCGTACGGAAACGAAACGTGGAATATGAACAGTTAAGAACATAAGAGAACAGAAGATTTCGAAATGTGGTGCTAAAGAAGAATGGTGAGACCGGTGAAATAAGTAGTGAAGATATATGGAACAGAGCAGTCAAAAAAGAAAATGAATACGGAATAACGTGGCTAATGGAAGTCACAGGTTGATTGAATATACTGAGGCATCAAGGAAGTCTATTTGATAATGGAGGGAAGTGTGTGGACGTGAAGCCGGCAGAAATTGTATAGGGGGACATAGGCATCAATACAGCAAGTAAGTTCACATTGATGTAGGTTGCAGCGTTTACGCGGAGATGGAGAGTTGCATGTAACCAATTTATTTATTTATTTCCTTATTCCGAAGTGTTACAAAGACAACATAAAGAGTCTTCAAAGTAAAAATACACTAATATTTCGACGTTATCCTCTTTTTGTTCGGTGCACTTTTTCCAATGTTTATCATGTGTATAGACTCCATTCAAGCATTTAAAATCTGCGAGATTTGCAAATATCCATTCTCTTCTGCTGTGAACTCCTTGTTGGACGCCGGCCGGAGTGGCCGTGCGGTTCTAGACGCTACAGTCTGGAGCCGAGTGACCGCTACGGTCGCAGGTTCGAATCCTGCCTCGGGCATGGATGTGTGTGATGTCCTTAGGTTAGTTAGGTTTAATTAGTTCGAAGTTCTAGGCGACTGATGACCTCAGAAGTTAAGTCGCATAGTGCTCAGAGCCATTTCTTTCCTTGTTGGACACGAAGCGGTTTGAAGCCGTCAGTTCATTTAGATGATGGAATAAACTGAAGTCAGAAGATGCTGTAACTGTCTTGTGATGAAGACGGCGGTTATTCTATATTTCATACTTAAAATCCTTTAGCTTTGCCGTTGGCAAATACCTGTTATCCTGACGAAATATTTTATTTTTTACTTTTTTCGTTTCCACGTTCTTGGTCCAGAAGTCTTGCATAATATTGGCTTGATATTATTTCACCCTTCGGGAGGTAATCACTACGTAAAATTTCCACTGTACTTCAAAAAACCTTTACCAACATTTCCTGCCAATACATCTGACTTTGCGGACCCGGTGTGCAGGGCCACACAAATGCCTCACCTAAAATAACAAATATGTGCACAAATTTAATTGGGTTCTTTTTCTGCTTTTCCTTCCGCGCTCCATTCAACGAACACGGACCCATTATACTGGAAGAAGGCTAATAGGTAGTTCCAGGTGAAATGTACCGCCTACTTCTTCTCAGGCCTATGGACTTGTCTGTCTCCTATTCGTTCAGTGGCCGAACGCCAGATACCATACAGTGTAACTGTTCATACTTTCATCTGTACTTGCAATTTTGGAACATCAGTAGCATGGTTCATCTGCGTGAAAACACAAAAAGACTACGGCTATGTTTTGCTCGGGTTATTATTTCTTTAGATTGAAAATGGCGAGTCTATACAAACTTAATACTAATGTCTACATGGACGATATCTATGGTGTAAAAGTAGCGTGATGCCTACTAGTGCCCCCCCCCCTACCCATTACGAACTTCGGTCACGGTTAAGAGCCTCTCGTATCCCTATTGCGGCCTAGCTTAGGATCAGATTTCGACCTCATTTGCCGATATATAAATTCAGATAATATCAGACAGCTGTAACAGTCATTATAATAACACCAGTCCCCAAAAATTTCAAAACATTCTTCAGCCCACTACTGTACTCGAAGATATTGACAGCTGTCGACCCGCAGGTTATCATAATTTCGAACGTAATCCCAGAAAGGACATAAATCTTCTGCACCAAGCTCTGTATTTTTTTGCCTGTATTATAATTTTTCCCCGTTGCTCCTCTCTCTCTCTCTCTCTCTCTCTCTCTCACACACACACACACACACACACACACACTCTCACACACACACACACACACACACACACACACACACACACACAACACGGAGAGAGAGAGAGAGAGAGAATAGAAAAGTTCGCACTATTGCAATCACATGTATTTATTTCACATATCCCTTCCTCCATACCCCTCGCCTATCTTCAGCTACCCAGTAGTCCTACCCAATTAACGTTTTCGAATAAACGTGCGTATCAGGATCGTATCGCTGTCAAGATAAAACTTCAAAGCTAAAAATATTGGGTGGACTTGACAGAGATATTTTATCCGTTCAAAGGCTTATAACGGAACCAGGGTGTTCAGTCGTATCTCGTTTCTCGTGTGAGTCCAAATTAATGAAGTTTTGCTATTAGAGTTCTAGAGCGCATTAATCTAGAGCAGTGATTCTCAGTGTTAATCAAGAGATGGAGAGCAAAAGATAAATGGAAAGGTCAGTTATCTATTGCCATTTCGAATATTTAACCAGATCGTGCCTACTAATAGTGTAATTATAATTAGACTTGACACGCTAACAAAAATATTGAATAGCTTTAATGGATGACACGTATCTCAAGACAAGGGGAATGAGATGAACATATATATAGTTGGTTTGCAGGTGTGTGCTGTGTATATTATCCTGAGTCAGTAAGAAGACGTGAAAGTGCACGATTATGATGCTGCTTACAGTTGGTTTTCGCTTTGTTAGATGTGTGAATCATAATACGTAACTGATGCTGACTGATCCAATATTTACAATAACAACAAAGAAATAATCTTCCATGAATCCTGCAGGGATATCCATAAATCCGTAAGAGTACGAGGTGAGCCGGCCGCGGTGGCCGTGCGGTTCTGGCTCTGCAGTCCGGAACCGCGGGACTGCTACGGTCGCAGGTTCGAATCCTGCCTCGGGCATGGGTGTGTGTGATGTCCTTAGGTTGGTTAGGTTTAAGTAGTTCTAAGTTCTAGGGGACTTATGACCTAAGATGTTGAGTCCCATAGTGCTCAGAGCCATTTGAACCATTTGAAGTACGAGGTGATAGCGATCTCTTATGAACAGCACGTTGCAAGGCATACCAGGTATGCTCAATAATGTTTATGTCTGGTGAGTTTGGTGGCCGGCGCAAGTGTTTAAACTCAGAGAGTGTTCCCGGAGCTACTCTGTACAATTCTGGGCTTGTGTAGCTGACCTACTGGAATTGTCCAAGTCCGACGGAATACACAATGGACATGAATGGATGTAGGTGATCATACAGGATGCTTACTTAAGTGTCAACTGTCAGAGTCGTATCAGAGGTTCCAAATCACTCCAAGAGAACATACAGGATGCTTACTTAAGTGTCAACTGTCAGAGTCGTATCAGAGGTTCCAAATCACTCCAAAAGAACATGCCCCACACCATTACAAAGCCTCCACCAGCTTGAACAGTTCCCTGCTGACATGCAGGGTCCGTGGATTCATGAGGTTCTCTCCATAACCGTGCGTGTCCAGCCACTCGATACAATCTGAAAAGAGACACGTTCTACCAGGCAACATATTTTTTCAGTCTTCAACAGTCCAATGTCTGTGCTGACGGGCCCAGAAGAGACGCAAAGCTTTGTGCCGTGCAGTCATCAAGGGTCCACGAGTGGGCCGTCGGCTTCGAAAGGCCTTATCGATGATGTTTCGTTGAATGGTTCGCACGCTGACACTTGTTGATGGCCCAGCACTGAAATCTGCAGCAATTTGCAGAAACGTTGAAGTGCTTTCACATTGAACGATTATTGTCAATCGTCGTTGGTCCCGTTTTTGTAGGATCTTTTTCCGGCCGCAGCGATGTCGGCGATTTGATGTTTTAGCGCATTCCTGATACACACGATACACACGTGAAATGGTCGTACGGGAAAATCCCCACTTTGTCGCTACCTCGGAGATGCTGTGTCTCACCGCTCTTGCTCCGGCTGTAACACCACGTTCAAACTCACTTAAATCTTTATAACTTGCCATTGTAGCGGCAGTAACCGATCCAACAACTGCGTCAAACACTTGTTGTCTTACATAGGCCTCGCCGACCGCAGCGCAGCATTCTGCCTGTTTACGTATCTCTGTATCCGAATACGAATGCCTATATCTTTGGCGCTTCAGTGTATAAAAATATCGTTACACAGCGAACTGTTATAGTTTGATGAATCTCATTGTGAAGTCCTATGCCAAAGATCTGTGAGGGATAAGTGCACACTCTTTCCCTTTTCTTGACCTCAACACCGCATTCGTTATAGTGAGGTGCTGTCAGCTTTTTCCCCACAGGCCGAAGGGAACAACACGAAGAACTCAATAAAATGTAGTGTGTTGTGCGGGCAGTGATCAGTGATGCGAAACAAATGAACAATGTAAAAGAATGTTTTTAGATTCACGGTAAATTTGTTTGCAACTATGTATAGAAGAACTTAGGCGACTGCAGGACAAAGGATAGAAACTTCATGGGACATTGAGTACGAGTGATAGGCAAAGAATACGTATATGACACATTTGCCTTATTTAGTAAAAATACAGTTGCAAACGTCTTACGATTAATATACATTATCTAATAAAAGACCAACGGAAACCTGTATGTAATGTGGAATTGCCCACTAGATGACACGAGAGGCAGATATGCCACTAAAAAACGAGGCGTGGAGTGCTGTGTTATCTGCAGAGAAGCAGCAACAGCATAATGCGTCGACCAGGAGGCGACACTGACTTCCAACGTAGACTAGCAACTGGATGTCGCATGAGTGACAAATCCATCAGGGACATTTCGACTCTTCTGAAGCTACCAGATTGGACTGCTGGTGGTGTGATTATGAAGTGGAAGCGCGAACAAACAACGGCAACTTAATCAAGTCCAGGAAGTCTTCAAATCGGATCTAGGAATCAGTACTGAGTTTCAAACTGCTACCAGGAGTTCGGTTAGCACAATGGCTGTGCTAGGCAATTACACGTTCAAAGTGGCTCTGAGCACTGTGGGACTTAACATCTATGGTCATCAGTCCCCTAGAACCTAGAACTACTTAAACCTAACTAACCTAAGGACGTCACACAACACCCAGTCATCACGAGGCAGAGGAAATCCCTGACCCCGCCGGGAATCGAACCCGGGAACCCGGCAGTGGGAAGCGAAAACGCTACCGCACGACCACGAGCTGCGGACGCAATTACACGTAACGGTGCACAGTGGTGGAGTAGTTTCTCATAAGCCACTTATTTCTGTATACAGTGCTAAGGGATTCATGATTTAAAGAGTGACGACAGAGGGCATTATATGGCTGGAAACGAGTGATTCGAAGTGACTAATCATGAGGCATTCCGATGGAATGGTTGGGTTTGACGAATGCCTGGAGAACGTTACCTACCGTCGAGTGTAGTACCAGCAACGGAGTGCAGAGAAGGTAACGCTATGGTACAGAGGTTTTTTTGTGGTTAGGATGTGCTCCCCCTGCTGCGCTTAAAAAAACGCTAAATGTCGATGAACTGAAAACATTTTACAGCATTGTGTTCCGCATAGGAGTCAAGGAAACCATTCCAAGTGCAGACTGGACTTGTATCACATGTTAACTGAGTGAAAGCTGCTAATTCTTGCGAATAAGCTGGTATTGTTAACAAGAAACGACAGTAAAAACATATATATATATATATATTGAGAGGCCAACGTCAGAATATCCATACTAACGGACAGGGGTCGCCGAGGGGTTAGCGAACTTACGCCCCTTATTGCCCGAACCGCGCGTTTCTGAGCCAAAAATATCCTTCAAGAATGGGAAGAGTTAACCCAAAAGATATTACAATACGTCATAAGAGAAAGAAAATTAGCGAAGTAGATTAATTTTCGTGTCGAACTATCGCTTACTTCAGATACCTCTGGTATAGAAAAAACGGCAGCATTAAGTCTTTGAACAAGATCCCGAAAGTGGGCTTCCCACAACAGTTTACTGTCTATCTGAACATCAAGAAATCTGAACTGTTCAGTTTCACTAATGATATGCCCATTCGGCGAAATTAAAACGTCGAGTTTTGTTGAACTGCGTGTTAGAAAGCGTAAAAAGTTAATTTGTATATTTTCTACAAGCCATGAACTTACGTCATGAACTGCACTATTTGAAACAGTGCCAGTATTTCACACAACATCATTTACTACTAAGCTAGTTCTTCAGCAAACATAAATATTTCAGAATCACCTGTAGTACTAGAGGAGAGCCCCCCAACACTGATCCCTGGGGCAGCTCCAATATCAAAAAAATGGTTCAAATGGCTCTGAGCACTATGGGACTTAACATCTGAGGTCATCAGTCCTCTAGAACTTAGAACTACTTATCTGTAACTAACCTAAGGACATCACACACATCCATGCCCGAGGCAGGATTCGAACCTGCGACCGTAGCGGTTACGCAGTTCCAGACTGAAGCGCCTAGAACCGCTCAGTCACAACGGCCGGCAGCTCCAATATCACCGTGCCCCACTCGGACCGCACTTCATAGCCGTTCTCAGCATTATAGATAATGACCGTTTGCTGTCTGTTGTTGAAGTAAGAGGTAAAAAAATTGTGAGCTACTCCCCGTATCCCATAATAGTTCAACTTCTGGATCAATATTTTTTGATCAACACAATCAAAAGCCTCAGTTAAATAAAAAAAATATGCGTGGCGTTCGATTATTTTGCTTAATACACCCAGTACTTCACAGAGAAAAAAGAATATAGCATTTTCAATTTTTGAAGCACTTCTGAAATCGATCTGTACCTTTGATAGCAATTTATGTGAAATAAAATGATCAATTATCTTTACATACATAGCTTTTTCTGTAGCTTTAGCCAACACTGATGGCATAGAAATAGATCTAAAATTGCCTACATTATCCCTTTCTCCAATTTGATATAGCGGCGCTACTACTGAGTACTTCAATCGTTCGGGAAACTGACCATTCTTGAAGGACAAATTACAAATGTGGATAAGTACATGGCTAACATGTGCAGCACACTACTTTAATACTCTGCTAGATACTCCATCATATCCATGAGAGTCCTTAGTCTTCAGTGATTTCATTATTGACTCTATCTTCCCCATGTCAGTATTACACAGGAGTATTTCAGACCACACTCTCGGAAAGGCATTTTCCAAGAGAGTTATATGATTGCTTGTAGGAACTTATTCAATACAACAGCAATTTTCAGAAAGCGATTGTTAAATAAAATTGGTCTGGTGAAAAATAACATTCCTGAAATCGACTACCTGCTCAAATCGAACAACTTTGGCATGACTTACCACGTGTTCTTCGCTCCAGACCCCCAGGGCCCAACGTCAGTATGTGTGTTGGTATCGGCTCCTCTGGAGTGACGGGCAGCCATTGCTCCCACAGACATTCGGGCACCTCGCTGATAGCATTCCCAAAAGATTTCAAGATGTCATAATTGTGGAAGGTAGACACTCCGCATCTTCATGTCAACTAGCAGGTTTCTGGATTCTTTTCATCAGACAGCGCATGTGGACAGTATCGCTTTCAAGAAGATAAGTGTTAACGACTGTTAATATTACGGGACTGTCATTTCAGTAAATACGTCATGTTTCAAAAATACGGAAACGAATTATTTACAGAAGAAGGAAAAAACTAGTAGAAGCCGGTCTCGGAGAACTTCAGTTTAGTGTAGGACACGCGAGGCAGTACTGACACTACGATTTATCCTAGAAAACAGATTGAGAAGACGCAAATCTACGTTTTGAAAGTACTTGACTATGTTTGTTGGAGTACATCCTGAAATTCCGAAGGTAGCAGCGATAGAAAACAGGGAGCTAAAGGCGAAAGTAGAGCAGAAATTCCGAAGTGAGTAAGACAGGGCAGTGGCTTATCTTCGATGTTATTCAATGTGTATATTGGGCGAGTTGTAAAGGAAACTAAATAGAGAGGTTTTTAATAGGAAATTTCAGGAAGAACAATTTAAACCCTTGAAGTTAGCTGATGACGCGGTAATGCTGTCATAGACCACAATTGAATTGGAAGCGCAGGAAAGAAAAGAGTTTTGAGAATAGGATGTAAGACAATATCAACAAAATTAAAACAATGACCGTTCAAAGCAGCAGACTGGAGCGGCCCTAAAGGAATTACGAGGGTCATTCTAAAAGTAGAGAATATTTACTTATCGAGACATTTTTATCACTAAAATGAAAGAATTTTTTGTTATATTATATTCTACGTAGCCGCCATTCAAATATAAACGCTTGTCATAGTGCTAATAAAGGTTTCGTATGCCATTTGCATACGCAGTTGCCTCCAAATTGTTAAAACAGTAACCATTTATTTCAGTGCGTTGGCATTTCTATAGTGTTTTCTTTTCAAAAATATCCTCCAGTTTATGAAAAACATTGTAATTACCCGATGGCACATCTGGGCTCCATTATGAGTATTTGTTCGTTTGCCAATTAATAGGAGGCTTCATTTTAGAAATGAAGCTTCAATCATTGCATTTCCATTAACTTCGGGTATCTGTCTGTAAATTTCAATACAGCCTTTCCTTTTTTAACTGAGAAACCTCATTACACAATGAACCTCACAGTTTGAGGGATCATTAATTGCGACACACATTTTAAAATCGCACGAACTCTAAACGAGCATTGCTGCTTGTTAACGTCATACTGGAACTAACATTTAGGAAGGGCTGTAACACGTAACACGTCGGAGGCGTTCGGGGTGTGGGTGTGGGTGGTTGGCGCGGTGGGGAGGGGGGGGGGGAGGGGGGAATGCATAATTACGCGGCTCTTCGGAACTTCGGAATAAAATGTTCTTTAGTTGTATAATGACCTTCCTACATTAGAACCACAAATCCAAAAAGTAAAATAAGTGACGATGGCCGAAATTGAGACCATATGAAATGTCGATCGACAACAGCAATGAAAGAGTGAAATTTCTTGAAAAAATCTCGCCATAGCGAACAACGCCATTGCTGTAATTATTACCACTCGAACTCGCGTATCGAATCGGTGACATCCCCCCCCCCCCCCCCCCCCCTATTTCGCGACAGTAACAAACGAGCTGACCTTTCTTGAACTTTTTCGATGTCCTAAGTTGATCGTATCTAATGCGGATGTCACACCGCGCAGCAGTATGCCTACTCCAGAAGAGGACGGACAGGCGTAGCGTAGGCAGTCTCTTTAGTAAACCTGTTGCATCTTCTAAGTGTTCTGCCAATAAAACGCCATTTTGGTTCGCTTTCCCCACAACATTATCTATGTGATCGTTCCAATTTAAGTTATACGTAATTCTAATTCCTAAGTACTTAGTTGAATTGACAGAATTTAAATTCGTGTAATAGGTCGTGTAACGGAAAGTCAACGGATTCATTTTACTGACCACGTCGATTACCTCACACGTTTCATTATGTAGAATCAATTTCCACTTTTCTAACCATACAGATATCTTGTCTAAATCATTTTTCAGTAGGTTTTGACCTTTGAAGATGATGATGACTGGTCTGTGGGGCGCTCAACTGAGCGGTCATCATCGCCCGTACAAAGTTCCACTTTTTACACAGTCCAATTTTTTCACAGTCCAATCTAGCCACTGCCACGAATGACGATGAGGACAACACAAACACCCAGTCCGCAGGCAGAGAATATCCCCAACCTCACCGAGAATCGAACCCGGGACCCCGTGATCCAGAGACAGCAGCGCTAGCCACTAGACCACTAGTTGCGGACGTTTTGACCTCTGATGACTTCACTAGATCTTACGGTAAATGACAGTTATCATCTGCAAACAATCTAGAACGGCTGCTCATATCGTCTCCAAAATCGTTCGTACGGATTACTACCACGAATTAGTTATTGGTGCAAAAGGACGCGTGCCGAGGAGCCACGTATTTTAGCTTTCGCCATTGTAACCGAAATATGTGTAATTTTTTAAAAAATGTGATCATATTTAACAAAGAAGAAGAAAATCTATACTTCAAAATCTTAGAGAATGCACAACGCTTATTGGTACCGCATTATGGAAAAAAGGGGAAAATGGTTCAAATAACTCTGAGCACTATGGCACTTAACTTCTGTGGTAACCAGTCCCCTAGAATTTAGAACTATTTAAACCTAACTAACCTAAAGACATCACACACATCCATGACCGAGGCAGGATTCGAACCTGCGACCGTAGCAGTCTCGCGTTTACAGACTGTCGCGCCTGGAAACGCTCGGCCACATCGGCCGGCGGGAAAAAAGGATATCAGAATGTTAGGCACATTATGCATGTGAAATTTAGCAGTCAGGGAAGTTCAAATTAGGACAACGAGTGCCTGTTGTAAGAATAGTATTATAATATTTCCTTTTATTTGAGTATTCAAGGCACTCAATTCGGGCACGATCTATACAAACTGGTACATATTTATCTCCTTGACCTGAACTATGGGAGTTTTTTAAAATTGTTTTCGCTCAGTTTTTGTGTACAGGTAATCGAACAATCGGAGATAGGAAAAATGTAATGAACATTACCAAGTCCAAATGATAAACTTCACCATCTGGGTGTTATGGTTCGTGCATAATCAGCATTATCAGAGAGCCAGAAATTTGTCAATGGCAGCGCTAATTAGTGTGCAGTTCAGAAAGCACACAGACTGTTGGGTGGCTGGCCACGTTTACAGGCCGCATCGCTTCGCCTCTCCAATAAATGAACAGCGCCATACAACGAAAAATTAAGCGGATACAACAAAAACAAACGAATACGGCAAGCGGGCAAGCGGTCTGCATCGGCTGAAATGAAAACAGGGCCACAGGTCGGTGTGGTTGTGAAATATTTCAAAGCTTCCGCGCCGAGGGAGACTGACAGCGCAGGTTGTTCAGAGTAGAACTTCTCCACCGGGTCATCTGCCCTCGAATGTGGGTACCGTCAAAGGAGAGATGAACAGCTCTCCTGGATCTTTTTTACGAAAAATGTTATCCGGCAACTAGTCACGTATTTCACATTGCACTTTTATGTTACTAACACCAAGACAACAAGAAAAATTCACATCCTTTTTATTGCTGGAATGGCTGCCATCGAATAAGTTTCGCAAAGAAACGAAATTTAGAGTTGAAAGCCCCGTTGACGACTAGATCATTAGGGATGGAGAAAACTCTCCGATATGAAAAGAATGGAAAAGAAAATCGGTCGCTATCTGGGTAGAATTTTACAGACATCCAACAGTCTTCGAATCATATAAACTGTTTCCACTAGGCCAATTTTTTCAGTTTGTATTTCATCGAAGAGGAAGGTTGATTAGTAACTGAACTCCAGAAACCTCCATTGCAGACGTAAATGAAACGGCACACGCAAGATGGTTTCTCAACCAAATTGAACAATGGAATAATTTAACATCCGACGGACTACACGGGATTAATAGAAGCAATGAATTGTTTGGAAAAAGAGTATGAAAAGTGGACGTAACGTGAGAGATAAAATTTTTGCTTCTAAGAATGTGAATAGCCGTTAGTTAAGGCCAAATTAAAGTAGCCCCGTACTCAGGAAACTGTTTAGAGGTGCAGATGCAACAGTCCTGCCCCTCCGTTCGAAGCAAAACCCTGGTGGAGGTGGTTCGCCGTGGTCTTCCTCCGAGCTGGTATGAAGTGTTTGGTGTGTATCCTTGTCGTGTGGATAAGCGTGATGAGTTCTTTAACAGTGTAATGTTGGGTTTGTGTTTTTATGGGGCAAGGATAGGTAGATGCTAAAATCTGTTGCTAGCGCATAGCTTGCGCCTTTGTAAAAGCACCAAAGAGGCCGCAAAGTTTAACGTACCCAGTACAACGAGAAACCTGCCAATGCTGCAAATCAGAATTTTTATTTACTTGATGACTAGTTTCGCCCCGGGACCCATTTTCAAATCATCCAGGTAGTCAAAATGATATTTCCAAAAATACGAAAACCATGTCAAAGATATATACGTATCACGAATTGCAAATGAATAGTTACATTGCATGCAGATAACATACCCACATACATCACCATTAATAGTGTAACTGGGCCTCACTTCACGAGTCACTGCGGAGAGGTTTCGAATGTAATCCGGCACATTAGCACGTAGACTGGTGATCAAGAAGTCTACCCCACGACCCATGACCACTCCTCCCCTTGCCGTCCGAATGTAGTTAGTGAAAATTTCCCACCACCAGGATTCGAACCGGCTTTCCTTCGAGTCGAGCGCCACCGCACAGGCGTCTCTTTTTTTCTGCCCGGAGTGATATTAGGTTCACAAATTTTCTGCGAAGACTCCATGAAGATTAGCGCAGATACATAGTTGAAAATGGCGATACGTCTCCTACTATAAGAAAGTATTACGGACTCGCTAAACAAGAGGGTTGAGTTACAATGAGCGATATCAAGGTTCACTGCATACTCTAACGGAAACAATCGACATAACTACATCGAACATTAGGAATGACTATCTATTTAAATACATTACATATATTAGCAGCTGCGAATATGGATAACCATCAGCTATAGAATAGATTGACAACAATGAAAATTTGTGTCGGACCTGGACCCCAACCCGGATTTCTCGCTTATCGCAAGTAGTTGCCTTACCATTTGGCTATCCGTGAAAGAGTCGGCAGCTCGCCCAAACTTCCATACGTCGTTAACAATGCGTCGAAAACCTGCACTCGTTCATCCATTATGTATACCTCCGTTCAGGCGAGACATTTTACTTGAAAGTCACCTGCCCGGTATCGGCGGAAAAATATGATATTGCAGTGTCTGTGCTATCCCGAAGACGATGCAAAGTTCCTTTGTCCATGCATGCATGTCCAAAGGAACTTTGCACCTTATCGGAGTAACACACGCACTGCAATATGGTATTTATGTAAATCGTCAGGAGGAGCCAGACATTTGTTTATCACAGGAAACTGCCTCGACGGGTTCAGTGTGATAGGCATGATGTTAAATTTCTTATGTTTTATTCGGACAGTCTAATAGAAACCTTTTCAATCACCGCTATAAATTGCTCATGGTTTCTACAAGGTATGTCCGGTTTCCTTGCGGTATTTTGATCCTTTTCTTGTATCGTATCGGGTAGAGACGAGCAGATTTTAATGATGCTGTTGTAAACGAGACAATAAAGACGACTACACGCCAAGCAGATTGATGTAAGCCCTGTGTGTCTGCGCAGTCATTGTATTCAGATATTACCAATGAAGTACCTGTGATCTTACTCTGTTCCATTTCCAGTCCTTGTAATGCTTCAATGGCCTTTTTTATTAATGACACGAAACATTTCATGTGATGTATCCCCAATAAGACTCACCCTACTTCTACTCTTCAATTAACACTATCACCCAGTCCATAAAGTGCGGGCTGTTCAAAAACTATATCGTCCGATTTCACATCTTCTGCATGACTCAAGGTACTAATTCGGGGTGAATTTTATTTTACGCATCGAAACTAAAAGTATATCTCGGCGTCCGCTGTAGATTGCGATATCATGTAATTGAAGGTAGGGATGCAGCTGATGCCGCTAGCACACTCGTTCTTACGTTACCCAGTGTGCTTCGAGTGGAAACGACGACCTCTCAGCAATAAGACATTTTTCTTTATCCTCATCAGCAGGTATAGTTCAGATATTAAAACACATGCCAGACAGGTGTATGAGGAGTAGCTAACACACGGCTGGCACGTTGAGTAGATTTCTGTTGATTACCAGCAACAGTGTGTTCAATGCGCTCTAGGTCTTGAACGAACACACGGTGGCGACCTGTATACTTCTCCTTACAAGGACACCGAACGAACTTCTCCTCACCGATTTGATTCGTATTGACAGTGTGTAGCACACGACCAGGACCTCAACATACGTAAATAGGAAGACGAAATCCTCAACAGGTTTCGAGAAAATCGCGTACGATAATTTTGGGCTGCCTTAGATACTTCGTATGATCACTACTATTCTAGTCGTCAGCAGCCGAGCGAGTAAGCAATTAGTTTCGTAAGCGCAGGGTCTCGGGATCGAATCTCACTGTCGGTATTTCCTTTCTTGCTTTTTTTCATTTCTCCCGTATCCCTAACAATAGAACAAGTGGTGACGGCGAAATTGTCTAATGAGCGAGAACCGTTTATGAATGTAAGTTTGTATTGCTATTAATTACATGTGCTGTACGATCCAGTAATTGTTTGCCATGTTTCTACGTTCAGTAGCTCCTGATTTGTGCAGTGATCTGTAGGTTATACAGTACACTCTTCACAAATGTAGATACAATAACATAAATAAAATGACTGTACTGATTTGATTGGAAGTTCTTGTGTATCGTCTTTACATTTCCAGTCTCCTTTCCAAAACATGCTTGTCTCCATTTTCAGGACAAAAATTATGAAAATAATAAATATGTTGAAACTTCCTGGCAGATTAAAATTTTGTGCCGGACCGAGGCTCGAACTCGGGACCTTTGCCTTTCACGGGCAAGTGCTCTAACAACTTTTTTTTCCATTTAGTTCGTTGTGGATCGTTGTGTTTGTTCATTGCGGTCGTCACAGGACATCCGGTCAAGTTCGTTTGTTGCTCCTTCCACTCAGATTTTTTTATTACAGAGGCTAACCAGCTCTCTGACCGAACACGCTGAGTTACCGTGCCGGCAGCAACTGAGCTACCCAAGCACGACTCACGCCCCGTCCTCACAGCTTTGCTTCCGCCAGTACTTCGTCTTCTACGTTCCAAACTTTACAGAAGCTCTCCTGCGAACCATGCACGACTAGCACTCCTGAAAGAAAGGATATTGCGGAGACATGGCTCTGCCTCAGCCTAAGGGATGTTTCCAGAATGAGAATTATGGGATTAATATGTTGCTAGTGTGAATAAAAGGAAACGGAAATACAGGCAGCGACATTCGATCCAGAGACGTTACACTTATGTACCTAAGAGCTTACTCACTCGGTTGCAGACTCTTTAGATACTAGTGACCATACAACGTATACAAGTAGGTCAAAAATATTCTAACTTGATTTTATAGAAACCAACTAAGCTTTTTATCTTCCAGTTTACACATGTTGAACTCCTAGTCGTGTCTTATACATCCTGTCAATACGAATCAAATCGGTGGGGAAAGTCCGTACGGTCCTCTTTTTAGATAAACTATCAGTGGCTTGAAACTAATTGTACCCAGTGTGCTTCGAGCTGAAACGACGACCTCTCAACAATGATAGACATTTTTCTTTATCCTTGTCAACAGATACATGTCAGATATTAAAAGACATGCCAGACAGGTGTATGAGGAGTAGCTAACACACTGCTGGCGCGATGAGTAGATTTCTGGGAATTACTAGCAAAAGGGTGCTGAATGCGCTCTAGGTCTAGCACGAACACAAGGGGGCGACCTGTAGACTTCAACTTACAATGCTACCGAACGAACTTCTCCTCCTCGAATCCTTTGAGCTGTAGGAGGTGCTGTACCGCACTCTCGACGAAAACCACACCGCACAGTTGTTCAAACTTACAAGTAATGCCAAATGAAGTTTCAATTTTTCATCTTCGTTCATATGGAAGATTTAGTTTTCTGAAATCGAATTAATATTTTTGAATCACTGTTCCTATTAATAAGAGTCTTCATGTCTGTTTTCCTAAATCTCCATAGCGGTAATCCGCTTAATTTATCTGTAAGTACGGTATATTTTCTTTCTATAATATTTAAAATTTGTAATTCTTGTTTCCCTGTCTTTTAATGTCACCTTTACTTGTTGATGTTGTGTTACTGTTTCCTGACTCTCACAGATAATATACTAAAGTTTACGCAACTGAATTGGATAAACCTACCCAAGTGGCGTGTAGCATCCCCTTTCACCCGTATTACGACGGCGACGCTTCGTTGTGTGGACCCAGCGAGACTCTGTTAGCAGTGGGGAGCCACACACTAAATCATGAGAGCTCAACAAGCGCCCGCAGCTCCCGCAGGTTTGCTCGGAGCTTTGTCCAATGCTAGCACCCCTAGCTCGATGGGAAACAATGTGCTCAGTAGGACAGCGATCACGTGACACGGACAGACCACACGAGCACCCTCGTGCCCGTGGAGTGCCCCTTCACCTACTGCACCATATTTCGAGAAGGATGTTTTCAAGTATTAAGCTACTGAAGATGCAGAATGCTGTAGGATGTAAACGATCGATCACTAGTTTTTGTCCTCCAGGAAAGGTGACTGATTTTATACTACGAATGCCATCTGTGAACGGATGTATGAATTAACCATCGTGGTACTTCGACTATATTCTTAACAGAGCTGGCATCACAGAATGCTCGCAATAGCTAAACTTTAACAGTATATTTCCAACTTCGGTCGTGAAAGGAACAATGGAGCACCGTAAGAATATTAAGTTCGGTTTTAAATTGGATATATATTCTCCAGACACTTTTGAAATCATACAGACTGTTGACTATAGTGAAGCAACGAGTCGTAAAAACGTTTTCAAGTGGAATGTAAGGTTTTTTCATGGTAGAGAGAGCATTAAAGATTATCCACGTCCAGGAATATCATTGACTGCTAGAGTCGAAGGAAATGTTCATAAAGTTGGTGAAATTCTTCGAAATCATCGTTCTGCAACTATCAGGTTAGCTGAATAACTCAGTGGAATTCCTAAAACAACTGCGAGTAACACTAACTGAAAATTCTGGCAAAAAGATCTGTTGTGTCACACTCACTCAACGACGACCAAAAAGGTTACAGAGTGAAACGATGCAGAAGCATAAACAGACCGGCGTATAGGGACCTAGTCTACATTCTTTCACTGTAACATGTAACGAAACGTCGTGTTTTCACTACTAGCCACTTACGAAGCGCCAAAGCTCGAAATGGGGAGGTCAAGAATCTCCGAGACTGAGGAACGAGTCCATGCGGAAAAGAAGTTATGAAGAAAGTGCTCACTGTTTTCTTTCATTTAAAAGGAATAAGTTATAATCAGTCAGACCTAGATTACTGTTTGGGTGATTGTTCGGATTCAATGTGAATACCGGAATCAAGGAACACAGTGTTTGTTGCACGACAATGCACTGACACACAAAAGGAAGATCATACGCGATTCCCTGGCTCGAGAACGTATTGTTCTGCTTGAACACGCTCCTTATTCATCTGATTTGTCTCCGTGGGACTTTTGGTTAGTTCCAAAACTGAAAATGGCAATGAAAGAAAATCGTTGCGACACGATGTCAAATATTCATAAGGCTCTGGCCAGGGTACTGCAGCCAATTTCAAAGATTGACTATCTGAATTGCTTAGAAAACTCTTTCAAATGCTTCGAGTTGTGTACTGAGTCAGGAGGAGTCTGTGTTGAATAAAAAGCCTTGTAAACTAAAAATAAACAACAAATTGTATTTTATTTCACATTAAATATCTTAACTGTGTCACGGACTATGTGTACATATTTGACCATCCAAACTGCAACGCAAGGAAAATAAAGAAAATTAAATCTTACTCATTGTGCATGTACAGTATGGTAGGAAGAACACGGGATTAAACTTTTTGGTTATTTGGTAGTGTACAGAGAGCGAAATAAAGCAGAGAATGCTGACACCTGTGACAGCAACAATAGCTCGAACCCAGCAAGTCGTCGACTCGACCTGAGCTTGCTGGCTCAGCTCTACGCAAGAGATCAACAAATGTAGCGGCTAGAGAACGGTGGCATTCCGGAGTCGCAGTAACGGAAGACCGGATGTTCTTCATTAGAAGAGTATTAGAAATAAAGTGTTGGTCAGGGCAAGAGTTGAACATTCTGTTTATCGAGGTAGGTAAGGCAGTGAGGGCAACAAGCTTGTACAAAGAAACATCGTGGAGACACCAGAGATAGGGCACAGCCACTGGCCTTAACATGTGAGAAACACCTGCTGTCCAAATTACCCCCTATGCGAAGCACGAGTGATAGAAGTGTGCACCTGCTGGCACTTCTTTACATTATGTCAAGTGCTGGGCCCTTATGGCGATGACTGGTGTTAGCTGGCAACGTTCGTTCTCCTTGGACTCTCCATAAACGAATACGTCCATCGTATTGCTGTACCCATAACAGGAACTCTCCCGAAAAAACCACATGGTACCACTCCTGTGTGCAGAGTTTTCGGTGTATCAAAATGGTTCAAATGGCTCTGAGCACTATGGGACTTAACTACTGTGGTCATCAGTCCCCTAGAACTTAGAACTACTTAAACCTAACTAACCTAAGGACATCACACACATCCATGCCCGAGGCAGGATTCGAACCTGCGACCGTAGCAGTCGCGCGGTTCCGGACTGCGCGCCTAGAACCGCTAGACCACCGCGGCCGGCTTTCGGCGTATCTCTCTCTGCTGTAGAGCAAGGTGAATTCCAACAATGGTCACTGTGCTAATATTCCACGGGTTCTAGATGTCGTCGTACTGTCCATGCGTATACTTGTCCTGCTGCAAACAAGCCCATTTCCTGGCTCACACGATCCCCCACAGACGAAAGAAATGTATGTATGTCCTCTCCGACACTAGTCGCGTAGTGCACTTGTGATCCTGCAAGGCGTTAAGTGTGTCACTCCTGAACTTATCGATTCTGTGTCTGCATGACAGTAGTGGAAACTTGATTAAAAAGTGGCAGCACCGCCACGGAACGATAAACCGTCTCGATAGCCCACGATCCACCACAGTAGAATTATGTTACCTGATGGTAGACTATGCTCCTTGTCATACGACGCATAACACGAGCCGGCCGCGGTGGACGAGTGGTTCTAGGCGCTTCAGTCCGGAACCGCGCGACTGCTACGGTCGCAGGTTCAAATCCTCCCTCGGGCATGGATGTGTGTGATGTCCTTAGGTTAGTTAGATTTAAGTAGTTCTAAGCTCTAAGGGACTGATGACCTCAGATGTTAAGTCCCATAGAGCTCAGAGTCATTTGAACCATAACACGATTTTGTCGCAAACACCATTCAAATGCCGGCCGCGGTGGTCTAGTGGTTCTAGGCGCGCAGTCCGGAACCGCGGGACTCCTACGGTCGCAGGTTCGAATCCTGCCTCGGGCATGGATGTGTGTGATGTCCTTAGGTTAGTTAGGTTTAATTAGTTCTAAGTTCTAGGCGACTGATGACCTCAGAAGTTAAGTCGCATAGTGCTCAGAGCCATTTGAACCATTTGAACCATTCAAATGCGACTTCTTAACGAAAAACTCTTTATAATCTTACCGTACGTATAAAGTATCTGAGACGTTCCATCTACACACTTGGTGCGGTTGCGCTGCAATGCTGATAATTTGCGAGTAATATACATCATGCATATTTGGCGATATTTACCTGCCAGTCTCAAGATGTCGAAATTTTAAAGGCCAGGTGAGAAGCTACAGCTTAGTCTTATCGTCGTATTCCACGTAAGCGTCATCTATATGAGACTATCTCTACTACCAGCCAGAACACATGATTTTCTACGTCACTGCGCTGAGAGGGTATAAGATTTTTGCTTTTTTTAATACTAAGGATTCCGAAAACGGAAATCACTTCATTAATAGGAAAATCTTATACTATATTTATACGTAAATGAGCAAGCGTACATAGTTGTGCTTTTTGGTAAAGTTGAGTAGAAAGGTCATTCCGAGGCGGCTTATAACCATCTTCGTTACGTGTGAAGTTTTATTACGGAACACTTTCTATTGTGTTTGTTCTATTTATTTGCCTGAGGTACAACTTTGGGCTTCGTGCGACGGAGGAAAATGTAACGCTGCGCTTGACGTCATTGCAAGTGCAGCAAAGAGACTGCTACGCCGTATCGTGGCTCCGAGAAATACCTACAACTCTAACGTAGACACTTTGAGAGAGAGAAAAAAAAAGACACAATATGAAAGAATTATCAGAAGGAGATGGAAATCGGTATATGTAATGTACATGAGCAGACAAACAAATTATTACAATTTCAGATGAACCGCAACATTTATGTGAGAGAAATAGATTCATAAATTAAGCACGTAAATAACTCCTAGTTGCACCACTGGTACTTACGCAAGCAGTTATTCGGCTTGGCATTGAATGATAAGAGTTGATGGACGTCGTCTTGCGAGATATCGCGACAAACTGTCCAACTGTCGCGTTAGATCGTCAAAATCCGGTGATGGTAGGAGGGCCCTGCCCAAATGCTTCAAACGTTCTCAGATGGGGAGAGGTCCGGCGATCTTTCTGGCCTAGGTAGGGTTTAGTAAGCACAAAAATACAAGCTGTAGAAACTCTCGTTTTCCATGACGTGCAGCGAAATGGGGCATACAATATCGTCGAACGTACTGCTTTGCTGTAAGGTTGCCTCGAATGACTACCAAAAGGGTTCTACTATATAGTTAAATGAGACCCCACACCATCACTCCTGTTTGTCGAGTGGTATGAGGCGCGACAATCAGATTAGTATTCCACCATTGTCCGGGGTGTCTCTAGACAAGTCTTCTCTGGTCATCGGAGCTCAGCTCGAATCGGGACCCGTCACTGAAGACAACTCTGCTCCAGTAATGAGATTCCAGGCCGAAGACGTATCTGAGGTCACCTCAGACAGTAGTGGGTTTGCAACCTGACTGTCGCCCGCCATACAGACCGTTACCAGGGGTGATACTCTGGGGTGCCATTTCATTTCATAGCAGAACTACTTTGGTTGTCACATGCCACACCCTTAGAACGAAGTGGTAAGTCGATGATATTCTACGCCCATTTAGTTGCCCTTAATGGCAAGCCATCGTGGACTTACTTCTCAGCAAAATAATGGCTCTGAGCACTATGGGACTTAACATCCATGGTCATCAGTCCCCAGCAAGATAATGCCCACCCGTAAATGGCGAGAGTTTCTACTGCTTGTTTCCATGATTGCTAAACCCTACTCAGCCCAGCAAGGTCGCCGGATCTCTCTGCAATTGAGAACGTTTGGAGTATTGATCTAACGAGCCCATTGGACAGAATTTGGCATCCCCAATAAGGAGATCCGCAACTTTATCAACCAATGCCAAGCCGAATAAGTGCTTGCATACGGGTAATAAATGGTCGAATGCCTTACTGACTTGTTCAATTTGTGAAGCTCTTTCTCTTGAATAAATCATCCAGTTTTTTTGTGAAACTGTCATCATGTGTTTGTCTGTACACGTACATCAGATCTAGCGATTTCTGTCCCACTCGGATAATTCCTTTATGGTGCGTTTATTGAGTTTATATGGCAATAACGTCACTATATTTATTAAATATTTTTCTGACAGCATTTTGTGTATTTGTTTGATAGAGTATCATAGTTTGAATTGGGTGTCACTCTAACATAGCGACTAAATGACTAATCTCTTGTGTAGTGCAAAGTCAACGTGTAATTAAGTCCGATTGTAGCTCCAAGTTGTCAAAATACTGATTTAGTAGTCGTTCGCGTCGAATCAGGATGTAAGATGATTTCATCTAGTCGGAAGTTCGACAACTAATATATGGCAGATGTGTAGTTTATTAGTAACACACGTCGGAACTCTCGCAGCGCCTTACTATGGCCATCTGCTAAAGTGCACTGTGACTCATCGTTCCATGTTCAGATATTCATTGCGAACTTACTGCATCCGTACTAATGGTCTGGTGGTTAGCGTAACTGCCTCCAGATCGTGGGCACCCTGGTTCGATTTCTGATGGGAACGGAGACTAACCTCACTCCGTTACTGGACGTGTTTATCCTAAACATTTCACTTCATTCCCGTCACATAGACTTGCAAGTAGCCGAAGTGCAGTCAAATAGAGACCAGGCAGCTGAATAATCACAGACGCAGTGTCCCGGCAAACAATGCCCTACAATCATTTATTTGCCATATTACACGCGATGAGAAAAGTTATACGTGGGGGTTGTAGATTTCTGCACGACCACGGTGAGAAGGTGGTTCAGAAAAGTATAGATGCTAAGGTATTATTGTCGTCCAGCACGGAAGTAGAGGATGATTTACTGCACTGTTGTCCTCCATGCGTTATAATCAGGAATACATTAAATGTACAAATGTTTTCGCAGTTGCCAATACGGACACCATGAGCTCTATAATGGAATGACGACAGTGAAAATTTGTGCAGGAACTGGACTCAACGCCAAATTTCCCTCTTATCGCGAGCGCTCGCGTCATTTCTGCCCGAGCACTACTCACGGCCAGATCCAGACTTCCATATATTGTCAACCTTCCTGAACCATCTTCTCACAGTGGGTCTTACAGAAATCTGTAGTCCCCATGTCCAACTTCTCTCATCGTGTGTGGTCGTAAGTCGTGCTTCGATAGCATAAGGGTTAAGAGACCGGTCCCAATAAGAAGGAAATCCATGTTCCAGTCCCGGTCCGGCAAAAATTTTCAGTGTCCCCATTCCATTATAGGGCTGATGGTTGTCCGTATTCGCAAATGGGAATAAATTTAATTTATCTCATAACGGCTGTAGTCGCCGAAGTTCCTGTTCCTTTGGACATGTATGCATGTCCGAAAGGACATTGCAACGTATTTCTGAATAACACAGGCACTGCAATATCATATAATCAGAAATAACTGACAGCTATTCCAATTGTCAACTCATGAGTGGCCGTGATTAATGACCGATGATGTCTAGGAATCGTATTTTTCGCGTTTAAAAGAGGCTTGTGACCCTTCTTACATACTAAGTCCTCTTCTTTAACAACGACAATCATTACAAGGTCTCTCAATTTACAGCTCACGTGACGTATCTAACTACCCCGTTAGTTGTAAGACAGAAGTGCTATCCATTTAATATAACAGCTCTCTCCCTCATTACAGTTGGTCGTGAATGTGCATCTCCTTCCAAGAAAGCTATTCCATGACATCGTAAAAATTTTGCAGTCAATCAGCGTGCATTTCAGTATGTGAAGAGTGGAACTGCAATGAATTGGCACGCATGAATTGTTACCTACTCTGAAATAATTGCGAACGGTTATTTTACAAATTTTCTATAGTCCATTCTAAATCACGTCAGATAAACCTTAAACTTAAAAATTGGCGGGAGAAAAATGGGAAAGAACTTCCTCTTCAACAATTTTGCTTTTTACCTCTAGCATCTGTAGACAGTGCAAGCAGTACGACCAAGGTGCCGTGCTGCTAGTAATGTCAGTGCTAAAATCCTGCCGAATTACAAGATCCAGTCACATCAATGTGACCACCACCTATGTTCGATGTCAGCGTGCAAGAACGGCTCACAGACGAACTGTAGCAGCACTACCAGGGGAGGGTATACAAAGCGTTTCGGGGGGATGTACGAAACAGTACAATCATTGTCGTAATGCGGATACGGGGTGATTCATTGTGCGTCCAAAAGGTCGCGATCATTGGCTTTCTGAACAAGGGTGGAAGCATTTTCGAAACAACTAAGTTTGTAAACAGTTCGCATGTCGCCATCGTTAAAGTACGAGGTGCATTCAAGTTCTAAGGCCTCCGATTTTTTTTCTAATTAACTACTCACCCGAAATCGATGAAACTGGCGTTACTTCTCGACGTAATCGTCCTGCAAACGTACACATTTTTCACAACGCTGACGCCATTATTCCATGGCAGCGGCGAAGGCTTCTTTAGGAGTCTGTTTTGACCACTGGAAAATCGCTGAGGCAATAGCAGCACGGCTGGTGAATGTGCGGCCACAGAGAGTGTCTTTCATTGTTGGAAAAAGCCAAAAGTCACTAGGAGCCAGGTCAGGTGAATAGGGAGCGTAAGGAATCACTTCAAAGTTGTTATCACGAAGAAACTGTTGCGTAACGTTAGCTCGATGTGAGGGTGCGTTGTCTTGGTGAAACAACACACGCGCAGCCCTTCCCGGACGTTTTTGTTGCAGTGCAGGAAAGAATTTGTTCTTCAAAACATTTTCGTAGGATGCACCTGTTACCGTAGTGCCCTTTGGAACGCAATGGGTAAGGATTACGCCCTCGCTGTCCCAGAACATAGACACCATCATTTTTTCAGCACTGGCGCTTACCCGAAATTTTTTTAGTGGCGGTGAATCTGTGTGCTTCCATTGAGCTGATTGGCGCTTTGTTTCTGGATTGAAAAATGGCATCCACATCTCATCCATTGTCACAACCGACGAAAAGAAAGTCCCATTCATGCTGTCGTTGCGCGTCGACGTTGCTTGGCAACATGCCACACGGGCAGCCATGTGGTCGTCCGTCAGCATTCGTGGCACCCACCTGGATGACACTTTTCGCATTTTCAGGTCGTCATGCAGGATTGTGTGCACAGAACCCACAGAAATGCCAACTCTGGAGGCGATCTGTTCAACAGTCATTCGGCAATCCCCCAAAACAATTCTCTCCACTTTCTCGATCATGTCGTCAGACCGGCTTGTGCGAGCCCGAGGTTGTTTCGGTTTGTTGTCACACGATGTTCTGCCTTCATTAAACTGTCGCACCTACGAACGCACTTTCGACACATCCAAAACTCCATCACCACATGTCCCCTTCAACTGTCGATGAATTTCAATTGGTTTCACACCACGCAAATTCATAAAACGAATGATTGCACGCTGTTCAAGTAAGGAAAACGTCGCCATTTTAAGTATTTAAAACAGTTCTCATTCTCGCCGCTGGCGGTAAAATTCCATCTGCCGTACGGTGCTGCCATCTCTGGGACGTATTGACAATGAACGCGGCCTCATTTTAAAACAATGCGCATGTTTCTATCTCTTTCCAGTCTGGAGAAAAAAAATCGGAGGCCTTAGAACTTGAATGCACCTCGTACACTGATCAACCAGATCATTATGACCACCTATCTAATTGCCGGGGTGTCCACCTCTAGCACGAATAGCAGCGGCGACGCTTCATAGTATGGAAATAATGAGGGCTTGGTAGGTTACTGGATGGAGCTGACACCACATCTGCACACACAGGTCACATAATTCCAGTATATTGCGGGGAGGGGGGGGGGGGGCTATGAATTCTGACGCTACGTTCAATCACATCCCAGATGCACTCAATCGGTTTCAGATCTGGCGAGCAGGGGCGCCAGCACATCAACTAGAATTCGCCACTGTACTCCTCGAACCACTTCATAACGCTTCTGGTCTTGTGACATGGCACATAACCTCGTTGAAAAATGCCACTGCGGTTGGGTAATATGATCGTCATGAAGGAGTGTATGTGGTCTGCAACTGGTGTACGATGTTCTTTGGCCGTCATGGTGCCTTGCATAATTTCTACTGGACCCACGGGCGCCCAAGTGAATGTTCCCCAGATCATTATGGAGTCACCGCCAGCTTTTCTCTGTCTTGCAGTGCATGTGTCAAGGAGCTGTTCTCCTGGAGGACGACGGATTCACGCACTCCCACTGGCATGATGAAGAAGGTATCGGGATTCATCATACGATGCAGCGTTGTGCCACGGCGCCAACGTTCAGTGCCGATGTCACGTTCCCATTTCAGTCACAGTTGCCGATGTCGTGGTGTTAACATTGGTACACGGATGGGTCGTCGGCTCTGAAGACGCATCGTTAGGAGCATTCGATTCACTGTGCGTTCAGACACACATGCACTCTGTCCAACATTAAAGTCTGATATTAGTGCCACCGTCGCGTGGAATTAGCCGAGCGATCTAAGGCGCTGCAGTCATGGACTGTGCGGCTGGTCCCGGCGGATGTTCGAGTCCTCCCTCGGGCATGGGTGTGTGTGTGTGTGTGTGTGTGTTTGTCCTTAGGATAATTTAGGTTAAGTAGTGTGTAAGCTTAGGGTCTGATGGCCTTAGCAGTTAAGTCCCATTAGATTCCACACACATTTCAACATTAGTGCCACCACAGTTCGCTGACTGTCCTCTTTTACCAGAGTGCCCAGCATATGGTGTCCGACATCTGTGAAGAGGGCAGGCCGCCAAACTTTATGACGTCTGGATGTAGTTTCACCTTGATTTCGGCACGTGTTGAAGACGCCCACCACAACAATCCTCGAACACCCGACAAGTGGTGCCATTTCCAAAATGCTCGTGCCGAACCTCCAGCCCTTCACGATCTGCCCTCTGTCAAACTCAGACCGATCGACCGCCTTCCCCATTTTACAAACGGACAAGTAGTCATTCCTCGCCAGGTGACGCTGCTATCGCCTGGACTAGTTCATATCGATAGCAGGTCGGTGGTTATAATTTTCTGGCTGATCAGTGTATACTAGTGCTATCAAAACCGGCGCGGATCCAGCTATGCTGTACCAAGGGCCATAGGTGACATAGATGAACGGCGGCTTCGGAGATGTATACGGGTGATTGGACGTACAACTGTTCAGTAACAGAGCGCTAAGCTGAACGAAGGGGCTACAAACAGTCTTTTCCGAAAGACCGTTCAGCGAATGTTGTTGCGGATGGGCCTCCAAAGTAGGCTCCTGGTTCGTACACCGACGCTTACTCCTGTTCATCGGCGTCGAAGACAGGTACTTGCACGCCAGCACTGCAACTGGTCGTCCACTGAATGGTGGCAGGTGGTCTTTTCAGATGAATCATGTTTTACGCTCCATCGGGCAGGTGGTCTTTGGCGTGTGCAGCGTGAAACGACTGAAAACAGTATGGTCTGATGAATGCTTTCTCAGCATTCCGTGGGTGATGTCGTCATTCTGGAAGGCACAATGGATCAACACAAGTCTGTATCTATCCTTGGGGATCTACATTCTCGGCACGATGGCAATGAAATGTGTCATACAGTGCGCAGTGTACGTGCGTGGTTCGAAGAGCACCAGCATGAGTTTACCGTACTGCTCTCGTCGCGAAATTCTCCGCATTTAAACTCAGTCGTGAATCTAAGTACCACAGCCATAGGGCTGTTCGTGCCACGGGCCCTCAATTGAGCAGCCTAGCGCAACTGGCCACGGCACTGGAGTACACATGAGTACATATCCCTGTCGGTACCTTTCAGAACCTTGTTGACACTCTACCTGCATGTCTCTCAGACATCCGCGCTACAAAGAGCGGTTATTCAAACGTTTGACAGGATTTCATGTTAATGCGACTTGACGATGTAAGATCCCCTTTTATGAGAGGAGATCATGCTTTTATTTATACGATTTCACTTCTGATAGATCAAGTTCAAAAATGATTCAAATGGCTCTGAGCACTATGGGGCTTAACATCTGTGGTCATCAGTCCCCTAGAACTTAGAACTACTTAAACCTACCTAACCTAAGCACATCACACACATCCACGCCCGAGGCAGGATTCGAACCTGCGACCCTAGTGGTCACGCGGTTCCAGACTGAAACGCCTAGAACCACACGGCCACACCGGCCGGCGATAGATCAAGTCCACAGAAAATATTTTCGTATGCATTGTATCTCGGATATGAGTTAACATGAAATACAAGTTCATTTACGAGACAGCTTAAATCTTTGGCTCTTTCATTGAGAATCGTGTACAATACTAGCGTCACCTGCGACCTAAAGTGTCGACTAACTTCGCAATTTTTCACTTCACACTACACATCACTATTTCTCCTTGCAGAGCAATAATTCCTGTTTGCCTCCTTTACCTTCTGTACGGAACTCGCGCTCCTCGCAGACAGTATCATAAAAGTCATGGAAAATCGCATCCTTTAGGATTAATGTTTCTACATCTTCTAACGGCTTTCGATCCAGATAGACCGGGATGTGGCATTGGTAAGATATTGGACTCATAATTTGCAGGGAAATGGTTGAAATCTACGTCCGCCCATCCAGATAGTTTCCCGTGGTTGTCCTGAATCACTTAAGATATGTGGTTCCTTTGAGAAGGACCATGGCCGATCTGCATCCCTGTCCTTTCTCAATCCATGCTTGTACCCCTGTTGTAATGAATTTGGCAGTGGAAATGAAAATGAGCGTTTGGCGTCATTGCCGAGAGACCCGCGCGGGGCAGGTCCGGCCTCCTTGGTTCAGGTCTTATTACATTCGACACCATACTGGGCGACCTGCGCGCCGGGTGGGGATGAAATGATGATGACGACAGCAAAACCCCCAGTCCCTGAGAGGAAAAAATCCCCAACTCAGCCGGGAATCGAACACGGGCCTGTACGACGGCAATCCGTCACGCTAACTACTCAGCTATCGGGGCGGACAAATTGTAAGTAACAGGACGTCAAAGACTAATGCTATTCATTCTTCTTTTTTTAGATTGTAAACTACATGGACGGTCACAATGCAAAATTTTATTCATTGGTGATATATCCAAAAAGACCACACAGACAGTTAGAAGGAAAATTTTATTTAAAATTGATGTATTAATAAGTTTCTGTTGAAAGTCCGTACACTCCAGAATCGGTTCGCCTATCAGACAAAATCACCTTGAGTACTGAGGCAACCATTCCACCGATGCACCAGGTAGAGGATACCCCGTTCCGCAAAACACCGTGTCCTGCTGCGTGAAGAAGTCCGCAGCTGCTTGCTGCACATTCTCGTCCGACAGAAAGCGTCGACCCTTGCAAGTTCTCTGTTAAGAGACCGAAGCCATGGAAACAGCTGAGGGAGAGATGAGGACTATAGGGATGGTGCTCGAGAGTCACGCACTTGTTCGTGATGGTTGAGGCTGGCTTGCCAGATCGACCGGTGTCTTGTATCTAACTGCCACCAGCACGCAACTTGGCGCACCATTCCACGATGGTGCTTTTCGACAGACATGCTCTCCATTCTTCGATGGATGTCTACCGTGCTTGCCAGGCGGCCAAGAAAAGAAAAACAGCACATTGAACCTGTTTCGACGCATTTGGTAATAACGTTGCCATAGTTCAAGTTTCTGCATTTACCGCATGCACCTCAGAAGGAGACGAATGTCACACTGTCCCTTGTCTACATGTCGGTGCCTTCACACGAGTTCTGAAATTCCATTTACAAACTCCTAGGACTTGAAGAGGGGAGTGAGTACATAACATTTTGAATAGGAACCCATGTCTATAAACGTGCCATTTCTATTCGACAACAGTTTGAATTCACATGTTTAACTCATCCACTTCTGCTTGAGGAACTGAATTAGGTGTGACGCAGTACAGTTATTTAAGTGACAGCTCGAAAATGAACTTAACGAAACATCCATTTATCACCTAAGCACATTTGTTTGTTTAACACTAAAACACTACACTGAACCCCCCAGCCAGGACATCAGTTCTATTCCAGTTTTACGTTGAATAGGTCTCGCAGCAAGGCAGACGTTAAGTGACCGTCTAGCGTAGAACGCATCATCCTCTCTATCCCACTGCATACAAGGAAAAGCAACTCTGAGACTTTTCTTTTTCCCTCAGCAGATACGTTACACATCTGAACTGCAACCATTGTAGAACAGAAACGGTTTGTTTCCGGACATAGGCTCCTGTTCAAAGTATTATGCACTCGCGCCCCCCTAAACGTTCTACAAAATCGTAAAGGTAATTTCAGAACAACATGTATACAGGCGGGCTACGTTCAATATACGGTGCACCAAAGTCCTGAAACGGAAACTTTTTGATCCCCCGTTATGTTTTAGAGCAGATCCACATTTTTTTTCACTTGCTTTGGCATGGCACGCGCTAAGACAGTCGAGATGAAATGACTGTAATGAGATTTCCCGCAGAAGCTTATAAGAAAGCCTACGTCTTGGTATATCCACCAGTGAGACTAGAAGTCACCTCATTACGCGTATGTGGTGCAGTAAAAGGTGTCCTCACGCTTATATTTTGGAGATTCATATAACACAGAAAGATATACATGTAGATGTAATCTGGGCATTCTTTTACAACCTCCGTGCGCTTGCGTGACTTTTCACTATGGCAGGGAGTAGAAATAACCAATGTATTTTCAGTACGTAAGTTGCAGAGTGAATTTAATTCCTTAGGGAATTCTCCAGAATAACTGAAATATCTCTTGCAATCCACTCAATTATCCCCCGTATCCAATGAGCAGAAGAAACAGCCAGCATGTCAGCCAATATGGAACACCAAAGAGACAATCTTTCAACAACAACAACAGAAAATTGTGTGTCAATTGTATAGTTGTTTGTGTCGGAACAAAGATACTCCCTAATCCTAATCTTAGTCTCAAGGAAGGAAGCTCAGGATTTAATGTCCCGTGAAAGACACGGAACAGAAGCTCGGGGAAAGAAACCAGTCGTGTCTTTTTTAAAATAACCATCCCGACATTCGCGTTAAGTGATTTACAGAAACCAAGGAAAACCTGATTTTGTGTGGTCGGGCGGGATTTTTAACCGACGTGCTCCCGAACATTAGTGCAGTGACATACCACTGCGCCACCTCGATCCAGTGGCCGCCAATGTAAACGTCTGAGTGGAATGAAACTGATAATAACAATAACAACAGCAATGATTCTGTAGTTCACGAAAAATTGCCTTCTCTTTACTAGGAAGCTTGATCGGATGAGGCCCAAGAGCTACATACAGAATTAGACAGGTATTCTTTGCACCATAAGAATTATCATTGGATTTAGGCGTTCCAGTGAACACAAAAGTTTATACTGTGTCACTGCTAGCTTCGGTAATAGTAGTAGTAAAATACTGGATAGTCTGTTAGTATTCGTAGGACTTTATCTTTAGTGAAGATGAGAACTGAAAAATCTGTACTTTGGTTTAACGATATCGAAAGGCTAACAAAAATAAAACATAAACCGCTTAAAATGACCACAATATTATTGCTAGTTAAATTACAGGAAAGATGGCACATTCATTCGATATTTTGCAGTTTAATTAAGTTGTTGGCTCTCTCTGAGTTTTATTCGGCAAAAGATTCTTCGTTAAGCACATTTAACATGATAAGTGTTCAAGAAATGAACCGTCACATACCTCCTTTCTACTTTCTCTCTTCCCATTTACCTTCAAAAATTAGCAATGTTTTCTGTCTTTTCACTTACAGGGGTCAACAAGATAAAAGCGGGATACCGAACGACGAATGTGTGTTATATCTAAAAAGGGTGCTGTAAGTTTACGCAATAAAACGGAAATAATTTATATTTCAGCTAACGCAGTGGAAAGCGTCAAATGGGAAAACGTTCACCATTTTGCTCACAATCAACATCCTGCATACAGTACAGAATTTTCTTTTTCAGCGGCAATTACAGAACGGCTATACACGCGAGACACAATGTCGAAATTGGTTTAACAAACTATTTATGAGTCTGAAAGAAAATTCTATACGGACGACATTATCAGTAAGATAAAGCTAGTGCTCCTTTTTGTAAGGTACGATGCAATCAAGTTAGGTTATTCGTCTGCGCCAGTAAATATTGGCGCCTGGGAATGTGTGTGCGTCGCTAAGTAGCTTCTCATTCATGATTATACAATCAACTGAGATGGAACTCGCATGTAGAGCTGACATTGTGGTACCAGCAGCTGTAAGTGCTCTTTGTGATTTTGTCATCTCCCTCTTTCTCCTTTCTACCGGGAGTGTGCATAGATAATGCACCACTTTAAGCTGTTACTACTGGAAACACTTCTACCACTTTTAACGCAAATATCGTTATTTTTGAAGGACACATTATAAAATGTATTCTCGATGATAGGTTGAGTTACAGATGAATCAAATCAATAAAATGAAAAGTGTGAGTTAGTGTTCAAGATCATGCACACCCGAGCTACCAATACAGCAAAAAAAAGTAACGCAATCCAGTTATTCTCTTTCACTCGGTTACACACGACTGCAGCGGATCATAATTTTTAGAGATAATTTTTGTTCAAGCTTTTCAGTCCCATAAGTTCCTAAGAGAACACATATATACAGTAATCAATTAACTCAATACTCACATGGTAAATGTTTCCTGTCTCATCAGTTCTTCTTGTGTGAGAGCTTAAAAAGCGTAAATTTATTTTTCTATGTAGATTCTTCGTTGAACAATAAAAATGAGATACCTGGGACAGTTAATACCCTGAATGGAACGCATCAGCTGCTATCAAACCAAGGCCTGGGGGGGGGGGGGGGGAGAGAGGGGGAAGAGGAATGAAACGCTTTATAGTCTCTTCTGTTTCACTGATTAATTTTGAATAAAGGAAATCCTGTTCGCTTACAGAATATAAAAGAGGAATTAATTTACAATTGTTGATAAACTTAATCACATTTCACTGTTCTATGGACTCAATTGTAACTAGTCAGTAAGTTCTGATACACAGAGCGGGCCAAGTTAAATAGTTTTATCTTTCTTCTTTTTCCACTGGATTACGGGATGCCGTGTGGGTATGGAACGGAATTTGTAGCCAACAGCGACAATGGGAATAAAAAATGCTCACTAGGAAACGACACTTGTCCTTATCGTCCATCACATACGAAGGTGTAAAGCTACCGCTCAGATGTGACAATTCGTGTTCATTTTTAACTTGCCAGTTTCCTTAATTGTATTACGTTATTCCCTCTGTATGCGATGAATGAAATCTGAGACACCGTACAAGCAGTTGTACGTTCACAACTACGTTTCATTCCCTTCAAATGTTTGGGACACGAGAATAACGTAAGTAGTAGTTCTATCGAGACACTAAAGCTCACAATTTAAAATAATAGGGTCATTTTAGTCCTCTGGAATCGAAGAACTTTTGTAAAATTGACTAAGCCACTGAAAATATTACAGACCGATTCGTTTTCTCTCTTTCGCAGTTTTGTGAATGTGAGAGAATTTTTTGCAAAACACACACACAAAGAGGCAGAGAGAGATTCATGTCACCCCTTTAATTTCGTGAACAGTTCCAGATGCCGGAACGAGACATTCGGTTAATAATGATACGCTAAGGCGCATGCACTTCAGTATGTTATAAAATGTCTTACATCTTGTATGATTGAGGAGCTGAACCAAGTATGGTTTTTAAATACAATTACATACATTTTAACGGCATCCGAAGCGCTTGAAAAGAGGAGTACAGTGATATAATACTTGTCAATGTTGCGGCTGAAACTCATTTGCAAAGAATCCGAGAATTATACTGAAATTGGAAAGCGATGTGGCTAAAGTGAGCAATTGCATTGTAAACACCGTCTAGCCGAGCTTTCATGCCCGGCTCCGTTGTTACATGCAGCAAGACGGACCTATCCTACTAGGAAAGAACGTCAGCTATGATTTTTTGTACATGTATTACGGCATATACTTCCGTTTGGGGCATCATATGGGACTTAGGAAAAACTATTTCCAGTGTGTGTACGTGTCCAGTTTTTGGTGGAAACAACGACACTTTCGTCAGGCAGTTACCCATTTAAACATCCCCGTTGCTGCTTGCTTGTCAAACCCGAAACAGAAACGTCGGTCATACATAATTCATAATCGTAAGCAGCCCTATTCAAGAGAACAGGGAAACAACTGTTTTAACTTTCCTAGATTAAAAAAATAAAAAAAAACGCCTGACCTGTCTTTGATTTTGCCTGTAGACGGCTGAACGCTGTCGGCCAAATGTGTGTGTAAATAAATACTACTCGTAATTCTAATCAGGCGGAATACATTTTAAATAAATTAAATAGGTTTTTCCGAATGACTGACGACATGTCACCCATAAAATAAATATATTCTCTACGAAACGTAGTTTTACACCTAAGTATGTGATCACATTGTCTACGACCGACAAAAGCACGTTTTCAATCGCCTCTCGAGAGATAGATGAGCAGATAAAAGAACATTGGATGATACGTCGTTGTATGCTGTGGTAATTCGACGGTGCATATCGTCTGGCATAGAAAATTTTCGATGGTGCTGAGCCACGGCCTTGGTGTATTTTTTGAAAGACTATGCCGCCATTTCACGGCCTATTATTGTATTTTTCTTTTACACTCTCTAGATTTCGGCTTTTACGCTGTTATCGAGTACAATGGAAAAAGTTATTAGACCCTCAACGTCGGTACAAAATAAAAATACAGTAATATACGGTCAAATGGAGTTTGGCGTAGTTGGGACATATTTCAGTGCTCATCGCAGAAAGAAATGAAGAGACGTCAAATCAAGCGTCGTGTCCAGCTATTGTACTGCAGCATTCCGTTCTATCCAGCGGTCAGAAGACTTTTCATTCAGTATCTGCATTGCAACAGGTGAAGAGTGAGCTGGGCAACGGTCTTGCTGGAACCAAATACACTATCGCTTATCACGTGGTACCTTTTATAGAAGAACAGATAGCATTTTCGTAAGGCAATGTACATAGGTATTTCCAGTTAGCATTCCTGGGATGAAGCAAGGTCCCATAACGGAATTTCCTATGAAGCAGCACCATAGGTTTACGCTTCACGGTCATTGTACCTGAGGAACCCAGCATACATTTTCAACTGTCCAGTACTGCATGTTACGTAAATTTATATTACAGTGTTTCGTAAACGTTGCTTCGTCGGTAAAGAGCACACGGTGAAAAAACGTAGTGACGGCTCCCAAGCGATGCACGGCAAACCGACAAAATTCTATACGATTTCTGAAATGTCTGCTGTAATGACAGATAATTGGAGTGGAATTTATGCGGATGTTGGATGCGAACGACACTCCTGCCGCATAAAAGTAGCATCTCTAGCTTCTACTTATTGGTGTACACGTCTGCATGCAAGGAATGCTGAAGCAGAAATGAACTGTCGGTAGCCGACACAGTTCATGCTGGCTCTACAGAGCACACACGAAAACAGTAGATACAACGTAGCCTGACATGAGCGTATTTAAAACGCAATGGCCGATTCCGGCCGACTTGCCTTTTAATTTTAGAATATTTCTCGGATCCTTTCGCGAAGAGGTTCAGCCTCAACATTGACAAACTTTAAATCAGTGTATTCGTCTTTTAAAGCACTTTCAGATGCCATTAGAAAAGTTTACTATTCTATTTTTAAAAATCATACTTGCTTCAGTGTCTCGGTCGATACAAGAGTTATGACTATTTATCACATACCAAATTGGTATGCCCCTTAGCGTACTATCTTTTGCCCGAAAACGTCGTTTCGATATCTGGAACCGTTCACGGAATAAAAGGAGTATGACGTCTATGCATAGACTGATCAAGAACACCGCCACCAAACTTCCGATGGGTGTAGTATGGAGAAAATAAAAAGGATAATAGTTCTGTGAAGATGGGCTCTAAAATGCATACGTTGACAGCTGTGAGCTCTTGTTCGGCAGTAGAGATGTGTTTCACATTAGCAAAAACACTGACAAACCGATAGTCATGTCGGACTTCAAGATTGGATTGCAGTTAAAAATAGAGCTGTATCACCAGTTTCTGATGCATCAGTAGTTCCTAATAGTGACGTAACAAGTGTGCACCAGTAAATATTTGCAATTTCAATGAACACAAGAAGAAAATAGCAGATCTAAGGGAAGTTCAAACCCTGTTACGTCAATACGTTCAGAATCCATCGCGGAAATTCGTCCTTATTATGACGATGAAAAGTGTTAGAAACGTTTTAGAAAATGGTTTTTGAATATGGTCCGTAACACGACTTAAATTAATCATGAAACACGGAGATAAGTTTTTTTGCCGCAACCCGGCACTCTTGGGTCTTTTTGTTTATGATAAATTTACATTAACACCAAAGAACGTTTTTTAAAGGGAGTGGAGACATGGGGGAAATTTGGTTATGTAAAATATTTATCTACTGTGATAATTCAAGTTTTCCTTTCGTAGTTAATTATGTTGTTGTTTATTATAGTGCCTCGGGACGCATAAATCTTTCATAGGACCAGTGATGGCGTTGTTCTCAAAAGTTTAAGAGAGAAAATCTATTTCAGTCACTGCGTAGCGGTGACAAAAATTTTGAAGGAAATTTAAGTGTCGAGTTACGGCGGCTCCACTTTCAGCTATGACTCCTCTTGCAGTTACATCACGCTCGCCTTTATCACAAACGGCAAATATTTGACACGGATTGTTCTGGTTCACCAGAGCATTAGGCAAGTAACAGAATGGTCTCGGCTACTGACTTTTCTCCGCGTCTGCAACGCCCTACTCGTTCACAAACCCAAGTTCTGATACTCTTCATGCGTAACAAAATCCTAAGAGTATTTACAAAAATGAAACATAACTAAGTTGTGTCATACCTCTCAGATGAAACGGCACTCTCAGTATTGTTAAACATATGAGTCACAGCCAGCCGTTGAACAACACTAGCTTTCCCAGCAGCAGCAGCAGATCAACTACTTCCGAGGAGAGTTTCACTTGCGGCAGAACAGAACTTGAAGACAGATGAATCAGAGCCGTTAATGAGCGAAAGAAAATAGCCGTCCTTCTAAGACCGTTTCTTGCTTTCGCACATTTCCAGTTGATGGATACAATTATATTTTTACAGTAATTATAATTTCGATTTCTCTCTGTGTGTCTCTCTCTCTTTTATGAGCTTTGAGAGATTGAGCTGTCCGGCGCCAAATCCTGCGTGTTGGCGAAGTCCTTTTTGTGTCTCATGTTAACGCCAAATTATCCTCTGACTTCAGAATACAATTTTACGATTACGCAGAGGGATACATTGGCTAAATGGCGAACTTTGCGTGCACCTGTATACAATGATAACCTTATGCGTTCCATCGTGTGTGAAGGCGAAAATAATACGTGCCTAACGTTGGAAGACGATGTAATTGCCACCATTGTTGAAGAGGTAACACCTTGATTGGAAATCTGACATTAATATGCAACTTAAAAAAACAAAATCTCTCAAGACTAGTATTTCGCAACAGGATAGTTACAACTCGCACAATAAAAATTTGGTAGACAAAATGGTGGTAAACACGTATCCACTTAAGGGAAATGAAATTTAGTGGAAGCCTAAACAGTATCTTCCGCAAATTAACTTACGAATTGGTGGAGTTTGCTCTACTATTTCATACGATGTAATCCATAGCCAAGTTACTGTAACACCATCATCAGCTGCAAAATAATAGGTCCACTTAACTTGAAAATGTATTACGTACTATTAGCCAACCGAGTGATGATGTGACACCAGTCCCCCTGGTCTTAACACATGTATTATTGCTACATTAGTGCATTTTTTTAATGTAAAAAAGCGGGGATATTTCATGAGAACACTTATTCCTATACTTTAAACATGGCAAATTGCTACATGTATGGCAGCCAGGTAAGTTACCTCACATATGTGTCACGTATGTTGTGTTGCAATTTGAAAGAGTGACGAGGTGAGAAAAGAAGGAAGGGAAATTAGGCTTTTAGGACCGCTGAGATGAGCGGACAAACCACGAGGCTGGTCTCTTTTTAATGCGCCTGCACGTACTTTCCCCGGTTTTTGCTCGGACCGGCAGCGGTGCCTACCTGTATCGCCGGCGGCCTGGCGGGTGTGTGGGTGTGAGATGCGCGTCGGCGGCTGCTGGCTGCTGGTCGCGAGGAGCGGCGGGCGGGCGCGCACTGCAGCCTCAGACAGCCACTTGCTGCGCGCCGCTGGACGCCGCGACGGCAGCGCCCCTCGCGGAACCCGCCGGCAACTACGGCCACTCCGTGGCGGGCGCCGGGCATGGTCCACCGGGCGCGGGTCAAGCGTTCAGGTCTGGCGGACTCACAGCTGACTCTCCCCTCCATCCATCGAACGTGTCTTAACCCCGCACGTGCCTTGATTTAGTAATAAGTTCCATCTGGTTTACCACTTTACCCTAATTTTAGATTTCATTTATCGAGATGTTTCCTGCATTCTACCTTTCCTGTAGTCCTTCATTTGTTTAAATGGTCTACTGTGTAAGCAAGGTTGTACCTAACCTTGACCATCACTATCGTTACCTGTAGTACAATTATACAAGCTCTACTTTATGAGATTTATTTTACTGTACCTGTGTGAACGTAGCTTTTATCACCTACACGTATCATTTGTTTGATTCTTTTGCATCTGTCTGGTTTATCGCTTTATCCTTCACGTATCAGCGCGATGATCCCTACATTCTGCTGTATTTTGAATTGAACTATCGACCTCTTGACGGTTGAAATCTTTAATCACAAGAGGACAAAGAACCTTGGGTCACTACTGGCAATCCCTTGAACTAAAGTATGAAATAAATATGAATACATGATTGTCCTATACAGTTGCGTATGTAGTTTAGTTTCATTTTAACCTAAACAGGTTCTTCATACGTTTTGCTCTTGTTTATATACAGATGTATCCCTGACTATGTTGCTCTAACGCCGCGAAAGTAGTTGGATCACAAATAAATATTTATCATACAGTTGAAGCAGTCTTTTTGATCATGATACAATTCTACAGCTGTGGATGACCAGAATACAAAATTTGTTAATAATAAGTATTATTATTATTCAAGTTTGAACCCTACTGGAGTTCGCGATGTACAACAAAGGACATTTCAAATGGTTCAAATGGCTCTGAGCACTATGGGACTAAACATCTGAGGTCATCAGTCCCCTAGAACTTAGATCTACTTAAACCTAACTAACCTAAGGACATCACACACATTCATGCCCGAGGCAGGATTCGAACCTGCGACCGTAGGGGTCGCGCGGTTCCAGACTGAAGCGCCTAGAACCGCATGGACACTGCGGCCGGCAAAGGACATTTCCTTTCTGCCCATTTTCGTTCCATTCTCTTAGAGAACAAGCTCTTATCCATTCATCTGACAAAGTAGCTTTGGGCTTCTTGGAGCTCCTCTGCCAGGCCAGCCGTTCAGCCGTGAAATTTATGCCAAATCTTTTACTCCTTGCTATTTCAATTTATTTTAGTGTTGCCTCCAGGTCTTCATCTATACCTCCGAACAATATTATCATTTAAATTTTAGCGTTACTGCTGCGTTCGTTCAGTTTCATATCCTGTGTGTTTAATGTGATTGGTTCCATTCCTTCCACATGCTCTTGGAATTTTAATCTGCTTTTTTTTGGTATCAGAATAAGTTTTGATATACTTTTCAATTTCTTTATTTGTTCCTAATCTGTATATACCGTTTTACGTATAATTTCGACCTCACGCTTTGCTGATTATCTTTTTTATAACACGGTATTGCCAGACGGAAGTATTTGACCTTTTAAAAGTTCAGGTAATAATTCATTACCTCTAAGATGGCTTAAAAATAACAATGTTCGGGTTACCGATTTCTACAATTCCTTTGCCGGATTAATCACATCTGAAGATGGTAATCTAGTCCTAAACCTGGTAGTGCTAACACTATAATTTTAAGTGATCTCGGACATAACGACTTATTATATTTTCCTGATTACTTTTCTTTCAATCTTTTCCATTTATCAATTTCTCTTTCTGTTTAGAATCAGTGTCTGAAACTCATAAGGGCCCTCTGGTACGATAACTGTGTTGTAGTGTCTCAGGTTTGAGTATTTTGAAACGCACAATCTTTTCCAGGATAGTCTCCTGATCTCCTGAATGATTTCGGCTAAATATTTGAACTGAAAAACTGTCTTGATTCTTTCGTATTCAGTTTTAGAATTTTGGGTGGCAGGTATTTTCTTTTTCAAATGATATTTTTGAAACATAGAAATAATAAAATATATAAAATATGTTAATGTTACAATGCACTGACCAATTTTTCGTACCAGATATAACGGTCATATGCCGAAACCGGTAGTAAATAAACAAATTGTTCTGATGCAGGTCCTGGAATATACATCCACTGCTGAGAACAGCCTGAGGAAAGTATTTTAATATAGTAATAACTATGCAGTCTCAGTCAAAATCTCAATCACTATCTCTCATTCTCATTCTCATTAACCTGCTCTTTCATATCCATCTACACAGAATGTAAAATTGTCCACTTTGAGGGGACTGATGACCTCAGCAGTTAAGTCCCATAGTGCTCAGAGCCATTTTTCCACTTTGACAAAATTAAAATATGCAGTCGAAGTCCTTATTAATCCACTGGGAAAGGCTAAATTAAAAACTCAGGTGTTCTTCGGATAGCATTAAAGAAACTAAAATGAAACAGTCGTCCTCAAAATGCATTAAAACAGGAGAGATCAGCTGGTAAACCAGCCTCTGTACTCACCTCCGAATACGAAGTACGTTAATTTAAAATACGAAACACCGAAATCTGTTCATCGCAAGCACCACACATTGGAGGACGCTCCCACTGGAGCAAAAATCCATAAGCCTTCGGGCGGTGCCCTGTATAGACTCGAGTGAAACAGACTTCATCTCGCCTCTGTTGGCAGAAAGAAATATGCACGATGTCAGTTTTTTCCTACAGAGATTTAATTTGAGGCTGTAACCGACATCAGAAATTAGAATTGCCGCTCGGTGCAAAGACGAATCTCTTGTGTTAAGGACACGTTGCCTCCTTGCTCCCATACTCCTCCCCGTACGCACACACATTATCTGACATGTAGAGTGAACCCCACCCGTCATATTTCATTGTCGGTTCGAGGTGTCTAAACGATGTTCAGCCAGACAAGGTGGGTAAGATGTGAATAATTTACTCTACCGCCAGTACTACTAACTTTTTCAGATGTTGCGACATTCAACTATCTACATTTCTATTTATGTTATTAATAACGTACTTTTTGATGACATTCCATGATTTTACGACAGTCTGCACAATCTGTTTGTTTATATGTTTTTCTTGATAAATAAACTTAGTAGATTTATTCTTATTTTCTTACAGTCAATTGCCACGTATCGCTTCTTTAATTTGAACTATTTACTAAATATCTGTGGTCTTATTCCTGATGTCATACCAGTTTGATAAGGTAACAAGAAAAGTAAACTGATGATATAAACTAAGCACCTTAATTACCCTTAATTTTTATGTCATCTACATCTACATCTACATTTATACTCCGCAAGCCACCCAACGGTGTGTGGCGGAGGGTACTTTACGTGCCACTGTCATTACCTCCTTTTCTGTTCCAGTCGCGTATGGTTCGCGGGAAGAACGACTGTCTGAAAGCCTCCGTGCGCGCTCGAATCTCTCTAATTTTACATTCCTCGGGAGGTTTAAGTAGGGGAAAGCAATATATTCGATACCTCATCCAGAAACGCACCCTCTCGAAACCTGGCGAGCAAGCTACACCGCGATGCAGAGCGCCTCTCTTGCAGAGTCTGCCACTTGAGTTTGCTAAACATCTCCGTAACGCTATCACGGTTACCAAATAACCCTGTGACGAAACGCGCCGCTCTTCTTTGGATCTTCTCTATCTCCTTTGTTGATGGACTACATTTTCTAAAGACTCTCCCAATGAATCTCAACCTGTTACCCGCCTTACCAACAATTAATTTTATATGATCATTCAACTTCAAATCGTTCCGCACGCATACTCCCAGATATTTTACAGAAGTAACTGCTACCAGTGTTTGTTCCGCTATCATATAATCATACAATAAAGGATCCTTCTTTCTATGTATTCGCAATACATTACATTTGTCTATGTTAAGGGTCAGTTGCCACTCCCTGCACCAAGTGCCTATCCGTTGCAGATCTTCCTGCATTTCGCTACAATTTTCTAATGCTGCAACTTCTCTGTATACTACAGCATCATCCGCGAAAAGTCGCATGGAACTTCCGACACTATCTACTAGGTAATTTGTATATATTGTACCAACAGTAGTCTTATGTCACAAATACGCAACTGATAAGAAATGTTAGTGAAGTAATCTTCTCCAGTAAACTGTCCGCCCCTGGTAGCTGAGTGGTCAACGTGACGGAATGTCATACCTAACGGCCGGGTTCGATTCCCAGCTGGGTGGAGATTTTCTCCGCTCATTGACTGGGTCTTGTGTTGTCCTTATCATCATCATTTCATCCCCATCGACACGCAAGTCGCCGAAGTGGCGTCAACTTCAAAGACTTGCACCAGGCGAACCACCCTAGCCACACGGTGTTTTATTTCCAGTAAACTGACACGTTGCTGTCACACGTCGTATTCGCAAATATGTAATGCAGTCAGAAATGCATTTCAACAGTGACGATAAGCAACAACAGTAAAAGTCTACTGGACGGAATTAGATGTCTCCTTCTGTGATGGTTTGCACTACTAAAGATGGATCTCCATCACACGTATCTGATATCTAGAGCACTTTTCATCCTGCTATCGTCCACTCAAAGTCATTTCATGTAGCGTAAATCACAACCTGACCAACCAACTACATACGTCTTTCTGAATAATGGCTTTAATATTGTACTTCTTCCCTTCCTACGATGTCTAGATGACAAATCACTGATTTTGTATCAGCATCTGGTAGCGCTTACTCGATGGTGTGCAAAGGTATGTTTCTTGACAATTGTCACACACGAACAGTTACTTTTCTGCCCTGAACTATTTGTGACCAGCACCAGAAGTATTTTCTGTTCTGCAGTTTTGAGCACTGTGTATCGAAACTACCGCTTATGTGTTGATCGATGGGGAGAAGAGTTTTCACACTCACTGTATGATACTATCCCCAGCAGACAATACTGCTTCAGGTTGTGTGGACAAGGGTGCTTAGGGGTTTTGGGCATGTCTCTTCATGCACATACGAATCCGCGAAATTGTAACTCATATTTCCTTTTAGGTTTCTGTCCATTCAACTAATTTTGGACTCTCATCACGTTCTACATTCCTGCATTGGAAACGATGGTTATCCTTCTACCCCATCAAGCACCTCACCTGTATTGACTATGCTGCTGGGAGGGTTCCAGCTGCAGCTCTAACAACTTCCAGCTACCCCTTTCGTGATACGAGTAAATCCTGGATTACAAGAATTTCACCATCCAACAGACCGAAGACTGTCAACATTGGCCTTCACTCCACGTGACGTTGTGGAGAACTTAGCTCTTAGTACACTGCTGCAAAGACATGTTCTGAAACACCTCTCGCCGGCCATGCCGCACCCCAGTATTTCGAACTGGCAACCTTCTGCATATGGACAAGTCAAAATAATCTTCAGTTAACTTAAAAGCAGAAGAGTCAAATTCAAAAAGACGAAATCCGTTGATACAGACAGAGGATAGTGCTGTCAGGTGGAAGATTAGAAGTTGGCGAGAAGATTCTATGAGAGTGGAGACATGCCATTAGACATTCTGAAAAATATCATGCACACAGTCCTGAAAAGAGCCCGGGCAGATTGTCAGAACTATCGCAAATTCAGATTCATAGCTCACGCACCAAAGTTGAAACAAGAATTATATCCAAGAGAATGGAAGAGAAAATTGAGGAGCTGTCAAATTATCTGTTCGGCTTTTGGATCGTCCCTACAGCCTGGCATTGCTCAACGACATGGAAATATCATCACGAGCCAACCACTAGCCATAAACATTTCGACACGGTTAGTCGATCACCAACAGTGCATCATCAACACTTCTGTATGTGAGTGCGAGCAAGCTCAGTGATAAAGCGCAAGACAAGTGCAGAGCGAGCTGCTTCGATTACTCTTGTAACATTTTGTCAGAAGCACTACATGGGAGGTAACAAAACCTATCAGGGGTTTGACGAATCGGTTACGATACTGAAACAAATTTATTAAGGCGATACAGCAAAACTGTAGCCCGCTGACGACTCATAATGAGACAGACCGACATGGTCATTACAAACGACGTCACACAGCAAAGGCACTGCTCGATGCTATAAATACTCCACTCTGCTAGCCTAGAGTCAATCGTTCAGTAGGATCGATGGCATTCAGGTCGTTCGCACTCGATTCTCTGATTATTTATTGTAGCTTCTTGTGTGAGCTTGTTTCAGTATTGGTCATACTCTTGCTTCCTGATGTGATGACCGTTGATGATCACGGCTGACTACGAAACAGCATCCAGAACTGTAGCCACCACTGATGGGCAGTCCAAGAGTCTACCAGCACCATTCCAGATAATGGAACCAGCTGTTTCGGTTGAAATATGGTACCTCCCTCATCTGTGTGTAATGTTTGTTGATATACTCGCAACTGTAACTGAGGAAACAACTCATGTTGACAATAATGTCACTTACGTAGGCGTTTCTGTCGCTGTATTCTGTAAATTATTAATGTGACAATGCAGGAAAATAGTCTCGTCTCAGTGTATAACTGACTATAAACTTCGATACAGTTCTGACTAAACAACTCGCTCTGCTGGGTCTGACTGATAATGGAACATTGCCAGGCGTAAATAAACGATCTTGATGAAATAGGGTCGATATGTAGAGGGGCCAAAATAACGCATTTCGTATTTGTCGTTTTAGCCCAATTTCACTTTTAAGGGGAGAACCACAACTCAAAATGTAATTTGGTTTATGCTTAGAGGGAATATCTGTAAAACCATGGTATGTAAAAATGATTGTTAAATAAAAGTTAAAAGGTAATATATCTTTTTGAAAACTATATAACCAGCTTCTGCAATTTGAAATTTAGGAAACCAGAAATTAATTTTGCAAAATGAAAACTTTTTATGAGATGATCGAAGCAGCATTTATACCGCAGCCATCCATTTGTAATTAAGCTGGTTTCCAAAATACTATTCTTGGAAAATAAGCTGTACACAATGTGTTGTTGGAGAATTTTCGACATAGCTAATTAAAATATGTGTAACAGTCGTTATTGTTCTAATTATTTGTTTCATTTATATTTACGTTTTCAACTGTTATTTTGCGTTTTAAATTCAGGTTTCTTTTAATTTACCTTTTCCCACATGTGTATTTTGTTAACTTAATAAGTAACTTGTTATGATACAAAATCATTACCATAATGCTAATCTGCAAATGGTTTTTAGAAAATGCACATAAAATTAAGAAAATTTCTTCACATAACTTACATGACGAACGTACAATATAAATAAAAATTCAGTTAGAGTCTCAGATTATTGCGGGTGATCCTTTAAATATCCTGAACTGTGCCAGGCGTAATTCAAGACACTACAAAACCTTGGCGAAGGAATGGCTCAATGGCTTGATTATACTGTCTCACAAGGGGTGGCCGACATCATAATCATTCCACACAATTAGACCAAGGATCTTCTCACGAAGTCCTTCCAAAATCGAATGCTATATACGTCCAATGGCTGCACCTGACCCATCTAACCTATCGCAAGAACAATTTGACTTCAGAGATCCTTGAATTTTCGGTCAAATTCTCCATTAGTATCTTTTAGAACTATGAAAGGTTGGTAGTCAGTGAGAGAAAACCGTTTTGAGCGCTGTATCTTAGGACAGGTAACTTGTTCGTCTCGTAATTTTTGTTCATTTACTCCTAGTTGCAGCTGAACATGTATATATTAACTGATAAACGTATCTGATTTCAAGTATAATGCGAGAATTGAAGCATATATTTTCCTAAAGGGGGGGGGATGTACTGAGATGTAAAACGCTTTGGGAAGGGGGGGGGGGTAATGAAGTGAGGAAATAAGGATTGTGTGTGTGGAGCCTGTTTAGAGTCATAAGCGTACAGAAATTTCGCTTTGATTGACGTCCCCCATTCATCTCTGTGCATATTTATTGATATGTTAGAAATTATAGTTGAAAATATGAAGAACAGTGTGTGTATATTCGCTTTTATCTCTAATGCAAGAGATGAAGTATGTATTTTCCCTAAAGGGAAGCTTGAGGGAAGGTATCGAAGTATGAAACATGTGTGAGGGGAAGGGGAGGTGACGAAATGAGGTGTGTGTAGCCGTGTGTGTGAAATCCGTTCAATGATTAGGGGCTGCGCTATAGTTGTTAAAATGGGTTCCTCCCTCCTGTGTGTGTGTCCAATGTTTGCTGATGTACTAGTAATTGTAACTGAAAATATGTTTTGCAACAACTGTGTATGTTTGCTTCCATCCCCAATAAGAAAGATGAAGAACGTATTTTTCCTAAAAGGGAGTGGAGAATTCTTGAGGTGAAAACATGGAAGGATGGGGATGACGAAAAATGATTGTTTAGCGCTCTATGAGTGTGTTCAGAGGCCTAGATATTGCGAAATTTTGATTTGAATGTGTTTTATTCCTTCTTGTGTGTGTACTGTTTGTCAGTTACGTGTATTTTTCCCTAAGTAAGGTGGAAAGTATCATGGTCTAAGACTTGATGGAAGGGTGAGTGGTGGACGGTGGAGGAAGGGTGAGGAAACGAAAACTGCGTAGCTCTGTGTGTGGAGTCAAATTGTTGCGTCATATTGATGCATATATGGGTATATGTTGTTTGCTGATACACTCATGATTGTCACTGAAAATATGTATACCAGCATATGCAGATGTTTGTTTTCTTGTCTAATGTGAGAATGAAGTATGGGATGTCCCTGAATGGAGAGATCGTGGACTGAGAAGGGTGGGGAAGGCTGAAGAAACGTAGTTTGTGTAGCTCTGTGTGTGGAACCTGTTCAGACATTGAAAAATGTCTTTTGAATCTGGTTCCTCCCTCTGTTGTATGTTAAGTTCACTGATACACTCGTAAATGTGACTAATATACACTCCTGGAAATGGAAAAAAGAACACATTGACACCGGTGTGTCAGACCCACCATACTTGCTCCTCACACTGCGAGAGGGCTGTACAAGCAATGATCACACGCACGGCACAGCGGACACACCAGGAACCGCGGTGTTGGCCGTCGAATGGCGCTAGCTGCGCAGCATTTGTGCACCGCCGCCGTCAGTGTCAGCCAGTTTGCCGTGGCATACGGAGCTCCATCGCAGTCTTCAACACTGGTAGCATGCCGCGACAGCGTGGACGTGAACCGTATGTGCAGTTGACGGACTTTGAGCGAGGGCGTATAGTGGGCATGCGGGAGGCCGGGTGGACATACCGCCGAATTGCTCAACACGTGGGGCGTGAGGTCTCCACAGTACATCGATGTTGTCGCCAGTGGTCGGCGGAAGGTGCACGTGCCCGTCGACCTGGGACCGGACCGCAGCGACGCACGGATGCACGCCAAGACCGTAGGATCCTACGCAGTGCCGTAGGGGACCGCACCGCCACTTCCCAGCTAATTAGGGACACTGTTGCTTCTGGGGTATCGGCGAGGACCATTCGCAACCGTCTCCATGAAGCTGGGCTACGGTCCCGCACACCGTTAGGCCGTCTTCCGCTCACGCCCCCACATCGTGCAGCCCGCCTCCAGTGGTGTCGCGACAGGCGTGAATGGAGGGACGAATGGAGACGTGTCGTCTTCAGCGATGAGAGTCGCTTCTGCCTTGGTGCCAATGATGGTCGTATGCGTGTTTGGCGCCGTGCAGGTGAGCGCCACAATCAGGACTGCATACGACCGAGGCACACAGGGCCAACACCCGCCATCATGGTGTGGGGAGCGATCTCCTACACTGGCCGTACACCACTGGTGATCGTCGAGGGGACACTGAATAGTGCGCGGTACATCCAAACCGTCATCGAACCCATCGTTCTACCATTCCTAGACCGGCAAGGGAACTTGCTGGTCCAACAGGACAATGCACGTCCGCATGTATCCCGTGCCACCCAACGTGCTCTAGAAGGTGTAAGTCAACTACCCTGGCCAGCAAGATCTCCGGATCTGTTCCCCATTGAGCATGTTTGGGACTGGATGAAGCGTCGTCTCACGCGGTCTGCACGTCCAGCACGATCGCTGGTCCAACTGAGGCGCCAGGTGGAAATGGCATGGCAAGCCGTTCCACAGGACTACATCCAGCATCTCTACGATCGTCTCCATGGGAGAATAGCAGCCTGCATTGCTGCGAAAGGTGGATATACACTGTACTAGTGCCGACATTGTGCATGCTCTGTTGCCTGTGTCTATGTGCCTGTGGTTCTGTCAGTGTGATCATGTGATGTATCTGACCCCAGGAATGTGTCAATAAAGTTTCCCCTTCCTGGGACAATGAATTCACGGTGTTCTTATTTCAATTTCCAGGAGTATATATATATATATATATATATATATATATATATATATATATATAATGTGTGTGTGTGTGTGTGTGTGTGTGAGAGAGAGAGAGAGAGAGAGACGGGGGGGGGGGGGAAGTAGGAGAAAATTCGTTCGGTGCTCAGTGTGTGCTGTAGTTTGGTGGGTTTGGTGTGTGATGGTATGTGTGTGATATGTGGTGTCTTGTGATGTGTGGTTTGTCATGGGTTACGGTGTGGCAGCATTTGGTGTGTGGTGAGTGATCTGTATGATGTCTAGTGTGTGTTGTGTACCAGTGATTTGTGGTTTGCATGGTGTTCGTTATTTGCGACATGCCATGAGTGTTGTGTGATTTGTTGTGTGAGGGTCTGTTGTGTGAGGTGTCATTTGATATATGATGTCATGTGGTTTGTGGTGTAATGTAAGGTACGGAGTGTTGTTTGAGATGTGGTGTGTGGTGATATGTGTGGTGCGTAATGTGGTTTAGTTTTTGGTGTATGATGTGATTTGTAGTTTAATGTGGTATGTAATGAGTTGTATGGTGTGTGATGGGGTGTAGCTTGTGGTCACTGTGGTGTGTTGTGTGTAGTGTGGTATGGTGTGTATTTTTGTGTGGCTTGTGTTGTGTACTGTGGTGTCTTGTGTTGTAGGGTGTGTGGGGTGTGGTTTGTGGTGCACAGTGTGTGTGGAGTATTGTGTGTAACATTTCGGTTGTGTGGTGCTGTGTGATATATGCAACGGACCGATATCAGAGACATAAACATATTGTTTTCTTCATATGTTGGAAGACTCCTTCTGAAAACGTGAATTACCTGTGTTTTTTTCCAAATCATCAGGAAAACTCTATAGAGACCTACGATACACTGTTGCCAGAAGAGAGGCTAGTTAATGTGCATATTCTACGTGGAATCCAGTTGGCATCCCGTCGGGTCCAATGGCCTTTTTTCTGTCGAGCGGCTTCAGTTCCTTTCTATCCCTTGGTCACGTATTTCGATATCTGTCATTTTGTTGTTCGTGTGGCGATTTAAAGGAAGAACTGCAGTGCAATATTCCTCTGTGAAACAGTCTTGGAAAAAAAATACCTTTATTATTCCGGCCTTTTCTGACTCACCCTCCGTTTCAAAGCCGTTATGGTGTCTGGACAGATGACTTCAATCCCTCTACTGATTCAACGTAAGACCAAAACATCTTACAATTTTCTGTCAAGTCGGTAGCTGGAATATTACTTTTCTATTCGTTGAACTCTTCATGCGTGGTTATCGTTACGAAAATTTTGGCTTCCTCTAGTTTTTGTTGGTCTGTGAGGCTTCCGCTACTCTTAAATTTGCGAAACTTTCCTTGCTTTCGTAGCAGCATTCTAACGCGGTCGTCGAGCCACAGCGGGTCTTTTTGATCTCTCATAAGTTTTATCGGCACTCTGTACGTACTAGTCCAAAGCGTATTGTACAACGCTCTTGAACTTTGTCCATTGGCACTCAGTACTGTCAGAGCTGGAAATGAAATTTTCATGTTGACCTGTCAGGTAACCTGAAATGTTTCTTGTCGCTCTTGCTAAACAAAAGACTTTCTTCGCCTTTCTTTGTATTGTTATTTGCAGCCGTATTTAGTGGTTCCGTAACGGCCTTATGATCATTGATTCCCTCTTATACGCTGAGTCGAAGTGTTCGAGCCTCTTTGTCATCAGCATCCATATAGTATTACCTTCACTGGTCGCTTCTCTAATCAATGCTCAAGATTATTACCAGTAAGCCACTTAGAACAATTTCACACGACTCCCTGTCTCTACTACCCATCCTAATCAAAAAATTCTGTCGGAGGAACATCCGCAACTGAGCATTGTACCATAGTTTACAAAATACCGCTACAGTTGTAAGGTTCTTTTATTTAACACACAACCGGTGTCGTAACTTAGTGCTGTGACCCCGAGCGCCGCGGTGGACGGTTACAAGGCGTGGTGTGCTGCCAACGAGCGAAGAGCCAGCGCTCGTTGGTAAAACACCCGCATTTCATTTGCCGTGCTTCTCCCTCCATTTCCCCTCTCCTCACCTCTGCTCTCTCCTTCCTCTCTCTCGGTGTTCTTACTTATGTCGACTAGATATCCACCTGGTTTCCTGTTTTCGTTGCAGTTTTGTTCTGCTTGCCTTTCACTGTCATCCTTCCTTTTTGGCTTTTTGGTCCCCCTTTGGGGTTTGCCCTCCACTTCCAAATTTTCTCTCAGTAGTGAGAGCTATTTGAGGAAGATCTTACTTTCTAGATCTACTGCATGGTTCCTCTCCCACTTTCCTCTTCCTCTTTTTTCCCTAACATAGCCCCCTCCGCAGCGCTTGGTCACCAGCACCTGTAGGCAGTCTGTGTGGTTGGGCTGGTATATACCCATTTGGCTGAGTCCCCTAACAACACAGGTATCACACTTCTGACACCTGAGCTTTGAGTGGTTACTTGTGATTCTGGAGCATTGGAACTCCCAGTAATTGCCGCTGTGCCAGATGGCCCTTGCTGTGACTGTATGGCGCCCATAAGAAGAGCCCCTGATCGGAATGGGTGGCATCAGGGCGGATGCTTTGTGCATGAAGCGTACCAAGCTCCCAAAACCTGGCCATTCTCCTACGGTCATCTCTTTGAGTGGTAACGGACCATTGAATGCTGGCTCCTATGAGCCTGTGGCATACCCTTGCCTGGCTAGATCTTGGGGGAGTGTTAGGCTCACTGGCTTCAGATGAAATACTTTCCCTGCAACCTGGTCTGGACTAGGACGGACTGGGAAACAATCACCGCCGAAAGGCCATTGATTTTTATGGAAAATATCGAGGACAAGAATGAGATTTTCACTCTGCAGCGGAGTGTGCGCTGATATGAAACTTCCTGGCAGATTAAAACTGTGTGCCCATCCGAGACTCGAACTCGGGACCTTTGCCTTTCGCGGGCAAGTGCTCTACCATCTGAGCTACCGAAGCACGACTCACGCCCGGTACTCACAGCTTTATTTCTGCCAGGATCTCGTCTCCTACCTTCCAAACTTTACAGAAGCTCTCCTGCGAACCTTGCAGAACTAGCACTCCTGAAAGAAAGGATATAGCGGAGACATGGCTTAGCCACAGCCTGGGGGATGTTTCCAGAATGAGATTTTCACTCTGCAGCGGAGCTCAGATGGTAGAGCACTTGCCCGCGAAAGGCAAAGGTCCCGAGTTCGAGTCTCGGTCGGGCACACAGTTTTAATCTGCCAGGAAGTTTCTTATCGAGGACAAGTTTGCGGAAGTGGAGTCTGTCAGAATAGTGCGTTCGAGTACCCTGTTGATCAAAATTTCTTCTGACACCCAATCTGCACCTCTTCGTGGTTCTCATCTTGGCGACGTCCCGGTGTCCATTACAGCTACCAGTCTTTGCTTGTAGTCAAGAGTGTCATTTTACATAGGAACCTCACCCTTCAAACTGACTAACACTGGTCCAATCTGGAACGATAGGGTTTTAATTTTGTTTGGCGTGCGCAGAAAGGTCGTAATGGCAACCGCGCTGATACCGGCGCCTTTATTCCTGCTTTCGAGAGAGATACCCTCCCAGACAAGGCCGAGGTTATGTGTTATCGGTGTGACGTGAAGCCGTACTTCCCGCCGCCCGTGAGGTGCTTTCGGTGCTTGCGTTTCAGGCACATGCCTTCTTAATGTACAGCGGACCCTATGTGTCGGTGACGGTAGTCGCCCTCTCCATGAGGGGAACCCCTATGTTTCGCCAACCGTGTGTGTAAATTGTCGCGAGAATCACTCTGCATGCCCACCAAATGTTCAGAATGTTCAAATGTGTGTGAAACCTTATGGGACTTAACTGCTAAGGTCATCAGTCCCTAAGCGTACCCACTACTTAACCTAAATTATCCTAAGGACAAACACACATACCCATGCCCGAAGGAGGACTCGAAGCTCCGCCGGGACCAGCCGCACGCTTACCAAATAGCACGGCTTACAAGAAAGACAGTTTCCTACTTGATTATGGCAGCATATTGCTTAATACGTTAAATATGAGAGAAACATGAATTGTCACAGCGACGTTCTCTTCGTTGCTGTCAACGATATCCGACGAGATATAACGTATTTTCTATGTCATTCTCATGCCTCCAGCACCAAAATTTTCACGTCCTCATTGTAGCTATTCCCTATGCCACTCAGCGTATGTGCAACTAACAAAAGTGTATACCTTCGTTACAAGCTGTCAATCTCCACTACAGCCTACATGGCAAAAACAGGAGAGTAAGTCATTACGTTTGATACATCGCAACGAGAAAACTAAGGTACGTCCATGAAATTCGCTCGTGGTGTCAGTATTTGTCTACACATTTACCCTTAAAAGTGATACATTTTTGCCAACAGGAACGTTGGTTCTGCAATTCCACATTTTGGTTGTTGTGGAAACGCTCTACCTCATCTTTACTCTGGAAATGATTGACAAGCGGAGCTGCTTCATCACAGAAAAGAGGAATAAATGCCTGGATGCTAGGTCAGGTGAATACACATGGGTGAGGCAAAATATGATAGCACAAACAGATTAGCATCAGGCGGGACGTCGCGGTAGTGCAGAAATACCGTGTCGGACAGCTTCCCGCGACGCCACGTCTTGACAGCCTGCTGTAAACCCGTCATGACATTTCGATGGCGGTTTCTTCTTTAACAGCATAATCAGTTAGCACTACACCATGATAGCTCCAAAAAGCACTCAGAACCACCTTTTTCTGTGATGGCTGCTCCACATGTTTACAGTGGTCCCTTTGGTCCCTGGTATCAGGGTATTACTGGCATACGCAGCACTTGTCCATGATATTTAGGCTGCAAGTAAGTAATGTGAATAGTCTTGACACAGCTGCAACAATTCAGCTCCTGCGCTGACTCTAAGTGTTTTTAGATTGGGAGCGAGTGGTTATGGAATCCAGCAGGATGCGACCTTTGTCATATTCAGACTACCGCCTCTGCTGTATCCAGTAACTCAGTCCATGCACAATATGGACGTGACCGGCCTGCTGCCATAACTCAGATCCCCCACTGGCTTCACAACACAGGCTACATTGTACAGTGAGGTGACGAAAACCACGGGGTAGCGTTATGTACATATATAGACGGCGTACACAAGACATAAAAGGGTAGTGCGTCGGCGGAGATGTTATTTGTACCCAAGTGATTCATGTGAAAATGTATCTGATGTGATTATGGTGCCACGACGGGAATGGTAATTCGAGTTAGACGCATGGGATATTCCACTTCGGAAATCGTTAGGGAATCCAATATTCCGGGATCCGCAGTGTCAAGAGTGTGATGAGAATTCCAAATTTCAGGCATTAGATAGTCAGAGCATGTGCTTCGATAAGTGCCGAAGTGGTAAAGAATACCATTCAATCCATGATAAGAAGATTACAGCATTGCACTGATTGCAATGGTCATCACTTCGAACACCTTATGTAAATGGACGTTCATGCCACCTTTGTGACCTTCGATGTCCTTCAAAGACCATACTGTCACATTGTTGGATTCGTCTCGATACCCGCTATCAGAATATAAGTACCAAACTATAGCATCCCATAAAAAAAAATATAAGAAGAACAAAGTTGACCTTCATATCTCTGACTCGACCCCACCTAGCAACAACAAAACGACGTCATATTATGACCCTCGTTCACCCACCCAACATTTGTCCCACAAAAGTTTCCGCTACTATCATACTTTCGGAGTTATTCTAGGTGGCAATAATTAGCAACTCACCCTGTATTTTCCCGCGATAGTGAGCGGCTCCAAAGAAATCTCTACTTCCATTCGAATGAAATTACAAAACGAATTTCGATCTTGCAATCTCGATCTTGAAATGTATGTGATAATTTGTGTTATTTCGGAGTGTTGGTAGTCAATGCAACGCCGAGAATATGGAGACTATGAATGCGCAGACTGACACACTATATCTTAACTATATTCACTTTAAAACCGAAAACTGGATGAAAATTCAATTTAAGTAACGAATAACTTCTGCTAGTAAGTATCTCAGATGGTTTTACAGCATTCTGTAGTGTTCCTCCACCAGAAATGTGCTGTTCAAGCCATCAACTAGTCTAGAACCTTCTTCGCGATTTTATCCGTTCTTCTTCGACAACCGCTAACAGAGTTAACGTAACTATTTTACGCGAGTCAATTTTCGTAAAACTGTGTAGTTTGCGAGCCAAATAAGGCCGACAACGGCCGCTGGAGAGCGCTGAGAGTGCAAAAAATGGTTCAAATGGCTCTGAGCACTATGGGACTCAACTGCTGAGGTCATTAGTCCCCTAGAACTTAGAACTAGTTAAACCTAACTAACCTAAGGACATCACAAATATCCATGCCCGAGGCAGGATTCGAACCTGCGACCGTAGCGGTCTTGCGGTTCCAGACTGCAGCGCCTTTAACCGCACGTCCACTTCGGCCGGCACTGAGGGTGCAAATCGCGTTAACCAGCTCGTCCCGTGTGCCCACGGCGCTGCCGCCCGTGAGGTCGGGTGTCCCAGCGACGGGAGCGTTAGCTGTCTCCCTCGTCAAAAAGCAGATGGACAGAGTTTATGCTATTTTAACAGTTGATTAATAATTTCACTATCGATAACTTCTGACGTCGGTCATCTTAGGCTTGTGATGGTGGTTGTGATTACTGTGTGTGTGTGTGTGTGTGTGTGTGTGTGTGTTGTTTTATTTTTCCGCACTTTCTCTGAAAACCGAGGATTTATATTCCCTTGCACAATGCTTGCTTGCTAACTGCAGTTTTGCCTTGAAAGTGACAGGACGTGCTTCTGTCGAAATATCGGCGATTGTCGACGACTCACCGGGCTGTATTCCCGGAAGTAATTTGAAAATAAATAGATCTGTGCACATTAAGTGCATACAGAATACTCGGCTTGTGAAAATGGGCAAAGCTCGAAACTACCACATCAATAAATAAAAAGGAACTTTGATGTAAACAATTAATAATGACATATCTTCGATTACAACAATGTGTGAAACTCCCTGGCGGATTAAAACTGAAAATCTCATTCCGACAACAATGTGTGCTTAGACTTTTATAAGTACTAAGAAGTTTATCTGAGAGGTTGCAGGGATATGTGTGACTCGAGACTGACGTCCCGTTCTAACTGGCTCAAGTCTGCTACGTCATCCAGACAGAAATCACAGCTGTGATGTGGACACACTGTGCTGCATTCATATACCTCGGACCGTTAGCTTGACGTCAAGTGGTCCGCCCTTACTTGTGTGTCCATAGGTTTTGACTGCACAGTATGAATGAGTAATCTGCATAAAACTATACAGTCGAACCCAATTCATTGTTAGCTACAACTTTCAAGAGCGTAGTCGTCTGCCGCGTTTACGCCTGCCAGATGGCTTCCATTCAAAAATTTCCTTTTCCTTTGCCCACCGGAGATCTGGTATTTTCAACAAAATGTCCACTCCATTTTAATTATTATCTTTCAGCTTTATCTATAGCTGTTTCTTTTGCCCTCATTCTAGCTCTGACTTGACTAGCTTTTTTTTTCAAATTTGATGTTCTAGAGCTCTTTCGTTAATAGTCCATTTCCAAAGCTGTTATCCTTCTTTTGAGGTTATCATTTATAATCCATAGCTTTGATAGAACGGATTCAACCATTAGCCTATCCACTCGTCTGTTAGTGCTGATAGAAATGATCTTGTCCTACCTTATAGATTTCATACACCCTACTACTTTCGTGTTTCTTCCTGCCCGTGTTGTACTTCTGTATTACCCAATCCACTTTTGTCAATATATGCCCTTATATATTTCAGGTTTTCTTCCTGTCCCGTAGCTTCTCTATCAGAGATGTTTATTTCCAATCTATTGTCACTGTTCACGCCCAAAGATCCGTTTTTATTTAGACTCATAGACAACATCTATTTGTCATATTCCTGAAATAAACGTTGTATAATGAATTCATGGTCGGTTTCATCTTGTACTACAATGGCTTGTTTATCATAAAAACTTAATGAAAATACCCGTATATCATTACAATGATTCTCATACCTCCACAGTTCTTCTTCCATCTTCGTAGAGCCATTTCATGTGTAAATTGAACAAGATGGATGACATACTGCAACCTTGTCTCAGAGCTTTCGTGAAAGTAATAATTTTCACTCCCTTTTAATCTGTACATAATAATCTCTGTGCATTTCAATAATAACATCTAGAAACCGTGTCATAAGCTTTAGATAAATATACATAGACAATGTGTAACCCCTCTACTGCCATTAATTTCTTCATTAGCTGTTCTAGAAGGAAAGAGATTATCTGTACAGGATCTGTTATGTCTGAATTCAGTATGCCCGGTGTATGCAAGGAGGAGGACGTCCCGAATAAAGAGGCTTGGCGGAACAAAACAGGAATACGGCAAAATGTTGTTATTGATCTTTGTGTTAATTAATCCTGTAATAACAAATAATAAAAAATACTAATAATAGTAGCTAGAACTTCTAGACATAACACATTAGCAGTGTCTCCATAGCAAAAATTAGATCAGTTTCAGAGAAATGAGTTATCCCGGTGGGTATCACCATTGTTTGCACTGTTCGCATCGAGTGTTTGTGGAATTCCGTGGAATACGTTGTTCATCAGACTCTTCGTTGTTTGTAGCGGTTTATTCTTTCGGCAATTTTAATAAAGAACGGTACGATTCATTCCTATGTCGCTTACTCCTGCTATAGTGTTATTACCTGATTATTGTTCTACTCGGTTTATATTTCCGTATTGCAACATTTCTATAAGAGTTCATTACATGCACTAAGGTGTATCATATACCTAATATTCCATTTAAATATTTCTTATTAGATACCCAACAAATTCGCTACACTGTCGATCGCTACTACTAACGCAGTCGATTGCGGCTTTGTTAACTAGATAATTCCCGAGACAGTCCATACATCACACCGGATTTCCCATAAGGTCATGCATGATAATATGTAGGTGAAAAGCTAGCGTAGGAAACACATTTAAATGAATCTTGGAACCAGAGTCTGCTAAGTGATTACGTTTGAGGTATTTAGTTAAGATTGTTTCTAACATGAAAAAATACTGTTCTCTTTCTGTAGTAACGTGAAAGTGTAGCGTTATAATCAGCTTCATTTATACCTCTGTCGTATAACGTGGAATACAGGTTTTGTTTTTTAATTCCTGATGTAGTGAATTTGGTGGCTAATGAATAGCCGTTATGGTGACTTCAGTGTCATATTTTTGGGCACAAATGGAACTGCGTAATACACCTCTGCGGAAATATGGGGCTCTGTGTTGCAACGTTAATATAACAAAAAAACACAAGCGTAAGTAGCATAACATTAATTGCCATATTATGTAGCTAATTTTCGGGACACCTGCGGAATTTGGAGTTCTCGTGTGGGAACAGACCTTTCAAGATACGTTTCCTACAGTAGATGAAACAATTTTTATTGCGAGAAATTCGTGCATGACAAAAAGCTTTAGTTATGTAGGCCTAGTTAAAATTACTACAGTCAAATTTGTAAAGACAAATTAGGTAAAAAATATATAAACGGTCGTAAAAAAGCTCTACAGCTCAAGTGGAGATGTTGATACGCAAAACGAACAAACAAAATTGTAAACAATCTGAGCATGTATCGCAACATAAACTTCCGTGAATGCTGCTATTCACAGTTGTGAACTAAAAATACTGCACAATTAAACCCACACCAGCCTTTCTAACAAAAAAGACCAGAAGTAACACTACAATATAGGTGCAACAAAAAGTACTGTTCCTACAACTACACATCTAATGTGTCATCTTTACTTAGCAGAGTGTAAATGTGCTGAAGGACTCACACTGCGCGGCTTTCCGCCCCGATCGTGCAGCGGGAGGAACGATCCAGGCGTGAGGTAAGCTGCCAACTCTGTGGTTTCCGTGGAAACCACGTAGGGAGGGACAACAATAGCCAGCGCTCGTATGTTAGCAAACGTGCCCTCCTCTTTTAATCTCTGTAAAATAAAAGTCGGTACATATCTCTGCCTCCAGGCCTCCCTCCAATCCCCTAACCCTCCCTCTTTCATCCTCCCCAACCTCCTCCCCCTCCCCTTCGCCAACACACACACACACAAAGACACAAAATAATGAATCGTAAACGATGGAATACGTATACTCCCAGTGGATACAATAACATTACCTCGGGTAAAGTGTTTCATACCTACAAACCGTCTCTAGTCGTTACATGTTTCCGTATTTCACATTCTTCCCTTTTTGCGGTTCAGCTTCCTGTTCCAGGGCTGCACTGTAATTCTTAGTTGCACATGCGTATAAACTGTTTTTTTTTTTCGGCCATTCAGTAACCGAGTAATAGCTGTCTCCACATAAGCACAAATATTTTACGAATGCGACATTTCGTACAATGACTGCTAAGATGTGTAAGAATAATTGAGGATTTTTTGTGATACGGGCTACAGATATACAACGGATTCAAAAATGCATAAAATGTAAGCAAATGAACCGCTAAAGACGTGAATGTAAACCTTGGAAACTGAATTTTCTGCTCGGAAAACGTCGAATGTCGACTGAAAGTAATAAACATGTAGTAATTGACTTTGGTTAGGGAGTATCAAATGCTTTAGTCACGGTATATTCACACCTTAAAAAGTAAGCAAGTAATGTGTGTGACAGTTTGGTTCGAAATGCTTCAACTTTAGTATAATTTTATTGAATCAGTTCACCACTATGCTTGTATGAAGTACGTCATATGAACTACTGCAGTAATAAGGTGAATTAGGTTTAGATATCTCAAAACAATGAAAAATCAAAGCGTACAACACACTTTTTTCATTAGTCAAATACACAAAGAAAATGTCGAATACGTTACCAAGATATCCCGTGGATTTAGGAACACGATAATGGAAAGCATACAAAACAGATCAAATGCGTGTAAATACAGACGTTTAGCTAGTGGTATTCCTAGGAAAACATCTGAGACTACCACCAATTCTCTCTCTCTCTCTCTCTCTCTCACGCACACACACACACACACACACACACACACACACACACACACACACACACATACACATACAAACAATGTGTCTTCTTTACTTGACCTTAATAGATGTGAGATTTCACAGAATTATGATACAACGAGATAAAATCCAGCAAACAAAAGAACATTGAGAAACGAGCTGCAGTGCCAGTGGATTGCACTACTTCACAGATTTCTAGACATTAGTGACTGTTAGTCCCAAAGAGATTAGCCACGAAACTCTTAAGATCACGAGAGACCTTACCACATTGTTACAGCTTCTGCTCCTAAATAATTTAGCGTTGGCCCTGATGAATGGTGACCACTTCAGTTCTTACTGAAGTTGGGATGCAGTTCGGAGCTCCTAAGTTGCCTGTCAAGCAAACACATATTGTCTCTTCTTGTTGTCAGTTACTTCTGGGTGGCAGTGGGACGATTAAAATTGCCGTGCCACTATATACGAAGTGCAATAGCAAACGTCTGAAATATTTTATGTCTGATGTTTCCGAACACAAAACAGTTTAAAATTTAAAAATCCTTATCCTTCAGTTTGCTATATTTAGGAGAGCGATGCGTGCGGTTATCAGTTTCCTGGCCTTTCCTGCCCTCCTGGGCACTCGAAAGTAATCCAACTCCAGAAAACATTTTTCGAGTGAAAAAAAGCGTGGAACAAAGTCCGGCGAAATCTTAAAGCTATTTATCTGCATAGCGGGAATAAAGAGAGCGTCATGTCGAAACACTTTTGGACGTGCATCTTTATCCTTACAAATTCATTGTATTGTATGATTTACAGCGCCCAGATGAACTAGCGCGTGTTGAGTTCTACTAGCACTTTATGAGTGAAGTGGAATCGAGACTGTTGGACCATTATGCATTAGAACTTTGAAGAGACGCTGTGAGAATCATTAAATTATTATGTAGCAAAGTGAGCAGGGGTTGTGTCCATGTGCAGGTGAGGGAGAGCTGGCGCAGCGAGAAGAATGCTACAGCCTTCAGGCATGTAAAGTGTACTGTTTTCCTAGTAACTACAACGAAATTTTTATAAACTTCTGGGTAGTATGGTTGTGTTGCTGCGCTGCGCAAAGAATTCATAATAAATATAAGGTAGGATAGAGAATCTTTTCAGAGCGGATTCAACGCAAAATACACACATCAATAAAAGTTTTGCGTCACCTCGGTTCCGAGAGTTCCGGAACATGTATTTTTTATTGCTCATGAAAACCACACATTGCATGTTGCACCACCATACAGCGAGACCTTCAGAGGTGGTGGTCCAGATTGCTGTACACTGTGGTACCTCTAATACCCAGTAGCACGTTCTCTTGCATTGATGCATGCCTGTATTCGTCGTGGCATACTATCCACAAGTTCATCAAGGCACTATTGGTCCAGATTGTCCCACTCCTCAACGGCGATTCGGCGTAGATCCCTCAGAGTGGTTGGTGGGTCACGTCGTCCATAAACAGCTCTTTTCAATCCGTACCCGGCATAATCGATAGGGTTCATGTCTAGATAACATGCTGGCCTCTCTTGTCGAGCGATGTCGTTATCATTCACAAGATGTTCACGATGGGGCACGAACTGTCGTCCATGAAGACGAATGCCTCGTCAATATGCTGCCGATATGGTTGCACTATCGGTCTGAGGATGGCATCCACGTATCGTACAGCTGTTACGGCGCCTTCCGTGACCACCAGCTGCGTACGTCGGCCCCACATAATTACACCTCAAAACAGGAGGGAATCTTCACCTTGCTGCACTCGCTGGACTGTGTGTCTAAGGCGTTCAGCCTGACCGGGTTGCTTCCAAACACGTCCCCGACGATTGTCTGGTTGAAGGCATTCGCGACACATATGCGACACTCTTCGGTGAAGAGGACGTGATGCCAATCCTGGGCGGTCCATTCGGCATGTTATTGGGCCCATTTGTACCGTGCTGCATGGTGTTTTGGGTGCAAAGATAGACCTTGCCATGGACGTCAGGAGTGAAGTTTCCCATCATGCAGCCTACTGTGCACAGTTTGAGTCGTAACACGACGTCCTGTGGCTGCATGAAAAGCGTTATTCAACATGGTGGCGTTGCTATCAAGGTTTCTCCGAGCCGTAATCCGTAGGTAGCGGTCATCCACTGCTGTAGTAGCCCTAGGGCGGCCTCAGCGAGGCATGTCATCGACAGTTCCTGTCTCTCTGTATCTCCTCCATGCCCGAACTACATCGCTTTGTTTCCCTCCGAGACGCCTGGACACTTCCCTTGCTGAGAGCCCTTTCTGGCACAAAGTAACAATGCGGACGCGATCGAACCGCGGTATTGACCGTCTAGGCATGGTTGAACAATTGACAACACGACCCGTGTACCTCCTTCCTGGTGGAATGACGAACTGATCGGCTGTCGGACGACCTCTCTAATAGGCGCTGCTCATGCATGGTTGTTATCATTTTTGGGCGAGTCTAATGACATCTCTGAACTATCAAAGGGACAGTGTCTATGATACAATATCCACAGTCAACATCTATCTTCAGGAGTTCTGGGAACCGGGGTGATACAAAACTTTTTTTGATGTGCGTATAACTGGAATTCAGTCACAGCCTGGTACTTTACTCAGTTTGAGTAGTCTTAATTGTTTCTCCACACCGGAGGTGTCAACATCTATATTGTTCATTTGCGAGTTTGATCCTAACAGAACTCAGTTGCGTGAATACATTTTCAACTGCGGTATTTACTATTTTTCTCTTTCTGCTAGCCTTCACTTTCAACACCACGGGACTGAACTGAAGATTTCTTAGCTGTCGTGGAAGGGCCATGGACACAAACCTAGGGATAAACACGTAAGTTATATAGATTTATTAAAAATAAATTACCAGCAAATAACACTCTAATAGTTTACAAAAATTTCAAATGACTGTGATGACGAACGGCATAGTTTCCAAACAAACAGTACGTCCGGCCTTGCTACAGCTGCTTTCAAAGAATATACTAACACATGTCGCGAAGAAGTAACATCTAAATCACACTTATATTCAAAAAATTACGAGACGTAGACTGGCAAGTTATCATTCAACATCATTAAAGGGAAAGCTGCTTGACACGTACGTAACTAATGCGGGGGTGAAAGTCAATTAAATTAGGTGAGATTGTAAGCCTGCAATAAATCTCAGTATTCACTAAAAGGGCTACGCCCAGGGGTATCACAAAAATATGTCAATAGAAAGTACACTTTTCCTCAGGTAAGAATTTTAATGCTTGCAACTTACTTAAACTCAGTTTCGGCTCAGTATAATCAGCTGATAAAAAGCCAAAAGTTTACAAGCCAGCTGTAATTTTCCGTAACTTGCTTCAAGCGTCATAACGATTTAAATTCAAAAAGAACTACAGAGAGTTCAACGGCACTGAAACAAATGGCCCAGTGGATTAAAAACGTTTAAAAGGTGTTGAGTCAACAAACACAAGATAAAGTTTACCCAGTTTAGCCTCTATTACTGAAACAACAAATTCTTTAACAGGCTTACTCAAAATTCAGAAAACCAGATCCGTACGCAAACGTTCAGTGCACAAATAATACTCTTGTCCTAATGCTAATGAAAAATTATTTGCATGCAAACGTGACGCTTACCTTGCGTTGAAGAGTTGCATGTTCTTCATCAGCAAACTTTTCTCGGGAATCATCCATAGCGGGCGACTAATATGGGGAGTGGCTGACAACTCCGCCTGGTGTTTCTGATCTCCGACCTGTGGTAAGTTCCTATGGGACCAAACTGCTGAGGTCATGGGCCACTAGGTTTACACACTACTTAATCCAACTTAAACTAACTTACGCTAAGGACAACACACACATCCATGCCCGAGGGACGACTCGAACCTCCGACAGGGGGAGCCGCTCGAGTCGTGGCAAGGAGCCCTAGACCGCGGAGCTACCCCGCGCTGCTGATCTCCGACATGTATACCTCTTTTAATAGGCCGTATCCGGCAACTATTCACTATGGCTACCACAGTTACTCCAATGTAATGTACACAACGTCGGCCAGGGAACGACACCACGCATCCAACTGGCAGAGCGCCATCGCACTACTCCCACAGAATCCTCACTCAGCTCACAACAACCACTGCTACTACTACTACAAGAGACTCAGCGGTGCAGACACTATTGTGACTGCTCGTACGGCGTCGCATAGAGCACTGATTGCAGACGGGACCCAGAGTGCACTTAGCCGGGCCGTGCGTGCTCCTGCATTTCGTAGAGGCGCGACTGTATCAAATGGTTCAAATGGCTCTGAGCACTATGCGACTCAACTTCTGAGGTCATCAGTCGCCTAGAACTTAGAACTAATTGAACCAAACTAACCTAAGGACATCACACACATCCATGCACGAGGCAGGATTCGAACCTGCGACCGTAGCGGTCGCTCGGCTCCAGGCTGTAGCGCCTAGAACCGCACGGCCACTCCGGCCGGCCACGACTGTATCGCCTCCCAATGAGGCGGTCGAGTAGCGCGGCTTGGAGTGCGCCCGAATCGTTCATCCCTAGAAGTTCATAGTATTTTCTGATACATCTTCCGCCAGGATTTGGCTGGAAGTTGTTCTTGGCACCACACATTGCTCTTTTTATGGTTGAAGAAGTCGCTATCATTGTTCTTACAATCGCTCTTATTGTGAAATTGCGGTGGTCTCTATATTAGCAACATTCTCTGGATGGCACTGTCAAACCCAGGTGGGTCTTTGCTGTGTTTTACTACCTTTCTTGGAACACATTTTATGTGGACTTTCTGTTACAAAGCCTTTCAGCTTATGGCATTGCTTTTTTGTCCACTTGAGGACAATTGTGTGTAATGGTCTCACTTCAGTTTCTCTAACAAGACTGTCGGCAGCCAGATAACGCAGTGGCTGGACAAAAATAGGAAAACATCAAAAACACAGCACATTGCCATGCCTAATACGGCGTAGGAAAACCGTTGACATTCAAAACAGCTTCCAACTGGCACAGAATGGATAAATACAGGTCTTGTATGGTTTCCAATGGAATCTTGACAAGGGCCTGTAGATACACTCCTGGAAATTGAAATAAGAACACCGTGAATTCATTGTCCCAGGAAGGGGAAACTTTATTGACACATTCCTGGGGTCAGATACATCACATGATCACACTGACAGAACCACAGGCACATAGACACAGGCAACAGAGCATGCACAATGTCGGCACTAGTACAGTGTATATCCACCTTTCGCAGCAATGCAGGCTGCTATTCTCCCATGGAGACGATCGTAGAGATGCTGGATGTAGTCCTGTGGAACGGCTTGCCATGCCGTTTCCACCTGGCGCCTCAGTTGGACCAGCGTTCGTGCTGGACGTGCAGACCGCGTGAGACGACGCTTCATCCAGTCCCAAACATGCTCAATGGGGGACAGATCCGGAGATCTTGCTGGCCAGGGTAGTTGACTTACACCTTCTAGAGCACGTTGGGTGGCACGGGATACATGCGGATGTGCATTGTCCTGTTGGAACAGCAAGTTCCCTTGCCAGTCTAGGAATGGCAGAGCGATGGGTTCGATGACGGTTTGGATGTACCGTGCACTATTCAGTGTCCCCTCGACGATCACCAGTGGTGTACGGCCAGTGTAGGAGATCGCTCCCCACACCATGATGCCGGGTGTTGGCACTGTGTGCCTCGGTCGTATGCAGTCCTGATTGTGGCGCTCACCTGCACGGCGCCAAACACGCATACGACCATCATTGGCACCAAGGCAGAAGCGACTCTCATCGCTGAAGATGACACGTCTCCATTCGTCCCTCCATTCACGCCTGTCGCGACACCACTGGAGGCGGGCTGCACGATGTTGGGGCGTTAGCGGAAGACGGCCTAACGGTGTGCGGGACCGTTGCCCAGCTTCGTGGAGACGGTTGCGAATGGTCCTCGCCGATACTCCAGGAGCAACAGTGTCCCTAATTTGCTGGGAAGTGGCGGTGCGGTCCCCTACGGCACTGCGTAGGATCCTACGGTCTTGGCGTGCATCCGTGCGTCGCTGCGGTCCGGTCCCAGGTCGACAGGCACGTGCACCTTCCGCCGACCACTGGCGACAACATCGATGTACTGTGGAGACCTCACGCCCCACGTGTTGAGCAATTTGGCGGTACGTCCACCCGGCCTCCCGCATGCCCACTATATGCCCTCGCTCAAAGTCCGTCAACTGCACATACGGTTCACGTCCACGCTGTCGCAGCATGCTACCAGTGTTAAAGACTGCGATGGAGCTCCGTATGCCACGGCAAACTGGCTGACACTGACGGCGGCGGTGCACAAATGCAGCGCAGCTAGCGCCATTCGACGGCCAACACCGCGGTTCCTGGTGTGTCCGCTGTGCCGTGCGTGTGATCATTGCTTGTACAGCCCTCTCGCAGTGTCCGGAGCAGGTATGGTGGGTCTGACACACCGGTGTCAATGTGTTCTTTTTTCCATTTCCAGGAGTGTACTTTCATAGGCATTCCTCTAGTGTTTGGATGTCATGAGCGCCTAAGCGCCTTTGTACTGTTTGAAAAAACAAGCGCGCTGCCTTATCAGAGGTGCTGTATCGCCTGGAGGCTTGCGTGGACCATTTCGGCTTTGCAAGTTGTGCGGGAGACGATCAGCACCGCTAATCGTGAGATGAAGGAACACAGTACTCTGCAGCGGTTTGTTTGTCATGAGTAGCAGTACTGCGTAGTCCGGGTGGTACGGCTGCAGTTATATTCTGAGGCAGTGGAACGTGTTGATTTACTGGTTAATTATTTGAGATGTGGAAAGACATTGAAGCATCGTGGGAAGAACGTTTTACTATGATTATTTCGAGGAGCAATAGAAGAGGATTTAATTTAAGGTAATTGGTTTCAGATTTTGTACTTTATTGTGGCAGCTTGTAGTTAAGCATTCTTCTTTCGGACGCCCGGAGACTTGACTATAGGGAAAGATAAGCAGCCATGCATAATTCTCAATTTGAATTCCTGGGTATGGATAACTGTTGAACATATAATATCATTTTTACGTGATGCATTATTTAAAAGATCACATTTGATCTAGAAGACTACTTACGTTTGTCCACTCGAGATCTTTATTTTTTTGTGCATTAATGTTTGTAAAGCAAAGAGAGATATAAAATTCAATATATAACATTTCTAATCAGAAAACTAAAAACATCTGATGTTATAATTTATCCCAAGTCGTTGTTCGCATCCAAAGTCCATGCCAAAATATGAATTATCATTGTTAATTATTCAGATTTAATGTGAACCAAGTATGTTTTCCACTTTTTTTTTAAAAAAAAAAAGAAAGAAAAAGAGAGAGAGAATGCATTGCACTACGCGCATCTCTACAGTTAATTGTAGCTCAGCAAATGCGACGCGCTTTTCAAGACAAGAGCAGTGTCACGGAGTGTTACGGTGTTCCCATTGTACAGCCAGTAAGCCAAAATTAAATAATAAAAAAAGTCAACACTGGGTTTTTCTAGGGCCAATTGAAGAGTTTAAAAGTTTAACGATTCTGAGTGTTGAACTCAGACAGTTGCCATTACGAATCTTTAAGCAGAGAACCGGATAAATACTAACCAATTACTTCCTCGCAGTCAGACTTTGCAATACGTTCTCGCAGTCAAATTCTTATGTATAATGTTGATGAGTTACAGTGTTGGGTGTTCATTATGTATTTAATCTTCAACCTTACTCTGTTCTTTCTCCAACGTAGTTTGTTTGCTCACAACCAAGCCAAGGCATTGGAATATCAAACAACATTCCGTGAAATTCTGACGTTTTGAGAGAAACATTTAATACAAGAAACACATACGAAAACCAGCCATCAACTTTATTATCCATAATGGCCAGATCAATAATCATCAACCTCGCATTAGCCATGTCGAAAATAAAAGTCATTCGTATTTTTCGCCGAAACAGAATGTAAGATTCAACGATTTTCTTTGGTGATTCTACACTATCACCCGATTGGCTACGACCAACAGAAAAGAAATGCCGTAACAGAAGCAGCAGCAGCACACAACAGAAGAACCGCCGAGACCAAGCGGGGTAGCGCAATGGTTAGCACACGGGAGTCACATTCGGGAGGATGAGGTTCAAACCTGCGTCCGGTGCTGGTTTAGGTTTTCCATCATTCCACTAAATCGCTTAAGGCAAACGCCAGGATGGTTCCTTCGGAAGAGCACGGCCACCTTTCTTCTTCATCCTTCCCTAATCCGAGCTTGTGCTCCGTCACTAATGATCTCGTTGTCGATTGGACGTTAAACACTAATGTCCTCTCTCCAAGAGCCGCCAACACTGTATGTGCACTTTAACGGTTCTTCGTACCACGACTTGGACAGATTTAGTCACGTTCCCGTGAACGTGAATCAGGATGTTCATATCAACATTCTCGACGACCAGCAATTGCCCTATCTTCTACGCCTTCATGATGAGTATGGGATCCTGTGGATAGCTCCCGTCTTCCAATATGGCCACACTCGTATTCACAGGGCAGCATGAACACGTTCCTGGTCTTACGAACTTCATGCACCCATTACACTTCCACTGGCCCCTCTGAATCAGCCTATCGTAATCCCACAGAAAATGTCTTGGAGTATTTGGAACAGGTGGTAAAGCATAGCAATCAACATCCCTGAAATTTGGTAGCTCTACGAGTTGTTATCGTCCATTTGTGGAATCAATTGCATCAGATGTACATAGCACACTCGAAAAAACTCGTAGACGCTCTTCCTCGCCGAACTGTGGCCGTTGCCGAGACTAGAGACGTCGTTCACGATGTTAGGGAGACGGAGTTCAGAGGCGACTGATTTTTTTTTATCCTGTGTGCCTATGAGCGACAGTAATCTGCGTGTAACTTTCAGAGACGACTACATGATGTTTTATTTTGTTTTGTTTTTGGGTGCTAAAACAACTGAGATACGACGGCATGATGGAGGGAGCCTTTGCTGACGTACAACCACTGACAATTGTCGTCTTCTAATTGTGGTTTCCACGGAAACGACAAAGCTTGCAGAATTCCTCGGGCGCAGCCGTCCCCCTGCCATACTACAGCGATGCAGCGTGAGTACTTTAGAACACTCATTTTCTGGTAAGTAGAGCTGACACTCTGGTCGTGTATTTGCAGCAACAGCAGTTTTTTGGTGCGCCTGTATTTCTAGCGTTAGTTTTGTTCCTTCTTGTTAGAAAGGCTGGCGCGTGTTTTAATGATGATGCCAGTTCCGAATGTTGCTTTGGATTCGCCAGTGCTAAAAGTCAAAACTGCTCTGCAGTTCGCAGCGGCTATAATCATGCAAACTGTGATTGACAGTCTTAGATGGATCTTTTTTTCAATTTTCCTTCTAAGACTGTTAATTATGTTTTGCATGGTTACAGCCGCTGCGAACTGCAGAATGTACTGTTTAGTGCAGAGAATACATTTTTTTTACTAACGAATTTGTGTAGCAGGAATGTTTGTCTAAACCTAGTCCTCAGTCACTAACGAATATTATCAGTCTTGGCTTGCTTATCCTCTTCTTTCCTTCTGGATTCGTGACAATGCCAGTGTTCATTTTTTCATTGTACTGTCTTATAAACGCGTCTTCGTTTTTGTATTACGAAAAAAACGGTATGGATCGCGTTTCGCGATCGCGCTCTGCAATGGTCGATTTCACTCGCGTTATGACGTCGTCGTCTTTTTCTGTCCAAAAGTCTACTGAAGACTGAAAATCGCTGTCTGGGTAAGAGTACCAATTACTGCAAGCATACTCACAAGCCTTGCATTGATTGCGTGTCCGTATTTTTAATTTAAGTCGAAAGTACAAACCTTGTTACGCTATTATGTAAGCCTTCTTGTCTTCTAGTGTAGGGACCATTGCAAATATTTGCGTATATACAGTCAGATGAAAAAGAGGGATAAAATAAGCCTGTCCAAAACGCAGACCAGACGGAAAAATATACAAATGGAACAAGTGATAAGTCGTCTAGCTATAATTCCCGCATTGCACAGGATGATGAAAATGTGTAGCAAATATAGCGATTTTAGTTAGTTACACACATTAGCAACGATGCAGCATACAGATGGCAGGTGGAAGTGAAGAACTCAGTAGCAGGGACACAGGAATGAGACTGCGCGCAGCTTCCGTTCCGTCGCACGCCATCGATTAAGGCTAGAAACGTTATGGAGGCTGTTTACGATATTCCTCAAAACTCCTCACACATTTTACTGTAGTGAATACTAACTCATGCTGATGGGGGTTTGATGACCACGTATAACAGCTGTAGCTGTAAAAGCAATAATAAATACAGGGTGTTTATTTTAAATTGAGACAACTAAACTATCTTGAAAACGTTGAATCGTACAAAACAAAACGTTCTAGGTGAAAAGCTAATATTAGTAGACGGATCAACTGTCTGTCCTTCAACTCGCCACCTCATAACTATCCTTCGTGTGTAGGCGGGTTCAACTTGGTATATTCAAGTCGGTACCCCCTATTTTATTGCATATTCGGATTCTACTCGAAAAAATTCGTACGATTTACTCAAACCATTGTTTCCTATTCCTGTGGTGCAATCAACAAATCTCAAGTGTGTGTATATTTGCGATGAAGAACCGACACATTTGATTTTACATTTCATTTAATGTAAATGTAAACTTTTGTGTTCTAACGGTTGATACTGACGTTCAAACGTTACTAGAGTGCTGCCAATGTACAGTACAAATAATATTGCTACACATTGATATTTCTGACAAATAAGCTACTTGTATGTTAACGTAGTTTTTTGTTCCTTACGGGGTTGATTGTGGTGGGTCCGCAAACCATTGAAATGCTAAACTTCGGTGGCAGTTCTCGTACTCAGCCATCAGTGACTGATTTCGGTGTGTGTTTCCATACAACCGTCGTAAGTCTCGCTCTGCCCTCTACGCGGCTACCGGGGGAGTACGAACCGCAGCCATTGTAATAAGGTAAAAGTGCATAAAGTTATGGTGATAGATGCACCTGCCTTGAAAACTCACCGAAATCGTGCACCCCAGTGGTGAGAGAAAAGGAGACGTACCGAAATCAGACACCCCAATGGTGAGAGGCAAGATGGGTTAAGATATCATACAAGTATCGAGCATCCTGATGGGAACAGAAAACTATTACATCCAAGTTGTTGTTCCTGAGTCATGCTAAACGTATTTTATAAATACACTTTGAAATGGCTATCCAAATTGTGCTTTAGATTCAAATTTGCAACACTAAATTAAATTTCGAACGTAAATACCAACCGTTAGAGCACAATGGTTTCGATTGTAAATAGTAGGTAGAAACAAATGCTTCGGCTCTTAACTGCAGAAACAGGCATAGATGGTATTTGTCGATTACTGTGATATCTACCAGGAATGGAAGATAATGATATGAGTAAACGGTAGAATCCGAATATGCTATAAAAATTGTGGAAGTGATTCTATCTGAATATACAAAGTTGACGTCTACATCTACAGCTACATGGATACTCTCCAAACCACATTTAAGTGCCTGGTAGAGGGTTCATCGAACCACCTTCACCATTCTCTATTATTCCAATCTCCTATAGCGCGCGGAAAAAATGAACACCTATATCATTCCGTACGAGTTCTGATTTGCCTTATTGTATCGTGGTGATCGTTCCTCCCTGTGTAGGTCGGTGTCAACAAAATATTTTCGCATTCGGAGGAGAAAGTCGGTGATTGGAATTTCGTGAGAAGATTCCGTCGCAACGAAAAATACCTATCTTTTAATGATTTCCAGCCCAAATCCTGTATCATTTCTGTGACACTCTATCCCATATTTCGTGATAATACGTAACGTGCTGCCTTTCTTTGAACTTTTTCGATGTACTCCGTCAGTCCTACCTGGTAAGGATCCCACACCGCACAGCAGTATTCTAAAAGAGGACGGACAAGCGTAGTGTCGGCAGTCTCCTTAGTACATCTGTTACATTTTCAAAGTGTCCTGCCAATAAAACGCAGTCTTTGGTTAGCCTTCCCCACAACATTTTCTATGTGTTCTTTCCAATTTAAGTTGTTCGTAATTGTAATCCCTAGGTATTTAGTTGAATTTACGGCTTTTAGATTAGACTGATTTATCGTGTAGCCGAAGCTTAACGAGTTCCTTTTAGCACTCATGTGAATGACCTCACATTTTTCGTTATTTAGGGTCAACTGCCACTTTTCGCACCATTCAGACATTTTTTCTAATTCGTTTTGCAGTTTGTTTTGATCTTCTGATGACTCTATTAGCGAGCTTATGTCTCCAGAGGAAAGGTGGGAAGGGTTGGGTGGGGGGGATGGCGCAGGGGGGGGGGGGGGGACTGAAGATTTGGGCAGCCATATCGTGATATTCCACGGGCCCCATGAGTACTCTGCAAGGTCGCATTACCGCCAAGGTTATGTGGGCATTTTGACTGATCTGATCCATATCCATCCCATGGTACAATGTTTGTTACCAGTTGAGATGGTGTGTTCGTAGACGTGTTCCTACAGCTCGCGTTGTCCAGGACTGCTTTTATGAGGACGAGGGTGAATTTTCGCATCTCCCTTGGGCACCGCAGTCACCAGATAGCAATTCGTATTTAGCCTTTGTGGTCTACTGTGGAGAGAAGCGCGCGTGATCGCTGTTCACCTCCATCATAGTTCGCATAGTTTTCAAATGCTATGGCTTAGTTGTGAGTTAACAAAGACAATAATTTTGACTGGAGGTTACGGACGGACTGATCTGTAGCGTAGCCCAATGATCGTTTCGAAACTATGTGAGGTATTTTCGAAACGCCCCTATTTCCAAGCTGATTGTTGCGCAAGAACCTAAGAGTACAGTTGAGGTCTTACGAAATATTCTGTTTTATATGACAACATTCTAAACACTATGTTCCATTATGCCACCACGTAATTTCATGCGCTCCATATCATGACGACTTCTATCGAATACTACTTCTTCACTGGTTCCCCACGTTCCCATTATTCACCATGAAAACAGTTACAAACTGCAGCATGCGACGCAAAAGCCGCCAACACTGTAAGTCTATTTTTACAAAAACACCTGAAAAACTCGCAGAATCACATCTGGCGTGAACCATTTACATTGCAGGATAAAGCCTCATTAGTAAAGCCTCATAGGATAAAGCTTCATTAGTAAAGCCTCATTAGATGCATATTGCATCATTTGAAATGAGACAAAATCGCGATTCGTCGCTTTACACTACGTACCACATCTAATACGCACTTTATGAACAAGCCATTTTGTAAAAGTGCTGCTAAAGATGAAATGCAAGAATGAATGTGGATATACGGACGGAAAATACGCAATGGTCGAAAGAAATGAAAAATTTAAGCAGATGTTCCACTAAAAGCCTCACTCGAGTTTTGCGTTTCTCACCCTTTTTTGCCTTTGGAGCACAGCAAAATAAGTTTCAAAATTTCGCGACACCTCTAAAAGTAATTTTTGTTCCTAGATGCAAAAACGGCAAACACATAAAGTACATACTATACATTTTTTATTATTGTGTTTATAATTACGTATAATAATTGGCGACTTCTTGCAAACTGGACTACTACAGGAAGTGATTGTGCGACAATTTTTTTATGTTCTAGAAATTTTACCTGCTTAGGATTAGAAGACATTAAAAATCTCTTGACACACCTGACATGTACTCGCGACACACCTATTTATCTCATCACGGCGGCTACAAAACGCTGCTCTAATACTTGATAACAGAGTTTTGTCTCTAAAATGCTTCGAACATAGTTATGTGATAAACACTTGGCGACTGAATACTGTTAATTTATTAAATATTTGAAACTAAAAGCTACAATCTCGGTGCTGTGACAGCCAGTCAGTAAATAATTTTAGCAGTTTCATACAAATTGGTTCCTTTTACGTTAATTATACTGTAGAAGTTATGACCTATGTTTCGATGATATCCGCAGGTGTCATATTTTGCACGGAACCGAGAATGTAATGCGCACGTAGGAAGCTTTGGCTCTATGCTAAACATAACGTCATCGGCGGGTCAGGACTTCCAACACATTTAAAAACACTATACTAAAAAGACATATATCACAGAAAGTAAATACAGACATTGTTTAGTTATAGGAATCCTTATGGTTTGGATTTAGGAACGAATCTCGAACGGTCCAGGGTAAAATATGAACACTATAGGTACATTGAGGTGATAAACCTCATGGGACACATCCGGAAATTGTCAGCTCTTAAGGTACGCATTTTAGAGCCCGTGCTTGCTAGACATTTCATTCATGTTTTGGGACAAGGAACCTGACATCAAAGTCAGTTACGCTCTGCTTATACATAATGTACGGAACTCTCAGAGCGTTAGTCGTTGTAGCACTCGTCCGGTTTTTTCCTTATAGGCAGTACAACACGTGCACTGAACTGAAATCACGATGGGAGAAATATTCACACATCAGTGAAGAAGTTTCCGGAATGGGACATTGGCCTTAAATACAAACGGCGTAGTGAGGGTTGAGACACTACGACCTATGGCTCTACGCTCCATAACAAGAGTGACATTTTCTCTGTGCAAAGATGGAACTACACATTGTACCAGCCCGCCGTGTTAAACTTAGACGGCACGCTTTAACAACTGTCTGCTGTGACGGCGCACTGGCAACGTCGAGATGGAAACAACGGAGGACCTCTCAACGTGGCACTACTTTCGTCCTCGCATTTACACAGTTCCCTCGACAGTGGTTTAACTCTAGCAATACCAACGCGTTTACCGTAATGTGCATTAGCAATGGAGGGACGCGGCCGGTACTTTGTACCCACCCCAAAAAAGTTCAAAATACTTCATTAACTGTTGTTGGCTTATACGTACTAACGACATATTCTTTAAAGAGGTACTGATGTGTACGTACTGTCCAGAACTTGAAAATATCTTTCAGATCACTATTGTCAATACAAGACGGCAGAAAACATCATAGGTAGGGCAACCATACCTATGAGTAGTCATCTTGGGCATTACTAACCTCTTCAGCTGTATTTAGTCCTTTATTACTGGATCACTACCGCTTTCGTGGTACTGAAAGCCACATCTTCAGGTGAACATAGCACTAAAACATTAGAGCGGAAAAGCTCGGAACCTTTTTACCCAACATTCGTTGTCCGTCAGTACGAAACACCGCTAAAATGTCATAAAATAAAACAGCCGGATTCCAATATAGTGAACGGGCCCCGCTTCTCCTACTTATAAGGAATCGTGTCCAGGGGACACGGCCGCGTGTTCTGTGTGACATCCACTATATTGAAGTCAGGCTGTTTCATTCTATGACGTGCCACCCTTTAGCGGTGTTTCGTTCTGACGAACAGCGAATGTTGGGTAAAAACGTTCCAAGCTTTTACGCTCTAATGTTTTAGCCATATGTTCAACCGAAGATGCGGTTTTTAATGCAACGAAATCGGTAATGATCCAATAATAAAGGACTAAATGCAGCTGAAGCGGTTATTAGTACCTAAAATGACAATATCAAGACGTTTTCAATAACATGTACTTCCAACCTGTGGGTACTTCCTGACCACCACGAAAAACGTTTAAAAAACGCAAATTTCGTTAACTATTGTCTTTTACTCGCAGCATACTTTTCAAAGAGCTATAAGATCCTGAACCCGAAAATACTGAATGTGCCGTGCATTGTGGAAACTGAAATCTACCACTAAGACTTAAATTTTTGGATTGAGTTTAACTGAAAAATTTATAACATTTTATGGAATCTGGTAGAAGAATTAATTAAAAACACTTCATATTTTTTCACAATTTTGAAATAGTAACTAACCTTTTTTAAAAAAAGGTGGGCCCTTCACCCCCCTCCAACCCCCTACCCCACATCGGTATTGCGAGGCTTAATGGAAAAGAAGTGAGGACATGTCTTAAAAATTTTTTATTCATTTCCTTTAATGGAAGGGAGTATATGTATAAATTTTATGTATAAATTATTTCAAGATAGTGTTTTTCATTTCCGTCAATACGTTCACAGAGAATTCGGTGACACAACAAACTTTTCAAATCATTCAAACATTTTAAACTTTAATATAAAAAAACAGCATATCAGTATGCGTTTGGCATTAGTAAATGGCAGCGACACTGACAGTTCTTCCACAAGACTGGTTATTCTGTATCCATGAGAATGGTATGTCACATAATATTTGTATTGTAAATTTTTAAAAAATATCTCTGTAGCATCGTAGCCATGGAATTAGATCCCAATTGTCATTTACTTTTATGTTTCTTAATGTACCTGAAAAATAGAAGACACTGCCTGGAAACGGTTATTTTTAGATAGCAAAATATTGTCAACACTGAAAATAAGTGTACTTTCTAGAAATTAGGATCGTGGATCATTCTCCACTAACAAGTATGATCACTTCTTATGTGTTATAAGATTCTGTTAAATCCAACTCTTGAATCATCTTTGAGAAAAGTCAGGTGGAAACTGGTGTACTAACTACCTCAAGGCACTCTCTTCCTCTTATTATTATAAAATACTTGTCTCCTAAAGAAGTATTTTTCTTTGTTAAAAAATAAGTCTGGGTTGTAAAATTGATGTGGAGACCGTAGACTGGTAATCGTCAAATTGCGGTCACTGACACCCGCAGATCTCACTCGTATTTTATAACAATATGCATCTAGCAGTTAACAGCCGAATCCAGTAAGCGGACAAACCTTCGTGGTCAACTACGACAGCACAACTAGCGGGCTTGGTTACAAATGTATGTTTTTCAAGCACGCATGCCTAGTAGTGTGTCCATATTTTTTTTTCCAACCGCTTTAGCGTGCATAATTACTCACTGGACCCTTTTGGGTATCGTGAAAAGAATTGTCCCCGTTTATGTCCTTATTATTTTGGAATGGATATTATGAAGAAGAAAGTTTTTGTTATAATCTCATCGCTTGAATTGAAGACGCATTACATATATTCATCTTCCTTTGATCCAGCGGAACATGTGCCATACCACAGATCCAGTGACAATCTTCTGACAGACTAAGATCATCTCAGACGAGCAGGAAAACTTCACTTCTATCACCAGACAGATGAGCAGAAATATCTCACTGACGGCATTCCAATATAGTTAATAGCAAATTACTAAGGGGGAGTTTAGCTATTTGATGCCGCTAGACAGATATACATACTTCTGCCCCTCTTTTCGTCATAGATGTACACTAAGTAGTTTTCACCTGTACCTAACTAGATACTGTATCTGCTGCTGCTGCTAATAATAATAATAATAATAATAAATACGTGCATATTGAATTCATCACACTCAAATCAGGCGAAGCTTTTTACCGCGTGCTTTCTCTATAACAAGTTTGACGATCATATGTTCATAGCCTAGTTGCAGTGTTACGTCAGAAATCATGGAGAGGACGGCAAGACAGCTGCCTCGATCCTGTGCCGCGGATCATCACACATAATTCTTGAGATATCGGACGAACAATCAGTAATATTGTGTACAGCGGTTCACAAAAATATTCGTAATGCAACCTCCAAATTAGGAAACAATTCTCGAACGTGGTTTTCACGTCGCATTCCGTAACTCTGAACAAAGTACTTAAGGAGGAGATTTCTATGTCCTTGCTCTTCACATATGCCTTAAAATGAATAACCTCATCATTCAAAAATTCTTCAAAATCGTCTTTGTAATGTTGTTGGAGTTTTCTAGCACATTTCAATAGTTCAAAGTTCTCCAGGAAAATTATTTGTTGTTGTTGGGGTCTTCAGTCCAAAGAGTGATTTGATGTAGCTCTCCGTGTTACTTTATTCTGTGCAAGCCCCTTCATCTCCGAGTAGCTACTGCAACCTACATCCTTTCGAATCTGCTTACTATATTCATCTCCTAGTCTCCCTCTACGGTTTTTCACCCCAACGCTTCCCTCCAACACTGAACTGGTGATCCGTTGATGCCTCAGAATGTGTCCTACCAAACGATTCCTTCTTCTAGTCAGGTTGTGCCACAAATTCCTCTTCTTCTGAGTTCTATTCAGTACCTCCTCAACAGTTACGTGATCCAACCATCTAACCTTCAGCATTCTTCTGCAGCACCATATTTCAAAAGATGCGATTCTCTTCTTGTCTAAACTGTTTCTCGTCCATGTTTCACTTCCATACATGGCTACACTCCATGCAAATTCTTTTAGAAAAGACTTCCTCACATTTATATCTATACCCGTTGTTACCAAATTTCTCTATCTTCAGAACACTTTACTTGCCATTGCCAGTCTACATTTTATATCATCTCTTCTTTTCCCATCATGAGTTATTTTGTTGCCCAAATAGGCGAACTCATTTACTGCTTTGTCTCAGTTCCTAATATAATTCTCTCACAGTCATCTGATTTAATTCGACTACATTCCGTTATCATCGTTTTGCTTTTGTTGATGTTCATCTTACACTCTCCTTTCAAGACACTATCCATTCCGTTCAATTGCTCTTCCAAACCCTTAGCTGTGTCTGACAGAATTATAATGTCATAGGCAAACCACAAAGTTTTTATTTCTTCTCTCTAGGCTTTAATTCCTACTCCAAATTTTTTTTGTTTTGTTTTTACTGCTTGCTCAGTATACAGATTGAATGACATCTGGGCTAGGCAACAACCCTGTCTCACTCCCTTCTCGACCACTGCTTCCCTTACGTGTCCCTCGACTCTTTTAACTGCCATCTGGTTTCTGTACAAATTGTAAATAGCCTTTCACTCCCTGTATTTTACCCACGACATCTTTAAATTAGAAAGAGAGCATTCCAGACAACACTGTAAAAAGCTTTCTCTAAGTCTACAAATGCTATGAACTTAAGTTTGTCTTTCCTTAACCCATATTCTATGAGAAGTCGTAGGGTCAGTATTCCCTCACGTGTTCCTAAATTTCTCCAGTATCCAAACTGACCTTCACCGAGGTCGGCTTCTGTTACTGAACTGATAGTTTGACCATTTTCACAGCTGTCAGCACCTACTTTCTTTGGAATTGGAATTATTACATGCTTCTTGAAATCTGAGGTCATTTCGCCTGTCTCATATACATTGCTCACGTGCTGGAAAAATTTTGTTATGGCTGGGTCGCTGAAGTCTATAAGTAGTTCTAACGGAATGTTGTCCACTCCCGCGGAAATGTTTCGACTTCGGTCTTTCAGTGCTCTGTCAAATTCTTCCCTCAGTATCATATCTCCCACCTCATTTTCATCTACGTCCTCTTCCATTTCCATAATATTGCCATCAAGTATATCTCCCTTGTGTGGACCCTCTCTATACTTCTTGCACCTTTACTGGACTCGCATTCGGGAGGACGACCGTTCAATCCCGCGTCCGCCCATTCTGATTTAGGTTTTCCGTGATTTCCCTAAATCTCTTCAGGCAAATGCCGGGATGGTTCCTGTGAAAGGGCACGGCCGACTTCCTTCCCCGTCCTTCCTTAATCCGATAAGACCGATGACCTCGCTGTGTGGTCTCCTTCCTCACACAACCAATCCTTGCACCTTTCTGCTTTCCCGTCTTTGCCTAGAACTAGTTTTTCATCTGAGCTCTTGATATTCATACAGGTGGTTCTCTCTTCCCCAATACTTCCTTTAATTTTCCTGTGGGCAGTATCTATCTTACTCCTAATGATACACGCTTGTGCGTCCTCACGTTTGTCCTCTAGCCATTCCTGCTTAGCCATTTTGCCCTTAATGTCGATCTCATTTTTTAGACGTTTGTATTCCCTTTCGTCTGCTTCATTTAGTGCATTTTAATGTTTTCTCCTTTTATCAATTAAATTAAGTATCTCTTGTGTTACCCAAGGATTTCTACAAACCCTCGTCTTTTCACCTACTTCATCCTCTGCTGCCTTCATTATTTCATCTCTCACAGCTACCCATTATTCTTCTATTGTATTTCTTTCCCCTGTTCTTGCCAACCGTTCCCTAATTCTCTCTCTGAAACTCACTAAAATCTCTAATTCCTTCATTTAATCCGGGTCTCATCTCCTTAAATTCCTACTTTTCTGCGGTTTCTTCAGTTTTAATCTACAGTACATAACCAATAAATTGTGGTCAATGTCCACATCTGTCGGTGCCAATGTCTTACAATTTAAAACCTGGTTCCTTAATTTCTATCTTATCATTATATAATCTATCTTAAACCTTCCAGTGTCTCCAGGCCTCTTCCACTTACCCAACATTTTGTCATGCTTCTTAAACCAGGTGTTAGCTATGCTTAAGTTATGCTCTGTGCAAAATTCTACCAGGCGGCTTCCTCTTTCGTTTCTTACCCCCAGTCCATATTCACCCAATACTTCTCCTTCTATTCCTTTTCCTATAATCGCATTCCAGTACCCCATTACTATTTCTTCTTCCTTAACTATCTGAATACTTTCTTGTATCTCACATACATTTCTTCAATCTCTTCATCATCTGGGGAGCTAGTTGGCATATAAACTTTTACTAATGTGGTGGGTGTGGGTGTCATGTTTATCTGGCTACAATTATGCTTTCACCTAGCTGTTTTTAGTAGCTTATTCGCGTTCTGTTCTTTTATTCATCAATAAACCTACTCCTGCATTACCCCTATTTGATTTTGTGTTTATAACCCTTTATTCACCTGACCAGACGTCCTGTTCCTCCTGCCACCGAACGTCACAAATTGCCACTATATCTGAGATTAACCTATTCATCTCCCTTTTTTAAATTTTTTAACCTGTCTGCCCGATTAAGGGACCTGACGTTCCACACTCCGATCCGTAGAACGCCAGTTTTGTTTCCGCTGATAACGACACCCTCCTGAGTAGTCCAAGCCCGGAGATCCGAATGGGGGACTATTTTACCTCCAGAAAATTTTACCCAAGAGGATGCCATCATCATTTAACCCCGCATGAGGCGCGCAGGATTAGCCGAGCGGTCTAAGACGCTACAGTCATGGGTTGTGCGGCTGGTCCCGGCGGAAGTTCGAGTCCTCCTTCGGGCATGGGTGTGTGTGTTTGTCCTTAGGATAATTTAGGTTAAGTAGTGTGTAAGCTTAGGGACTGATGACCTTAGCAGTTAAGTCCCATAAGATTTCACACACATTTAACCCTGCAAGCCCTCGGGAAAAATTACGGCTGTAGTTTCCCCTTGCTTTCAGCCGTTGGCAGTACCAGAACCTTTTGAGATTCGTCATCTGGTACAACTCCAAACCTGATATTATTTACATCTAGTTAACATTGTGTCTTTAACAGTAATCGTGACGCTCCGACTAGCGTGTTTCTGAAGGTCGTTTCACGGAGACGGAACTATTTAATTCTGACTGCAAAATATTCCAACGGCTCGTTGAAGCACAAAAACTTTGTAAATTTGTTATAAAAAACGGAAAAATGAAGCCAGCTGAGGACAATACCCTGCTGCACACTATCCTGCTGAGTTAAGGGAGTGAGCAGCGCACAGAATACACACAGCGAGCGGGCTGGTTGATTTGTTTAATTCTAGCTTGGAGACCAGATGAGTTAGCGAGCATATTGTTTGCATTGTCTTATTACTGACCCCTGCGTAAGTGGATGTCCAAATTTTATTTACTTAGTAGATCTATTAATTAATCAGTTAATTCATCTGATATGTGCCCTGAAATTGGGGGCAAGCAAATCAAACTTTCAGCAGGAAATCCATCTTATGATAAATACCTTGAAACAAAAGTCAGTTGATCCACATGTGTAATATCGGGGTGAATTTTAATACGGTGAGAAAAATATTTAGTTCCCTCCACTTTACTTCCAATATATTTCATCATCCTTTGTTCCAGAACTGGTATAAACTCTTCACATGTTTGAAAAGAAAGATTTGATGTGCTTCCATTTTGCTTTCTTTCCGTAAATGTCTGTATGTTTAGGTAGGAAAGGATCGAGCTCTGCTATTACCTGTAGCCCCATCTCATAATTTCCGAGACGTGTTGAAGAAAACGCACACTAGTAATCCCTGAAGGAGAGGCTTCGTGTGTAAAGTCTTTGACCGCAGCAATAAATCGTTTCAACACGTACCACCAATACATTTTACTACTGTCTGAAGCTTTGACGTTGCTTTTTTATCTGTTCTTCAGCTTTTGAAGTTAACACACATTTCCTAAGTTCTGTTGTATTTTCATGGGCAATTAATAGGGACTGTGTAACCTCCCCCTCACTTATCGACCTTAATGACAGTGAAAAATGAAACCGCGTGTACCTAATGGGAATTTTGGAAAAGCAATCGTCACCGAAGTTAACCTGTCGGTAAAGAGGGAGGAAAGGGTTACATCTAAATGAAAGGAAAAATGCAAGTGAAACTGGTGGAAATTAATTTTGAAATAGGGATAAAGTTAATAAAGAAAGTAAATGTGCGGCCGTTACGTTAACAATCAACTAGCGGTAATCAGATATTTGAGATTTGGGGGAAATTACGGTCGCCAGTCCTATGGACAATCACTATAATAACTGAAAAAGAAAGGTTATTACACATATAATTAGCACTAGAAGCGTGGCAACTGAAGGTTGACACGTGTAGTGTGAAAACTGAAAGTTTGTCAGAAGTAATAAATTTCGCTACACTTAATTTAGCAAAAGAATTAATGAAACCGGAAAATCGAAAGTAAATTTAGTGACTGAAGTTAATAGTGAGCTTTCTTTCTGAAGCACATCGAAATACAGTTAGTCTTGGACTACCTCAACAATCATTTCTAAAGCTACTTGAATCTACGCAATTTAGAAAGAAGAGATTTAACTTTGAACTTGAATTAAACGATTCTGAACAATTAACAATATAAAATTTAGTACGTACCAAGCTGAGCTGCAGTCACAGGTGAGCTAAAATACGGTAACAAAACTCGCACTCTTAATTTGTGCTTGTGTAATCTAACTATTGTATTGTAGCCAGCTATGAATACTTAAATTGAACTTTGAAATTAAAGCAGTGAAATGGAATTATGCTGGCGTTTGAATTTCAACGACACTCGGGTTCATTTCGGAAAAGGAAGGGACCCTGCTTGGCAATGCAATTGGGACAATGAGCAACAAAGGTTCATGCTAAGTTGCTGTAATTTTGCGAGGCAAATGGAACAATTTGAAAAGCTGAGGTCTGCCATACAGTTCTGAAACTTTACGTGCTTTTAGTCTTCCTTGTTGGATGATTGAAGGTTTGAAGCCGTCGATCGAGGAGGTGGCGACAGTCACTCATTGTCGGCCGTCGCTGTTGCAGAAGCTGGATGTTGGCGCGCCTTCTTCTCGACACGGTCACCAGGCGAAACGGGCTCTTGATGTGCGCCAGCTAATGCTTCCCGTCCGCGACACCATGTCAGAAACTATCATCACGAGTCGAGCGCAATTACATGCTGCCAAACCCCGGAAGCGCGGCAACTCGCGGGAGCGTCACACAACACACCTGCTCCACTCGCTACTCCAGCCAGACTCCCACAGCTCTGCCCGCGCTCCACGCGGCAGAGTTAACACTACCAAAGATCCTACACACTTTGAGTCTTCACACGACCTATCGATGTAATCGTTCGATAGCAGTTTTCCCTAGGCAAGACCCAGCGTAAAAATACAAATAATATTTACGAAACAAACCAATTATACATCGACATAAGTGCATAAATATATATATACAAACAGTAAAACAATTACAATATATAAAGAGACAGAAATGTCATATCTTGAGGTAACAAAACAAGGAAAACAAATTATAGTACAATAGATGGAAATAGGAGGATATGCATTTCCGGCGTTACAACTGGCCGTTTTACTAGTCATTAGATCGTTAGTAAACTGTGATGTTCCATGAAACAATATACATGGAACACAAAATACCATATCCCTGCATTGAGAGTACACTAAAAATTGCCTTTGTTGTTTCTCGCTATTCCTCTTGGTCCTGAAAAACAAACCGTTATTTAAGTCACTATAAGCCCGCATGAATTTCTCAAATCATAAATTGATTTCTGTGTCACATAACCTGTTTTAGCGACATGGCTGTGAAGGAATTCATTTACGTGTTATCCAGCTATCGTCAGAATCTGAACCGGATCATCATTCGCTTCATAAGCATCATTTGGGTTAACTTAAGTTACTGTTTCCGCACTATTATAATTATTTCTAGCCACGAAAACGCATGACTCAGATAAGCCACACGCTGCACTATTTTCAATACTGTTCATCACGTTTCTACACTCCACATTATTACACTGTGATGTTTCTATATTTGAACTAGAGCTGGAATATGGCTATGTAACACTTGGCCAGACCGTTCATGAAATTTGAGCTGATAGTTGTCAATGTTATTCATATCCATTCATTGTGCTTAAGTTCGCAATCCCTTTCCCTGTTTTAAAAAACAGCAGGAGCACGAAGAGAGACGGGGGTGTCCCACCGTCTCTTCCTCACCACCACCACCCCACAAAACCCATGAAATTGTTCTCTCTCTCTCTTTCTCTCGTTTTTGAAATGGGTGTAAAGCCACTCACGTTAAAATATGGCAGTTATTAGTTTTAATGAACATGAGATTAAATTTTGCCTGTTGAACACTTACAATAGCTGTTAGAGTGCGAAATTTGGCAGCAGAAACATGTGATACAATGCACATAAGAGTTTTATAGCGCCCGCTTGGTGTCTGCTGGTGGCTTTTTAGACCCCAAGGCTCGCTTAGTCACAAAGAAACGCTTTTAATGTAGATTTAGACTTCTCATCCTCCAGATAGGATCATTATGGCCTTATTATATATTTATTATTATTATAACTGAATAAAATGTTTATGGTTATATTACAGTTTGTTGAACAACAATTTTATTTTCTTGCAACGATCTAATGACTAGAAAAACGGCCAGTACCTATTAATTGTCCATGAAAATACAACAGAACTTAGGAAAGGTGTGTTAACTTCAAAAGCTGAAGAATAAATAAGAAATCAACGTCAAAGCTTCAGACAGAAGTAAAATATATTGGTGGTACGTGCTGAAATGATTTATTGCTGTGGTCAAAGACTTTTACACAAGAAGCCTATCCTTCAGAGGTTACTAGTGTGCGTTTTCGTCAACACATCTCGGAAATTATGAGATGTAGCTACAGGTAATAGCAGAGCTCGATCCTTTGCTACCTAAACATACACACCTTCACGGCAAGAGTTTGAGTTACAATAGTTTTTGAAACCAAACAAAGTTAAAAATATATATGTTTCCTTATTTCAAACATAACTGGTACATAATTCAAACTTACAGGTAAATAAAGCAAGCAATTACGGAGTAATAATTAATTAACTCAAATATTCATATACCACACAGTATGTAATAATACTGCCATTCATTAATAAGATGTGTAATATCACTTACTAGGAATTGTATTAAAAATTAGCTTCTACTCACTCTCCAAGTAATATGATGAACATTATTTACACATCACTCTTACTCTGGAGTGTTCTTCACACACAAATTTGTGACACTCAACACATCGTGTATCCACCTTCCTGTCCTTTGACCTTGGGCAGGAATTACACTCATCATGTGCCAAAAATTCTGAGACAAGTAGCCCTAGTCTGTAATTCTGGTCTAAGGTGACGTAGAATAAGTGCAGTTTCATGTATTACATTCTTTGAAACCTACTTGCGCGCGTCAGGTGGTGCTATGTTATATGTCCACTTCCGGGTACAGGAGCAGGCATAATATTTTTCTGAATACCATAATCATCTTCTTCACATTCACTTATATCAACTTCATCTCCGATCCGCATACCTTCCTCTATCACATTTGCATCAGCGTCACTGTCATTTCCAATAATTGATTCATTATCGTTATTACTTTGCTGCAAATCTGGCAAAGGCTGCTCGAGTTATTTGACCCCACTGCAGGGTCAAAAATACCTGAGGCATACAGTATGTGATTTTTCAATGTCATATTTCAACTTTATTACGGAAATAAAAACTTGCCAACATTGCACTTTCTAAACTCATAGTTTCATGTCAGTGTTGTAAACAATTCGTAGGTACACACACACACATGCATTATTATGACATATTAACGGTTAGAAATTGTGTTTTGATGAAGTTTGTGTTACATTTTATTCGGAGTGGATGATGATATTGATTGGTACATAATTACAACTTACAGGTAAATAAAACAAGCAATTACGGAGTAATAATTTCAACATTGTGCATGCGTCTCTCAATAAATCATTATTATTTTTGTGGAAATATTTTACATATTAGCGTCATTAAGTTGCTACAGTCACATTGCGGTCAAAATTAAACCAGGCATATAATATGTTTTTTCCATTATCAATACCATGCGAGAACTACGCTGAGCTTTGACTCCCTACTTATTAACGGACATGTCAGTACATTTCGTGTTGACCACGGACGCTGGAATATGCAGTAGAGATCACTAGATGTATGCGCAGAGCAAGCCGCGCCGCTGACGTAAGAGCGAAACCAACTAGTGCTCAGTAACCGGCAAGTGCCATAACGCTTTGTGTTGTAACGGCGTTTACGGCAGCGTGAATTTTTATTACAGATTGGCAATTCAATACAGTGTTATGACGTAATTAGCAGCTTCTTAAGGGATATTTAGAGTAAATTTTAAATGAAAACTAATGTTTTGCTGTGCGGACGCTAGTTGTACTAACCACAGCATGTTGTTGTTGTTGCTGTTGTTGTGGTATTCACTCCTGAGACTGGTTTGATGCCACTCTTCGTGCTACTCTATCCTGTGCAAGCTTCTTCATCTCCCAGTACCTACTGCAGTGATCCTTTGATGCCTCGGAATATGCCCTACCAACTTATCACTTCTTCTAGTCAAGTTGTGCCACAAACTCCTCTTCTCCCCAATTCTATTCAATACCTCCTCATTAGTTATGTGATCTACCCGTCTAATCTTACGCATTCTTCTGTAGCACCACGTTTCGAAAGCTTCTATTCTCTTCTTGTCTAAACTATTTATCGTCCATGTATCACTTCCATCGATGGCCCCACTCAATACAAATACTTTCAGAAACGACTTCCTGACACTTAAATCAATACTCGATGTTAACAAATTCCTCTTCTTCAGAAACGCTTTCCTTGTCATTCCCAGTCTACATTTTATATCCTCTCTACTTCGACCATCATCAGTTATTTTGCTCCCCAAATAGCAAAACACCTTTATTACTTTAAGTGTCTCATTTCCTAATCTAATTCCCTCAGCATCACCCGACTTCATTCGACTACATTCCATTGTCCTCGTTTTGCTTTTGTTGATGTTCATCTTATACCCTCCTTTCAAGGCACTGCCCATTCCGTTCAACTGCTCTTCCAAGTCCTTTGCTGTCTCTGACAGAATTACAATATCATCGGCGAACCTCAAAGTTTTTATTTCTTCTCCATGGATTTTAATGCTTACTCCGAACTTTTCTTTTGTTTCCTTTACTGCTTGCTCAATATACAGATTGAATAAAATCGGGGAGAGGCTACAACTCTGTCTCACTCCCTTCCCAACCACTGCTACCCTTTCATGTCCCTCGACTCTTATAACTGCCATCTGCTTTCTGTACAAATTGTAAATAGCCTTTCGCTCCCTGTATTTTACCCCTGCCACCTTCAGAATTTGAAAGAGAGTATTCCAGTCAACATTGTCGAAAGCTTTCTCTAAGTCTACAAATGCTAGAAACGTAGGTTTGCCTTTTCTTAATCTTTCTTCTAAGATAAGTCGTAGGGTCAGCATTGCCTCACGCGTTCCAACATTTCTGCGGAATCCAACCACAGCGTACAGATAAATAAGCTAGGAGCTAAGTTTTATATTCACTAAACCAATGAGATCAAACGAAGATTGATAAAGTCATGTAAACGTGCACATTCGTTCTCAGTTGAAAATGCTAGTGTCTACTCTATACGCTTTGGATCTGAAAAATGAGCTGTTCAGTTTTCCTTATAAACGCAAGATGACGACTGCTGCTGATTATTCTGAATCTACCATCCTCCGGTGCCAATTTATGGCGTAGATATGAGCCTAATAATGAGAGAAATATTCGGGCACAAAAACGAATCTACCGTAAAGACGTAGCAGATATTTTACGGGGAAATGAGTTAGTATTACCAACTAATGAATAAGTTACTACCAAGCAAAACGTTCACTATGAAAACAAACACTGCTGTGAATGCGACAATGCTTGCTTACGCTCACAGTAAGAAGTTACAGAAACAGAAATAAAAGACCTTAGGCAAAGAATGCAGTCTCACAGGATCGTCTCTCTCTATGTAGTGCTGAGTACTGAAATTGAAACCTGATCAAAAAGTGATTTATGGCTCTTTTTCTTGCTGCCAACAGCAAGTGGTACAAGGAATACTAACTGGTCATCTGAAGGTATTGCCGTGATCTTATGCTGCCTATCTTTTTTCAGGAATGTACTGAAATATCCTCTTCCTAGTCAAATTATTAGGAGAACATTCAGGTAGTTTAGCATTCCAGCAAGTTTTATTGATTTAAGCATCAGTGTTTTGTAAACTCAAAGTTATAAACAAAATTTGAAAAAGACAAAGTTCTTAGCTTTATTGAAATGAAAGTAAACAGTGATTATTGTTTTGACCAGGAAGATGAGACTATCAGAGGGTCGTACAACAATGCTCAAGTTACGACTGTCGCAAGTGTTGTTGGAAAATGGATGCAGTCCATTTATTATATCTTTGACAAATCCGTTTCTAATAACTTGTTGACTGTCGTAAAGGGGGTGGCTTTGAAAAGCAGGTGTGGGAAACGCAATTTGTGTGAGCTGAAGCTGATTTTTCATGTGGAAGTGTGAATATTACCTCAGGTGTTGCGAAGGCGGACGCGCGTTGGTAGGTTGGCAGTCCTTTTTGTGTCACTGACACAAATGGATGAAGGAATATTAAGGCTTTCTAAAGACCAGGGTGCCGCGACTCTCTGGCGCCGTCTCGGCTATTATAACAACCCTCCCTCCCCCTCACCTCTCTTTCCCGCATGAATTTTTCCACTGAAATATTTTTCTCGAAATCTACTTAAGAAGTAGCTTAGAAGTCCCCATGTCCGCTCGCCATTGGCTGACCGCGAGTTTCCATTTGTGATTGGCTACAGCGCAGTTTTAGGTGCGTTTCCATACCGGAGACGCTTTAGTTGGAATTCGGTTTCTGAGTCTTCAGCAAGAACAGTCTGACTTTGAGAAGAAATGTTCAAATGTGTATGAAATCTTATGGGACTTAACTGCTAAGGTCATCAGACCCTAAGCTTACGCACTACTTAACCTAAATTATCCTAAGGACAAACACACACATCCATAACCGATGGAAGACTCGAACCTCCGCCAGGATCAGCCGCATCTGACTTTAAGATTCCAGTGGACACCGCTATGACGTCAGATTCCTACGGAATCTGCCTCTCAACGTAGGGTTCTGATGGCAGCAGATCACGGATCCGTGTTCCTGAAGGCGGACTTTAATTGGTGAGCGTTGCTTAGCCCGTGATTGACAGATGAAGAAAATAGGACGAGAATGGAAGTTCGTGGCAGAAATTCTGTGAGGGATCTTACGGAGACAAGTGACTGTTTCTAGTGCTGTGATGATGGTTCTTTTTATTTTGACTTACGACACAGTCATCCTAGTGGATCGTTGCCATGCATTTCTCGCAAAGTTTTCCATACAGTGTCCAGTCCGAACAATCAGTTCCTTGCGTGAATGAGTAGTACTAACACATAGCATGACCGCTGTAAGTGTCTCTGTCTCAACCCCGAAGGCCGCCTAGATCATAGTAGTTTGGAATGATGATTTTTCTTATCTCTCCTCCAAGTGTATGCGATCCACCCAACGACATCTATAATTAAACCTAGTAAACTACGCTTGTGCTTGTCAATGGTTTCTTTCACATATAAATTACTTTCCTGTAGTTGCGTTTGCTCATTAGACTAAGCAAAATTGGGCAACCTGTACTTATTCTGTTTTTCGTAGCTTAGACTTTCTTCATCCATTTTTCTTACATAAATGACAGTTTACGACCGCCATCTATGTGTCTGTCCAAAATTGTTTTCAGCATAATGTTAAAAAAAAAACTTTCATCCACTGTTACAGATTAGGTTTCTTCTGGGTCTCCTAATTGGCTCACTGAACATGACGTTACGTCACAGTTTTAAAAGGTCGTTGTTATGATTGATCATTGTGGCGGAAGAAGAGGAACTTTATGATGACAGACATGAAATGAATTCGCAATTGCGAATGAGGACAACTATCAGTTGTAGAATGGAATGACGTAAATGAAAATTTATGCCGGACCGGGACTCAGACCAGGATTTCCCTCTTAACGCAAGCAGTTGCCTCACATTTTTTTAAGAAACCTTCCCAGCACCCAAATGGAGGTGTTGGGGGCAAATTGGGCAGGGGTCGCGACCCGAGGCCTCGCGACCAGGTCCCTTTCCCACCCTACAGAAACCAAAGAAAGAGTAGGGAACGTGGAGTAGGGGTACAACGAACATCGTTTATTTATTTATTTTTCATTTCGTTCTCTTTTAATTTGTTTATTTAGTTTTGGCATTAAGACCACAAGAATATCAAGAAACAGGCCACAGGCGAGGAGGATTGCGTAACAAGACGTCAGACTAAGAATGGCTCTAAGCACTGTCGGACTTAACATCTGAGGTCATCAGTCACCTAGACTTACAACGACTTAAACCTAACTAACCTAAGGACATCACACACGTCCATGCCTGAAGCAGGATTCGAACCTGCTACCGTAGCAGCCGCGTGGTTTCCGACTGAAGCGCCTAGAACCGCTAGGCTACAGGGCTAGTCAGACTAAGAAGAACATTCCGATTACCAGTGAATACATCGAGAAACAGCTTGTTCCGCAATTGATCGAAGTGTTTCCGGGGTCATGTTCAGAATGTGTTGCGCAATGCGTGCCTTCAATGCAGTTACGTTTGCAGTAGGAACACGGAACACATCTTTCAGATAGCCCCACAATCATAAGTCACACGGGTTAAGATCAAGTGATCGGGACGGCCAGACTGTAAGCAAGTAGTGGCTGATAATTCTAGCATTTCCGAAATGGCGCTTCAGCAGCTGCTTAACTGGATTTTCAATGTGCAGAGGTGCGCCATCTTGCATAAAAATGATCCTATCCACACATCCACGCTGTTGGCGAGCTCGAATGACATGATGGCGCAAAACACACTCACAGCGCCTACCAGTGACGGTACAGGTAACAGGACTGGAAGCACCTGTCTCTTCCAAAAAATATGGCCCTATGATAAATGATGCCGTAAACCCGCACCACACAGTGACCTTTTCAGGACGAAGTGGTACGGGTTGATTTGCGTGTGGATTTTCCGTTGCCCATATTCGACAACTCTGTGAATTGACGTATCCTGTCAGATGGAAGTGGGCTTCGTCTGTCCAGAAACTCTTCCACGGCAAATAATTGCACACTTCTCTGCGAGCAAGAAATTCTAAAGCGAAGGTCTCTCTTGCTGGCAAGTCAACATGAAGCAACTTGCGCACATGTGTAATTTTGAATGGATAGCAAAGAAGAATGTTTCGTAGGATTTTACGCATCGTGCTCACGGGTATGTCTAATGTTCGGGCAATTCTCGGTGCACTACACTTTTGCACACCACCTCTCGCCTCCTCCTGCATTGCTGTGGCCCAGCTTGCACTGACATCGAATCAATGCGTTTCCTTCCTCTCCCAGGTTCCACACCAAAAGAATCCGTCTTTTCGAATTACCGAATCATTTTCATCAGATCCACGGCAATTCATCGGACCAACGCCTTTTTTCGAACCCTTCAATGTCTGGAAATTCAGTGGAGCGAGGTGTGCACAGTCATCATTCTTGCAATGCAGCTTTACAAGCAGAGCGCGGTGCTGCATTAAGACAATCATGGCGAAGGACAATCATGGCGAAGTCGCAGACGCGAAAGGAGGAAAAGCCGTGTACCTAGTATGTTTATACCAACATCAATGGGTCGTGCACATGACAGGTGTTTCCATTTGCATATTCTAACACATACAGCGCCATCTATTGATCAATTTAGCATTATTTTTTTACTTCTGCCATACGTTTTCTTTCTTCGCCGATAATGTTCCGTTGCAATTTGGCCTCATTCTGACCAGCGGTGTTATTTCTGCAGCATTTAGAAACTTTCACTTTAATTATAACACCCCGTACGTTACATCACATGCACCGATTTTCGTTTGGCTTAGAGTGTATCCTGCCAGAATGACAAAAAATGTGTGCACTGCATGTTTTCATATATTGGCACGACTATGGCCCTTATTGTGGCCAGCGTATTCTCACTTCTGCACTTTCCTGGGCGGCCTAGTTCCACCACGTCGCTGACAATCGTGGTGCAGAAGTCTTTGTCCGTATTGATCTCGAGAAATGGCCACATCGAACCCGGTGACCTCGTCCCGATCAAGTGTCTGCTCTGCAACAAGCAACGGATTCCACTCTCCCGCTCCTGTCGCCCGCAAATGCACAGCTAAATTCTTTAATTATGCCTTCGGGTGAATGATCTGCGTTCGACTGGATATGGGCAACAGTGCACTCCCTGCAGCGGAAGCACAGGATGACGTGACCTGCGCCGTAGACACTTCGCTGCCCCATTGCAGGCACCTCATGGTCGAGAGCAGACACCACCGCTATTTTTGCAACAGTACCTGATTCCACGCTGTTATTTCTCTCCTAACATGCATTTTTCACTTCGTCCAGACCGTCGGCGACCTACACCCAAATCTTTTCAGTTTCTGCCGCGAATTCACGTCTAACTTCCACAACCTGACAATCAAACTTTTAATTAAAGATATACAGGTCGGTTTCTATCCTCGCAGATTGTCTCGGTGCCAGTTGTTCTGCAGTCGTTGCACATTCCCCTGCTTTATTCCTGCTGCTTTCTAATACCGATAGTAGGTGTTCTAGTGCGTTCTGACTTTGTACACCTTCCACATAAATATCTTGCGCTCCTCCACTGACACTCGAACTTTCCTCGATTCACTTGTCAGCTTCCTTGTCTACCAAGTTTCCGACCAGAGAGGTGAAGATGACTCATTTTCTGAAGAAAATACTGGTTGGTGAAAACCTGATATTAGTCATATCAGCTACAAGGAATGAAAAATGGCGCCATCTTATGATGCAGCGTGATATGTAACAAAACAGCAGAAAGGCGTGGCAATTGCTGAATAATCTTGGAAACGAGCCAACAGTACATGGAAGGGGCCTCCCCGAAGATCACAACATGAGGAAGATACACACAGTGACTTCACCAGCGATCAGGCGTACCCCGGGGCAACGTCGGGAGCAATGCCAATGACAGATCCTTCCACCGCCAGAACAATCTCAATACTTAACACAGTTGATATTATGTCCAGAAGTTTTCGAATTGTCTCCTCTAATGTCGTGTGGCTGCTGGTTAAGAGACAGGAGTCCGCATCATCGGTCTCCCACAACTTTTATGCCCTGGAATGTCACAATGAAAAAAGCAAACGTCGCTGAAAATCTTCAAACAGCGCTGACACGAAAAAGTGGTAGGTACTATCCTTCCCTTAATTTTGTTGTTGCCATATCACATTCTAATGAGAAAAGAAAGTACAGTGAGTTACGAAACCTTTGCAGATGGCTTCGAAACAGATTTATTGGCCGGGAGGCATCATCCAGTGAAGTATGGTCGCCAAGTCCAAGTCTTATTTCAGTCGATGTCACATTGGGCGACTTGCGTGCCAGTGATGAGGATGAAATTATGATGACAACACAACACCCAGTCCACGAATGAAGAAAATCTCCAACAAAGCCGGGAATCGACCCCAGGCCCGCTGCATGGAAGGCAAGCATGTTATTGAATAAAACGTTCTCGGTTTTCCAGCCGCGTCAATGCGAATAAAATGCTGGAGCTTTCGATGGCCATCTCCGCCATCGTCGTCAGGAGTTTACTGACTGCCGGGATCTGATTGGCTGCTGATGATGTCATCATGCCTACATAAGCGGGAGACCGTAACAGCCCCGGCAGTCAGTGAACTTCTGACGACGATGGCGGAGATGGCCATCGAAAGCTCGAGCATTTTATTCGAATTGACGCGGCTGGAAAACCGAGAACGTTTTATTCATGTATGCCGTCGCGAAAGACTCCGAGGCCACAAGCACGTTATTGTTTATTCTGAAATAAGGCTTTTCAAGTTTTGGTTCTAGGCTGTGTCACCAGTATATAACGAAACAAGGTTTACGGTAACGGCTTGAGATAAGCGAAATTTGCGATGCCATCTGATTTTCAGTAATGTTTATTCTTATTTTCGGCTACAGAGTGTGACATTCATATTTCTCATATAATTACTCAATACACTAGTGCGGTTACGAAATTTTGTATGTTTAAAAATTAGTCCATTACGTGATAACCTTGTGCTATGAAGTTATTTATCCTAGACATTTCGCTTTATAGTGACCCAGATTCAAAATAGAGTATTTACTATCCAAGAAACAATATGATTTTTGTTTTCTCCTTGTATCATTCATAATAAATGCCACTTGTAAATAAAATATTTTTGAAATTTAGCTTATGTAATGTAAAAGAAAACTTTATTACTCATTAAACAAATCATTATTTTTATATTCCAATGTTATAATTAACTTCTTTAGACAAACCTTATCTTAATGGCAAGCTATATATGAAAAAGCTTTTTTATGTAGAATATTTTAAAAATTATAGAATTTACTTTCGTAACTATATAAATATATTCTCTTTCTATGATACTTCTGAGAGTTTTGAATTCATAAAAAATGATTTCTTTTACATTTGTCTCTGTTAATAGAACTGGAAATGAAACGATTCATTAATCTGAGTAATAGGAGCTTCTAGATGTTTCTGGAAGGAATACTTTCTTATACAAACCACGAAAATTCGTATCAAATAACTTCAGTTCCTCACCACAGTACAGACACTTCTTGTGAGCTCTTAGACTGCACATACAGTCTTTGTTCGATTACTATGAGAAAGTAGGCATGAAAATGTTTATCACTTGTGTTAAAACTGTTACACTGAATTGTAATATGCGATGTCTGTGAACAATATTGTGACGAGTGAACATAAAAATAAAAAGTTTTCTAAACTAAAACTGAACATAATACTTCCTGTTGATATACTCAAAAAACTGGAAGACATAAGCTTTAGTCAAAATTTTTAAAGGGACGCCAACGCATACACACTCATGCCATATACGACATAACTAGTAGTATAATTTCTTCTCTTAGATATACTGCAGATGTAGTGTTATATACTAAAAATGCACGAATCAAATATTAGTAGCATATCGAAGGGGACGTTATAAGTACTATCTGAGGAAACAGAGGGCAACTTCACGAGACGCAAATCACTGGGGAGTAAGTGCAGATTTAAATAAACCAATTACTACTTTTGGTATAATTAACAAACTAACGCCTGCAGGCAGGCTAATGAGAAGGCTGCGAAACTTCATGTCTCATGCTACCTCCAGGTGTGAGTGTGGGTGTGGGAGTCGGGGCGGCGGAAAGGGAGATGTTTTGCATAAAGGATGTCTGTCCTCCAGGGAAACAGCAGACGCAACAGGTCTTTACGAGCTTGGTATTCATGAGGTGGCACTTCGCAGGAAGAGCCTCGCTGACAAACTGCGAAAGTGTGCGACTCTTCGCCTACCTTTGAAGGTGAGTAGAGAGCGGCGGTGTTAGAAAACTTTTCGGCCGAAACCTGTAACATCCCTCTTCAGCTAGCAAGGAAACCAAAAATTTGGTATTAAATATTTTATGTTTGGAATTGTGTGCGCTGAAAGATAGCTCGTTCGCTGTTGCCTGAGAACGCCAGGAAAAGCAGACTCTTTCGTATGAGTTTCTGCAAAATACGGTGTTCAAGGATGAATCAACACGATGAGTGAGGACAGTATAGTTACTAGTCTAACAGTAGCTTGTTATTAAACAATGTCGCTACTTCCTATGTGCAAAAAATGGTTCAAATGGCTCTGAGCACTATGGGACTTAATTTCTGTGGTCATCAGTCCCATAGAACTTAGAACTACTTAAACCTAACTAACCTAAGGACATCACACACATCCATGCCCGAGGCAGGATTCGAACCTCCGACCGTAGCGGTCACGCGGTTCCAAACTGAAGCGCTTAGAACCGCACGGCCACACCGGCCGGCTCCTATGTGCATTACCGTATTGCGTGTTTTATTCGCTTACAGAATGAAATTCGATTAATAGATTGAATAAGAGTCGAGAGGCATGAAAGGGAAGCAGCGGTGGGAAAGGGAGTGAGACAGGGTTGTCGCCTCTCCCCGATTTTATTCAATCTGTATATTGAGCAAGCAGTAAAGGAAACAAAAGAAAAAATTCAGAGTAAGTATTAAAATCCATGGAGAAGAAATAAAAACTTTGAGGTTCGCCGATGACATTGTAATTCTGTCAGAGACAGCAAAGGACTTGGAAGAGCAGTTGAACGGAATGGACAGTGTCTTGAAAGGAGGATATAAGATGAAAAGCAAAAGCAAAACGAGGATAATGGAATGTAGTCGAATTAAGTCGGGTGATGCTGAGGGAATTAGATTAGGAAATGAGACACTTAAAGTAGTAAAGGAGTTTTGCTATATGGGGAGCAAACTAACTGATGATGGTCGAAGTAGAGAGGATATAAACTGTATACTGGCAATGGCAAGGAAAGCATTTGTGAAGAAGAGAAATTTGTTAACATCGAGTATAGATTTAAGCATCAGGAAGTCGTTTCTGAAAGTATTTGTATGGAGTGTAGCCATGTATGGAAGTGAAACATGGACGAAAAATAGTTTGGACAAGAAGAGAATAGAAGCTTTCAAAATGTGATGCTACAGAAGAATGCTTAAGATTAGATGTGTAGATCACATAACTAATGAGGAGGTACTGAATAGAATTGAGAAGAACAGGAGTTCGTGGCACGACTTGACAAGAAGAAGGGATCGCTTGGTAGGACATGTCCTGAGGCATCAAGGGATCACAAATAAAGCATTGGAGGGCAGCGTGGAGGGTAAAAATCGTAGAGGGAGACCAAGAGATGAATACACTAAGCAGATTCAGGAGGATGTAGGTTGCAGTAAGTACTGGGAGATGAAGAAGCTTGCACAGGATAGAGTAGCATGGATAACTGCATCAAACCAGTCTCAGGACTGAAGACCACAACAACAACAGCAACAGTGATGCATTTATTTCGTTTACACACTTTTGAGCCGGTATGCGTTTTCTCAGGTGCGACTGATCGACTGTCATCATATCTCCACGTTTTCACAGGACAACATGCGTTGCAACGTCCCCTAGGTAGCATGGCCGTGGCGCTGCGAAGACATTATGACCGTTTGTCACTGGCGTAAGGCGGCTGTCTTGTAGCCTCAGCCGTCGGTGAGGCACAAACCAACGCTCCAGTGACTTCAACAGCTACTTTTGGTTCAGTGTACTTTCAGCGAAGCCGTAGTGACATCACATGTCTAGAAGTTGAGTGGTGATTACTTTGACCAGAGTTCCCACAACTCAGTCAGATGTGGTGATACAGTTCTGCCGACTACAGTAGCCTGTACAGGGTAGTTTTTTCCACCGTGTACAAACTCTAGGGACTGATCGATCAGAGAATACGGAACAAAGAAGGTCTAATGAACTTATGTCCGGAAATGCATGGTTTACATACTATAGACCATTTACTCAGTCGTGGATTATTACAGGGGCTGCGGTCTAATACCCTCTGTACCGTGCAGACACAGTTACGTATGCATTGTTTCCTCCCAGAGGGTGGTACTGTTAATCATACGTCATGCCCTAGTGCCCTCTACTGCCATTGTTATTGGTAATGTTGTGTCCGATTCACTTCTCTTGCTGACAACTTATAGTGGGTGTGATACAGCAATGTACACAATGATTCCCTATTCGAATCGAGAGCTTACCGACATACTGTTTATTTACGGAGGCAGGCAGGAAGGTTGTATCAGGAGACCCGGCCCCGTCGACAACAACCTCAGCAGTCAATGTCAGCAACGGTGTGTCGCCGTTTGTCTGAGACAGGGTCGTTTCAGCAAGCAGGAAATCATGAATAACTTACCCGAAATGTTCGGATGCTAGACTTGGAAGAAAATGTGATCAACACTGTGGAAGAAGACCATCGTGTCAGTACCAGGCAGTTGGCCCGCCAGATCAAGCTAAGCTAGACGACCGTGTGAACATTCTCCATGACAATTGTTATCACTTACAGCATGTGCAGCGCTTACTAGAGACAAACTTCCCACATCGGTAGTAGTTTTCTCACTGCTTTCTTCACCAGTCGACCACAATTTCGGGATTCACGTCATCCATCTTATTCATAGACGGCACCATCTTTACGTGGTATCTTCAACTTTCATAATAGTCATCCGTGGTGTAATATACAGAACCCCGATGGTATGGCGACTGCGAATTATCAGCATCGATGCAGCCGGAATGTGTGGGCCGGGATAATTGGCAACCGTATTTTGGGGCTAGTCCTCCGTCCTCGCCTAAAAGGCCGGAACTATCGGCGTTTCTTGCGGGTGGCTTGGACTCCCCTGCTGCAAGAAGTGCCATTGATGTTTCGAACGGTTATGTGGCTGCTACATGATGGTGCTCCACCCCATTTCGCCTTTAAACGTCCGGACGCATCTCAATCGTGTCTTCCCTGGTCGATGGATCAAACGCGGCGGTCCAGTTGCATGGCGTGCTCGTTCACCGGAGCTCAACCCGTCGGTTTCTGCTTATGGGGCCATGTCAAAAGTGTCATATATGCAGAGCCCATTCTTGATGTGGAGACACTGGTGCAGCGTATTCATGCTACCTTTGACACTGTTCGGATGCTGGCTGACCGATGTGAACGTGTGAGACAGAACATTCTACGGAGAGTGCACGCATGCGTTGAGGCACATGGAAATCATTTTCAAATCATACTGTAACTGTGGCTGCATGGTACAGCGTGTATTAGACTGCAGTCTCTGTAACAATGTATGATTGAATGAATTGTCTCTAGCGTTGAAACCAAGCATTTCCGGACTATTAGACCTTTTTTGTCCGTATCCTCTAATCAATCAGTCCCTAGAGTTTGTACACGGTGGAAAAAATCACCCTCTTGTCAGTGCCAATATTTGATGCCTTATGAGATACCACTGTAGCCTACTGGATCGAACCAAATTCCAGCCGGCGCAGGATGTACCCGGCCGTGTGTACAGCGATTTGACGCCATTTACAATCTGCAGCATGTTTGCCGTTGATGGTCACAGGTTTTGCGAACTACGCTCATAAAAGTGAGCATCGCATGTTTTCGAAACGTTGGCGTGTAATATTAGACACTCATGCTCACAAATTAAGGATAAATGCGGAATTTGGTGCCACACAATGTGGCACTGCACAAAACTGGCGCTAATAGCTTAGGCACATAGGGAACACACACGACACAGATCTGTAAGTCCTTGGTATTGGTGATAAGTTGAGAAAACCGTCCCGAAACACATGTGTTACAAAACGCCACTGTTTCCCGACATCAGTATGGGATATGATCACCACGTAAACGTACAAAGGTCGCACAACCGGTTGGCATACTTTGGGTCAGGTGGTCGAGCAGCTGCTGGCGTATAGCCTCCCATTCTTGCACCAGTGCCTGTCGGAGCTCCTGAAGTGTCCTAGGGGTTTGAAGACGTGCAGCAATACGTCGACCGAGAGCATTCCAAACGTGCTCAATGGGGTTTAGGTCTGGAGAACAGGCAGGCCACTTCATTAGCTGATATCTTTTGTTTCAAGCTGCTCCTCCATGATGGCAGCTCGGTGGGGCTGTGCGTTATAATCCATCAGGAGGAGGGTGGGAGCCACAGCACCCCTGAAAAGGCGGACATACTGATGCAAAATGAGATCTCGCTACCCCTGACCTGTTAAAGTTCCTCTGTCAAAGACATGCAGGGATGTACATGCACCAATCATAATCCCACTCCACACTATCAAACCACGACCTCCATACAGGTCCCTTTCAAGGACATTAAGGGGTTGGTATCTGGTTCCTGGTTCGCGCCAGATGAAAACCCGGCGAGAATCACTGTTCAGACCATACCTGGACTCGTCCGTGAACATAACCTGGGACAGTGTTCCAATGACTATGTACTGTGTTCTTGACACCAGGCTTCACGGGCTCTCCTGTGTCCAGGAGTCAGTGGAATGTACCTTGCAGGTCTTAGGGTGAATAAACCATGTCTGTTCAGCTGTCTGTAGACAGTGTGTCTGGAGACAACTTTTCCAGTGGCTGCAGTAAGGTCCCGAGCAAGGCTACGTGCAGTACTCCGTGGCCATCTGAGGGCACTGATGGTGAGATATCGGTCTTCTTGTGGTGTTGTACATTGTGGACGTCCCGTACTGTAGCGCCTGGACACGTTTCCTGTCTGCTGGAACCGTTGCCATAATCTTGAGATCACACTTTGTGGCACACGTAGGGCCCGTGCTACGAACTGCTGTGTTAGACCAGCCTCCAGTCACCCTAGTATCCTACGCCTCATAACGTCATCAATATGTGTTCTTTGAGCCATTTTCAACTTACAGTCACGTCTGCACACTTACTCGCTGCACCGTACTCTGACATTCACCAAAAAACCTCTGCGTATGTGAACTGCTGCCAGCGCCACCGTACGACGCTAGCAGGTCAAATACTCCGCATGGTCATACCCCGAGGTGATTTAAACCCGCAAACCTCCCACCAGAGCTTTGTTTCACCATGTATCAGCGTTATCCCTAATTTATGAACATGAGTATATTTAAAAGTTAATGCTTTAGCCGAGTCAGGTCTACTAGATACAGTGGTTCAAAGTTATTTAAAAATGTTTACCATGTTTTTGATTAAAAGCACGCATATGAGTTTTCTTGCAAGTAGTTAGGGAGAATTACTGCTATGCAGTCTAGCTTTACGCTATCTGTTGTGCTTTATACAACGATTTTGTGCGATAAGCTATCAGTTACATTTATTACTTTCGTTGTAGATGCCTTTAATTTTTTGCCATTAACTTTGGATGTAATGTATTTTGCTTCAAAAATCGATTTTTCTGAAATATGATTTTCTTGAACTTCACCGTTTAATCTATGTTGTGTGTGAATTCTGTTGTGGTAGCAGCTTTAGAAATGCCTTTAAATCTGCACTGACAGCCACTCCCACCTTTTCCGACATTTGGGAACTGCTTGTTTCAGCATTTTTCTTTTGACATCTTTGACTGACATCCATATCTATGGCTGACAGCTATATCTTTGCCTGAAGACTTTCTCGCATGAGGTTTATTTACTTTTTCACAATACTAACACATATTAGTAGGCGGAAGGTTGAATTCGCAAACCTTTACGTGGAAATCAAGATTTATGCATAATGGGTTGTGGAGAAACTGTGCTTAGGAAACGGAGGTTTCATTGAAATCGGCTTACCAACAAAAAAGAGGAAGGAGCTCGAAAAGAAGAACATAAGCTCTCACCTTCAGCATCGAAACTTGCGCGAATGACGTTTATATGGTGTCCACTGGATGCAGACTTACTGATTTAGAGCTTCTCTGCCAGGATATAGAGTTTCCATGTTCATGTGTTAGCTGTAAAACTACGGAATGCTTGATTGTTGTTGAAGAAAGAAGAGTGGGAATAGCTTGTAATTTAAATTAATTTGTAATTCGTGTGGCTATGAATTTTCATTTCCCTTCTCCAAAAAAACTGACACTGGACCGTATGAAAGCAATTTTAGGTTAGCATATGCTCTGAGATGCCTTGGACAGGGCAAGGTAGGAGGTAACTTATTGTGTGGTTTTCTGAACATGCCTCCACCTTGTGCAAGGCTTGAAGAAATAAATGAATAAATGTCTGACGCTATATGCGATACTGCCAAAGATTCTATGAAGAAAGCAGTGGAGGAACTGGTGGAAATAAACCAAAAAGAAATAAATCCTGGGGTAGATAATCATGGCAGGGAACCTCCTACAAATCTTACTTAGCTGAGTGTGTCTGTAGATTTGACCTGGATGAAAAGGGGTCACACATCTCTGTATGGAGTTGCATCTGTTATTGGTATTGACTCGAGTTTTAGATGTACACATTATGTCTAAATACTGCCACCAGTGTGCAACAAGGAAAATGTCCAATAGTGAAGACAGTGAGAAACTGTAGTAAGAAATGCATGCAGCAGCATACTCTAAAAATAATAGTGGCTCAAGTGGGGGAAAGGAGGTTGCTGCAGTTGTGAGGATGTTCTCCATATCTGAAGACCAGTAGGGTGTTAGATATATTAAATACCTTGGTGATGGGAACTCCTCTTCGTTCAAAGCTGTAACATAAAAATCCGTACAATGCAATAATAGAAAAGTTGGAATGTGTTGGGCACCCCCAAAAGAGGCTTGGTGGTAGGCTTGGTGGCTTGCTGAAAGAGAATAAAGGTGAAGTACTTGAGGATGGAAAGCCACTAGGAGGAAAACGCAGACTTGGTCTGAAAAAAAATTGATTCTCTTCAGTTATTTTATGGAAGAGCTATCAGGAAACACACGCATAATTTAGAGGCAATGAGGCGTGCTGCAAGGAACTTTTTTTCCATAAATTATCCACTGACCAAATACCAATGCACAATCTGTGTCCGAAAGACGACTGGTGTAAGTTCAACAATAGAAATGTGACGTATTCACATAAACACTTATTACCAGAACCTGTTACGAATGCAGTTAATCCCACATTCAGGTTTTTAGCAAACCCTTATTTACTCAGGAAGTGTCTTCACAGAAAGACACAAAATGCAAATGAAAGCCTCAATAATTTATTTTGGATTAGATGCTCAAAAAGGACAATCTGTGGACTTGAAGTGCTCAAAATAGATTTCTATGATGCAGTTTTATGTTACAATAACGGAAATAATGGCAGAATTGAAGTGCTGAAGATTTGTTGGTATAGATCCTGGTGTGTTTACAACAAAAGCATTTTACACCATCGACGAGAGCAGGGTCAAGAAAGCTAACAGATCACTGGCTTACCTGCAAATACAGGCCAGGAAGATTCGAAGAGGAGAGAAGAGAAACCCGGAGGTTAAGGAGTATCAGTATGGAGGATTTTAAAATTGAGGTGAGGTTATTACCTGTAGAAGTATGAGAAGAAAGTATTTGAACCTCATTTTCTCTATTTTACATGTGTTATGTTATTAGAAGCCTTTTCTCAAAAAGTATATGCGCTAAAGCTATGAAATTTTCGGGAACTGTTCGCAACTTGTTGCTGTCCACCTGGAACGAAAAAATACGAGATCGTGCAATTATATTCTGATTTTTAGATGATTGTATCTACAAAAAAGTTAATTTTCGATGTGCCAAATTAAAAACTACAATTTGTACCATAAATTAATAGCTGTAGTTCAGTGATCTTATAACCTTCTCAGGGCACTAAAATAAAATTTTCAGATTAATTGCATAATTAGAATTTGAGTTATGCCTTAATGTAAACAAGACAGTAAAAAAATTAAAAATTAAAATTTCTGGCAAAATATTAATCCTGCGTATTTTATTATATTTTTCTGTTGAATCAGAGCTCTTTTGTTTTACACACACAAAATTTTAGTTGTGTACATTAATAAACGTGGCTGTGACGATTTTTAAATTAATGTTTACATTTACCTTTGCGTCCCCCCTTAAACTAGAAGGGTTTGAACATCCTAATGTTTTTTGCTGTCTTTCTGATCGTCAGTTACTTGCTGTATAGAGTAGTTACATTAAATGAAAACTTTTTTTGCTTGGATAATTACGCTGTCTTAACCCATCAAATTAGTGTCAGGATGTTTTTGATCCATGTTCGCTTACATTAATATGTTGTATCTTTTGGCCCTTTTACAGTGTAAGGTTTTCCTTGGTTCAGTTCTATCATCAAACAGTTGTGACTACCAGTGGAGGCAAATACCGAACTGGCTTCCAAACTGCTATGATGAATTTTTCAAACCAATATTATGCAAGAAATCACTTTGACGTCTATTCTGTTATGCCTACTGATCTCAAGTTTTCGAGACACTTTGGTTCAGTTGGTTCAAAGCGTTTAAATTATTAAAGATTTAAATATTTTGCTATTACTCCAATAAATTTGAAATAAAGGTTGGTCAAACTGGTTTTGAATTAAAGTTTTTTGGTGACCTGGTACCTTCTAGCCAGCCAAACACTAACTAGCACTTTCAAATTTATAAAATAGTCCATAATTAATGCTTCTGAGACTACTTTCAGCTGAATGAAGCAATTATTTAAAAAAATACATTTCATGTCGCTGACGACCAATAGCAATACGAATAAGATTTCGTTCTTACGTCAGTGCGTCTCACAATCATAAATAAGCCAACGAAAGATCTGCCGGATGTCTCCTAATATGGGTACCCTGTTTTTAAGATTTCGGACGTTTATTATATTTTAATTTTATGGCCAATGCCCATTCTGTCACACACGGTAGTTTTTTATTTTAAGGGAGGAAATCTACTGCGCCATCTGTCTGTGAGTCATCTATAGGAGGTTCTGTAGGTTACCGTGTTTTATGCTGGTGTTTGTTAGAATACCTCATATACCACATAAACGGATGTTTTCCTGCAGCACAGAGTCCATCAAGGTAGGGGCCACCTTCTTGTCTTTAATCCGGCGTTCTGCACGTATAGCGACACTAGCGGGTGTGATAACGTACCAACAGAACGTGCAAACTAATTTTGAGAAATATTGGTTTTAGGATGTTGCATACTGTTCTTCGTTCAGAGCTACATTTTTAGGTAATTTTGTGTTACGTATCTCTTTGATCCTTCCGCACATTACCATTAACAGTTGAAGATATGATTACTTAAACGCCATTCCACTGAATTTGAGGTAAAGAGCGTTTCAAAAGGATTGATCTGATTTCACGGGACTATATCCTCTCCATGAATGAAGGTGGAAACTTTAGTAAATTTTAACTTATGCATACGGCTTCAACTATTTTATTTTCAAAAGAAACGTACGACTTTGCAAGGGTATATATTTTACAATTATGCATATACAATGTTAAAGTATTTTTTACAAATATGTTTAGTGTCAAAGGTTTCATTAACTTTCACAAATGTTCAGCGCGCCCTTCACCACACATGCAAGAAACTTCCAGATAACAGTAATGAACACATGTCGTTACTACATTCATTTCTGTTATCATGCCGTTCATCCAAAACTGTGTTTTTCGAACCATTCCGATTAAAAACATGACATACCGCTAGATCCAGCGCCCTTAGAGCGAATGGTGCAGTAAGAAATTGGTACGCCCATTACGGCAGATCTATGGCTGACGCATCTCATCTGTTACATAAAAAAAGCAGAACGTATGTATGTGTATATGTCCAGGAGCCCTCCCAAAGCGCGGACTCCATTCCAACCACAAAATTTCACACAGAAACAGTAGTCCTCACGAGTACCAGCACTGTGAGGTTTATAAAATCCTAGCTCTAATATGAACGGAGGTCTGGGCAAAAACGTGTTCTTTTCAGCCCCTAGAGTACAGACAGCCTTGCGCATTGTGTTGGAATAATATCGGCCTGCATTATCGACCTGCCTTGGAGTAATATCGAGGTGCTTTATTGAACTTAAATGCAGGGGCTACGTGTGCCGATGAGCATAGCTGGCGACAGGCTGAGATCGATAGAGGAAGAAATAGAACTCGGGTGTAGAGGAGATGGACAAAGAGAGGGAAGAAGGGAAAATGGATAAAAGAGGCGGAAGGTAAAGACGAATGGTGGACAGGTGCAAAAGGAGAGGGGGAAGTGGAGATGAGAAGAGAGGGGGAAGTGGAGATGGGAAGAGAGGGGTGGGGGAGAAATGGTCAGAGGGGAGGATGAGGCGGACGGAGAGCGGAAGAGGTCGACACAAAGAGGGAGTGGGGGAGGTGTGTTCAGTACATGTGTCAGATGCATGTATGGGTGCTCTTACATGCAGGTGATAGCGTGGTGTTGCTTTGTTCTATCGGAAAATGGAATTTTCGGCAATTTTTCGCAATATTGGAGAAATCCAATCTCCTACAGTACCTGTAACCGACTTGCAGTAATAAAAGAGAGGGCTGTAAATATTTTTCTCAGGAAAAGACACGAAATTTATAAAGCCTTTGAGAGTCTCTTTCGTGCTCGACTGTAGTAGGTGCCTGCTTCCATATTCTTACATTGCGGTGCCTCACTTTTCCACGTAAATGTAGAGTATCACTGAACACCAAAAGTGAGAGGAAGTTGTTGCGTTCCAAGTAAGACGTGTGCAAAAAGTACCGTGAGAGATGCCACTACACAGGCACAACCACCGCAGCAGCCCCCAGATTGAGCCCATAAACACGGACCGCTTCCTGCTTCCATGCCATTTGATCCAATGTGTCATGCATGTTCGCCGATGGAGTGGACAACAGAATTACATAATTTCCGGATAGTGATCGTTCAATACTGTTGTGCTTTCTCGTGTTATCATTAGTGAACCGTGGATTTACTTTCAAACAATATACGTAAGAATTTATTTTATTTACTACCAATTCATCAAGAACATTAACACATTTAATCACACTATGTGAGCGTGGAAGTAGTTGCCAGGGAGTAACTGATGAAATCAAAATGAAATTGATTTTAACAAATGGAAATTTTATTCTTAAAGCTTTTTTTTAAGAAACAGATTTAAAATTATAACCAGAAAGTACCCTCTAAATATCAAGTTACAATTTATTTAGAGGCTGAAAGAAACAAATATTTGAGTGTATGAGCTTTCGGGCTGAGAACCTTGCCGCTCCCTTTTGACACGGCCGTAGTCACGACCGCTCACAACAGCCTCTCAAAGACTACACAGGTGCACATCTGCAACACACCAGATTACCTTAAAGTAAAAGTTTTTACAATTCACACAAGCACACAAACTATGCACCCTGTAGGAGGGATGGAAATGGTACAAAACACTAAAATTAAAAGATTAACTTGCCACCGAAGGTGTAACTTGATTTTAACTTCTAAGAAAATTCTTACGGTGGAAGGGTGGCAACTTTATATACTAAAATTACCATTTAAATAAAAACCCATGAAATTCAATCTTACATAAAATTATACAAGGTTGGCCAAACATGCTCTACAGTACACATATACCGCCTCTCAAGATGATAGGCAAGCTAAAACATATTTCAGGAATTAGGCCATTACTCTTCAAGCAATAAATTCGTTAATACACCGGATCCGACAAACATGACAGAGGCAGCTATTAACGTATGGCAGATTGATAGGGAGATTACCGAACAACCCGAACTGCAGGTTGCTCTAACCCGCCCCTACTCTACAAGGGAAAAACGGACCACCCAATTCATAAATAACCACCTTTCCGCAGGTGGGCAAACGGAGAAGAATGGTGGGATGACCCGAAAACAAAGCAGCTGGTGACCTCACCTAGAAAACAAGTAGAATTTAACAAGTAAATGAAAAAACATATCACCAATCACTTAACTTCTAATAAACTGCTATTTCTGGCGAAGACCTGACGCAGCACTCTCAAAACGCTCTCCCGAACCGTCCGCTGTCAGCCGCTTCAACGGACGCAGGAAAGCGCACCAATCTTCCGTCTCACAGCGTCGCAGCTCGCACCGGCCAGACCGATGTCGTGGTTTGCCTCCTGTTGCTCTCGTGTCGGCCGCGAAGTCACTACCCCTCGCTATACGGCGCGGCCCACTGGACTCACGTGGCGACCTCATATGCGCCGACGCTCAAGGCGGACAAGTCATCTTGTGTTTCAGTGAGCGACCAACCAACCGATCGATCCAACCGCCAATGACCGTTGCCTGAGCAACTCGAGCAGACTGGCGGCCTAACGCGCAGGCTCAGATGCAGGAACTAAGCCCCGGACCGGGCAATCACTCGTTGAGTTCTCTCTCTGCGCCACAAATTCGGACGAGAGACAGACTAGAATGCTGGGGACGAGATACTGACCCCAGACTGACTCCAGACTCGCCCAGACTGGGCAACTGGTGAGCTCATAGCGCCCCTTAAATGCACGTGAACAGGCAACCTTTCCCCTTTCCCACCAGAGGGAGACACCAAAGCTGCGATTGCCACAGCGGCGCCACCGCCAGAAACGGAGGGAGACTGCTTCACACAACGTGTTACAGCGTGTTCTTCAAAACAGCAATTTTTACCACAGCTCAATTAGTGTCATGTTTTCTGTGATTTAAAGCTATCGTTCAGTTGTGTGTTAACAGTATAGAGTTAACGTCTGTCAACTTTTCAATCGTTCCCTGCTGTTTTGTGTTCATTACAGGACTTTGCATAATTTCCTGATTGCGTCGGTTTAAGATTATACACTCCTGGAAATGGAAAAAAGAACACATTGACACCGGTGTGTCAGACCCACCATACTTGCTCCGGACACTGCGAGAGGGCTGTACAAGCAATGATCACACGCACGGCACAGCGGACACACCAGGAACCGCGGTGTTGGCCGTCGAATGGCGCTAGCTGCGCAGCATTTGTGCACCGCCGCCGTCAGTGTCAGCCAGTTTGCCGTGGCATACGGAGCTCCATCGCAGTCTTTAACACTGGTAGCATGCCGCGACAGCGTGGACGTGAACCGTATGTGCAGTTGACGGACTTTGAGCGAGGGCGTATAGTGGGCATGCGGGAGGCCGGGTGGACGTACCGCCGAATTGCTCAACACGTGGGGCGTGAGGTCTCCACAGTACATCGATGTTGTCGCCAGTGGTCGGCGGAAGGTGCACGTGCCCATCGACCTGGGACCGGACCGCAGCGACGCACGGATGCACGCCAAGACCGTAGGATCCTACGCAGTGCCGTAGGGGACCGCACCGCCACTTCCCAGCAAATTAGGGACACTGTTGCTCCTGGGGTATCGGCGAGGACCATTCGCAACCGTCTCCATGAAGCTGGGCTACGGTCCCGCACACCGTTAGGCCGTCTTCCGCTCACGCCCCAACATCGTGCAGCCCGCCTCCAGTGGTGTCGCGACAGGCGTGAATGGAGGGACGAATGGAGACGTGTCGTCTTCAGCGATGAGAGTCGCTTCTGCCTTGGTGCCAATGATGGTCGTATGCGTGTTTGGCGCCGTGCAGGTGAGCGCCACAATCAGGACTGCATACGACCGAGGCACACAGGGCCAACACCCGGCATCATGGTGTGGGGAGCGATCTCCTACACTGGCCGTACACCACTGGTGATCGTCGAGGGGACACTGAATAGTGCAAGGTACATCCAAACCGTCATCGAACCCATCGTTCTACCATTCCTAGACCGGCAAGGGAACTTGCTGTTCCAACAGGACAATGCACGTCCGCATGTATCCCGTGCCACCCAACGTGCTCTAGAAGGTATAAGTCAACTACCCTGGCCAGCAAGATCTCCGGATCTGTCCCCCATTGAGCATGTTTGGGACTGGATGAAGCATCGTCTCACGCGGTCTGCACGTCCAGCACGAACGCTGGTCCAACTGAGGCGCCAAGTGGAAATGGCATGGCAAGCCGTTCCACAGGACTACATCCAGCATCTCTACGATCGTCTCCATGGGAGAATAGCAGCCTGCATTGCTGCGAAAGGTGGATATACACTGTACTAGTGCCGACATTGTGCATGCTCTGTTGCCTGTGTCTATGTGCCTGTGGTTCTGTCAGTGTGATCATGTGATGTATCTGACCCCAGGAATGTGTCAATAAAGTTTCCCCTTCCTGGGACAATGAATTCACGGTGTTCTTATTTCAATTTCCAGGAGTGTAGTTAGAAAATACTGTGCTCCTTAAGCTTTATTCATTTCGGGTCTTCTGATACCTAAACTTTAAATTTACTTTCAGCAGACATTTGTCGTGCTATTCTACGTCTGCCTGATGCATAGATAATCGGGCGGTTCTAGGCGCTTCAGTCCGGTACAACGCTGCTGCTATGGTCGCAGGTTCAAATCCTGCCTCGGGCATGGATGTGTGTGGTGTCCTTAGGTTTAAGTAGTTCTAAGTCTTGGGGACTAATGACTTCAGATGTTAAGTCCCAAAGTGCTCAGAGCCATTTTTGACGCATAGAAGTTCGTTGCACAACCCCTTGAAAAATAAATTTTTGCTAATTATTATTTTATTACGGTTTAACTGTGTTGCAGTGCTTTTTAGTTTACTGTAAGAGATGAATCATGTGTGACGAACATGGATTTTTTCATAGGTTAATTGGTGTGGGAGAAACATGTCAGGATTGTGGATTTATGTTTCGCTGGGGAGAACGCAGCTGGGAAGCCAAAGAGACCGCCATATGGGATTCTTCCTCGAAGTTGCAGACTACGTAGTCAGGACACGAAAAATCGTGGAACAATTAAGACAGATTTGTGTTTTCTAGGCAAAATTAGAAACTAGATAGGCTGAAGGAGAAAAGAGAATGGCAGTTGGGAGAAGATGAGAAGTAATAGACAAAAGCAGATCATATTTCAAATTTTTTTTAGCAATCAGTCTGACTTGTAGGAGAGGAGCCTTAACCAGTTTTTGAGCTAAGTAGAGTGCCGCGGGCTCGCAGGAGTGACGTGGAGCAAAGGTTCGAATAAAAGCCAGAGAAGAAGATTCAAAATGGTTCAAATGGCTCTAAGCACTATGGGACTCAACATCTGAGGTCATCAGTCCCCTAGACTTAGAACTAGTTAAACCTAACTTAACCTAAGGACATCACACACATCCATACACGAGGCAGGATTCGAACGTGCGACCGTAGCAGCAGCGCGGTTCTCGACTGAAGCGCCTATAACCGCTCGGCCACAGCGGCCGGCCCAGAGAAGAAGAAAGCGTCTTGCTGCTATGTAGCAGTTACGGGAGAGGTATTAGGCCAATTGCTACAGGAAAAAATGTAGAACATCAGTTCACAAGCATCGTGAAACTTAGTGCCGAGTTTAGCCAGGTGACAGAGAACATGGGGGCCCTGTACAGGGATTTCGATGGCAAAGATACGGTGCTTGTAGTAGGAAGAGAAGAAAAAAGTCTGGTTAGCAATTTTGAATATCGCATTAAACGTCACCTGGAGGAAATAGGGGCAGTAATGGCACACATTCGTGTGTGGTTTGTGGTGGTTTTGCAGCGATATGACCAGCCTTGTTTAATATGGTTCTTAGCAGTGTGAACAAAGAACAGAGCGAAGTGCTTTTAATTGAAGTAAAATCTCAAATCTTCCCCGTGAGTGTTGCTGCAGTTGGGAGGCAGGGATACACAAATTATGACCTGCACCTGAGTAGGATGAGGATGGAAACTTTAGCTAAGCATCTTGCAAAAAGTATAAGGAAGCCTCAACCACACGACAAAATCCCTGCGATTACAGGAATGATAGTGTCACATTTTTAGGTTGGATTCAAGCTACAGACAGACGTATTCAAACATATTGAAGCAAAAGTGGACCGACATATATGTAAGTTTCCAGAAAAGCACAATTAATTGGTTTTATAAGAATATTGTGGGAAAAGTACAATTAATTAGTTTTATAAGAACATTGTGTGTGTCAGTAAAATGAGATAGAAGAGCTTCTTGTATGTCCAGAAGAGGTGGAAAATTCTACTGTGATCGATGTTTGTGCTACCGTGAACACAAGGTAATCATAGAGATGGCGAAATTAAATATCAGTGCTAATAGATTAACATAATTTTCATGTAGAGTTACCATGGAAAACGAAAGAGTTGCGACATTTGTAAGACTTGGACACACTGATATTGGAACAAATAGCTTCTGTGTTAATCAGAATCTATAATCTGAAAGCATGTGTTTCTGAGTTGTTGCTGCAGAATATTTCTCCGATAAATGTGACAGTCCACAGATCACTCTAGAAGACTTCAAGCTATTTAAGAGAAATCTACATGCATTACTGATCTACTTGTCAGGCAAAAAGAAACAGCTAGTAATTTGTGCAGATGTAAATGTCGATTCGTTAAGAGACGTTCAGAGGAAAAAGACGTGGATAGGGTGCTTCAATCTAGTTTCAGCACACAATTTTCTGGGACGTGTGCAGCAAAAGAGTAGGACTGAGAGCTGGTAGTCAAGGGAAGGCAGGATTCGGTTACGATTGTGGACGGGACCGTTATTAATGAAGGAATAAACAACTATGTAAATAATAGTGTTTTAGCGAGTTACGATTTAGCAAATCACAATTAAATACAGGTAAAGCAGATAATGTTTTAAAAGCAAGCCACTGTGATCTGGGCAGAAGGCCTTAGACGACAGGAATGGCAATAAATTAAGAATTGCATAAAAATCGCTGCAATTAACAATATTACAATATTAAAGGCAAATCGCCACAAACACAGCAGAAGGAAGGCCGGCCGGTGTGGCCGAGCGGTTGTAGGCGCTGCAGTTAGGTTTAAGTAGTTCTAAATTCTAGGGGAATGATTACCTCATAAGTTAAGTCCCACAGTGCTTAGAACCATTTGAACCATTTTTTGAACAGCAGAAGGCATCAGACGCCAGAAATGGCAGTAAATAACGTTTTAAGGCTTACTGCTAAAATAAAAATACCAAATTAGAATTTTAAGGCAAATGACCTCAATCACGGCTGAAGGCCTTACACACCAGGAACGGCAAGAATATTAAAAAAATTAGAAACCTGCTGTAAAACAGCAAATACAATAGCAAAGGTTAATTAAAAACAAGCAACTGATCACCAAACGGGTGAAATAAGATGATGTTAAACTTTGTAACACAACCCTTAAGATCCATTGAGCACTACACTGCTAGATTTATTCCAGAAGGTGAGCAGAACTATTAACTAGACATATATAACCTTTAATGTAGGCATTACATGGCATTGAAATAAATAATACAATAATAAAACACAAGGACCACTACATAAATGTAGTGTAAATTAACTAATGCAAAAAAAAACGATGCACTGGATCTTAATGGTGTATGGATGGATCTTAAAATACTAGCTACGTTACTGCCCAGGGTCCAGCCAACGCATCTATCATATTAACCAAAAGGAAATCACTCTCATGTTTAATAAACTTACACACAAGAATTTGTCGTGAAATAATGTTCACTTCTCATTTTTCACAGACTGAATTTATTGCAGAAAAAGTAAATGTTCGTTCACATTATTCACAACAGTTTGTTATCAAAATAACATTTATCTGTGCAAGAATCTACGTAAGTCAACCACCATCAAATGTAGGTACACGTAAATTTAGAAAATTCATGGAAAATATTTAGTGCTTCAGGACACTTCTGTTTTAAGATTCTGTAATTGCGAACGATGTTTTAATTGCCGGTTACCATGCAGAACAGTTCATAGATGTTTAGACTAAGTCACCTAACCCTAAATTATTCTGAGGCCTGAGACTGAAAAATTTTTTGGGGAACAATTTACAAGTTCCAACCAATCAGTTCACCCACACACACTGAAAATATTTCAGAGTTCCTCGCGATCATTGCACGTGAAACTTTTACAGGTCCACGACCTAGGACTTAGAAAATATTTCAGTTCCACCCAGACATCCGATCTGTATATACATGAACTCTGCACCACTGCCTGCCGAAATCTTAGCTGTCCCACGTGAAAATGGCTGCCGTTATTTATATCTTCACACGGACGTGACTCAAACTCATGCACGTCTGACTTCCAAAAACATATATAAACTATATCGTTCAAATGGCTCTGTGCACTACGGGACTTAACTTCTGAGGTCATGAGTCTCCTAGAACTTAGAACTATTTAAACCTAACTAACCTACGGACATCACACACATAGGGTGATGCTGCGGGAATTAGATTAGGAAATGAGACACTTAAAGTAGTAAAGGAGTTTTGCTACTTGGGGAGCAAAATAACTGATGATGGTCGAAGTAGAGAGGATATAAAATGTAGACCGGCAATGGCCAGGAAAGAGTTTCTGAAGAAGAGAAATTTGTTAACATCGAGTATAGATTTAAGTATCAGGAAGTCGTTTCTGAAAGTATTTGTATGGAGTGTAGCCATGTACGGAAGTGAAACATGGACGATAAATAGTTTGGACAAGAAGAGAATAGAAGCTTTCGAAACGTGGTGCTACAGAATAATGCTGAAGATTATATGGGTAGATCACATAACTAATGAGGAGGTATTGAATATAATTGGGGAGAAGAGGAGTTTGTGGCACAACTTGACTAGAAGAAGGGATCGGTTGGTAGGACATGTTCTGAGGCATCAAGGGATTACTAATTTAGTATTGGAGGGCAGCGTAGAGGGTAAAAACCGTAGGAGGAGACCAAGAGATGAATACACTAAACAGATCCAGAAGGATGAAGGCTGAAGTACGTACTGGGAGATGAAGCAGCTTGCACAGGATAGAGTAGCATGGAGAGCTGCATCAAACCAGTCTCAGGACTGAAGACCACAACAACAACAACAACTGACAGAGCCGCTACGGTCGTCCAGCTGGGCATGGCCCTCTCACCCGCTCTCTCGGCTGCCGTAACATTCGCTGACTGAGCTGCTAGCGTTACTACAGATGTCGAGCGCCCACTGACGTTTGCTGTAAAAGTTTTCATAGGCATTCGAGGTGTACTGTCTCAAAAAATACCATTTCAGTTCTGTACAATAACTACTCATACTAACAATTCATGAAGCATATGAATAGGAGTCGGAAAATACTGTAAAATACTCCGAATTTTTGGATGTGCATTGATGAAAACTTGAGCTGGAAGCAGCATTTTACTGAGCTTCTTAAACAACTTCGTTCGATGACTTTTACTCCGCATATAATTGCTTCTCTTGGAAATAAACGAATCAACCTTCTTACATATTTTGCATGTTTCCACTCAATAATGTCATACGGAATAATTTTTTGGTGTAACTCGTTATTTAGAAGGAAAATATTGATAGCACGAAAGCAAGCTGTAAGTATGGTACGTGGTGTTCACCCACGGCCGTCACGTAGTCACCTCTTCAAGGAGTTACGAACTTTAACTGCGGTGTCACAATACAAACAATCAAAATTAAATTCCTCATAAATAACACATGCCAACGATAGAAAAAGTTTTTTCTGAAAATACCTTATTCTTATGTTACTTAGGGTGGAAATCCAAATATGATACTTAAAAAACTGTATCACCCACAATTTCTTCACATTTTACGGTTAAATTTTTTAAATTAAGCTATTTTCTAAAGAATTTAACAGCTTTTATATAGTTAAAATACACTCCTGGAAATTAAAATAAGAACACCGTGAATTCATTGTCCCAGGAAGGGAAAACTTTATTGACACATTCCTGGGGTCAGATACATCACATGATCACACTGACAGACCCACAGGCACATAGACACAGGCAACAGAGCATGCACAATGTCGGCACTAGTACAGTGTATATCCACCTTTCGCAGCAATGCAGGCTGCTATTCTCCCATGGAGACGATCGTAGAGATGCTGGATGTAGTCCTGTGGAACGGCTTGCCATGCCATTTCCACCTGGCGCCTCAGTTGGACCAGCGTTCGTGCTGGACGTGCAGACCGCGTGAGACGACGCTTCATCCAGTCCCAAACATGCTCAATGGGGGACAGATCCGGAGATCTTGCTGGCCAGGGTAGTTGACTTACACCTTCTAGAGCACGTTGGGTGGCACGGGATACATGCGTACGTGCATTGTCCTGTTTGAACAGCAAGTTCCCTTGCCGGTCTAGGAAGGGTAGAACGATGGGTTCGATGACGGTTTGGATGTACTGTGCACTATTCAGTGTCCCCTCGACGATCACCAGTGGTGTACGGCCAGTGTAGGAGATCGCTCCCCACACCATGATGCCGGGTGTTGGCCCTGTGTGCCTCGGTCGTATGCAGTCCTGATTGTGGCGCTCACCTGCACGGCGCCAAACACGCATACGACCATCATTGGCACCAAGGCAGAAGCGACTCTCATCGCTGAAGACGACACGTCTCCATTCGTCCCTCCATTCACGCCTGTCGCGACACCACTGGAGGCGGGCTGCACGATGTTGGGGCGTGAGCGGAAGACGGCCTAACGGTGTGCGGGACCGTAGCCCAGCTTCATGGAGACGGTTGCGAATGGTCCTCGCCGATACCCCAGGAGCAACAGTGTCCCTAATTTGCTGGGAAGTGGCGGTGCGGTCCCCTACGGCACTGCGTAGGATCCTACGGTCTTCGCGTGCATCCGTGCGTCGCTGCGGTCCGGTCCCAGGACGACGGGCACGTGCACCTTCCGCCGACCACTGGCGACAACATCGACGTACTGTGGAGACCTCACGCCCCACGTGTTGAGCAATTCGGCGGTACGTCCACCCGGCCTCCCGCATGCCCACTATACGCCCTCGCTCAAAGTCCGTCAACTGCACATACGGTTCACGTCCACGCTGTCGCGGCATGCTACCAGTGTTAAAGACTGCGATGGAGCTCCGTATGCCACGGCAAACTGGCTGACACTGACGGCGGCGGTGCACAAATGCTGCGCAGCTAGCGCCATTCGACGGCCAACACCGCGGTTCCTGGTGTATTCGCTGTGCCGTGCGTGTGATCATTGCTTGTACAGCCCTTTCGCAGTGTCCGGAGCAAGTATGGTGGGTCTGACACACCGGTGTCAATGTGTTCTTTTTTCCATTTCCAGGAGTGTAATTTAAGTAGGAGGTGTAATGAATGTAGATGACGTTGGTAGCAGTGCTGAAAAACATTTGCTGTCAAAAAAAGGTCGATTCTATTTTTGTGTTAACAGATGGTGTTTTGTTTACTGTAAACCTAACCTCACTTCCCCAGTTCCTGTGCATTTGCTCAGTACAATGTGCAATAATGGTTGTAAAAACTCTGATGACAGTTTTTGTTATATTTGTGGTGGATTTGTGATTAAGAAACACCAGAGAAACATTACAGACTTTGTTAAAAAGGTTTATCTATCATACTTTTTCACTAAATTTGGTGATTAAGATAAATCTAGGACGCCACATAAGGTATGTTGTATTTGTGTTAAAGATCTGAGAAAATGGTCCAATAAGGAGAAAAAAGCCTTTAGATTTGCTGTTCCTATGACATGGAGGGAGCCAAGAAATCATTCCAATGATTGCTACCTTTGCAGTGTTGATATTACTGGTCATAATTCGAAAAACAAGAAGGTAATAAGCTACCCTAACCTTCCGTCCGCCATCCGACTAGTAGAGCATGGTGTATATTTGCCGGTTCCTGAACCACCATGTAATTTAAATTCTATTCCAACAGAAGTATTTTCTGATGTACAATGTGATTTAAATGAACCAGATGATGATGAATTCCGTTGTAATACAGAAAGTCTGGAGCCCAAATTCTTTACTCAGACAGAGCTTAACGATTTGGTTATGAACCTGGGCTTAACGAAAGAAAAAGCTGAATTGCTTGGCTCTAGATTAACAGAAAAGAAGTTATTAGAACCAGCATATACATGTATAGAAAGAGAGAGCAGCAATTTTCCAAATTTTGTCAACACGAAGGTGATTTAGTGTACTGCTCAGACATTCCCGGTCTGATGAATGAGTTTGGTATTGAATACAAAAAGGAAGACTGGAGGCTGTTTATTGATTCATCCAAAACTAGTTTAAAGGCTGTTTTATCACACAATGTTAACATGTATGCATCTATACCTGTTGGACATTCTGTACATGTGAAAGAAAGCTACGAAAACCTAGAAATAGAGCAAAATAAAATAGGCTATTCTACTCATGGTTGCATGATATGTGGCGATCTAAAAGTAACATGCATGATCCTTGGTCAGCAAGGTGGCCTTATCAGATTTCTATGTTTCTTGTATGAATGGGACAGTAGGGCTAGAGATCAACAGCGGTGCAGAAAGGAATGGTATGTGAGGAAGGCTTTAAAACCTGGCGAGAAGAACATTCTACGCAAAAACCTTGTAGGCCCAAAATACGTACTCCTACCACCTTTACATATAAATATAGGCCTAGTGAAACAGTTTTTGAAGGCTTTGCCTAAAGACGAAGCATGTTTCAAATATTTATGTCACAAGTTTCCACACCTTTCAGAAGCTGAGCCGGCCAGAGTGGACGTGCGGTTCTAGGCGCTACAGTCTGGAACCGCGAGATGGCTACGGTCGCAGGTTCGAATCATGCCTCGGGCATGGATGTGTGTGATGTCCTTAGGTTAGTTATGTTTAAGTAGTTCTAAGTTCTAGGGGACTGATTACCTTAGAAGTTAAGTCCCATAGTGCTCAGAGCCATTTGAAGCATTTTTTCAGAAGCTGAACTACAAGAAGGCGTCTTTGTCGGACCTGACATTAGAAATTGGTGATTGATATTAACTTTGAATCCACAACGACCTTAAATGAGAGAGAAGCATGGGTATCATTGAAGCAGGTCCTTACACTGTTCTTAGAATATGAAAAAGACCCAGAATATGTTCCTATTATAGCGACAATGTTAAAGAAGTTTAAAACTTCAGGATGTTTAATGATCCTGGAAGTTCAATTTTGAACAGTCACCTTGATTACTTCCCGGACAATATGGGAGATGTTGGTAAGTAGCAAGGTGAGTGTTTTCACCAGGACATTAAAGCGATGAACAAACGCTACCAAGTTTGCTGGAACACCATCATTATGGGCGACTACTGTTGGTCACTTGGTCGAAAGTTCAGCAAGCGACTCATCGTACAAAAAGCTACACAAGAAGCTTTAAAGAAAACAGAGAAAGAAAATACGAACCAATTCCATCTCACAAGTGAAACCTCTATAAACACATATCATTGTTTCTAGTAGCTTACTGCAAAATACAAACCACCCTTATGTCGTAACAAAGCGTTTCATTAAGTCTCCTGTTTACCGCATAGCATAGGATTTTTATATTATATAATAAAAAGCATATTGCTCGATAACTATGGGTGATACAAACAAACTAAGGCTAGATTTGGATTCAACTCATAAAAATATATAAAGATCAGCTATCAAAGTAAAAACAGTTTTTCAAAAATAATCTTTCGTTGGCCTGTGAAAATCGATCACAATTTGAGAAGAACACTGATGGCCATACCTACAACACTAGAGGGAAAAAATGACCTTTATTAGCCATTATTAAAACTGTCATTGACTCAAAATGTTCAATACGCAGCAACCAAAATTTTTGAACGTTTCTCCAATACCACAAAATCTCTAACGGGTAGCAAAGCTAGTTTTAACACTTTGAGCACCAGTAGGTTCTACCTGAACCACCATTTTACTAACTAGTTTTGAAGTACCAGTGCACTCAGCATGAAACTACCGATACTATCTCATGGCAACGACACCTAATGGTATACTGGTGTACTGTGGTCCCTTACAGTCATCAAAGCAACAGTCCGCTCGGAGACTGCTACGTGATTGAGGGAGATTGTGACATGCGGTTTTTTTTCCTATATAGTGATCATATTGAGGAGATGTTTAAAGCAAAGTAATTACATCTAGAGTTATTGTATCTAAATTTGACTATGTACTACGTTTTTGTGAGTGGTTTCGAAATGACACCACTTTGCCAGTGTCTAATTAGGATACAAAATTTAATAAACTTTAGGCCCAGTTTTGTCTGTTGTTTAGGACTATAATTTGTTTTAGGCATTATGAGTTCATGGAAGTTTCTAGATGTGGGATTGTGTCTCGGAAAAATGCTAATTTGTTTTCAGATAAATCGCATGTAATGATTGATGCTTAAAAATTGTATGTTCTGGTGCTTCCAAAGTGAAACCACCTCTTTAACCCTTTCAGACCTGAATATTTTCCGGAGGAAGGAAAGTTTTTCTTTGTGCTCCAATGATCTTAGGTGACTGTTTAATGATTTTAGGTACATAATTTGTATAAATATATGTAATCGTTTTCAGCTCATACTTTGAAGGTTTGGCTTCTTTTTATGGACTAAAATAAATACTTTCGAAATATTCACTGTTGTACTAAATAAACTGACAAGTCAGTGATTACCATGCAAAATAAAATTAATAGTCTGCAGTTATGCAGTGGAGCATAACAAACGAACAAATTTCCGTGAATGCTTGCGGTCGCAAGCTGCTGCTTCTTTACAATGTTGCACAACAGATGGGAGCACTTGGGCATGACGAAAAGATTAAACATTCTCATGTGTGCAAGTGAGGTTTCCATTGACGAGAACTATTTCTGTTGCAGCTGATACAGACTAATTATTAATGCAGAGAATTGTAGCCAGAGTCTGAAAAGGTTAAAATAATTTATTTTTAATTTTTGCCAATTTCTCCTGTTATTCGTTGCTAACTGTGATAACAAAGGATAATTTTGTGACAAATTTTAAAATCATATTCTGAAATTAAAGCACCTCCTTAAAACAATGGAATGTCTACTTTTTGCCAATTTCTTCTTGTACTCGTGTGCTGTGATGATAAAGGGTAATTTTGTGAAAGAATTTAAAATCATGTTTGGTTTCATGTAACTCAGAGGGTTAAATCTAACCTGTAAGCGTTTCTCGTGGACAACTCCTTGTATTCCATTTACGAATATCAACTTAAAAACTGGTACTCAGTAAAAAAAGAAATTTTAAATCTTCTTTCATCAACAGAACTAATATAATGTATTCTTATTGCTAACACTAATCATGTACACATGTCCTGTAAACTGGCTCGTTCCCAATATTTTCGACAAAAGAATTTTTCAAGTGAGCTGTGGGACAAGTACCTAACTAGCTGACAATAGGGAACGCTATCAGCTGCGGATCACTTTGCTCCAGCTTCGCATGGGAGGAAATGGATGTTCTTCTGCCGACAGGCTTAAAACACTAGGCGCCATGGGCACTCATGCAGTTTCCGCACTGGCAGTTACTCAGTACTGTTGAGCGCCTGCAGTCAACGCATTACAGTACTTTGAAGACCACCTTCCGACTTAGTAGTCGCTGTTTACAGAACTCTTGAAACTACCCATAGTGACTGCAATATTAGTCAGTTATAGCAACAAATCTTAGACTGTCAAGAAGAAGCAAAGTTATTTAGATGTCATTATGTCAGGTTCCGGACGTCAGGTACCACGCATCACGTTGTACAAAAGTTAACTGCTATTTTGTAAACATACTTTTAATACATGTTACTTGCTATTTCTTATTGTGTTTGCACATCTCTGTTACTGTTTTGCCCTATCGAACAAGAGTTTATTTGCAAGCGTGCAAATAGGCCACCGTTAAGGAAACATAGAATTGAAACAAAATTTTTCTGCTACCGTGGCTGTTGGAGCTGAATTAACAGTAGCATTCAGATGCTTCATTCACAGCAAAAATTGTGTGACGTCTCCACGCCCAGCTCGAGGTCACAAACTCTAACCGTTGTTGTGTATTACTATCACGAAGCGCTTGTCGTAATTTATTCCAACATGGGCTAAAAAACAAACGTTACCGCATAAACAAGTCGAACACATGAGGAGCGGGTAACTATCGAATGGTAAGACGAGCTGTATCCTGAGGACTCTGCTGCTGGTAGCAAGAACACACTGGGCGACTGGGCGATTTTCCCTCACATCAACAGCAACTTCATAATGCGTAGGCTTCCGCGGCCAGTGTCACTTACCATAAAGATCCAAAACAAGGCCACTGTTGGTTTCTTCAGTACAGTTTTGTATATTATGGCGCGGTTCCATACCCTTCAAACTTTTATGTTAACCACCAACCATCATAGCATGCACTGAGCTGTACGAGGTGCTTATCACACTCTCGACGAAAATGGCGTCGAACATTTGTAACTGAGCTGCATCCGTTGGAACGTAGAACGTAAAACGACTCTTATTACTGTGTTGTTGCCACCTCTAACGGTGAACAAGGGAAATAAAGATATTCCCGATATACAGTGGCGGAAAAAACGGAACACATTCGAGGCCTGTGCTCGGTGGCACTAGAGTATAATATGTGCATTCTGATGGGTTGTGGTGTTATTAATTCATTCTTCGCGGTCAGCGGCGACCACACGGCGCTCAAGAGGCCTGTCTGCACACCCTCTGTTTTGAATCTGCCGGCAATAACTGTGCTGAGTTTAGAGGCGAACAGTGTCTGCATCATTCGTTCTATGGTACGATCATGCCCCTTGGACGAGTACGTACTCAAACTTCAGCCATTTGAACGGATTCGCATTGTGTGCTTGTGGGAAGATGGATGGACGTATCGACGGATTTCTGCAAGTGCTGGGCACAATGCATGGGTGGTGTGTCGCTGGTTTTAACAGTGGCGTGAGAAATACTCCCACACCTCTAGATCAGGTTCTGGATGTCCGCGCAGTACAGACATGGGAACAACTGTGATCGACCGGACGTCTTTCAGGGACAAAATCCCGGCACTTGTTACACTAACTGTCTCATCCTGTATCAGGGACCATTGGAAAGAGTCTGCTTGCAGCAGGAATCAGATTACGTACACCTCTGGCCAAGCCACAACTGATACCTTGTCATGGTTACTCTGGTGTCGTAAAAGAGTTGACTGCAGAGTGGAATGGTACTCCGTTCTTTTCAGTGATGAGATTGGGTTCTGTATCTATGTGAGTGATTGACGTACCTGTGTATGACGTAGACCTGGCGAGCTGCCTATTACAGAGTGAATTCGCCCACGAAACGCAGGTTCCACCCCAAACTTCAAGGTGTGGTGGGCCAGTAGTTACAACGACACAATGCGCTGCATTACTGGTTCCATCAAATCAACACCATGCCACTGGTTACCTGTACTGAGTCACATCCCTCCACCTCACTTAAGGTGGAAAGAAGTTGTAAGAGGTTCGAGCAGATGTAATTTTATGCAAGAGGTCCGAGCAGATGTAATACAGATGTAATTTTATGTAAGAGGTCCGAGCAGATGTAATTTCGATGTATTGCTCATGCGCTGCCTACGATATGCAAGGTATAAGAGAATCGCTGACCAGAGAGCAGTGTTGACTCAGTACGAACTGTGTAGCTGTAGCAGTAAGTTGTTGCTAGTCTGCGCTAGTCTCCACTAGTCTAGTCTGCTCTGCTCTGGTCTGGTGTATCGTGTTGGCTGGCCGGTCGCGGTGCAGCGATGTCGGAGTCTGAGTATTATTGTATAAGGTAAAAAGCAGCCTCGCGCATGTCTAGTAATGTTATGTGAACTCCCATGTAAATCTTTTAAAAATGTCCTAATAATAATCTTTGTATATAAAGTAATTTCCAACAAGCATTCATTTCAATTTAAAGAATTTACTAATTTCTCCAATCCATGATCATTCCGATTGTTGCAAAAAAAAAAAATCATTTGCTTCCTTTTATAAATGACAAATCTATCGGCCAGCATTGCATAGAGCTGTGCCGGAAAAAGTTATTGTAAGAGCAGATAGTTGGCGACTTTATTGAGGTAAGAATTTTTGCTTTTTATTCAGAATGATCTTACAGGTCCATGACGCAGCACTGCTGTCGTCCAAAATTTACCAGGTTACTGAATTTATTTTTTATTACGAGGTTTAGGAATTTTTCTGTTTCGAGCTTACATTAAATGAGAAAAGAATTTTGTGGGTACATTAAATGGGAAACAAATTTTGTGTGGAGGTTAAATGTGAATGAATTTCTGTAGGGAGGTTATAAATGGGAACCAATTTCGTTCTGAGGTTATACAAAAATTAGAATCATATTCATTATTATTATATATACAATTTTTTTATTATTTTTTGTGGGGAGGTTACAAAGTTCTACTGAGGGAGGCCAAGAAAATCTCTGCATCACCCTCTCTACCACTGCACCAGGAATTCTGTCATCCGCCACAGCAACGATTGCGATCAAGAAAACCAGCAAGAGTTACTGCAGGAAAACTCATCGCGATTGGTTTTGAGCTAAATGAAAACTGGAAGCATGAATGGTCAACAAAGACATTGGAAACAAGAGCTCATCTCCTTGATCCCACAAAGAAGGCAAAAGGTTTTGACCTACCGAGGAACCTTTGGTGCCGCCTCAACAGGTTAAGGACTGGACATGGTTGTTGTAGGTACTTCAGGTACAAATGGGGCTGTATCAGTTCACCAACGTGTGAATGTAATGAAGAAGAGCTGACAACTGAACATTTAGTCCAACGCTGTCCACTTCATTCATACCCTGGAATTCCTGATGACTTGTTCACTCTCACACCCAGCTTAATTAACTGGTTGAAAAACACGGACTTTAAGGTTTAATCTTGTCTAATATCATATGTATCTTGTATAAAATCGTTTGCCTTATATCGACTGTATATTGTATAAAATCACCATATGATTAAATAAATAAATAAATAAATAAGTTACAACCTGAGGTCACATTTGATGTTTCTGCAGAGTAAAGTAACCAGTGCTCACTAAATTACACAGGCTACTGCTATTTCTTCTACAGGGAAGTGATGTGCTTCCTCAGCAGGACAGTGCAACCATGACTAATGAAACTGATAGTTCGGTAATATTCACACTTGTCAACACTTACTTTCTTTGTAACTGGAATTACTACATTTATTCAAGTCTCAACTACTTTAGGTGTCATGTTTCCTAATCTAATTTCCTCAGCATCTCGTCGTTTAATTCGACTACATTGCATTATCCTTATTTTGCTTTTGTTGATGTTCATCTTAATCGCACCTTTCAAGGCGCTGTCCATTCCGTTTAGCTGCTCTTTAAAGTCCTTAGCTGCCTCTGACAGAATTACAATGTCATGGGCAAACCTCAAGGTTTTTATCTCTTCTCCCTTAACATTAATTTCATTTCAAGCATTTCTTTGGTTTCCTTTACTGCTTGCCCAGTGTACAGGGCGAAAAGCGTCGGGGACCGGCTACAACACTATATCACTCCTTTCTCAATCACTGTTTCCTTTTCATGCTCCTCGACTCTTATCAGTGCTGTCTGGTTTCTGTACAAGTAGTAAATAGGCTTCTGCTACTTGTATTTTACCCCTGCTTCCTTCAGAATTTCAAAGAAAATATTCCAGTCAGTATTGTTAAAAGATTTCTCTAAGTCTACGAATTCCATAAAGATAGGTTTACCTTTCCTTAACTTATCTTCTAAGATAAGTCGTAGAATCAGTATTGTCTCGCGCGTCCCTCCAATTCTCCGAAATCCAAACTGATCTTTTGCAAAGTAGGCTTCTCCCAGTTTTTACATTCTTCTGTAAAGAAATCGTGTTAATATTTTGCAACCATGACTAATGAAACTGATAGTTCGGTAATATTCACACTTGTCAACACTTACTTTCTTTGTAACTGGAATTACTACATTTATTCAAGTATGAGAGTACGCCTGTCTCATACAACTTGCAAACAAGGTGAAAGAGTTTCGTCATTGCTCGCTCTCCCAAGGTTATCAATAGGTCTGACGGAATGTCGTCTAATTGCGGAGCCTTGTTTCGACTTAGATCTTTCAGTACTCTGTCAAATTCTTCTCGCAGCATCGTATCTCCCGTCTCATCTTCATCTATGCCCTTTCCCATTTCTGTAACATTGCTGTCAAGTACATCTCCCTTGTATAGATCCTCTGTATAATCTTTCCACCTTACAGCGTTCTCATCTTTGCTTAGTACTTGTTTTCCATTTGAGCTCTCAAAATTCACACGGCTGCTTCTCTTTCCTCCAAAGGGCTCATTAACTTTCCTGTAGGTAGTAGCTGTCTTTCCCCTAGTGATATATGCCTCTATATCCTAACAGATCGGTACACATAGATGACGAAATTTCATTAGCCCACTTATTGGAGGTCATAACACATCTACAAGGTATGGGCTTGTATCTACTGTTGCTGAAATCTACTCCACTCAGGAACATATATAACATGATTTACATTTTAACGAGCTTTCATGTAACAAAAACATTCAGCGACACTGCATCAAAGCCTTACGCAAGGCTCGTCTAATCCGGAGATAATGATGGCGCTGTGACAATGACGTCATACCTCATGCGTAACATACATGCAAGGAAGCACTATTCAGCTGTGAGTTGTTCATTGTATTTCAACACGTGCTCGAACTGTACTATTTTTGCATTAAATAGTGCCATTGGTTATCGAATTGCTTTGTCTGTATTGCGGAGTGGTTAAAGAGAAGTCGCTTTTGTTATTTGGCAGTGCAAAAGACGGTTATAATTTTCTTTCTTGACAGATGAGATGTAAATTGAAGTTCATGAAATTCAGGAAAGTGTCATGATAACAATTACCTATGAAGCCATTACTCCAGATGGAGCCGTTGGACACAGAAAACTTTGAAACTTTTCTTCAATGCATTTGAGTTTAGGACTCTTGCACCGAAATACTTCAACAGAAATTTTGTACGTGAATTGCAATACAAAGTGCAGTGATGTGTTTTCAGAGAGAAGTAACTGAGGAGCACAATTCTGGCGATGATGTTGATTCTCTATAGGGTTAAGTACTTCACTGAAGGAAACTGTCCCCCAATAGCAAGACAAGTTTGGCAAAATATTCCTAGAAGAGCATCTCCATTAACTGACAGCGAGTTTGTCAGACTGTGTAGAGACTACTCTTTCGCCCCAACAATAATCCCGTTCTCATATCCTCGTTTTCAGATGAAATCAATGAATACGGGTATTTCTTTGACACATTTTCGGATAATGGACTGAAAAAAATAATGTCGTCGGAATAGCAGCCGCTTCCAAGTTTTTTTATGTGACTCGAATTGTGCAATTAGTATTTGAGTTCTCCTTTTTCTCACTCGGCTTTACGAAGGGGAAGTGAACCCAGTTTTATATCATCAACAAAAGTAATAGGTCCTTGCAGTAACTCCTGTTGACCAGTCTCATTTGGTGTAATAGAAAATGTATCACTGTCTTCTACACTGGAAGTGTGCTCCTCCTCCTGTATCTTCTACGACGGTACGGCATGGCTGTGTGCTTCGTGCGGCTGCCTCGAGTCGAATGAACATGCTGCTGCCTCGCAACATGATTATCAAGCACCATGACGTCAGAACTTCCGGCCCCCACTCGCGCGCACAGAGCCAGCGCGCCTTATCAGTGTTGCGCAATCTTGATTTTCCAGCAACACGGGCCTAGTAATACTAGGGCCCGTGTTGCCCGGCAGCCTCGCTCAGCGGCTAAGTCCGCTTCAAGGTCACACGCCTTACACAGCAGCATAAGGCAAATTCACACAGCCATGAAATAATTTCATGTACAGAACCGAGCAGTACTGAAGGCAACTTTGTGCACAACGAAGTAAGGAGGGCAATAGTGTTGTCAACAACAGGTATCTGAGCGAAAGGAAACGAGACACACAGCGCATACCGTCGACATCTGCACCATTGTGCACTGTTTTCATTGCAATACAAAATACAAATCTAACGGTGGCAACACACCAAACGAAGCACAACAAGCCGCAGGAAATTGTGGGTCCACTGTACCAAGATAACCGGAAGGTATCCCTGATCGGCCTCTGAAAGTTCGTCAGTAGAGTTCTGGTTCACCCTGAATTTGCGGTGTCTGTTGTTTCGGACAAATCAGAGTGTATGCATAATTAAGTCGAGGAAGGGCAATAAGCTCTTCGGTGTGAATGCACACCAGGCTCCAAGTCTTACGGGAATCAGCAAAATGCCACGAGTAATGAGGATGATGGGTAAGGGGGCACTACATTAGTAGTGTGTGGATAAGTTGAGAATTTGGATCAGATGGCGTGTGTGCTTGCGTAGCCCATGGAGTTGCAATGACAACTGTGTCTGCCTAGTAAGCAGGAGACGCGGATTCTAATCCCAGTCCGGCACAAATTTTCAACTTTCTACATTGATTTAAATCGGAGCTCACTCGCCGCCAATCCTTGTAATTTCTTTGTGTCTTAACTCACTGTGACTGCTGGATCAAAATGGTGTCTCTTCCTTCGGACATGTTCGAAACAGCAGTCGCCACATATATGTGAGTCACGACTGTTTCAACCTGAACCATTAGGCTCTAACTTCTCTCTTAAATCTGAGTGACAAAGGAATATATAGATGCAACGAAAATGCTAAGACCCAGTACTGCGAGGTGCCGGGCTGGAGAAGAGTTTGTACCTCTTTAATTAAGACGAATTTTGCATGAGAACGAGACATGCACTCGACCCCCTCCTTACCTACCACCTAATTAATTGTGCACACCACGGTAACGAAGGGAAATGATGGTGGACCCTGCTAGTGGTGCACACTCACAATAATTTAATAAAAATCGTAATCTACCCAGAGAGAAGAAAAAGAGAACTTTGTCACAATAAACAAAAGGATATGGGATTCTGCATATATCTACGAAATGATATGCGGCTTAAATATTACAATGATATTTATTATACATCAGAACTTAAAGGCACATGATTATCGACACAAACAGTATGTTAAAGGATAGGGTATCCTGACCAATTATGTGAATAAGAGTTGACTCGAGAACAAGGGTTCCTACTCTCTGTTATGCAATAGCTTGACGATAATGACTGGAGGTCCTAATCAGTCAAATATTACTATCTCGACTATATTACAGTATCGCGATTAGTAATGAGGCCTCACATGAGATCACATAGAGAAACAAGCAAGGAGGACTTGTGCAAAGCGAGCGCGCGTGCTGCTGAGGACTTCAGTATAAAATTGATAGGTCCTACAATGCCGGAGCCGCAAAATACTTTACCAATCCTGAAATTTGTAGCAGGTGTTCGGTAGGCAGCTTTCTGTTGATGTGGACGCCGACTTCTGGTGTGCAGCAACTCTGTTTCAACCCCTGGTCTCGAAGGCTGTCCGAGACTTCTAAGTTCTACCGAAAAAAGTGCGACTAAGTCGCCAGACCATCCGACTCCGACGAAGATCAGATCCCGAATCGCCACGCCCGCGCAACGCAAGAGTGAAGCCAGCATTCCTCAACTCCCAACTCTCCTCGAAAACCGCGAATCAGCATACAGTGCTGATTCCAAAATTCCCCCACACTGTCTTGTCTCAGAACACCATTCGCGCCAACAGCGACCGTTCCCTCCAATTTCGAGCAGGGCTTTATGACGTCAACTAGCCTCAGTTTAAGTTGACCAGTCACACCTCTGCTATTCAGCTGAGGGCACTCAACTTGCCGTTTGACCAGCTACGAAATCAACCTGCCTAGACCACCGGCCATCTGGCGCCAGACAGTCGCACCCAGCTGGGCACGGTCCACAAGAATTCTTAGAATCAAGAGGACAATGCAGTCAGTTAGTGCCAGGAGTATTCGCTCCGGACGCCCCGGAACGGTAAACACATGAACAACGGCGACACTCAGAGGTCTCGCAGGTCATTTTGCCCGGCATATAATAGGCGAAATTCGACCAACGTCACTCGTTCCACCAGGCGCTTAAGCCCATTGTACGAAACCATCAGAAATCGGGGAAGTGCAGCCCCCAACCAGAAATGCAGTGTGCCACGTCATCCGATGCTCGCCTCGCACAGGCCATCCAGGGAAGTAACCCAACATGCATAGGAATCAAGTGAAAATTTTATTGAGTTCTCGGTACAAATACTCTCATTACAATAACTTTATTTGGTCTGTTACCACCGTGCAATGACAACGAACATTAATAAAATTGATGAAAATGAGTGGCGACATGCAAATGAGGGCATGGAACCTCTCAGTACACTCGTACAGTGACGAATTTCACGTAGTTTCTTTGACAATCATTGAAACAGCGATTGGATACTCTGGTAAGGAGAGGAACTTGGAACTATCTATTATGGCAGTTAATTTCCTGTTCAACTGACAAATCATTTATTACGAAAATTCAGCATAATTCGTTACACTAATCAAACATTTTTTACCTACTATATTTCATTACATATTGAACAGATGGTTAGGTTTTGGCTGTGAGAAATTAGCGCAGGATAGCCTCCTAACTCACAAGGGGTTGAATCTAATCTGCGTTGGGAAACAGACATGCACACAGCAAAAGGGGCCGAGTAAAAATTAAATGACATAGGGGAAACGGACATTCTTTAAACTGGGAGCCCAAGGCACACTTTAATTGCGCGAACTATGGCCATTATTACAGCCTCCCATGACTACGTGGCAGTCGATCCAATCTCACCACAAATAAAGACATGCTCGACTTGAAATTCCAAAAATAATACAGAATAAGTGCTTCGCAACGCCAAGTGCTAGTGAGTGATAGGATAAGGAAAAGAGTCAGTACCAGACGCTCCACTGACTTATTGCTACGACCACACGGGTGACACGTTGCCAGCACAAGATCCCCGTGCTCGATCTAAAACGTCACACGAAGTGATTAAAATATGTTAGTGATAAACAAAACGAGTATATTGATTCATTCCCTACTTTCGGTGACGTTCATATCATTAGGTTTCAAGTCGAGCTAACTTGTAAATTTCATCAGAAACGTCTGTACTCAACAAAGACTTCAACTGCAGCCCTCATCCCCGAACTTAACATTCCCCCCCCCCCCCCCCCAGACGCCGATTCTAGAGCAAAACTCTTATCATGGGGTCGGTATCGGCCAGTACCTAAGGCCCACTACACAACGCACCACTCCAAGCTAATCAGGGTGACTGTTGAAAGTGCTGGATACTAACGGCCTCAGAGCTTTGAGGACAGAGGAGTTTCTAGTACCTTCTGGAAGCTTCCTCTAGCCATGTCACCCGTCGAAAGATGCGTTTTGAAAACAGCGGGAAACTGCATTGCTGCCTTTCTGGTTCGTTCCCGGTGGTCAAGTTTGAAGAAAGCCAACGAATTTGCCTTGTGCCTGGTGTGAGGAAAGGAAGGAGGGAATCACCTGAGACTCGCTCTAAAGACACCATGTTACTGTTTCCATGCAAGTGGTTAGGTAAATAATTGGGATGTCGAATGAAATGAGGCCACTAATCTCAGCCGTCACATGAGGAAATTAAAATAAAATATGTTGTCCATTTGAAACCCTTCCCAGGCATCAACACGTTTCAGAACGACGTGAATTAGGCAAAAATTAAATATAAATCAGCAACAGTTCAAAAATGGAATTATGAAAGATACAAACAAGTGACATCGACATTATGAGGGATACAGGTAAGGAACATCTACCTTTCAGTATCACGGTGAATAAAATTAAAAAATCGCAAACTGAAACAGTGACCTACGGTACTAACTCTGAGAGGGTACGCGATCCAAAAGTTCTACAAGTAAACTGCAGAATAAATAATCATCTGACCTCAAAGTGCTATCGGATAAAACTGTCATTTTATTCAATATAACCTTCGTTAGCGTACAGGGTTGAAAACAGCATCACCTGGTGGAAGATAAGATCCACATTGGTGAATATTAAATACAGGGCCAGAGCACTTCCATGCAGGAATCCCATAGGCTTCAGGAAAAGAGATCGCAGAGAAGACCCCTGCAGGCTCTCCAGGCAGTGCCGCGCTCGCTTTATTGGCTTCCAAACTCGCCGTCACTGGTCTACAGAGCTCCTCTATCACCCACGCGACTGAAGAGGAAGAGAGAAAAGTGTCAACATTTTACCGCCATTATTCGGACCCGGTGGTCTAGTGGTAAAGGGTGTGTCTCGAAATCAAGAATTCGCGAGACTGAATAGCGGTCCGGATTTCTTCAGTCTATCTTTAATCTAGTCTTCATCTCTCAAGTACGAGAAGATTAACGAGGAATGGCAGGTGTTTTGGATTCCAAGTGAAAGTATAGATCCTCTTTTCGCGGTAGGGCTCCTGGGGTAGTCATCGACGTGGTGTCCATTTGAAAGACTACCTGCTCGGAAGGTGAGCCACACAAAATTATTGTTATTTTTAGCACCAGAGGTATGAAGCAGATGTTCAGTCAACATCTTCCTTTTACACAGAATTAATTGAATCACTTTCTCCTGCAGTTACTGAAGCCTCGTTTATATCGCTATGGACTTCGCAGACCTAATGAGCTCATATGTTGCCCATGACAGATGTTTGTCTAGGTCAGCTACATAAGTATTTGGAGTCGGATTGTTTGCAGCACAGTTTCATGGTTCAAATGGCTCTGAGCACTATGGGACTTAACATTGATAGTCATCAGTCCCCTAGAACGTAGAACTACTTAAACCTAACTAACCTAAGGACATCACAGAACACCCAGTCATCACGAGGCAGAGAAAACAGTTTCATGTCCTGAGCTCAACTGCACTCAGTCTATTAGAAAGATTCTCACTAATTAGGATTAAATAATCACAATCCTCCTAGATTGTGGCTAGGTTCTCCATGTCGCCGATCCACGCGTCGTTATCACAGCGCTGCCAGGTCTAACTCCATCCACGTACGTCTATCCGCCGCTTCCTCTTCAGATCGTCGCTGCTGGTTGCATCCCTCCCTTATGCTGCAGGCGCCCAGTCACACCATGGAGCGACAGAACTGCGCCCGAATTTCAGAATCGGGACCTCCACCGAGCCGCTATTTTCACGCCAGAGTTTGTACCTACATTTCCGTCATGACACATACCATCCAATCGTGAATTAACACGCATTAAGGGTTGCAACCTTTATACTGAAATCTTTAAAAACTTTATGAGATAATAACTATGAGTGCGGGGAGACCTCTGCTTTGGCGCTCATTGTGCAGAGTTTCACAGAAAGTCGTAAGGTATCAGTAAAGTCTTCTATCGGACTGTTTCCTCGACATTCGTTTTATAGCTCTGTTGTTGGTCAAGAATTTATATGAGGTAGTTATAAAGTTGGAAAGAATAAATATAGACAATTATTTTTTGTTTGTAACAGGTATTTTTTGTAACAGTCTCAGTTGTAAATTGTCACGAATGATTACTTGTTACGATCACTTATCTTAGCACTTAGCAACAAAAAACTAATGTTATATTATGGTCCCCATTGTCCCATGCAACTTTTGTCCCACAAACGTTTCAGCTCCTATCATACTTTCTGAGTTGTTCTTGGTGGAAATAGTTAGTGTCTCATCCTGTATAACAAGTGAAAGTGACCTTAAGTTGATCGTCGTTGGAAGAAATAAATTTCGGGAAGATAGAGAAACATAACGTCAAGAAGCGTGGAGGTCCGCAGGAAACTACCTAATTTAAGTATTTACTTAAACAATCTTCAACCCACATTGTGTTTGCTAATGAAGTCAGTCAAACCTTGAAGCCACTGACAACATACACAAATAACACCCAACATCGTAAAACAGAAGGTTGTTACTGGACTATGTAAGAGACCATTAAAATGAATTACTAAAGAAGTCGTCTGCAACGGTCTCGATATTTCGAGGCTACATGTTATCAACGTTAAAAATTGTATTTATCGCTTCAGAAGGTATGTTTAGGCGTCGTTACCGGAAACGTTAAATGAAGTTCATAGTGTTTTCCACGAAATGTCTCTGTCAAAGTGCGAGTAGGACTCGCGCCGTGAGGGTCCCGTACAGATTTAATTAAATATATTGATAGTTCATCCATCCCAGCAATCGAGGCTCTCGACCATTTTTGCCTGTTGACGGCATTCATACTGGCAATATATCGGTCCGGGAATTCCAAGAGTTTCGACAACGTTTCGTGTAAGGTAGCAAGTGACAAAAATAGTATTCTTTTTTGTGATGTAAACATAAAATAATTTTCTGATTTTTTCCTTTACTGGTACGACGAAAACTTGCCTCTCGACAACTTTCATGGTTCTAAGTAAACGGGTAGATCCTAACAGTTTTAATGAGTACTCGAGTATCAAAATATGTGGCACAAACGGCCGTATCTTCTGATTACGTCGACTTAGAAGCTTACACTTTTTTCATTAACAAGGATTCATAGTCGTTAGTAGTTCGTATAAATTTCAACTTCGTTCTTGAGAAAAAAGGACGGACAAACAGGAAGCCGGATAACGAATGACAATTTTTTTTTTCGTTTGAGATGATGAGAAATTACCAATTTCCGGATTTTTTTCGTTTACTTGTACTGTGAAACCTTGCTTTTTCCACATTTAATGATTCTAGGCCAAAGGGAAGTGCCCTACAGGTTTTAATGAGTGAGCTTGCTAGTATCAAAGAATGTGACATAAATGGCCGTATCTTTCCACTGCGTTGACTTAAAAGCTTACATTTATCACATAGCCAAGGAACTTTAGATCTTAGTATGTGACATAAATTTCAACTGGATGCGGCTACCCGTTCCCTAGAAAAAGGGTCTTAACGAAACGACGGACAGACACGTAGTAGAATTACAAATGACAAGTAAGATATAATTATAAATTAACAATTTTCGGATTTTTTCCTTTATTTGTACTGTCAAATTTTATGATTCGGTAAGCACGCTGTAGGTTTTGATGAATTGGCGCATTGACTTAGAAGCTTCAAGATTTTACACGACCTAGGGACTACAGATCTTGCTAGTGACATAAATTTCAGGTTGATGCGCCTACTCGTTTGTGAAACTAAGAGTTTCTCACAGTCGGACAAACAGACAGGTGGACAAGAAAGTTCCGTTTTTACCGACTGAAGGCCGCGCGGGATTAGCCGAGCGGTCTAGGGCGCTACAGTCATGGACTGTGCGACTGGTCCCCGCGGAGGTTCGAGTCCTCCCTCGGGCACGGGTGTGTGTGAGTTTGTCCTTAGGTTAATTTAGGTTAAGTAGTGTGTAAGCTTAGGGACTGATGACCTTAGCAGTTAAGTCCCATAGATTTCACACACATTTGAACATTTGCCGACTGAATAACTGAACCCTACAAAGAAAGTATGCTTCTCATTAACGACTCCGGCTTTAATATCGCGTGGTTTTCAGCTGAAATTAAGTTACGAGTGCTTTGTGACACTGACAATTTTTTCTTGATGCTACCTGCGACTACTGCTATAAATTTTTTATTATTGTAATAAGCAATGGGAACAGTTTCCACATGTTTTTAAGTACACTGACGAGTGCCCAATTATAGGCATTAGTATTTTATCAAACGCTTTTAACGACAGCTGCGCGCAGCTGTGTTTGCTCCACGACAACGCTCCAACTTGTTCTGCATTGGTCTGAAAAGGTTGCTTTTTTGGGCTATAAAATTTTGCTCCCGTTCCTCCCCCCCCCCTCACCTCCCCCCCCCCCCTTATGCTGAAGATATGTCACCAAGTCACTCAAGTGACTTCTTTCTCTTCTCTTGGATGATGAAGACACCATCACGTGACAGTCACTTCCAGAAAAACGACTAGGTTATTTTCGGACTGGGACGCTTCCTGACTGCAAAACCGGAGGTTTTCATCCACTGCTTTCATACATGAACGTGCATCGCACTTGAAGGGTAAATACATAAAAAAGGAATACCGCCACTATCACCAAGTTTCGTGGTCCTAGCTCGATTGGTTCCAGCCTATAATTGAAACTTCATGACTACCCTCCGTAAGAACCACGCGCTGCAGTCTTCGCGCTTCCTCACGAGTATGCCCGCTAGTCGCTCTTCCGCTGTGCAAACACTGAGGTGTGCTACGACGTCTGCGGCGTACCAGATCCACAGTCGGTCCGTGGCGTCCCGGCCGGCGGCTCCCGGCGACCGCTGAGAGCCGCCATCCATCACGCGCAAGAGGCCGGTGCTGAGCGGAGCATCGTCGCGGCGCGACGGCCAGCCAGCTGAAATTTCACTTGAACGTAAAAGTCTGTTTATTGTATGCAAGCGGCGCCATAAATCATGCACGAGAGCGCAGGGATGCTCCATATCAACGCAGCCAGAGGCGGCGGCGTCCGTTAGCGATACTCGCGGGTCTGGAGTGCGTCGGTGTGTAGTCCGGCCAGGACGGCGGTGCGTCTGGGGCCACAGGCCACCTCGAAGGCTCTGCGAGTAAACAGCCTACGCAGTATGATCAAATAACGTACGGGAACGCAGCTGCTTGGGGTCGAGATGGGAGTGTTTTAATTGAAATTGTATGACCTACTTCTTTGTTATTACCTTTCCCCAACATTTCAGGTACATGAGAGGAGCCGGCCGGGGTGGCCAAGCGGTTAAAGGCGCTACAGTCTGGATCCGCGCGGCCGATACGGTAGCAGGTTCGAATCCTGCCTCGGGCTTGGATGTATGTGATGTCCTTAGGTTAGTTAGGTTTAAGTAGTTCTAAGTTCTAGGGGACTGATGACCATAGAAGTCCCATAGTGCTCTGAGCCATTTGAACCATTTTTTGAACCTGAGAGGACCTTAGACATGAAAAGCGGACGAATTGGGGAAGGGGGACAGATGCAAAAGTCTGCTCATTACCACTTTCTCTTCTCAGTGTTCGTTCTAACTGTAAGGATATTCAATCCTGAACTATTGACAGTACCACATCCAATCAGTGGTCATTACCGTTTAGTGAACTGGACAACGGATAACGCATTATACAACCTGCAACCTGGGTACACACTGCACAGTGAGCCACTCTGTTTATTTCGTCCCACTCATTCCTTATCTCACTTCAATTATATTTTAGGTACCACCACTACGGCTACAGGCTACAAGTGGCCCATGGGGACCATCCGACCGCCGTGGCATCCTCCGAGGAGGATGCGGATAGGAGGGGCGTGGGGTCAGCACACCGCTTTCCCGGTCGTTATGATGGCATTCTTGACCGAAGCCGCTACTATTCCGTCGAGTAGTTCCTCAATTGGCATCACGAGGCTGAGTGCACCCCGAAAAATGCCAACAGCGCATGGTGGCCTGGATGGTCACCCATCCAAGTGCAGACCACGCCCGACAGCGCTTAACTTCGGTGACCTCACGGGAACCGGTGGACCCACTTGGCAAGGCCGTTTCCTATATTTTAGGTACAGTTTCCATAATCTACAGTGACGCCATAAAACATCCTATGATGACGAGTATTGCATGGATTGGGGTCTAGGAAAATATGATGGTTCTTGGTTAAAAAAAAGATGGATTCCAAGTTTACCCTCATTGGAAATTTGTTATTCTATCCCCATTTGGGAGGAAAGAAGAATTTAGAGAGCATCTTTTCAAACATGATACTGCGTAAGGCGAGCAACGCCCATAATACGTTCGCACTATTACAAATCGTGACTTAACTATTATTCTTAATAAACTATTGTGTCTCTTACTGATTTTAACATACTCACATTGGTCGGGGGTAAGGAAGTATTCTCAGTTATTGACTGACAGAAGGGTATCTTTCATCCAATTTTCCATTAATTCTCTTTCATACACGTACCCTTTAAACTACCACGAGGCATTCTGAACAACAGTAACTAACTTAACGTAATCCAAAAGGTGAAGAATCATTTGCTCCACTCGTAAATGGAAAGGCATGGCATACTTACAAAACTGGCACGTACAGGGTGGTCAGTAAGAGTCTGAAAATCTTGTAAAGGTGTTTCAGGGTAGGCTGTGCTGAGATATAATAGTTCAGGAAAAAAATTCTATACGTTCCGTTTTTTTTTTTTTTCGAGTTAACTGGCATGTATGTTAGTGAAACATGGACTGTGGGAAAACCGGAACAGAACAGAATCGAAGCATTTGAGATGTGGTGCTATAGACGAATGTTGAAAATTATGTGGATTGATAAGATAAGGAATGAGGAGGTTCTACGCAGAATCGGAGAGGAAAGGAATATGTGGAAAACACTGATAAGGAGAAGGGACAGGATGATAGGACATCTGCTAAGACATGAGGGAATGACTTCCATGGTACTAGATGGAGCTGTAGAGGGTAAAAACTGTAGAGGAAGACAGAGATTGGAATACGTCAAGCAAATAATTGAGGACGTAGGTTGCAAGTGCTACTCTGAGATGAAGAGGTTAGCACAGGAAAGGAATTCGTGGCGGGCCGCATCAAACCAGTCAGTAGACTGATGACCAAAAAAAACTGGCATTGAAGTTAGCCAAGTCAGGTCACTTCTCGCATAGATTGAAGCGGCCCTCCAGAGAAGTTAGTGTCAGTTGTTCACATAGCATAGATGACAGCGTGTGAGACTGCTCAGCCTTCAGGTCAGGTTCGATCCTTGCTACCGTCCCACGTCCAATTTTCGTATTGCTCAGTTGCTCGGTTTTAGGAAACCAAACGAAGGAAACGTTTGGCGACACCTCTCTGGAGGGCCGCTTAATATTTCATCAGAAACGATCTAGCTCATTATCTTGACCAATCACTCCACATTGGACCGGAAGATCAGTGAAAACTGGCTCACGATGAACCGTTTCTCTTCATTAATTAGTTTATACGTTCAGTTTAAATTTTAGTTAATACTAGCACTGGTTGTTTTCTATCACGAGCACACTCATCGTCCATTCTGCCTTGGATTTTCGGTTCCACAGAGACATTAGCATTCAAAAGTAGTATCCTGTCATTGAGCTTGACCATCAAAAAACACCACACGCATAAGGTACCTCAGCTTAATCTAGGAAACGCTCACTATATTTACGAGTTGCAACATATTTGCAATGAGGTTTCATAGCGATCCAGCAGATAATTGTTTTGTTATAATTCCAGTCATGAACCACAAAAATTTTGTTAACTATTTAATTAATTTCGATCAGCTATGACCATCTGCAGACCTGAGTGGATTCAGCATATCACATAATTCGTGTCATTACGTATATAAATGGTACAGTCACATTAATGAGCCGTAAAGGCTGCGTACCAGAGTACTCAGAGTTCTTTTTTTTATGACGAAGCACGCGCACACACACTCGCACTCTCTCTCTCTCTCTCTCTCTCTCTCTGTTTCTCTTCTCTCTGTGACACTAGACACCACTCTGTGACACCACATAACAAAAGATGACTGACATCACAAGTTACCGATATTGCATAATTAACCAAATGGTTAGGTAACAATAACTTTGTCCCTCCGTTGTTTGACTAGGGAGAGAGCAGGATTCTAAGCATAATTTCAGCAAAAAGACTCAATCTCTGCTTATAAGGTGAGCTTCTAATTTAACCTGCCTCCTTACTAATACTCCCTCAATAGCTGGAAGTGCATGCCAGAATCACCGTATTGTTGTATTCCACAGGATGACCGGTACCAAGGCAGATTTACCCGGTTGTTCTGTGCGTGATGCTTATGCTCAATACACCTGTTGCCCAATGTCCTAATGGTCTGATCACTTTACAGGGCGTTAGGGGTGTAAGTGCAAATATTCTTATTGATGACAAAGGACAGCCCGCAGAGCAACAATACTTCAGTATTTAATTCATTTTCCAACTAATGATTATAGCAATTACGATTAGTATATTTTTTAAATTGGTTAGTACCTCCAAGTACGCATACCACAAACAAACGATTAATGTTTACCTTTCACCTGGGCGATAGGTCAGGTATCGAAGTTTGGACGCGTGGACACAAAACGGATGATCTTACTGACAAGTGTGGTCCATTTCGTGGCGCAGTTATGACTGTGCTGGAAACATCAGGTAGTAAATTACATGATGTGTTAGCGAGTAGACTATTACACACAGAGAAAGAAACCACTAACACAGTGAAGTGAAACACATTAAGATACCAACTATCACAATATCTGTACCTTTACCCCCAACTCTGCCATGACATGCCACTCTTACATGCCACAACTGCAAGGAATATCACAATAATCCCAAGCTGCTACTAAAAGGGCCCTAATCTTAGATGGTAGTCGAAAACCACATTTCACATCATATTACGAAGAATTATTTTGGAAATGCTTCCCGCAGAAGGCAAAAATGTCGTAGCCTTAGGTGCAATCTCATTATTTTGTCACTCACCCGATTCAGTGTTGATCGACAGCACAACGTGCGGCTTATCTATACTTCACAGTAACCATTCCAACTAAAGGTAACTTTAAGATTGGCTAACCCAGCTGAGAAACTTTTACGGTCTGAGGTGACGAGGGCCCCTCGTCTTGAGCCGGATTGTGACAACTGTTAGACTGTAGATACAAATGAGTACCAGTTTGCCTTCTGTAACGGCATGTCCATTGTACACCAGACTTCTTGCTGATTAGCCGGCCGTTGTGGCCGAGCGGTTCTAGGCACTTTAGTCCGGAACCGCGATGCTGCTACGGTCGCATGTTCGACTCCTTCCTCGGGCATGGATGTGTGTTATAACATCCACGATGTGTGTATATATATATATATATATATATATATATATATATATATATATATATATATATATATATTACGAGTGGAATATGAACCTGTGGAAAATTACGTAACTCAATAATATTCATTCAATTATGTAATTATTTTTTAAAAAGATGATAATTATGTAAAACAGAGACAATATTTGTCTCACATTCTTTGTTAATCTATGTCATTCTTTCCTTTTGTTTTGTACCCTTATGTCGTCTTCTGATGTACGTCGCCGACGCAAGACGCGAATCGTTTAGAGGTCTGTTGAATGAAAAACATTTAATGTAAAACTATTGTACTTTTATGCTCATTTGCTAGTTAAAAAAACAAATAGAGCCAAATGCGGTAAAAATATTTATGATTAATTATTGAAAAATAACTTCCTCTTTTAATTATAATTTTGTATTAATTGTTTTATCATAGCTGCAAGAAGCGCAGCCATTGTTAGTTGCGATTATATAGCAACTTCGTCTGTACTTCTAGTTGAAAATAGCATTGGTTTGTGTAAAACTAATTTGCAAAACAATTTAATAATTTTTTTATTGGTGGCATCAATTTAAATGATTAATTATTTATGGAGCAAAGGAAAATCTTAATTAAAAAAATAAATCCTCTATCTTTTGTTGGCCGCCATCTTAACTTTTATCACAGAGGCAAATTTTAACTACTTGAAACTGCAAACAATATTCCGATGTGTAAGAAATAAATGTGCACCGGTGGTACTGAACTCTATTTATAAAAGAAAAAATTAATCGAATCAGACTGCATTTTCTAAGAACAGTGCTGATGGTATTTATTGTTGAACAAGATTTCATTGCTGATGTATGAGGCCAATTTTAAACTACGCACGAATCACGGAGAAAAATATTTCTGGTAGCATACGTCAGTGTTGTGTGCGGGTGGTATTCTGTGGTTCCCTTTCATGATCAATTAGCTAAGAATAATTAAATCCATCGAAGACAAAAATTATAAAAGCTCTGATGCACGATCTGTAATTTTAGTGATATGAACACAACTTACAGTCAACATCATTACACTACGTCAGGTGGAATTCTTGTGCAATTTGAACAAAATAATTATCCGGGAGAAGTTGTAGTATGAATAATGCATTATACATGTGTATAATATTGTCAGTATCATTTACAATATCAAATCACTGCAACTGCTAAAAAACAGAGTGAATTCAAACCGCAGAATACCATAGAGTATCGTATCATTCATATTCATTGCATTTGTCCACTTTGATGATACACAAAAACCGCCACAGTGTGATGTCATTAGGTTAGTTAGGTTTAAGTAGTACTAAGTATAGGAGACGAATGACCTCAGATGTTAAGTCCAATAGTGCTTAGAGCCATCTGAACCATTTTTTTCTCCCTGATTAGCGCATGAACGAAGAGAAGACAGACGATTTTTTCCACCTCCATCGGTTAGATTGAGTTAAGATTTTCTTAAAAGCCGTTGAAGTTCTCACTTCCACGAGGCTAAACAACAGACGTACCGTCTACATGTCTGAAATAAAATATGCAGGTTTCAGGGGCACCGACATCAAGGAGCGCTCTTTTCTTCATTGCATTACACTGAAAACGGCAGGATGTGCAGCTGTCCAAATTGTGGCAGCTGTGAAAGACGTCACCCGACTTCAATCCTCTCTGCAGTTTGAAAGATTTATACGCCGGGAAAAACTCACGTGTACCTGCTACTATTCTGATGCGTCCGTGTCACTAGGGCCTCATGTTGGTTCGAGCGAATGCGGGATTCGTTGCCAGTATCTGCCACACAAAATACGACACAGAAACAGTTAAAAATACACTCATAATACAAAACATTATAATCATCAGATTATTTAACTGTTGTTCCACATTTTGAGCACAACACATCAGCAACTCTGCCTGACATCCATTTTACAGGTCTTTGGTAGGTTTGCGGAGGTAAGTGGCGCCAAATTTCTACGCTCAGGTCACGCAAATACCACAAATTGCGGGCCGGGGGTTTGTGGATGCGGAGCAGGCGCACGGAAATGACCAGAGGTGTACAAACTCTGCTTCCTGCCTGCCGGCCACTGCGTCCGCGCAACCGTCAAAGCAGCTCAACCTGCCAGAGGGGGGGACAAGAGTACATGCGTGCTGAAGCACGGTGATTAAAGCAGGCCGCCTTGGCTTTCCTCGAGCCAGGCAAGTTTCACGGTACCCGTTCAGCCAGCTGCACCTAGTAACAGGCTGCGTCATCAGCTCAACGTGACTAGCGGGTTAATGTCTACGTAGGCAGTGTCACTGCAGCTCATTTATCAGAACGGTGGGTGCACAAAATTAACAAACAAAACTTCAAAGAGACTGATAAGCAATTAAGGTTTGCGGAATGTACACCAGTCACGAAACAGAGTCCAAGTCCAGCAGCGGAAAAGTTTTCGTGTGTTTATGGCGTAGCTTCAAATAAATTGGTAGGTGTCTCGCAATGCAGATTGTATAAGAAGTTACTGAACATTCATTCGGGATCCTCGAGCGTGTTACGAATTTTTGAAAGTTTGACCAGCAGTTTCCTCATTACATAAATATTTCGAACGAGGACAGAAACTTAAGGGCTGCAGGTGTATAGAAATATGTGCTAAGGACTTGAGGCTATTTAGCAGTGTATAGGATTTCTAAATTTAGGGGAAACATTGACTGAAATAGGAAAAAAATGTTTCTCAGTGGGTATTAATACCTTTTACAGTATTGTCGTAACACATAACCGAAGCAAATCTATCTACATCCGAAAATACTGTGAAAGGTAACACATAACTAAAGCTAATCTATCTACATCCGATACAGGCTGTAATATGCGTAGTCAACAACAAAGAAGAAAACCAGCAGAAGACATCACTGATTTCGATTTCTAGATATACACTGCCCCACCCCTTCGCCCCATGCCACACCAGCAGCTACATTAAAAAATTAAAAAACAATGGACAAAGTGTTCAAGACTAATCTACGAGTAGTTTAAGACTGTTTATTTTTAAGTAACATTACTCTATGTATGTATGAATATATTAACGCTTGAAAATGAACAGAACATGTTCGAAACGCGTTGCATTCTGTTAGATTAAGCATAAAATAAAATAAAAAGTGACTAGTAGCAGAAACTTGAAATAGATAAAAAGAAGGTTGCTTACGAATCACTCGTGGGACCCAGCCTAGAATACTGATCAAGTGTGTTGGACCCATACCATATAGGACCAACAGGGGATATTGAACGTATACACAGAAAGTCAGCACGAATGGTCAAAGGTTTGTTTGACCCACGGGAGAGTGTGAGAGAGATCCTGAAGGAAATGAAACGGCAGACTCTTGAAGGTCGACATAAACTATTCCGAAAAAGCCTACTTTCAAGAATCAGCTTTAAGTGATGACTCAACGAATATACTGGAACCCTCTACGTATCCTTCACTTAGCTATCCTTTTAAGGACACGATTATATTTATTAAACCACGCACAGAGGCGTTTAAACTGTCATTCTTCCCGCGCTCCGCACATAAATGGATTGGGAAAAAGCCCTAATAAGTGGTACAGTGGGACGTACCCTCTTCCATGCACTTCACAGTGCTTTTCAGAGTGCAGCTGTAGATGCAGAATAAGAAAAATAATATACACAGGGTATCTGGTAATAGAGCAAAAGAACAGAAATAACAATGATAGTGAAACTGAATGGATACTATAAGGCGCGCCTGTCACTAGGGGGCAGAGCTTAAGTGCAGTTCCCGGTTTTCAGGTAAACGAAAAAGGCAAGAGAGACACTGAAACCAGGATGATTTCCCTGCTGCCAAAATACATCGGCATGCATTAAACAGAAGGGATGGCATGGTGAGCATTTTCACTAAAATAAAGTATGTTTACGTAAAAATCTTGAATTTTTAATTTACTCGATCCAGCATCGTTACATTAAATCCAAATCTACAGAACTAAGTGTGTACATGAGATGAGTCAATCGTCGCTTAGAATATTTTTACAAGCCAAAAATTACGCAAGCGACAGCATGTATGAATAGGTATAGATGAATATTAATAATCGTCATTTGTGCAGTTTCCTTAAAAATTAATTGCATAGGAACTTGAAGTGCTACAAACTCAAACGAGGCGGAAATTGAAATATATTTTTTTACACTATAACCTGATACGGTAATCGTAACAGTCACACATATTATGAAGTTAGTACTGTGTACGAACATCCATTACCCTTTTTCCTGTTTAAGTTACTTTACAAGATTCAGTGCTTTTAATAGATATACTAAGGAGAAATTCTATGTCGAATTCGATGAAATTTGACATTTTCCGTGCTCTGTTCCATAATGTACTACAGACTCTCATGAACATTTCGATAAATCAGACACTACTAACAGAGAATTTTAAGACCTCCAAAAAATGTCTTAAAATTTGACGTACGACTGACAATTTTCAGCACCTCGTATAGATTGCTGGACTTGAATAGTCATGCCCCGGGAACCACGTAGTCTAGAAAGCTTTAAGTTACCTTGTTTTGATATCCACTGTTACGTCTCAGAAGTTGTAATCACGAATGAAAAATCGGTCCTCTTTTTCTGGCACTAGTTTGTTAGAAAATATGCCGGCTAGCGATTTTTTTAGTGTACTTGCATATATTGTTCTTTTTACCAAGCGTAAAGGAAACGCAAATCGTTGGGTAACAGATGTGCGAGACCTAAAACTGCGCCTAAATTTGCAGAAAACACATGTGCAAACAGTGAAGGATGTGTAAATAACCAGAATAATGTTTCTGAAATAGCTGTACCTTGTAGTGCTTGGTGTAAGTACAGGACAGCTGAATTTTCTGGTAACGCAGATGGATTTATGTATAAACATTCTCTTCTGGTGACAGTAATAGAGGCAATGAACCCTATATTCAAATATTTGACAAATACAGAGCTACTAGAGAACTGTTTGCATGGGAAGACTCAGAATGCAATGTTTCCTTCTGTATTGTTACGTGGTGCCGTGCGCCTGTAAATGTTTTTGGCAGCGTCATGACTTGATAACAGTTTTTGATACTGTAATTTCATTTAACGGTGGCAATTATAAAAGACTGAAGGTATTCTGGAGCAGTTAGGTGTGCGATTAGGGCAGCACAGAGCTAGTGAACTGTGAAAACGTGGTGTGCTTCGTGTATGCCAAGTAGAGTCTGGTGCAAATGACAAAAGAAGCAAGAAAGTAAAGAAGGAGGACAGTACTGGATAATTGTGACACTGAAGAGGACACCGAGCCGCAATAGTAAGTCTGCATCAACTGCGCAGAATTAGTGCCGATGTAGGGATCCTCTTTACGTCTAAGACTACCGCTTTCCACAATAAAGGAAAAGCCAGACCTAAATTGTTTTCCAACAACGAGACCTATAAAAGAAACTCTGCGTAGGTAACGGATGATGCAGGCATTTTCGTCGAGGAAGAAACTGAGGCGGTTCGAGAGTTTACTGCTATATATATGACATAAGGCAGTGCACATTTGTTAATAACATAAGATTTCGTATTTTCCAAACGAATGATTTAGCCAAGAAGAAATGAGCAATTTATGAAAATAATGAGAAGCTTCAATTCAAATACGATTCCACCGTACTGGAAATCGTTAACATAAAAAGCTTTACGCACAATAATTGTAAATTCAGTGCGGCTTAACGCTACTCATCCGTATTTCGTAAAACTACTACCTGAATCTTGGGATGGTATATGCATTGCTATTTAAAGCCAAGAGGCGTCTTCAGGGACCAAATACCCTAAAAAGTCGATGAAATTCCATACGTTATAGGCACGGGAAAATAATGATGATAATTCCTCAGCAGTGAATTTCAATACTGAACTTCTGACGCATCAATTTCTGAATAAGTATGCTACTACTTGAATTCTTTGTATTTTACATTTTACGACAATTTAGACTTCTTTATGACAACAGACATATTAATCGGTTTTTAAAGAACTGATTAATTTTCTTTCTCTCAGATTTATTAACCCTACGTTGTAAATAAATTACGTAAACTTTGAAAAGTAATAGAATATTACGTATCACTATTATATCACTCAGTTATACAGCGGAAATTACTGCATGCTTCAGAACACGAAACAATAAGTGTAGATTTCGGACGCCACAAAATCTGTTCCATATTTATTAATAATCTGCTTCTTCTTCTTAGTGTCCGCCAGCTAGGAACTACGTCAATTCACCTTCCCCTTTTTCCGAGCTTTAGCTGTCGCTCAATGCTCCTGCATTCGTTTTTGGTATTGTTCTCTTCTCTCTTGCGTCCACGCCTTCCCTCTCTTCAGCTTCGGCTTTACCTGGAAACGTTTGTGTTTCGTATTTTTTCCGTAAGCAGATCACTCTTCTGGATAACTTTCGGAGAAATTTCAGTTCTCGCAGATCTTTATAGAGTTCAGTTCTGTGAACCACGTCCCTTTGATTTTCTTATCTTGAAAGTAGGTTAATATTCTTTAAGACAGCCTTCCTGGGCTCATTTGTGTTACGTGACCATAAAAGGCAAACCTTCTCCGAAACTTGTTGCTTATCTCCTCCATGTCTTTGTATAGTTCGTGGTCGTGACGCCTTCTTTGATGGGACCGAACATTTTTTTTTCAACATCTTCAAATTTCTCCATTAGACCTTCCTTGTTCATTGTAACAGTGTCTGCCGCATTCCGGGTCTCCAGTATATGAGTAATGACAGGGCAGGTAGTGTCCAACTGTGACGTTTAAGGATATCGATCTCCTATTGTAGACTCCTTCAGTTGTTGACAGGCGATTTTCATTTTGTTAACGCGTGATGCGAAGGCTTCTTTCTCCGGTAGGCTAGGCTCCACCCATTCAGCTAAGTATTTAAACATTTCTTCCAACTTAGGTTTTCCTTGTCCAAACTCCAGTTCTTTTGTGCTTCTCATAAAATTCATCTTCACAAAGGAGATTTGAAGCCCACCGTCTTCAGTTAGTTAAACAGTGTTTCAGCCGTATCTGTACAGTGTTGAAAGCACACTAGATTATTCGCAAAGGTTAGACAGTCGATTTTGAAATTTGTATACTTGTAGTCCAGCCTATTACTAATAATATTATTTATAGTTTTTGCTCCAAATCAGACTCTTGGGTGAACGGTTGTAGATTTTTATCATTATTAATTACATAACAATAATGACTATTATTATTGTTACTGTTATCAATAAAAATATTATTTACTGCAAAATGGATTCTCGGTGCTATAGCAGACCTATCTTTCTCTTACATTGAAAAATGAGCATTCGCACTCTCTTTAACTTTATCTCGATGGCTGTCCGACATTCAGCTGTTATTCCGCATCTTTATTATATAGGTTTCTACGTTCAGTGTTCCTCTCTCAAGCCTCACTCTCGTACTGTAATTTTGAAACTTAAAATCGCAACATCTAAGATTTGCCTACTTGTCGTAAGGTAACCGTAGCCCTGGCCTCTTTCCAAATACTTTGGCGTTCTGTAGCAGACCACTTGTCAAGGTTTTGCCTTGCTTGTGGCTTCTGTGTGATGAGTGCCCTATTTTTATACTAACTGCTCCTGTACATGGTTCACAGTAAGAAGTACCAGTAGTTGCATATCTGCGTAAGTGGTCTCGTTGCACATTATTCCGACCTTCAATCCTGACAATGTTTTTACCATGCCCTGCCTCAGATTTTAACAGATCTATCTATATACTGTCTCCGTTAATAATCATGTGGCATTGCCCCTAAGAAAGGCCAGGTGTTGCGTCCCCTTCTTGGAGAAATTCTGTGCCTGCGATGCAGTCAACAATTAAAAATAGTACTACTAAAAACGTGTGTAGCATGGCTACCTTTTGCAAGTGTGATTGGTACGCGGAACTGCCACCCTAACTTCCATGACTTAGAGACTGTCGGTCCCAGCATTTTACAGTTATTCACTGGAAAGACAGTAAATTAACTTTCGAAAGGGATAACTTCAGAAATGGAAGCTGAATTGCAAACCAAATAATTGAAATTGAATCTCGTAATTAAATTTCTTCAAATGACTTTAGGTAGTTTTACAAAAAAAATAAAAAGTTCCTCTTTTTTAAATCTTTAGCAATCTATTTTGCCCTTACTATATGGCACCGGTAATTTGTGTTGAATATAATGCAACGAATTACGCAGCTCCAGTGAGACATCTTCTGCTGCTCGGCAATCTCGCTGCTAAATACATCGTGATCCTGTAACTCGAAGGGTTAAGTGAAAAACTCTCCACAAATCACTCAGAGTTTGTCGTTGTGTAATGACAATACACGTGTCTGGAAACTAGTAAGGTAAGTCCGTCCAAGAAAAACTTAATAAAAAGAGGAAACAATTCCGTTGTGGATGACAGTCTTCCGTTACAGAATTTTACCGTCGTCAGGTTCGTGGTATCAAACCAATGTCCACAGATTCCAAATGTCTAGAGAGATTAGTGACAGGTCGTGGATGGCTTTCACTCAAGCCTGAAATAAATAGTTAACTTTTTAGCAAGAAAGATAGTTCTTGAAACTGATTTATAAGTCTCCTTGTTTCCAATTGTATTATTTACGTAGCATTACATAAAATCTTTGTAATTGATCTGAATTCTAATATGGCGGCATGCAATAATACTTCATTTATGCAAAGGACAATATCTGTTAAATACGTCTATTTTCCACAAGAATGAAGACCAGAGTAATCACACATTTTAGTTTAACAATTCATGCAAGTACAGCGTGCACTCGCTTAACAATGTTCAGAAAGTTCACAGACTCAAATTAAACCTCTAAGTAAATGTAAACAACAGCTCGATGTTGTTAAATATCATGATGGGATTTACAGCAGTTACATGCATTTTCTCGCCCGGTTTCTCGTGCAAGCTATTAGAGAATACATTCACCACATCTCCTGTGTCCATAATCACTGTAGTTCTGATACTGGCTACATACGCCTCTGATTACTGACTGTAACACCGCTACACATAGTTTATTGCGCTTTTCGACGTCAGAGTACAAAAAAAATGGATCAAATGCCTCTGAGCACTATGGGCCTTAACTTCTGAGGTCATCAGTCTCCTAGAACTTATAACTACTTAAACCTAACCAAGCTAAGGACATCACACACATACATGCCCGAGGCAGGATTCGAACCTGCGACTGTAGTAGTCGCGCGGTTCCAGACTGTAGCGCCTAGAACCGCTCGGCCACTCCGGCTGGCGTCAGAGTACAACTCGTTCCTGATGTCATTACAATGATCGTATTGGATCAATTTGATACTTTAATCACTGCCTCTATTTAACTCTACGACCACCATATCGGTGCTTATCGCAGTCGGTGGTCGTTCCCCTGGTTTGATCTAGACAAACAGCTAACAGCGTCCGTCGCATCGCTCATCTGAACCATGCTACGCCGGTTCTGTTTAACCGGATTACTTTGTGGGTGCGGCTGCCACTGACTATTACTATTGACATTACCGTATCCGAGATAAAACCTGTGGGCACCAATGCCTTTGCTCACGTTTGTTGACGTGACTGCTGTAATTATTATGATTACTGTTGTTGATACTGTTCTGTTGGTCTCCGGGTCCACTTTGCGGAACATTATGGTTCACCCGATGCTTTTGTTCCGAATTTCCTGGCCATTTAATCTACCATTGCTACATACTGTGTTCGCGCACTCGTGAGTTAAAGCTGTGGAACCTAACACTGCGCGGAATTCTTCTGAGTTAGGTTACGGTACCGTGATAGGTTTTTCTCTTAAGTACGCAGTTAACTTGGACTATAAAATCAGTAACACTTTCTGGTGTGTTATTGGATTGTCCTTGTAACTTGTTTTGTTAATACATTTATCTAAATATTCTCTGTTTATTTGCCTATTCTTTTTCACATAGCCGAGTATCAATTTATTGTTGAAATTGCTACCCTTATTATTAAAATTGGTATCGCAGCGACTTTTCCTTTTTTTAATGAGGACAAACAGTCTAACCCGCAAAAAACATTAATTTTTGGTAACCGGTTTCGATCCATTTTTGACCAACTTCAGACGTCATACTGAAATATGATTGTAGAATGGATCTAAAGGGAGTCTGAAAATAGTAGTAACATGTAAAATACGTCAGCTATAACAAATATCAAAAGAAGAAATAATACCCATATAGTAGGCGGAGCTCTGAATGGAGCGGCTGTTACAACTCAACGAATGTCAACCGCTAATCTGTTGCTTAAACACTCGATACTTCACCCACTGCATATCGAATTACACAAGCAAAAGCCATACAGAATGTAAAATAGTCATTACAACAATGTATATACAGAATGGTTACACGACAGCTAATAACCAATGAAGAAATAGGTGCATTGCATTATATAAAGTACCTGCTATAAACGGCATTTCGCCAGTTTGTGATAAAAGTACATATAAAAGAGATAACTAATCATAAACTGTTGTGAGAACCATGACAGCCATTTGTGGGGATTTATCGCAAACATGTGGGTTGTACGGCAGCAGATGATGGTTAAGTGACGCCAATGAATCCCATAGAGACAACGTTGTCTTATCGACGTGCGCCATCCGGCAGAAGAGGATTTCAGAGCTGCGACAGCCGCTGGATGTGAAATACGTACTGGCCTGCAGGCCGATATGTACACTATGTGATCAAAAGTATCCGGACACCTGGCTGAAAATGACATACAAATTTGCGGCGCATTCCATCGGTAATGCTGGAGGAGGAGGAGGATATTAGTGTTTAACGTCCCGTCGACAACGAGGTCATTAGAGACGGAGCGCAAGCTCGGGTGAGGGAAGGATGGGGAAGGAAATCGGCCGTGCCCTTTCAAAGGAACCATCCCGGCATTTGCCTGAAGCGATTTAGGGAAATCACGGAAAACCTAAATCAGGATGGCCGGAGACGGGATTGAACCGTCGTCCTCCCGAATGCGAGTCCAGTGTGCTAACCACTGCGCCACCTCGCTCGGTGGTAATGCTGGAATTCAATATGGTTTTGGCCCACCCTTAGCCCTGACGACAGCTTTCACTCCCACAGTCATACGTTCAGTCAGGTTCACAATGGCTCTGAGCACTATTGGACTTAACTTCTGAGGTCATCAGTCCCCTAGAACTTAGAACTACTTAAACCTAACCAACCTAAGGACATCACACACATCCACGCCCGAGGCAGGATTCGAACCTGCGACCGTAGCGGTCGAGTGGTTCCAGACTGAAGCGCCTAGAACCGCTCGGCCACTCAGGCCTTCTTCAATCAGGTGCTGGAACGTTTCTTGGGGAATGGCAACCCATTCTTCACGGAGTGCTGCACTGAGGAGATGTATCGATGTTGGTCGGTGACACTTGGCGCAAAATTTGCGTGTAACTACTACGCCACAGAACGTGCATTATGAACAGTTGCTCGATCGGTTGAAAGATGCAATTGCCATCCCCGACTTTTTGCTCTTCAACAGTGGGAAGTAAGAAGGTGCTTACATCAATGTAGGCCTGTGCTGTGATAGTGCCACGCAAAACAACAAGGGGTGCAAGCCCCCTCCATGAAAAACACGACCACAACGTAACACCACCACCTTCGAATTTTACTGTTGGCACTACACACGCTAGCAGATGACGTTCACTGGGCTTTCGCCAGACCCATACTTACACCCTGCCATCGGATCGCCACATTGTGCACCGTGAGTCGTCACATCACACAACGTTTTTCGACTGTTCAATCGTCCAATGTTTACGCTCCTTACACCAAGCGAGGCGTCGTTTGGCATTTACCGACGTGATGTGTGGCTTATGAGCAGCCGCTCGACGATGAAATTCATGTTTTCTCGCCTCTCGCCTAACTGACGTAGTATTTGCAGTGGACCCTGATGCAATCGGGAATGCCTGTGTGATGATCTGGATATATGTCAGCCTATTACGCATTACGACCCTCGTCAACTGTCAGCAATCTCTGTCAGTCAACAGACAAGGTCGGGCTGTAGGCGTTTGTGTTGTACGTGTTCCTTCACGTTTCCACTTCACTATCACATCGGAAACAGTGGACCTAGGGACGTTTAGGAGTGTGGAAATCTCGGGTACAGACGTATCACACAAGTGATACCCGATCACCACGATCGAAGGCCGTGAGTTCCGCGGAGCACACTATTCTGCTCTCTCAGGATGTATATTCACTACTGACAAGGGAACCTCCCCATCGCACCCCCCTCAAATTTAGTTATAAGTTGGCACAGTGGATAGGACTTGAAAAACTGAACACAGATCAATCGAGAAAACAGGAAGAAGTTGTGTGGAACCATGAAAAAAAATAAGCAAAATATAGAAACTGAGTAGTCCATGCGCAAGATAGGCAACGTCAAGGATAATGTGAGGCCAGGAGCGCCGTGGTCCCGTGGTTAGCGTGAGCAGCTGCGAAACGAGAGGTCATTGGTTTAAGTCTTCCCTCGAGTGAAAAGTATAATTTTTTATTTTCAGACAATTATTATCTGTCCGTACGTCCGTCCGTTGCGAGGTAACTGCGCCATAGTATGGGGACGCTACACCTAAACAAACATCCAAATACACGACGTCAGTCGACTACGGCGCACGGAAGAGAGAGTATTCCTGCTAACGAGGCTCCCTGGCTGGCAGTTGACTGTTCGCTACTTTGGACGAGAGTGCAATAAATACGTGAGATGTATTCCGTGGGCAATATGAATCCAGCAAATATAGCTCGCGACTTCAATAACAAGGTGAATGAATATTGGAGAGGCACATCCTTTCGTCTACTAATCGCACGATTTTGCGGTGCGGTCGCAAAACACAGACACTAAACTTATTACAGTGAACAGAGACGTCAATGAACGAACGGACAGATCACAACTTTGCGAAAATAAAATTTTCACTCGAGGGAAGACTTGCACCAAGGACCTCTCATTCCGCAGCTGCTCACGCTAACCACGGGACCACGGCACTCCCGAGTGCAAACTATCCTTGATGTTTCATATCTTGCACATGGACTACTCAGTTTGTATATTTTGCTTATTTTTTTCATAGTGCCACACAACTTCTTCCTGTTTTCTCAATTGATCTGTGTTCAGTTTTCAAGGCCTATCCGCTGTGCCAATTTATAACTAAATCTGAGGGGGGTGCGATGGGGAGGCTCCCTTGTGAGGTCGCTGATACGGAGTACCTGGCAGTAGGTGTCATCACAATGCACCTAATATGAAAAACGTATGTTATGGGGGTGGTCGATTACTTTTGATCACATAGTGTAGATATACATGACAAATGTTGCATATTGCTCCTAGATTGTAGTGGCAGTGAATGTACTGCTTGAGTGACGCCGTTATTTGCCATTAAAGCGGTGTGGAGGTATCGATGTGCACGTTTCAACAGAAGACGATTTCTGAGTGGTGACAGCGACTAGTTAATACAAAATACTGGCGTGCATATAAGACCACTGTCGTAAGATGTTCAGAGAACCCAGAAGAAGATGACCAAGTTACCAAGAAGATAACAAGTAAAGTATGGTACATAATACGTAAAGCAAGAGAATAATATATAAGTTACATGAAAAGATCTACGGCATTGACCCATCGAGGCAGTCAAAGCCATGAAACATGGAGCATAAGACACTGAAGTTCAAAAGAATTCTGTACATAGTCATTTACGGTCATAAATATTCCACTGAATTCCATAAAATAGGCGTACACAATCTCAGATGTACAGAAATATACATCTCTACGGAATAATACATCATGGAGCCATCTAAGTTGTCAGGACGTAAAACAAACGCAAACTCAGTCAAAATTTAAAAGATACTGTGAATGTAGCTGTTTACAGCCACAAAAAAAAATTTCTTCCATATTGTGCATCTCGCGGATCAATACGGACAGTTCCAGGTAAAGCATACTGGGTATGCTTCGTTTTGTTACCATTGGCGGAGAGTTTCTCTACCGCTTGCGTTAAATTGGACACTTGAGCATCTTGCTTTACGATGAGGTTTTCGGTTCAGAACCCGGTAGTGTCCTGATTTTCAATCATTGTATCTTGACTTTGTGACAATTCTGTCAACTCAGATGTAGTCTGTTAATTCTATAACACTGCTTGCTGACTCTGTAACAATGCCTTCTGACAATGACTTTTTTGTCAACTCAGATGACATTATCTTCATCATTAATGATACAGCCGCTAATTTTTGCATCGGTCGGCAGATTATGATTCTTGTTCACATCCATTGCTATTTAATCTGAGATCGAGTTCTTAACATATCCTGAAGTTACTACAGACCTGGTAAATAAAACGGCTCTTTTTCGATAGACAGTGGATGTTAATAGTTAATCGCTTTTCACAATTTATTAACAGCAATCATTGCAAAGTCACACACTTGGTACTGAAATCAATTGAGTGGCTCCTGAACTAACCGTAGTGAGAACACGCAAATCATCAGCAAAAATTAGGACAATTTCGTCACTGAATGTAGCTACACACACTCCGTACACACATCTACTGATCTGGAATTTGCATTATCCTAATTAGCTCTCTGACTGCTAGTTAGTGTTTATGGAAAAACTGGAATTTAGATTTGCGGTTTTTCTGCTTTACTGGCGAATTCCTTTCCCCTCTCGTTGTAAAATATTTTAAATGGTCTCCGCTCGTACATTTGGTTTTTGTTGGTACATGGAACATAAAATAAATACTTGAATGATTAAACTTCAAATAATCGTCTTTAATTTACATGTTCATCATTGGGCGCCATTTTAGAATAGCTCTTGTCGAGCACTATTATAAAATTTCGACTACCACTGGAGAAACGAAAACTGGTTTTCGTTTCCGAGTGCTCCTACTGAATACGGCAATAACACCCGTCGTATATGGCGGAATTGACATTGGAAAAGATTTCGAATTATTGTAGAGTTTATTTGGCAGGTAAACCCTAGTCTGAATAGCCACTATGAAATTCTAGCATTCCATATAAGAGCACGAAATTGGCACATGAGGTTTAAGTTGATCACCCTCTTTGGATTGTCATCGTTTCCCCTTTGTAAATTTGCAATGAGCATAAGCAAATAATTCACACGTATTGTTAACGGCAATTATCTATGACTTTATTCACTGTTGTGAACTTATATCATATTAGAATACATTCCGCATAGCTGTACTGCAATAATAAAATAAACTTTAGACTTGGAATAATTCTCAAGACATGTGTATTATCTGATTAATTCAATAACCTCTAATGTGAAGTAAGGCCTAAGCAAAATCTATCGCAGCAGCGAGGTTCGTAAAATAGCGTATATGCCTTTCATATTTTTAATAGTTAAAGAGTAGAACAAAAATGACTATGACGATGTTTGAATTACGAGAGAGAGTTTCTGGAATCTAGCTAGGCCGACGATCAAAGAAATAAAAAATGCGTATAAATCCCTCGAAATAAAATGATACGTAATACAAGACATTTGAATTTATTTCGACTTTACTACCAACTCTATTCGCTACACTTTTCATAGACAGTATCTACGTTTACCATATTATTGTAAAACCAAGAGTTAAGGAGATATGACGTCGTAGGCACTTATAGGCCTGAAAACGTAGCGTCTGCTTAAAATAGCGCGCAGTATAGCTTTAACAGCAGGCATGACGTTTTAATTATCACTTCTTTACTACTAACTGTATTCGCAACACATTTTGTGAGCAGTATCTACGTATATGACCGAAAGTATCTACTAAGTTATACCGCTGTACGACCTATAGTTCAGGAGATAATACTAGGTGATCAAGAAGTCAGGATAAATTTGAAAACTGAATAAATCACGGAATTATGTAGATAGAGAGCTACAAATTGAGACACATGCTTAGAATGACATGGGGTTTTATTAGAACCAAAAAAATGCAAAAGTTCAAAAAATGTCTGACAGATGGCGCTTCATCTGATCAGAATAGCAATAATTAGCATAACAAAGTAAGACAAAGCAACGATGATGTTCTTTACAGGAAATGCTCAATATGTCCATCACCATTCCTCAACAATAGCTGTAGTCGAGGAATAATGTTGGGAACAGCACTGTAAAGCATGTCCGGAGTTATGGTGAGGCATTGGCGTCGCACGTTGTCTTTCAGCATCCCTAGAGATGTCGGTCGATCACGATAGCCTTGCGACTACAGGTAACCCCAAAGTCAATAATAGCAAGGACTGAGGTCTGGGGACCTGGGAGGCCAAGCATGATGATAGTGGCGGCTGAGCACACGATCATCACCAAAGGACGCGCGAAAGAGATCTTTCACTTGCCATCTGTCGGACATTTTGTGAACTTTGTTTTTTTTGGTTCTAATAAAACCCCATGTCATTCCAAGTACGTGTGCCAAAATTTACCTCTCTATCTACATTATTCAGTGGTTTATTAAGTTTTCAAATTTATACTGACTGTTTGATCACCCTGTATATTAGAAACACTGATATTCATCAAAAAATAGCTTTTACTTCAAACAGGGCACAAATCACCCAGATCATATTTTGAAAATGAGAAAACCATGCGACTTCCAACAAACTTTAAGCAAGATTTCGAATATTTTCCAAACTTTTTATCATTTACATGCTTAACTTCCAAGTTTTAAAACATTAACTCGTTTTTAAAGTAATCAAACATTCGAAACTGTTTTATACATGGGAGGTCCATGGATCCACAATTTAAAAAATATCCTAAAATTTATCTAGTTTAAATTAATTTATTTACAAGAGTCTTCTAGTAATATTAAGTGTATGAGAAAAATATCACATCACACTTCTAGTTCAGTACATCTAAAAAGTTATCAATTATGGAAAACTGGTAGATGAGCTCTTATAAACTTTCGGAGTTGATAGGTTACTAAGTACAATAATTTAACTTTGGCAGTATATGGCATACAATCTCTTCTTAAGCGTATTTAAATCAGCCATTAGTAAATGCCTCATGCCATGATAGATTGCGCATGTGCTGTAGATTCTGAGGGTACTACGAGGAAGGTCGTTGAAAGAAGATTCAGAATAACTAATCACTCTATTGCTATGTTGATTTATAATATATATAACATTTTCAATCTTGTAAAACATTTCACTAGGTATTTTGTCAAACAAAAAGGAACCAACAAATCTATAATGTAGTTTGTACTTGGAAAACGACCACAAGAAAGAGGGCTATCTCAGTAGATATGTAGTTTAAATGTTTCATTCGCAAAATCTGAATGGTCAAATTTTCCTGATGACGGAAAGGCCGTCTGATGTCAGCGACGCAATAAAACGATCATGTGCAAGTGTTGCACGATCTTTTGTGCTGGGGTCATTGTTATGGCTTCGATGATGGAGTCAGAATATTCACTACTGGAGATTTTCTGCGGTTTATCAGCAACACCGAAGGCGAAAGATTTTCGTTTTACGTTGTGCGTTGAACTCTTTGTTCATCATTCATGAGTGCCATCTGTATACAGACTATGAGAACTTAATCTTTCGATGGGTGTTCGAAAGGGAGCTGAAACGTTTCGTTTACGCAGTGTGTCGTTCTGCTGCAATTAAGTGTAAGGTCTGTTTAAATTAATTTCTCGCGGACTAGTAGTGCCGGTGAAAAAATAAACAGATGTTATTCTGAAGTTATATGACTGCTTTTTAATGACTACGGAACTGAGTAACGTGCATTAATTACCGATATTCGTGTTCGGACTTTGAAACAGAGTGCTCACGTGTATTTGAAAGCTTGGTATGGGAATTCGCTTTGTTCAGATCTGAAGTACTGTTAGCTTTACTGTGTGCGAGTATACACCTTGCTGACGAATTCTTCCCACCGCCATTTGCAAGTGAGTTCAGTTTTGTTTATTAAAATTAATTTTGTTCAGTTTCTACCATAAATGCTTTTCGTCTCCACTTAACTAGCTATCCTATCTTATTAATTTCGTTTTTCAGATGTTGTCATCTTTTACAAGTTTCGTAAATTGCTTGAAACTGAATTAATATTTAACGATTCTACAAGTTGGCCAAAGGAGATAAATGGAGCTATATGTAACTATCCGCTAGACACACGTTTGAGCCAAATTCTATTTGGTTGCACATTTACCCGCTCTTCTGTTATTTCGACAGCAACATTTAACACTGATGTTATCACAGGACAGTTCATACAATCCAACAGTCATTTTAATTATATACGTAGAGATGCCAGCCACAGATGCGCAATACAATGAAGTTAAAGAAGGGTATGATACTGTTACGAGGGGATGTATGTAAAAGCGACCAAAATTATGAAATATCTTTATTTTCTACACGGTATTTAAATTTCAGTTTCTGAATGTCACTTTCCAGTTCCACTTATAGGTGTGTGAAAAATAATGATTAACAAAAGCTTGCACAGAGCCACGCCCCTTGTTCCTGCAGTGTTTTCACCCAGTTTTATGCAGTCACAGTGTGGGGAATGTTTCGGTGTTTAGCAGATGCAGATCTCTGCAAAAGTTGTTCATGGAAAAACTCAAAATCCTGATGAAAATTACTGCTCTCCGATTGGAAAACCATGTCCCAGGACAACATTTGTTTCCACAACTGCTCATCAAGTTGCACCGTATGATACTTGTTTAGTTTTCAACTGTGCTAATCTTGGCAGACTACGAACTCTACAGAGGCTAGGATCTGATCCAGGAGCGAGCACACCGTTGATGCTGAAGGAAGTCCATAACAGGAGAACAGATGCAGCTGACGTTATTGTTGCTGACTGTACTGTTACTCAGTTTGAAAACCAGTTTAACCTAAGAGAAATAGAAAAGAAAAGACTCTTTCTGGATGAAGTGGAGAATGCTTATTGTTTGCACTAGTTAACGCAGATAAGGTAAGGCCTAATACAAACACTGTCACACCTTTGATTCAGGTTTCAAATAATTTACATTTTGGATAATTAATGTACCTATTTCCTCAAATACCACTGACATTATAGTACTTAAATTTGGCACGCTATTAGTCAATACTATAGTGAAACTCTCGGTGGAAGGAATTTTCATTTACCATAAAAGTAAGGCATTTATGTAAGAGGAAAGTCCAAAGATTTGTTTTTTTTTTTCAAGAAATTTAGAGAGCTATAAAACTAGCAAAACAAGATATCAGTAGTCAGTCCCACAGATATTTGTAAAACTGATATAACAAAGTTTGCACCAAAACACATAAATTTCGTTCCGACAGACGTTTCAAAACAGGAACATTTTTACTCATCTTGCTGAAAAAATTCAGTTGTTTGTAATCAAAACATACAATTTAAATAAGCATGAAAGCAAATCAATGGATCCATGTAATATTGCTTAACAACTGTGCCAAATTACTTACACTGGCTTGAAAACTTTGGATTTTTGTAAACTTCTCTATTTTTTACCTCTTAATGAGGTAAATCATGTCAAAAGGGATGACTCTGGAAATAATCGTCGAAGGAGTCAACGAACAGAAAATGTGAGAGAGTTCGATTGGGGCAAATGAAACGAGAAGGTTAATAGAATTTTATTCTGGGCACGTGCTCGTCGTGAATAGACTTTTCGTTACCTTTTGTGAAGAAAGTGTATTTGGAAGCTACCAGAGCATCAAACATATATGAGACAGATTCTCGCTTGATAAAAGAACGATTCAAAAGAAACGAACTGCAAGTTTTATCGAAGTTACCATGATCTAGCGATAAGAAACAGTTATTTGACATTCAAGAATTTAATGAGAAGTAGAAACGTTGATATCTAGGCAATCTGCAGGAATTGAAAGTTCAAACTCCCTTCGAACAACACGTGACAAAACATACCATGCCATCTGAATGAGTTGCTGGTATGGAAACCCATGCCGTGGACTTAAAAGAAGTGTAATAGACGCATCATAGAATGGGCAGAGGACTGTCGCCTTTCAATTTGGCAAAAAAGGTTACACTAACCAGCGATCCAATAGTTAATTAGATGCACTGTCTGTTTCCGAAAATTTCGCGCAGACATGAACCTGATAATTACATTAAGAAGTTGAAGGTGTCCCTTTCAACCAGAGCTCCTGCTTTGTTACGTTATGACGGACCTCGAATATACAAAGCCCTTCTCTGTTTTTTGCTAGACTGTAACGTGTTCATGTGATATTTTTTGTACCTGTGACTGCATACATACTAATCTCGAGATTCATGCTTTCTAGTCTCTGTTTAATTCCTTTTCTTTTCTATTCTGCCACCTAATTGTTTTCTAGTACCAGTTTCCTTAGCAGCATCTATAGCTTCTATGTGAACATTTACGAAGTGTTTTGAAATTACTGATCCAACTTTTACATTGTGACTTTTCTGTATATATGTCTGTACATAGTTGTTGACAGTATGGTTTAATAATCCAAAGTCAACATACCTTTATAGAGCACAGACAGGGAGATGAGAAGATGGAAACAGCAGGTGAAAAATATATTTTTCCAGATAAAATTCAGACAATTTATAATATTAGCAGGCTACTTTAACATGATAGGAGGGACTCAATATAGAGGGTGTAAATTTTAAGTTGACAAACCAAAATAACTCGAAAAATAAGCGTCACATGAAAAATGTGTAGGGTCCAAAGTTGATTAGTTTAGAGGGGGACATCTTATGGTGCTAAAATTAGCCCGCCACCCCAGCCCCAATTTTTATTGCAAAATAAGATTCTACATAAAGAACTATGTACATTTTGTCATAAACATTTCTGTTGATTCTGTAATTCAAGAAAATCGATGTTCTCATTTTTGCCGGGAAAATGGTTACGGATAAATAAAAAATACTTATTTACTTCGCAAATTTTGATTCGCTTAAGCTAAAACTCTCCCTCTCTTCCCATAGGATGGGGTTTGAGAGAGAGGAATTAGAGTTTTACAAATGTTGACCCAGATATTAATTTTTTCCGCAGATTCGGATAAGTTTTGTTTGTTTCGTGGTCATGAGGCCACTCAACTTTTAATTATCAAACAAATCATCTGACTAGCTAACTAACTAACCAAACATCCTACTTACTAACGAGTGAATTCACTAACTAAAAAACTAACTTACTCACGAACCTAATTTTGTATTAGATTCGGAGTAATCACTCTTGTTTGTCGAGAAATCTCACAACTGGGGTGCTTGCTTAATTTGAGTCTTTTAGTTTCGGGTGCAAAAACTTAGAAAACGACAGTCATGAATTTATTGACTTCAATCACGTTTTTCACACCTTTATTCCATTTCAGAATATCACGGCTGTTACGTCGTTTACATTTTTAGAATTATTTACGATAATCGACATACCACTCAGGCCTGATCTATAGTCGATGCTCTTATCCAGCCCTTGCCGATGAGCGGCGTAATGTTTTGGAGTGCCGCCGATAGGTAGCGCAGGATCGAGAGATTCGCCCTTTCTCGTAATAAGACTGGGCTTAAGAAATTATAAGTATTAAAGTAATAAACGCACTGTACCTTTTACCCATTTGAGCAGTCAGACATCAATACATAGTTTATAACGATTGTCTTTTAGGCGACTTATGTTTGATCACCTTGTGTGACTGTGTTCGCGGCTTTTGCTCGCTACCAATCGCGTTTGATGAGGAGTTAGAAGTAGTGGTGATAATATGGACCCCCAGTTTGTTCTCCAATAATATATTGTACACAAATACAATAATAGTATGTTAAATGATATAGTTATACTCTACTGACAGTTAACTAAGACATTATATTGATTAAATTCCTTAAAATGTCAGAATATATTTATTATTATTTTGTTTCTCAAAGATGGTAAATTTGACTGCGTACGAGATATGCAATTAATATGGCCCCAGTGGTGTTTGTAATATGGACTCCCGGTATATTTGAAGGAGTTTTGCTGGAAGAAAAGAAGAATTGCTTTTTAATTAAAATACGTACTTATTATGAAATATAAAACCATAAAAGTACAAAGTAGCACAGTACTAGCGACAGAAGTCACAAACAGAGTCCTCTTTCTCCGCCCCCACACATTCGCTGTTAGCCCATAAAGAGGACATTAGGCATTGCATCCAAAATTCGCCACGAACATCATCTGAAAACTTCTCGTCACAGAATAGGCAAAGAGCATCGTCTTTCCCTGTTGGAGTTCACCAACCGGAAGGTCACATGGAGAATCACCAGAACAAGTTGAGAGCCCCATGACGTCATAGTCAGCACAATCTGAGTCATCACTGTCCATTTCTTCTTGCTTAATCAGTTTCCTTTAACTGTTGACTATTCTTACTAACGCCTCTTCCACGACCAGATGCACCCCGCTCTCTACTACGAGTTTGCGTTTTGGTTCCAGAACAAGATGGCTGTGATATAAGTCAAGTTCCTTTTGACAGCTAGTAATTTCCCTCGTACGCGTTCACGGCCACGAAGATTAGCTGCAACTTTTTTCTCTTGTATGTAAGCTTCTAATTCGTTTTTATATGGAGATCCTGTCACAAGACTAGCAACACACGGTTTTCGCCCATGAGGCGATGTTTTCATCTTCTCAGGTATGGGATGGATATCCCTTGGGGACACACGAAGTGCTATTTTGACAGGCTCATGGACGTTAATTTCAATAGCATCAAGGTCCTCTTTGGTCTGAACTCTCTTTTCGGGTTCCTGTTCTTTCGGGTGGTCAACGGGCGCAGGAATCGGGACTTCTTCCCCAGCGATCTTGGAATATATTTCTTTCTAAGGGATAAATTCCTGTTACCCTAAACACATCAATGCCGGCTGTACACCGGAGTTAGGCCTTGCCAAAGAGAGACGCTACTTCATAGGGTCCAACAAGTTTGCTTTGATGGAGCATCCACTGACGAATATTCTCGCTGTAGTGAGTCTTAAGTGCACCCATAAAAGTACGATCCAGGGGTTGCAGTTTGTGTGATGTGTGTGAAGGCAGTGACAAAATGGTGATGAAGTTTTTTCTTGCCACATCAATCACATCAATATTCCTTACATGGGAGAAGTGACCATCAAGGATGATTAGAATAGGCGAAGTCATGTTGGCTTTGTTTTTTCGACAAAATGTTTCAGCTAGTCCGTGAATAGGTATGCTTGAACCCAACCAGATGAGTGGGCTCTCCCAATTTACCAGGAGGAGCACCTTTCATAACAAAGTCTGCCGTATTCGTTCTCGGGAATATGAACATCGGGGGAACATAAGAACCTCCTGCACTTATCGAACAGATGACCGTTACTAGAGGCCCACACTATGCAGCAGTCAGAGAGAAAATTTGGCGTTTATCTCAGCTTGCAGTTACTTGCGGTATCTTAGTGTGAACTACACTAAGCCCTGTTTCGTCGACGTTCCATACACGATCATCTGGATATTTATGTTTCTGGTATTCAGCTTGTAGCAAGTCTTAGAATGAGTTAACTCTCTCACGCGTAAACCCTGTTGCTCGAGCATACGACGTTCCGGTTGGCTTTATAATTGAAAGCTTATCTTGATGACGTCGAAGAAAATGGTCAAGCCAAGCTCTTCCAGCAATTTTATTTCTGAAATTTGTTGCAATTCCATTCCTAACAGCAAGTTGGTAAGCCATTTTTCGAACATCCATTCGAGTAAAACCACAGAATTTGGCCTCGATATAATGTAAGTAATCCACTAGTTCACTTTCTAGGGCTGCTGGTAGAGCTAGTTTTCTTCAAAGCTTTTCAGTTTCAACATCTGTCATCTGTGAGGTATTAGCCTCACACACATACCGGCGCAGAGATTTTTTGGGACAGCAAAATGTTTCGATGTTTTTTGTAATACCATAGTTTGCCTATTACAGCAGACATTGTCTCTCGCATTTTGCTTTTATTTCACACCTGTCTTTTAAGTTTTTTTTTGTGCTACATTAGTCCTAGGCATCTGAAAACAAATATAAGAACGTTTTACGGACTGCTTATAATATGGGATCCACATTACAAACACCAATGGGGCCATATTACAGCCACCTACACCTTGTTCAAAAATGGTTCAAATGGCTCTGAGCACTATGGGACTAAACAGCTAAAGTCATCAGTCCCCTAGAACTTGGAACTGCTTAAACCTAACTAACCTAAGGACATCACACACATCCATGCCCGAGGCGGAATTCGAACCTGTGACCGCAACGGTCGCGCGGTTCCAGACTGAAGCGCCTAGAACCGCTCGGCCACTTCGTCCGGCCCTACACCTTGAAAACTCGTGTAAACAACTTAAAAACGAAATAATACCACACATTTTAATCTATTTGAAACTGTTGCCAATACTTTCTAGGTTGTATGCATGGTGCTTACACCTAAGTATTAACCAATAATGGTACGTTAATAAAGTCAAATTCACATACCTCTCAAAGTTTTGAACAGGGCTTGAAAAATATAACCTCACTGTCACTCAACCACTGTACTGACCTGCTTCCAGCGCTCCTACAGGCCAGTGAGGATACCAATAGACTAGTCACAATTACCACCACTAGAGCTCAGCTAAATGTTATTAAGATATTAAGGGGGGCCATATTCGTTGCAGGGACCATATTACCACCATTTCCTCTAGTATTGCTACGTGGAATTATGCCGAGCGGGCCGCTTCTCGCTCATAAAAATTCTAACACTGCCTTTCTCGACACCCCTTATCTTTCCCCCCTTGAGTTTAATAGGTGGCATATGTCATTATGAATTATCTTTCTGTGGAAGAAAAACTTGAGATATGTACATTTATGGAGAAAGTGGGAGAAATTTTGACGATGCAGTCGCGCTTTATGAGCAGCCTTTTCCTGGCCAAGTACGATCACGGTCCTCTTTTGTTCGAGTTATTAAAAAATTTACTGCGGCAGGTAAAGAACCTGTGCAGCTACTGTTTGTGGAGAAATAGTCAAGTGGCAGTCCTAGTTGCTGCAGCTCATAATCCATATGCGAGCACAAGAGAAATATCAAGGCAATCAGGAATTTCACACACGAGTGTTTGGAAAATCCTGAAGCTCCACAAATTTCATCATACCATGCATCCGTGCATCAGGAACTACATGGCATGACTTCCAAAACCATCTAACGTTTTGTCACTGGGCATTTCAGCGGATGCAAACAAACCAAAACATTTTTGCCAGAGTACTTTTCTCCGATGAGGCAACATTCACAAACCATGGTGAAGGTAATCGCCATAACATGAATTACAGGAGTGAACAGAACCCGCACTGGATTCGAGAAGTCAACTATCAGCAACCTTGGTCAGTTAATGTTCGGTGTGGTATAATTGGCGATAAATTGATCGGTACACATCTTATCGACGGTAATTTGAATGGCAACAAATATAGAACCTACTTGAAAATGAACTGCCAAAACTACTTGGAGACCTGAGCATCGAACTTCGACAAAACATGTGGTTTCAACATAATGGTTGTCCAGCGCATTTTTCGTTAGTAGCGCGCGATGTACTAGATCGACTTTAGCACGGTCACTGCATCGGCAGGGCAGGTCCTGTGAATTGGGCAGCCAAATCGTTTGACCTTACCTCGCCAGATTTTTCTTATGGGGTTATCTAAAGGATATTGTTTATCAGGAAACGCCTACCAATCGCGAAAACATGATGTAAAGAATACGAGATGCTTGCGCTGTAATTACACCAAACATATTATCAAAATGTATGCAGGGATTTACAGCACGAGTCAATAAATGCATCAAAGTAGGAGGTCATCACTTTGAACATTTGATTTCCACAAACGGTGAGATGCAAGGAGGGTACGGACAACAAGCAGGCTGAAAGTGAGACGCGGGGGACTCACTGGAAACAAGCACCCCGAAATTCATTTACTTCCAAGTATTTACAAATAATCAAGAATAAAACGAAACCAGTCGTTCCTTTTCAGGACCACTAAATCTTAAACGGGAATACGTTCATCTTCAGTTATCGAATGGGTTAGTCTTTTCCTCAGTTAGTCTTTTACTTTGATTACTCTGCAGGTTAATGAGATCACTCGTTAGTAAGTAAGATGTTTGGTTAGTTAGTTAGCTAGTCAGATGATTTGTTTGATAATTAAAAGTTGTGTGGCCTCATGACCACAAAACAAAAAAAACTTATCCGAATCTGCGGAAAAAATTAATATTTGGATCAACATTTGTAAAACTCTAATTCCTCTCTCTCTCAAACCCCACCCTAAGGGGAGAGAGGGAGAGTTTTAGTTTTAGCGAATCAAAATTTACGAAGTAAAGAAGTATTTTTTATTTGTCCGTAACCATTTTCCACGCAGAAATGAGAACATGGATTTTCTTGAATTACAGTGCCAACTACCAAGAATAAAACAAATGTTTACGACAAAATGTACGTAGTTTTATATGTAGAATCGGATTTTGCAATAAAAATGGGGCTTCCCATTTGAAATTTTAAAGTTGCCTGACGCCCCACCCCCATGGGGCTGGGGTGGCGGGCTAATTTTAGCACCAGCAGATGTCCCCGTCGAAAATAATCAACTTTGGATTCTATACCTTTTTTCGTGTGAAGCTTATTTTTCTAGCTACTCTGGTTTGTCAACTTAAAATTTACACCATGTATATTACGCAACGCCGGAGTAGAGCCGGATTTGGGCTGGAGTTGTGTGGGCGTCAGCTTATTTTATAAAAGCATTTACACAATTACAGCAATAGAATGGTAAGCAGTAAATAATAAATCAATGTATAGACTGCCTAGAGCTTACGTAAAAATTGGCAAAACACAGTAATGAAATAAATAAAAAGATCCTAAGCAAATTAGTGTACATATAAACCAAATGTGTTTCAGCCCCTGTGATACGCAAGCGGGTACCATCAAGATCACTACAGGGTGTATGAAAAAGAATAATGCGATTTAAAAAAAATCATAACTATTATATTATTTGAGATGTCTGCATGAACAACGTACTGTTGGAAATAGCAAACACTCTCGTTTCCCATGGTTCCCGCTAAGTAGCAGCGGGGTGCGCCCACTTCAGTTCTAGTGAAAATGGTTTTGGGGCAACAGAAAGCATTTTGTGTCATACGTCTTGCGCAGTGCGGGTCAGTAATAACCATTCAGCACGACTTTCGTACTAGGTATGGTGTGCATCCCCCTACAGTACAGGGGTGTTAAACGATGGCATGAACAATACCGAGAAACAGGTTGTCTGAGTAAACGCAAATCGCCGGGCCGTCCCTGAGTGTGTCAAACGCATACGTCATACTTTCACAAGGAGTCCGCAGGTATCCGATCCCTGTGCAGCTTGACAGCTCAACATTTCCCCGACGTCCGTCTGGCGTGTGTTGCGTCGACGTTTACACATGAAACCATAAAGAATTCAGTTACTGTAAGCCCTTCATGAAGGTGACAAACAAAAACGTGTGGAGTTCTGTAACTTCGTTATTGGCAAGATGGAGTATGACAGTTTTCTTCCACGCTTAGTGTCTAGTGTCGAGGCATTTAAACGGAAAGATGAACCATTATAATATGAGAATATGGGATACGGAGTAATCACATGAAGTAGTACAACATGAGAGGGACTCCCCAAAGTTTAATGTGTTTTGTACAGTTTACAGGAACAGATGCATGGTTCATTTTTCTTTGGCAAGAACACTGTTACAGGAAGCACATATCAGGACGTGCTTGAGAACTTTCTTTAACTACAGTTGGAGACTGATCCGAACGATTTCACTTACCAATAGGATGGGGCACCGCCACACTGGCATCTGGAAGTGTGGGAATTTTTATATCAAAAGATTACTGAACGACGGAACGGTTACAATGGACCAAATGATTCAGCTTTACGTTACTGGACTCCAAGGTCACCGGACCTGACTGTATGGGCTTTATAAAAGGCTCTGTTTTTGTTTCTCCGTTACCAACAACAATTAATGAATTGAGACAGCGCATAACAGTAACTGTGGAAGCTGCAACTCAAGACAAGCTAGCTAGCTGCAATGTGGGAACAATTTGAATACCGCATTGACATATGCCCTGCATCTCAAAGGGGGACACTGAACACCTATCAAAAGGTATTAAAGAAACTTTTTGAGTTTACCGTTCATCAAAAAAACAAAATTCATTGTCTATATTTATTAGTTTCAGAAATATAGACGTGCCAAATCGGATCATACTTTTTGATACATCCTGTAAATAGAAAGCACAATATTCACACTCTCCGCCTCAGTGCGTTACAGTCGGGCAATAATAGAAGCACAGTAAAAGGAATGAATAAAATCACAACAGGATCTGCCTCTACTACCAAGACGCTCCACCACCAACTTACATAAAGTACAGAGGGCTGCCGAGATTACCTGGTCGGTGGACAAGACAACAACATAAAACTCAGAAAACTTATAGATATCTACAATACCTGAGCATGCTTTTAACATGATTACAAATCGTATATACAACTCTCTCTTGTGCAACATTAGAAGACGCCCTCAGAATGGAGGTAACACGCAATACAAAAACAGTCTTGAACACCCATTGCCATGTAATACAGGAACTTGTGAGGAGCACTTCATACTGAAAACACATACGCGAGTAACCTTCTGTCTTTACTGTACACTGCATTTTCCGTACATTTTCCGTTCCAGCAGCACACTTAACAATGGGGACCAATACAGCGCACTCCTAATGCTCCGCATGTTATAGCACTACCAGGGCTACTCTTCTCCCTGTACGGTTATGGTTGCCGTCTTCTCTGGCCACAGGGTAAAATTAACATCGGGTACCCAAACTCTGCAACAGCTTGGCCATGCCCGCATGGACCGTTGAGTGCACAGGCTGCTCGGCTCCTCGGCACACCACGCTCCCACCGAACTTTCGTCTCGGTTCCTGGCCAGCATTCAGCTGCTCTCCTCAGAGCATGGCCTCAGAGGCACTCGCGTGGAAGCTCGCGCATAGAGCGCGCCGTCCGAAAGCCACCACTCTAACGGTGCTAACGCCGGGAAGTCGAAAAGTGCCGTTTTGCACAGCACAGATTCTAAACTTTTCAAACTCTGAAGAAGTCCCCATGTTCAACAACGTGTACTGAACGGTGTCCTCTGGAAACGATGTGCCTTAACCCGAAGCTTACTCTGTCAACACGTCTGCAACAGATCGCCGTCTATCCTGCGTTGCTCATCGGACAGGCCTCCAGCTTCTGTAATGCCTGCGACGTAATTGTTCTTATCTTTTGATTACATAGACTTAGAAGTTTAAATTTTTACGCCGCCTTAGACATTAGTACTTGACATAAATTTCAACGTGGTACATCTACCCGTTCCTGAAAAAGAGGGTCTTAACTGACGGACAGACAGGCGAAGAACAAAGTAATTCTATAAGTAAAATTTCTTCCATTCCGTCGTTGCGTCTGATACAGCAACCAGTGTAAGATTTGAGATAAAATACAGTCTTGGTTGCGGAGGTTTTTATTTTCAAACAACAATGACACGTTTCACCAATGTTAGGCACCTTCAGTCTATAGAGTCTGGTAGCGGCAAACGCCGTCCATAAAAATGATTACACGATGCGAATACATTGGCAAAATGCGATTAGGATATCAAAAACTTGAAAACCCACTTGACAGGCACTGGAGATTTTCAGCCTCTTAATAACTTAATCGCATTTTGGCGATGTATTCTCACTGGGTTATCCTTTTTTATGACGGCCGTGCGCGGTGCCCAGTTTCTATTATCTGTAGATACCTACCATAGGCGAAACGCGTTACTGAAATTTGAAAATAGAAACGTCAACAACCAAGACTTTATTTGTATCTTCAGTGCTCCAAGTGTTCAGTTTTTACCGATTAAGGTACGCAACGCTAATAACGAGTCATACGAGGCACGTTGTGACAGCATAACCATGTTTTGTAAGTCGGTCAAAACAGTCCCTAGATAAGTATTTTATCTCATGAATATTAATATTCGAAATACTGAAAACAAATGTTTTGTATGGTTTAGAATAAGACTTCCAAAAAGAACTTCAGGCGAGCACTCTTAAGTTGTAAGTTACTCACCTCAAATCCAAATTGCAGGAGCTCCTAGATGCGCGTTCGTTTTTCAGTTTAGGAGATAAACCGACGTGCGTATCCAACTGCAAATGTGACACACGGTGTCTTGTACCAAAAGCGATTTATTTCACTACTCTCTTTGCGACATAGCACCCTACCTTAAGGCCGTAAAGGTGTTACGTCTATACAGAATCCATAGTCTCGTCACAGTACCATGAGCCTCAATATGAAATACCTCGAAACAGTAACCGCAAAAAGAGTCGCAATTCTCAGCCAGGTAGATCGGATTCAGCTGCTATCGTCACTCGAACTCAGTACAATCGGAACTGATGGTTCTCAACTCGACGAGTCATATCCACCGTGTGACGTCAGCGGTCCCACCAACGTTGCTGCTTAACCGTGCCGTCTCGCAGCGTTCAGTTTCGCTTTTGGTAGCAACGATCTGAGGATGTCGATCACGCTGACTGCAGGTAGAGCTATAGCAGAAAAGCTACACACAGATATTTCTGAGCTCTTTCAAATCGCTTGTGGCCTGGTCCCATATCCTCGTGATATTTGCAGTGAGCGCTCCGCCCGTGGAAGGTGAGGTCACCGTGCGGCACACGTAACAAGACGATCTTCTTGGGGCAACTCTCTCACTCCTTGCACTTCTTACGATAGTCACGTTGTGCGTGTTTCAAAAGCAGCGGAAAAACGATGGTCGCAGTAGATAAAAATCCTTTCGCGCGGCTGATAGTGAGAGAGAATGAGTAGATGACACGGATGAATTGTTGAGACCGACGGACACGAACTGGCACGGACCAACTCAGGGCATACCGATCTGCTATTGGCGAGAACGTAAGGTCGCACTTCTCGATCATCGTGAAAAGTGTTCGACTACGACTACTGGCCTAGATATCTAACAACTGGAGATGAGGTACCTTCAGCGCCTAGGAGGAGACTGACATGTCTGGTTAAAACTGTGTAATGTCATCCCTTCTCAACGAATTCGTACAGCAACTACGGCAGATTTTGGTGGTGTTAAATTTCTAGGCTGGCTTCGTGTTTTTTTCTCATAATACATGCGTCAAGCAATAACAATAAAATATGCAGGCTCACAGTTATTAAAGTTATTTCAAATTCGTCTGCGAAAGTAAAAGAAAGTACACTTTTATTGATATAAAACATCGTCTGTGGTCTGTAATGAAACATGTTCACAGTTTTGTTTGACTTCTACATCTAGAAGCAGTTAGCTGCGAAAGATACGGAGGTGTGATTTTATTTATGTCATTTACTACCTAACTGTCGCTTACTCGGGTAATGCTGCCTGCTTCTTGCACATTTAAGTGGTATTCCTTCGTTTGGCAAAGCTGTTTCTTGCCTGATCTGACGTTGGTTTGAGGCACCATAAATTTCTTGGCTGACATAAAGTAATGTAGCGTCACCACTGTTGCTTTCATACTCGTGGCTAAACGTGTCTCTCTGTGTTTTTGTCTAAGTAGTGTTGCCAGTTAAAACGGTGATCTGGTTTCCATATTACCTAAATATTACATACGTTTAACATTGTGTCAACTGCTGGTTGCAGTCTGATTCGTTATCTTATTCTTTAGAAACCACGTTCCCTAAGACCGCTTCTAAATCTTTCGACAGATCTGTTTGGCATCGTTGGATCTGGTAACATACACTACTGGCCATTAAAATTGCTACACCACGAAGATGACGTGCTATAGACGCGAATTTAACCGACAGAAAGAAGATGCTGTGATATGGAAATGATTAGCTTTTAAGAGAATTCACACAAGGTTGGTGCCGATGGCGACAAGTACAACGTGCTGAAATGAGAAAAGTTTCTAACCGATTTCTCATACACAAACAGCAGTTGACCGGCGTTGCCTGGTGAAACGTCGTTGTGATGCCTCGTGTAAGGAGGAGAAATGCGTACCATCACGTTTCCGACTTTGATAAAGGTCTGATTGTAACCTATGACGATTGCGGTTTATCGTATCGCGACATTGCTGCTCGCGTTGATCGAGATCCAATGACTGTTAGCAGAATATGGAATCGGTGGCTTCAGGAGGATAATACGGAACGCCGTGCTGGATCCCAACGGCTTCGTATCACTAGCAGTCGAGATGACAGGCATCTTATCCGCATGGCTGTAACGGATCGTGCAGCCACGTCTCGAACCCTGAGTCAACAAAGGGGATGTTTGCAAGACAACAATCATCTGCATGAACAGTTCGACGACGTTTGTAGCAACATGGACTATCAGCTCGGAGAACATGGCTGCGGTTACCCTTGACGCTGCATCACAGACAGGAGCGCCTGCGATGGTGTACTCAACGACGAACCTGGGTGCACGAATGGTAAAACGTCATTTTTTTCGGATGAATCCAGGTTCTGTTTACAGCATCATGATGGTCGCATCCGTGTTTGGCGACATCGCGGTGAACGCACTTCGGAAGCGTGTATTCGTCATCGCCAAACTGGCGTATCACCCAGCATGATGGTATGGGGTGCCATTGGTTACACGTCTCGGCCACGTCTTGTTCGCATTGATGGCACTTTGAACAGTGGACGTTACATTTCAGATGTGTTACGACCCGTGCCTCTACCCTCCACTAGATCCCTGCGAAACCCTACATTTCAGCAGGATAATGCACGACCGCATGTTGGAGGTACTGTACGGGCCTTTCTGGATACAGAAAATGTTCAACTGCTGCCCTGGCCAGCACATTCTCCAGATCTCTCACCAATTGAAAACGTCGGGTCAATGGTGGCCGAGCAACTGGCTCGTCACAATACGCCAATCACTACTCTTGACGAACTGTGTTATCGTGTTGAAGCTGCATGGGCAGCTGTACCTGTACAAGCCATCCAAGCTCTGTTTGACTCTACGCCCAGGCGCATCAGGGCTGTTATTACGGCCAGAGGTGATTGTTCTGGGTACTGATTTCACAGGATCTATGCACCCAAATTGCGTGAAAATGTAATCACATGTCAATTCTAGTATAATATATTTGTCCAATGAATACCCGTTACTCATCTGCATTTCTTCTTGGTGTAGCAATTTTAATGGCCAGTAGTGTATTAATAGACGTTCATAATCTTTGCAAGTTCGTAAATCTCATGAACTTCCGTTAATACACTCCTGGAAATTGAAATAAGAACACCGTGAATTCATTGTCCCAGGAAGGGGAAACTTTATTGACACATTCCTGGGGTCAGATACATCACATGATCACACTGACAGAACCACAGGCACATACACACAGGCAACAGAGCATGCACAATGTCGGCACTAGTACAGTGTATATCCACCTTTCGCAGCAATGCAGGCTGCTATTCTCCCATGGAGACGATCGTAGAGATGCTGGATGTAGTCCTGTGGAACGGCTTGCCATGTCATTTCCACCTGGCGCCTCAGTTGGACCAGCGTTCGTGCTGGACGTGCAGACCGCGTGAGACGACGCTTCATCTAGTCCCAAACATGCTCAATGGGGGACAGATCCGGAGATCTTGCTGGCCAGGGTAGTTGACTTACACCTTCTAGAGCACGTTGGGTGGCACGGGATACATGCGGACGTGCATTGTCCTGTTGGAACAGCAAGTTCCCTTGCCGGTCTAGGAATGGTAGAACGATGGGTTCGATGACGGTTTGGATGTACCGTGCACTATTCAGTGTCCCCTCGACGATCACCAGTGGTGTACGGCCAGTGTAGGAGATCGCTCCCCACACCATGATGCCGGGTGTTGGCCCTGTGTGCCTCGGTCGTATGCAGTCCTGATTGTGGCGCTCACCTGCACGGCGCCAAACACGCATACGACCATCATTGGCACCAAGGCAGAAGCGACTCTCATCGCTGAAGACGACACGTCTCCATTCGTCCCTCCATTCACGCCTGTCGCGACACCACTGGAGGCGGGCTGCACGATGTTGGGGCGTGAGCGGAAGACGGCCTAACGGTGTGCGGGACCGTAGCCCAGCTTCATGGAGACGGTTGCGAATGGTCCTCGCCGATACCCCAGGAGCAACAGTGTCCCTAATTTGCTGGGAAGTGGCGGTGCGGTCCCCTACGGCACTGCGTAGGATCCTACGGTCTTGGCGTGCATCCGTTCGTCGCTGCGGTCCGGTCCCAGGTCGACGGGCACGTGCACCTTCCGCCGACCACTGGCGACATCATCGATGTACTGTGGAGACCTCACGCCTCACGTGTTGAGCAATTCGGCGGTACGTCCACCCGGCCTCCCGCATGCCCACTATACGCCCTCGCTCAAAGTCCGTCAACTGCACATACGGTTCACGTCCACGCTGTCGCGGCATGCTACCAGTGTTAAAGCCTGCTATGGAGCTCCGTATGCCACGGCAAACTGGCTGACACTGACGGCGGCGGTGCACAAATGCTGCGCAGCTAGCGCCATTCGACGGCCAACACCGCGGTTCCTGGTGTGTCCGCTGTGCCGTGCGTGTGATCATTGCTTGTACAGCCCTCTCGTAGTGTCCGGAGCAAGTATGGTGGGTCTGACACACCGGTGTCAATGTGTTCTTTTTTCCATTTCCAGGAGTGTATGTAACGAGATCCGGGATGACAGCACATATATGTCGAAACCGGCAATCAACAGAAAGATTTACAAGCGATCTAGGCTAACCTGATCTTTTAAGAATAATATTACCTAAAACTGCTGTCTCCGTCTGCTGAATAGCAAGGCGGTCATGTCATATTGATTTTTGTTTGTCATCGATGCGCACGTGAGAGAGAGAGCAAGCTACGTTACTTTTAAACAATCTTTGGTCTTGTCGTGGCACGGTCTTTGCCTCTGCGCAGTCTGATACAGTCTTAGTTGAAGTGTGGTAGGTGATGGGCGTATTCAGTACTGCTTTGTGGACTTGTGATTATATCTGTTATAGGAAGAAAGAACAGCAGAAATGATTATGGTGTACACAATGAAAGGTGAAAGGAAAATAATTTCTGAATAATGTGATCGTTTTTGAAGAGAAGAAGTCTGAGTTAAGACTACAGCGCTGCGCACTTAATTTGTCGGGACGACTATTTTCAGATACTTAACTTGCTCAGAGCTGAGAGAAGGATCACCCCACTTCTCTGAATCAAGGATTAACATTTTAACTGATTAAGCTGTTTGATTTTTATAGAAATTCTCTGTTAACATTGTACCCTCTTTAAATAATTGCTCAGTTCGTTAAGCGTAGTACTGTTCAGACCTATGCTATGTTTGAAGCTTTACTCTGTGTTTTGAATATACACTTCATTCTAAAATCTTTATCTTGTCATATCATTTCTGTGGAATACCTACACTCGCCATCCCACTGTTTGTCATTATGAATTACTGCATGCAACATTTAGAACATGTATTTAGAAATGGAAATCTAGCTTAGCCACTGCCTACTTGCTGTTTGCTTTTGTGATTTCGAGAAATCTGGAACAGTGTTGTTCAGACACGAAGTAAGAGGAAATTTTAGTTAGGGCCAGATAACTGCTTTACTTCAATTGCATTAAAATTAGTTACAGTTCATTTCATATTAGATTATGTTGAGTCAAAGTTTAGCATTGGAGTTTTGGTAATACATACACTTTTATAGAGTGGTAGGTAAAGTTCGGCTAAATTTCAGACAGAAACAAAAAGTGCGTGAGGAGGTTAGGTATGTTATCTTGTATGTATATTTATCTTGTATGCATATTATGTTATTATGAATTTATTTAGCACGTCAGATAAATGACAGAGTTTTGTTAGAGTTGAAGATTTAAACGGAGAGGATGGGAGGGCTTGATGGGCAAATGAATGTAGGTAGTGAACAATGAACGGAAAGTGTGAGAGTGAATTGGTAATGAGATAGAGAGAAGGTGGAGGAGGTAGAAGTGGAGGGGATGGCGGGGGAGAAAGAGAGAGGCGTTGAAGAAAGTGTAATTATTTGTGATTACTTGAAAAATTTTGTATAATGTCTAATTTCCGATATTTGTTTAGACTTATTACTAAAGGAAATAAACTTCCAGCAAGAGTCCACGATCGTTATGAGTATTTTATGGATAAAAGCGTCTAGACTGATTAATAAAATGTCATCTGCATTTGACATCATCAGATATGAAATTCTTTGAACATACGAAACAGAGTGAATATTAAAACGTATACCTAATCGATGGGTTAACGAACAACTTTCAAATCGCTCTGAGCACTGTGGGACTTAACATCTGAGGTCATCAGTCTCCTAGAACTTAGAACTACTTAAACCTAACTAACCTAAGGACATCACACACATCCATGCCCGAGGCAGGATTCGAACCTGGGACCGTAGCAGTCACGCAGTTCCAGACTGAAGCACCTAGAACCACTCGGCCACCACAGCCGGCCCTAAAGATTCAGTTAGCACAATTTTAATACATCGCTATAATTATTTCAATTTTGGTAGAGTATGGAATGTGATCTTTGCTACAATTAAATCGAGAAGTATTCGCCATCCTGTTCCCCCCACCATAGATACACCGGATAAGAAATCGATAGTGTTGGCGCTTTCTCCACATGCCACAGGTGGCGCGCTCCTGTTAGGTACACCTCTTTCCCACCGACAAGCACCTGTGACATTGACTCGCATGCGGCGTGCCGCCTCGGTGAAGCATGTAAGGCCACTCTCGTCACCATTTCATCCGTCCTTTGGCTTGTTATGAGGATGGTCGAATGATACGGGCAGAAATACAGGATGTTTCGAAAGGAATAAACAGGTTTTAAAGCTTTGTATCTGCGTTAATCACATTCAGCTTACAAGTATGAACAGTACATCAAGTGAAATAGCAGTTAAACAGTTTTGTTTGTATACCTGTGCGCAAATGGGATAGTGTGGAACGACCCAAAGTGGTTGAAGAACGTTTTGAACGGATAAGAGTCTTTGAAGCGTAGCTCCGAGAAATCAATGTGTATGGATAGTCGTGAATTAGCTTTTCCAGTGACGTCTGTATATAAATTTCTAAGGAAGCGGTTACAACTGCGTCCTTATCGTTTGCAGTTCCTACAAGCTACAAAGCCCACAGACTACGGTTTATGTGCCAACTTTGCGAACGAAATGTTGCAAGATTACGATGAAGATTTTCTCGATCGTGACGTCTTGAGTGATGAATCGACATTTCACCTAAGTGGAAAGCGAACTCACATAACATGGGGATCAGCAAATTCCTACAAGATGGTACAGTGTCAAATAGACTCTCCTAAATTGAATGTCGTTTGTGGTTTATCCCGGCGGATGGGTTATGAGCCTTACTTTTTCGGTGAGGCCACTGTAACTGCTGTTGCTTACCTTGACGTGCTAGAGCTGTGGCTCTTCCGTCGACTGGGAGAAGCTGAAGCACATGAATTTATTTGGCAGCAAGATGGTGCGCCGCCTCACTGACGTAACTCAGAACGCAACTGGTTAAACGACGTTGTACCCGACCGCTGAATTGGCCTCAAGAGGCCGATTGCAGACCTTATTTTACATGACCTCCTCGTTCACGCACGATCTGACGCCATCTACATCTACATCTACGTGATTACTCTGCCACTCACAATGAAGTGCCTGGCAGAGGGTTCAATGAACCACCTTCAAGCTCTCTCTCTACCGTTCCACTCTCGAACGGCACGCGGAGAGAACGAGCACTTACATTTTTCTGTGCGAACCCTGATTTCTCTTATTTTATATTGACGATCATTTCTCTCTATGTAGGTGGGTGCCAACAGAATATTTTCGCAATCGGAGGAGAAAACTAGTGATTGAAATTTCATGAGAATATCCCGTCCCAACGAAAGATGCCTTTGTTTTAGTGATTGTCACTCCAATTCACGTATCATGTCTGTGACACTATCTCCCCTATTTCGGGATAATACAAAACGAGCTGCCCTTCTTTGTACTTTTTCGATGTCATCCGTCAGTCCCACCTGATGCGGATCCCACACCGCACAGCAATACTCAAGAATAGGGCGGACGAGCGTGGTGTTAGCAGTCTTTTTAGTATACCTGTTGCACCTTCTAAGTGTTCTGCCAATGAATCGCAGTCTTTGGTTTGCTCAACCCACAATATTATCTATGTGATCGTTCCAATTTACGGTATTTTTAATTGTAATCCGTAAGTATTTAGTTGAATTCACAGCCTTCAGATGTGTGTGACTTATCGCGTAATCGAAATTCAGCTGATTTCTTTTAGTACTCATGTGAGTACTTTTCTTTATTCAGGGTGAGTCGGCACTTTTCGCTCCATACAGATATCTAAAACATTTTGCAAGTCGTTTCGATCATCTGATGACTTTATAAGACGGTAAATGACAGCATCATCTGCAAACAATCTAAGACGGCTACTCAGATTGTTTCGTATGTCGTTAATTTAGATCAGGAACAATAGATGGACTGTAACACTTCCTTGGGGAACACCGGCTATTACTTCTGTTTTACTCTATGACTTTCCGTTTATTACTACGAACTGTGACCTTTCTGACAGGAAATCACGAATCCAGTCGCACAAATGAGGCGATACTCCGTATGCACGCAGTTTGGTTAGAAGACGCTTGTGAGGAACGGTGTCGAAAGCCTTCTAGAAATCTAAACATATTTAATCAATTTGACATCACCTGTCGATAGCACTTATTACTTCATGAGTATAAAGAGCTAGTTGTGTTTCACAAGAACGATACTTTCTGAAACCGTGCTGACTAAGTGTCAATAAATCGTTTTCTTTGAGGTACTTCATAATGTTCGAGATTCTTATCTTTGTGTGTTCCTACAGGATTGGGAAGAACTCATCTATCAACTCGGTGTGTGACGAATGGTGCTTACGATTAATACTTACAAGAAAACTGTTAGAATTGCTCTACCATTTGACGCATTATTTATAATTGTCAGTTTATTGTAATAAACGCTAAAAAGTTTTACAACCTTGTATTCATTTTGAAACATTTTGTATTAGTACAATAGATGGAATCTGTACTGTTCCGTGGGTGGAATTTAATGGCTGATCTACATGAATTTAGAAGCCTTATCAGACAACGATACCCTTATCAATACGAATTCAAAACCGTTTTCATCGCGGGGTGTGCGAGGTGTAGCCCAGCGATTATTTATCTTCATACCTTTTATTGGAGTGTATTTATGTGATAGCATGATTTAAATCTTTTCCCTTGATTGTCCATCTCAGATCATTTCTTTGGCTTGGGCGTAAAATTCGGCCCTCTGAAGCTTTCGCGCCAGTGGACACGGCGTCAGCACAAGATAATGCTGACGCTGGAACAGGGCAATGTGTTGCTGGGAACGGCCAGAGAGCGCGGCGGGGTAGGGGAGAGGATGATCTCGCGAAGCCGGGCGCCGCGCCGCCCCTATCAGAGGCTCAGCCCGGGACGGCGCGGCCCGACACGCGCCGCTGAGCCGCCGACCCGGAAGGAGCGTCCGTCTCGCCGAATGGCGGCTGGTATTGGCTGGCTGGCTTTAAAAGGGAGCCATCCAGAACAGTGCCATCGCAACCGAGGGAAATCGTTCCTAGTGTCTGAAACTGAGCTGCTGATATCGCTTTCACTGTTTATCAGTCCACTGTGCGTCTAGATGTAATGAAAAGCCCTGTGAAACGCTTACTGCAAGGTTCGATCTTAAGTCCATTATTTTTTGTTTTGAAGTCTTGTTCTTTGATGTTTACAATGCAGATGAATACGCAAGAGAAGCAGTGGTTGTTGTTTCAGAGACCTCTGGCGCCCAGTCACGCATGAAATTAACCTTCCTTTCCGTCGTTCTCTATTGTTAGGTAACAAACTCAGGGAATTGGTGGTTTGTTCAGGTAGTGCTCGACTCCTTGCAAATACTTAACGAAAGTAATTTTTATGCAATGTTTAGAGCATTTTTTTAATTTACTATCGCTTTCAATTTAATGCAACATCGACAGTATGAAATATAATATTGTTGTATCAGCCTACATGGCATCATTTCTACTGTTGCGTCTGTAATAAAAATAGAGTTGTTAATCTTGCCACATGCAAAATGCATCTATACAGGTTGAGTAATCTTGTGTCTAGCCTTTCTATGCCTCCAGCTGTGTGGTTGTATAATAAGTTGTTTGGAAATCAGTAGCAAATAAAGATTTGTTTTATTAGCTACTCTTCGCGTTACATAACACAGCTTCCACAAAAATAAGGGAGACGTAAAGCTGATTGTCCCTAACAGGAAATCCTTCCAGCAAATTAGGAGTAATTTCCATTACCAGAAATCAGTTCTTGAAATATTTAAGTTGGTTTTTAGACGAATAAGGAAATTGTTACTCTCACCTTAGCAAGGTCGGTGAGGACGACTGCAGAACAACGGGCAAGATCGCTCAGTTTCGAACCATCGTAAGTAATACAGTGTAATCAATAGCTATAATGAAATACGCTTTTTCTTTTTTCCGTAAGCGCATAGACGCAACCATTGTGCTACGATCATCTGAAATCACACCTCTGACGGAGGCAACGAGATGCGCTTCTAATGCATTTGCATCCATGCTGTTGAATCATTATTGGTAATTCTTGGAATGTGCAACTATCAGATGCTCAGATTCCTGCCACTTCCGGAGTGATGTAACTGAGAATGTAAGGTAAATTAGTGGGAAACCAGCTCAAATCCAAACTCCGTCCGAGCAGTTCTCGAAACGCCTAAGAGCCGACCGCCGTGTCATTCTCAGTCGATGGGCGTCGCTGGACGTTACGGGAGCCACTCCATTCAATCCAATAGTTCTTCAGTAATTGGCCTCACAAGGGCTGAGTCCACCCAGTATGCCAACAGCCCTCAACAGACCCGAACGGTCACCCATCCAACTCCTGACCAAGCCCGACAGCGCTTACCTTCGGTGACATGATGAGTACCAGTGTTATCACTACGCCAAGGCTGTTGGCATATTACTGTGAAGCAGTTCATAAACAAAGCTGAGCTTAAGTTTAGGACAACCGATACTGGGTAGAAGAATCAGGCGTTGCACGGTGAGCGGATGGAAGTCTTACTTTAATAGATGCCACTTTGAAGAGTTGGGTGTAACCAAACTCCCCTAGTTATTAAATCGGGGAAAATGGTCCTCCAATTTAACGTGGAATCCGAATCGCGTCTCGTACCTGGAAACTATTTACGGCATTGAGAGGTGGAGACATGATTACAGGCAGACTGAAAATTTCCGTGCTTACACCATGATTCGTTGGTTGCCATTATTTCAACTTTTCTTTTTTTTTTTGGGGGGGGGGGGGGGTCATCAGTATTCTGACTGGCTTGATGTGACCCACCACGAATTCTTCTCCTGTGCCTACCACTCCATCTCAGAGCAGCGCTTGCAACCTATGTTCTTAATTATTTGCTGTTTGCATTGCAATCTCTCCCTTCCCCTACAGTTTCTACCCTCTTCAGCTCTCTTTACTGCCATGAAGTTATTCCCTGATGTCTTAGCAGATGCTCCATCATCCTGTCCCTTCTTCTTAACGGTGTTTTCCATATTTTAATTTCCTTGTCGATTCTGTGGAGAACCTTGTCATCCGTTACCTTATCAATCTGCCTAATTTTCAACATTCGTCTGTAGCATCACATATCAAATGCTTCGATTCTCTTCTTTTCCGGTTTCCCCATAGTCCATGTTTCAGTACCATACATCCTCCAAACTTACATTCTCAAAAATTCTTCCTCAAATTAAGACCCATATCTCCTAGTGCCAGACTTCTCTTGGCAAGAAATGCCCTTTCTTCCTGTGCTAGTCTGCTTTTGATGTCCTCCTTGTTCCGTCCATCATTGGTTATTTTGCTGCCTAGATAGTAGAATTCGTTAACTTCATCTACTCGTGACCATAAATCTTGATGTTAAGTTTCTCGCTACTCTTATCTCTGCTACTTCTCATTACTTTAGCCTTTCTTCGATTTTCTCTCAGTCCTTATTCTGTACTCATTAGGCTGCTCATTCCATTCAGCAGATCCTGTAATAATTCTTAAAGTTCACTAAAGCCAGCAATGTCATCAGTGGTTCATATCATTGATATCCTATCACCTTGAATTTTAGTTCCACTCCTGAAACTTTCTTTTACTTTCGTCGATGTTTCTTCGGTGTATAGACTAAACAATAACAGCGAAAGACCACATCCCTGTCTTACACCCTTTTTAATCCAGGTATTTCGTTCTTGGTCTTCCACTCTTATTATTCCCTCATGGCTCTTGTACATGTTGTATATTACATGTCTCTTCCTAAAGCTTACCTCTATTGTCCTCAGAATTTCGACCATCTTACACCACTTGACTTTATTAAACGCTTTTTGCAGGTCGACACATCGTATGAAACAATTTTAATTTTTTTAGCCTTGCTTCCCTTATCAGCCGCAACATATTCTCACACTCGCGAAAAAACTAAATTGACAAAGTAATTTGGGAGCGAGGAAAAGTACGTTTAGTAAAACATATATATTGTTAAACTGTTCTCTAAAAGGTTGCATAAGGAGGCAACAACACTACGAAATTGATCCTTTCTCACTCTGAACAGAGAAGTAGATACTCGTGACCAAAGTCGGTAATATCGCCAAATGAAATGTTCTATATAGCCTTCGAAACAAGGAACGTCTTGAGTGCGAAGTTGCAAAATGCCAATAATGTTTACAGCATCCGAAGATCCATATATTGTCCACCATACAACCACAATATTGGCTGATAATGTCAACAGGTGGCGGGGCTGAAGTTATCTGGTGGTAAGCACAGAATTAGGCTACAGAGAATAGCTGAACTGCATTAGCGACGAGTAACTCACAACAGTGCTATAGTACTAGTGGTTTTGACACACAGCAGAGCAATGGCAACGATAAATAGAGCAAACATTGCGTTATGAATACAACAACAGATGCCGAGTTTGATATTTCGTCCGAAAGAACCCTAGGAAATTAGTAGAGTTACAAAGAAGCGTCAAATCAAATATTAGCGTCCCTGTAAGATGCGTCAGTGGAATTTGTAGTGTCGTATTCGGTCGCCTATGCAGACAGTGTACACGAGGAGCACAAAGACGATACGTGCTAAAAAAGTGAAAATGATATTGAAACAGGCGTCGAAGTATGGAGTCCATCATTCTTGTCGGACAGGGAGCCACAAACCCAGTCTCCAATGAAACGTAGTAAAGGACAATCGTCCAAGTTACGTGTGCTAAACATAAGTGCATGGAAAATCATCCGCAGCATAGTAAAAAAAACGTTAGATTTCGAAGAAGCCCACAGTCATATGACGTGAAGTACATAATAAAAACTACGGGTATTCAAAGGAGGACAAGACGTACTTGTTACAAAAGTTGGTGTTCGTGCATTTCAAGGTTGCACGATACAGTTTGCAGGATGTGCATGATAGAAATCTACTACGTTAAGCACACGAAACTGTGCGTGACACAGATTACAGTTATTTCAAGAGAAGCGGTGGATGGTTCCATAACTTCAAACAGTGCTACAGCACTGCAAGAGGTAACGTAACGAAATTTCGAACAAAGAATCAACTTGACGATGCGCAAGAAACTTCAGAATTGGCCCGAAAATTTGTAGATGAAATAAACACACTAATCCCGTCGTGCAGTAAGGAATTTCTTCTCAATTCCAACTAATCTGGATTCGAAGAGGGAAAGCATATGAAAGGAACCCTAGAAATCAGTGTTACCAAAAGTATTGTATCAAGATCAACTAACATCTAAACCTTAACGCATTCGTATACAACTGTGGTGACGGTTAATCAGGATGGTAATTTGTCTGGAAAGTTATTTGTTGTGCCGCGAAAAGTTGGAGGTGCTCTGCCTCTAACGATTCTTTCTCGTGTGCCTGGTCTTGCAAGGGCAGGAGGGAATATTTACTTCACAGCAAGCAAGAGTGGGGACGTGAGCGTAAGAAAACAACAACGACGGTATGAGCATTGCTTTTGGCCAATAGCTAGTCAGAACAAGTTGCTTTTGCTAGAATCCAGGTCTGCGTATAAGAATAATACTCCTTACGAGCAAACTACCCTCCTGAAAAGTGTGTGACATTGCAATTCATTCCATCTGGAACCAATGGACAAATTCACCTCTGGATGTTTGTTTCTTCGGTGCCTGTAAACCATATGATCACACTATCTCCAGTTACGCCTTAAAGGATAGTCAGTTTCACGACTAATCCCATGACAGACTGTTTTGCATTCGGTTGCGTGCCATCACAGTCCATCAGTTCTCTTCAGCCTTTTACACGTCCTCAGGGAGTTGTAGCGATAGTTCCAAGTTTCAGTACAATATTTTGAGTTATGTATCAAGTAACTGCCTTCTCTCAAAATCCATAGAATGTTAATTTGAAGACATTCCTCGCTTACAGGGCTGGAAAAAACATGTACATACCAAAGCCGATGAGAGTAACTCGAAGGGTATTTGAAAATTACAGAATCACTGCATTGATTTCACATGTGAGCAAAGTATTATTGAAATGTCCATTACTTACAAACACCATATATGGACAGACTTTTGCCAAGGGAAGAAGTAGGATTCGGGGGTGAAAGGTTATCCAAAGACTTGTAAACATGTTTCACAGACTACAGCAGATCATTTCACCTTGTACGTCACATAAATTGTGGCAAGCACTTGCCTTTATGTGAGTACTGTAGCATCTAATACAGATAATTACAAATCTGTACACAAAGCAGTAATCAGTAAGATTGCAATAAGGGGAAAAGTGATATGGTATGCACTCGTATACACCACATTCGCTCGAATACAAGCTTTCGCCCAACATTATGCCATGAAAAATTACGGTGCTCGACTCTACAAATAAATACTGGTACATATTCACAGCTCTGAAAATTTCATTGTAAGACTCGTTCCTTAGTTCCAAACTGAGCGACAGTAATGTTACTCTTTGTAAATTAATAGTTATGTATAAGATACAAACGTAACCGTCTTCTGTTGACGTTCCATCTAGTTAGTGGCTATTATCTTGCTCACAGTCGTCACAGTACTTTTCCACGACATGACACTTAAAGTTTCTCTTGATTATGAATAAAAGTTAGTCTATCAACGAATAGTAACAGCAAAAGTAATTGGTCAATAAAATTTGAAATTCGGTGCAAGTATGATACAAATTTCAAACTAACGGATATCTGTCAAGCAAAGATTACACCAATGAAATGACAAAAAGTATGGTTTGCAACAGTGTAATGTGCGGTGTTAGATCGTACAGGAGAGTAAGCTGCAATATGCCATTTCGTCAATGAAATCCTACATAGGTCAAAAAATTGCTATAGTTGTATATTCACTGAGGTGAGAAGAGTCATGACATACCTCCAAATATCGTGTCTGACATCCTTTTGCCCGGCATAGTACAGCAACCCAACATGGCATGGACTCAACAACTCGTTCGAAGTCCTTTGCAGAAATAATTAACCATGCTGCCTCTGTAGCCGTCCAGAATTGAGAAAGTGTTACCGATGCAGGATTTTGTGCACGAACTGACCTCTCTATTATGTTCCATAAGTGTTCTATTGGATTCATGTCTGGACATCTTTGTGGCTAAATCATTCGCTCGAACTGTCCAGAATCTTCTTCAAACCAATTGCGACCCGTTGACAAATCCATCGTTGTTTGGGAACATGAAGTTCATGAATGGCTCCAAATGGTCCCCAAGTAGCTGAACATAACCATTTCCATTCTATGATCTGTTCAGTTGTACCGGAGGATTCAGGCCTTCAGTTGGACCAGAGGGCCCAGTCCATTCCATGTAAACACAGCGCACACGGTTATGGAGCCGCCACCAGCTTGTACAGTGCTTCGTTGACAGCTTGGGTCCATGGCATCGTGGGGTCTGCGCCACACTCGAACCCTACTATCAGCTCCGAAATTGGAACTCATCTGAGCAGGCCACAGTTTTCCGTTGGTCTAGAGTCCAACCGATATGGTCACGAGCCAAGGAGGGCGCTCCAGGCTATATCGTGCTTTAGTAAAGGGCTCGCTTCGGTTGTCTGCTGCCGTAGCCCATTAACGCAAAATTTCGCCGCACCGTCGTAAAGGATACGTCAGACGTACGTTCCACATTGATTTCTGCGGCTATTTCACTCATTGTTGCTTGTCTTCTAAAACTGGCAACTCGACGAAATTGTCGCTGCTCTCGGTCTTTAAGGGAAGGCCGTTGTCCACCGTGTTGTCCGTATTGAGAGGTAATGCCTGAAATGTGATATTCTCGAAACACTCTTGGAACTGTGGATCTATCAACACTGAATTCCCTAATGATTTCCGAAATAGAATGTCCCATGCGTCTAGCTCCAAATACCATTCCCCATTCAGAGGCTGTTAATTGCCGTCGTGTGGCCATAATCATATCGGAAACCTTTTCACATCAATCACTTGAGTACAAACGACAGCCCCGCCAATGCATTTCCCTTTTATACCTTGTGTACGCGATATTTTCGCCATCTGCATATGTGCATATCGCTGTCGCATGACTTTTGTCACCTCATTGCATATTAACCCTGAAAGTAGGCTTTTGTCATTTGTACGAAGTAACCAGGAGGAATGTGTAGGCATCTCTCAAAAAATAATCCAGTTAAAGACTTTGTAAACTGCAAAGACCTTAAATATACCACATGCGGAATTTGGGGTGATATCGGCTGGTACCGTAGCGTTAAGCATAGAAGTTCCCTTAGAACCTGGGGAAATGACACTTCCCAATATCAGAGACAGCCAGAAAATTCACCGAGACAGTCGTGAATTTCAAGGCCCATTAAAATGCTGCAGTGGCAATCTTACTCGCTGTACGAGACCGGTTTCGCCAACGAGGCGCCCGTCTTTCGGGTCATGTCGATCAATACAACAGTGAACTGTAAATGGGCGGAAATTATCTCATTAAAGAAACGGGAAACGAAATACAAAACATTGCCATGATGCTAGCAGCTCCCCCATGCGGAATGAAGCTGCCCGCGCCCCCCTCCACCGTAATGTTATTCTGAAGCGTAAAACTTCGCCCAAGAAAAATTTCCCTAAGGGGTTACTAATTTTCAGCCAAGAAGAAGGCTCCATGGCAATAATGAGTGATGGACTAGCTAGCTACTATTTTGGATGTCAGATCTGGTGCGCTGATCAGTACAAGAGATGTGCTTGTGTTGGATTTCGTTAAGGGGCACCTATCACCCGAGGTAAAGAATAACGTTTCTGTTTCTACATTCAGGTCAGAGCTGGCCGCTGTTCTTGGAGATATAGCTTGAAAACTGTAGGTACCTGATGTCGTAGTATACAATGCTTTCGAAAACCGTGTCTAGAAACACTATTCCGACTGGCTTTACGTTTGTGAGTACTCCCTTCTTGGTGCACAAGACCATCATTTTGAAAGGGTTCATAAAGCGCTGCATGTCCACTGTCCTGACAGTAGCGAGGGGAGCATACTTTTAGAGAAGATTGACGTAAATACTGACAGTGATGGAAGAAACACCAATGGTGAAGTTAATGGCGATATCAGCTGAAACTTAGAAGGCTGGTATTCCTGAGTAATTTATCAATAGTACAGTTTTAAAATGTAGGTTAAGAGTGACCTTATTGTAAACAGTTTTTGTAAATGTCTACTGTGACATAACGCTTTCTCCACTGTGTTTTTCACAGTTTCCGCACCTCAAAAGTAGGAATACTGATAATATTCGGACCAAAAAGAATGCTAGAATCAATATCAGAAGGAGCCCATATTTGGCAGTCTTTCAATTTTTACTAACGTTAGAAAGTGAAAATGAATAGGAACAACAGTCTTTTTGGTTAGCTGTGCTCATAGATAACGCACCACAGAGAACCAAGAATTGTGCTACTTGTGCTGAAAGCAGTTCCCGCAAGATAGATTTACCACCCTTGCTACGTAATCATCGCCTGATATGCTCCTGGCCAGTGAAGGAACCAGTGCAAACCAGCTAGTCCCTGTCGTCCGCAGTTACTGTTGTCTCCGCCTTTATTGTAGTACGCATCGGCTGAAATATACTGACGGTAAAAAACTGAGCGCTTAGTGAGTTTGCTAACTGATAGTCCCTATCTCTGTAAACTTTAACAGGAATGACGTGGTTGTCTGTCAGCATAACGACCAAGGTTGGACACTAGACTCGCATTTGGGAAGGACGACGGTTCAATCCCGCGTCCGGCCATCCTGATTTAGGTTTTCCGTGATTTCCCTAAATCACTCCAGGCAAATGCCAGGATGGTTCCTCTGAAAGGGCACGGCCGACTTCCTTCCCCATCCTTCCCTAATCCGATGAGACCGATGACCTCGCTGTCTGGTCTCCTTCCTCAAACAACCCAACCCGAGCAAGGCTGACAGTAAAATAAAATGGCGTGCGACTAGGGCCTCCCGTCGGTAGACCGTTCACCGGGTGCAACTCTTTCGATTTGACGCCACTTCGGCGACTTGCGCGTCGATGGGAATGAAATTATGGTGATTAGGACAACACAATACCCAGTCCCTGAGCGGATAAAATTTCCAACCCAGCCGGGAATCGAACCCGGGCCCTTAGAATTGACAGTCTGTCGCGCTGACCACGCAGCTACCGGGGCCGGACGGTTGGACGCTGCATAACGCACTAAACTTACATTCGAGAGGAATGGGTTTCCGCCTCCGATTAAGGCTTTTGAAGATTTCTCTACATCGACTACGGTGTCAGTTGGAACGGAACCTTTGAAAATGACGTCACCAATCTCGTTCCTTACACGGCGCCAATCCGAGGATGAGCTTTGGCACTGACGAGGCGTTGAACATTGGTGTCTCTTTTTTCAACATGGCATTTGAGTATGATTTCATTTTCGTGATTCTAAATGTTAAATTTGAAACAGCGTTCAGGTACAGAGCGCATTCCTCTTTAAATAAAGTCTGTTAGTGTCAAATTAGATCTTAATATGAGGAATACATTTTCTGAAAACGAATGCGTGGGAAACGACACCGTATAAAAGTGAATCATGGACTGTGATAAATCTGAAAAAGATGAGAAACTGAACCGTTGGACATGCTGTGCTGTAGAACGATGTTGAAATTAGGTGTGATAATAACGTTAATTCTCCACAGAACCTACGAGGAAAGGAATATGTGGCAAACACTGTGTAGATGAAGGGACGACCACATGACATGCATAAAGAAATCGACGAATAACGTCTTTTGTACTTGAGGGACCTGTAGAAGGTAAAAACTGTTGGGGAAGACAGAGATGGGAATGTATCCATCAAATAACTTGGGGCGTTGGGCGCAACTGCGACTGTGCAACTCGCCGCTGCCGTCGGAAGACTGATAACCTTCCCAAAAACTTGCACAGCCGCTGTTATAACAAGCATGACGTCGTCGTGGACCAGAGCTTCAAGCACGTTCCACCACGATATCTAGACATCCATTTTATTTATTTAGTACTGCGGAAGGAGAGAAATGGTTATTGTCAGGTATACTTGTTTTCATCGGTGCTGAGACTGTGCATAGCTTCATTTAGGCACATATGGCAGAGTGGAAGTAGTGCTGTGATTTGCAGGAAACGGTCACAGTCTGTCAGTGCGTTTGCCGTATTATATTAGTGATACTCCCAAGCTTGGAAAGACGCTAACAGCCGCATTCTTCTGCTCGAAGGAAAATTATACCTATAATCAGGAAGAAAATTATTGGTAGTGCTGTAGGTGATACCACCACAGTGGCGTCTACTAACACTAACGAAGTGGCAACAGTAATCGGATTTCTCTAGCGCGTAACTTCTAAGCCCTTCATGCTATCGGGTCCAGGAGTTATCGTACACATTTCCAGAGACTCAACGATTCCCTTAATTTAGTCTCTAGAGCGACTGTATACGTACTCCAGATAACAAAGTATGCCAACTATGGTAGATGGAAGTAAAGTCTCGCGCACGTTAAAAAGCCGCACCAAGTTTTGAACTGATTGCTATCGATTCAGATTTGACCAACAGGTGGCAGGTTTATCTTATTGTAGCTTATTGTTTCACAGCAGTTCGTTCCGGCAGATCGCACAAGAGGTGATAAAACGTGGTAAGTTTGTTTTTTTACTACTTAAATTGTTTATTCTTTTTCATTTTTTAATTGAACATTGTATAATGTAAGGTCTGAAATGTGAATCAACGAATTACTCGCTGACACTACAGCATTTAAACTTCACTTTCGTGTGGGAATAACTGTTCCATTTGGTCCCCAAAATCAGCAACGGTGCATATGGTGAAACGTGGCAAAGCCCGCGAGTGTTTTGGGGTAAATACCGAAGCTTCAACACTGTTAACACCCGCAAAAGATGACAATAAACAAACACTCAGCGAGAGAATATCTTATCTGAAGATATAATTGCGCCTGCGGCCGGGAGGGATCGGTCGTCTGCATTGTTGTTAATACTTTAGTTCAGTCCACCTACCTCGATAGGATTCTTGCCAACGTCCTTCATCTGTGGTAGCAGATACGCGCTAGGCAGTGTAAAACAGCGTTGATGAAACCGCTACCTAATGCCTGTCACACAGAGGCCGTGTAACTCTAGTTGAAAGTCAGTTCCTGGAAGTTCATGAATAAAAAATCGTGCGTTCGGGATATTCAGTCTGTAACACCATAGCTCTTAAGCTGTACGGATTTATTTTGCTTTTGTTTCATTTAATATTCCATCTTTAAGCTTCTGTAAATGTGTTTGATTGAATAGATAACACAGAATTGTATATTTCTTTCTTTGCACAAACTTTGATGTCATGGTTTGGTTCTATGCAATTTAGTGTATCCGTCGTTTAAATGCTTTGTCCCATTTGGAGGGAACAAAACTTACTGTATATGATTGTAATTTTGTGTGAATAATTTTTGGTAGAAACGTCAATATGTGCAAATGTTCTGTTTTATTTAATGTATTTGGTTGCTGTTATGTAAACTGCTGATCCTCACTTAGGGCTCTTAGTTATTCTGTACGTAAACGTTGTTGCGGTTCCCCTCGGGAACGGAACTGTGTAGCGCACGCAAAGTGTGGCTGGCCTGTGTAGAAAAGGTGGAACTGATAGTCAGTCGGGGACGAGCCACCAGTCGGGGACGAGCTACTAAACTGTGCACTGCCATGTAAAAATTGCATATCGTGCTGGTTCCGAGAGAGGCTTTTCCTGCCGCTTTCCAATGCCTCGGATGGACGGATGAATAGCTGGAACTATTTTGGAATTTGTATCTGTCGTCGCCACCAAGAAATGACAGAGTCCAGCAATTCTGTTTGCGAATCCACCTACCAACATGCAGTTGCCACCACGTTGCGCAATCACTTTAACGTAATACTATAATGATGTACAGTGAAGGATCAGCTTACTGGATGTTTTAGTGTGCACAAATATAAGGTAATTTATACCTGAATTTATGTACCTACCTTAATTTTTTCCTTATCATAACACCTCTCAGGTTCCTTTCCGTTTTAACTAAAGTAATTACCGAGTGTCCCTAATGAAAGAACATTTATGACCAATGTTATGCTAATTAATGCCTCTTGAACTTAGTAAAAAGAAAGTTAAAGTTAATGTGGCAAGAGAGTGAGTTAAAGTAAATCTTGTTTGCTGAAAATAATTTTCCTATTAAAACTGCTTAAAGTGCTGTTGCCAACTGCAAAATTAAAAGTTCTTAAGACTGTGGCTTCTAAAGTTTCGCTTAGCAAATGATCACCTTGATATCTGTAGTAAATTCAAAACCGAGAGTCAGTTTCTTGCAATTTTGTCAACATTGTGTTTCGCTGTAGTAAAAGTGGAAAACGGCAGTTGTGAAACGTTATATACTCATGTTAGTTAAGTGTATGTCTCTCTTGGGTATAGGAAGTGCATATTAATAATATAACAGGATCCACAGTTTGTCTATTGTATTAATGCTGGGTAACAAGTAATGGAAAGACCACTAATTATAAAAACCATTCAGTTTGAAGAAGCCCTGAAAGTAATAGTGTGTTTCGGTATCTGTTATAATTTTGCAAATAGTTTGTGCTGCTCCAGTTGTTAGCTTCAATCTTAAAACATATGTATGTGTCAGAGTTCATTGCACTCGCGTGTGACCAAGTATGTTGTTGTTGTGGTCTTCAGTCCTGAGACTGGTTTGATGCAGCCCTCCATGCTACTCTATCCTGTGCAAGCTTTTTCATCTCCCAGTACCTACTGCAACCTACATCCTTCTGAATCTGCTTAGTGTATTCATCTCTTGGTCTCCCTCTACGATTTTTACCCTCCACGCTGCCCTCCAATACTAAATTGGTGATCCCTTGATGCCTCAGAACATGTCCTACCAACCGATCCCTTCTTCTGGTCAAGTCGTGCCACAAACTTCTCTTCTCCCCAATCCTATTCAATACTTCCTCATTAGTTATGTGATCTACCCATCTAATCTTCAGCATTCTTCTGTAGCACCACATTTCGAAAGCTTCTATTCTCTTCTTGTCCAAACTATTTATCGTCCATGTTTCACTTCCATACATGGCTACACTCCATACAAATACTTTCAGAAATGACTTCCTGACACTTAAATCAATACTGGATGTTAACAAATTTCTCTTCTTCAGAAACGCTTTCCTTGCCATTTCCAGCCTACATTTTATATCCTCTCTACTTCGACCATCATCAGTTATTTTGCTCCCCAAATAGCAAAACTCCTTTACTATTTTAAGTGTCTTATTTCCTAATCTAATATTCTCAACATCACCCGACTTAATTCGACTACATTCCATTATACTCGTTTTGCTTTTGTTGATGTTCATCTTATATCCTCCCTTCAAGACACTGTCCATTCCGTTCAACTGCTCTTCCAAGTCCTTTGCTGTCTATGACAGAATTACAATGTCATCGGCAAACCTCAAAGTTTTTATTTCTTCTCCATGAATTTTAATACCTACTCCGAATTTTTCTTTTGTTTCCTTTACTGCTTGCTCAATATACAGATTGAACAACATCGGGGAGAGGCTACAACCCTGTCTTACTCCCTTCCCAACCACTGCTTCCCTTTCATGTCCCTCGACTCTTATAACTGCCATCTGTTTTCTGTACAAATTGTAAATAGCCTTTCGCTCCCTGTATTTTACCCCTGCCACCGTCAGAATTTGAAAGAGAGTATTCCAGTCAACATTGTCAAAAGCTTTCTCTAAGTCTACAAATGCTAGAAACGTAGGTTTGCCTTTCCTTAATCTTTCTGCTAAGATAAGTCGTAAGGTCAGTATTGCCTCACGTGTTCCAGTGTTTCTACGGAATCCAAACTGATCTTCCCCGAGGTTGGCTTCTACTAGTTTTTCCATTCGTCTGTAAAGAATTTGTGTTAGTATTTTGCAGCTGTGACTTATTAAGCTGATAGTTCGGTAATTTTCACATCTGTCAACACCTGCTTTCTTTGTGATTGGAATTATTATATTCTTCTTGAAGTCTGAGGGTATTTCGCCTGTTTCATACATCTTGCTCACCAGATGGTAGAGTTTTGTCAGGACTGGCTCTCCCACGGCCGTCAGTAGTTCCAATGGAATATTGTCTACCCCAGGGGCCTTGTTTTGACTCAGGTCTTTCAGTGCTCTGTCAAACTCTTCACGCAGTATCATATCTCCCATTTCATCTTCATCTACATCCTCTTCCATTTCCATAATATTGTCCTCAAGTACATCGCCCTTGTATAGACCCTCTATATACTCCTTCCATCTTTCTGCTTTCCCTTCTTTGCTTAGAACTGGGTTTCCATCTGAGCTCTTGATATTCATACAAGTCGTTCTCTTATCTCCAAAGGTCTCTTTAATTTTCCTGTAGGCGGTATCTATCTTACCCCTAGTGAGATACGCCTCTACATCCTTACATTTGTCCTCTAGCCATCCCCGCTTAGCCATTTTGCACTTCCTGTCGATCTCATTTTTGAGACGTTTGTATTCCTTTTTGCCTGTTTCACTTACTGCATTTTTATATTTTCTCCTTTCATCAATTAAATTCAATATTTCTTCTGTTACCCAAGGATTTCTACTAGCCCTCGTCTTTTTACCTACCTGATCCTCTGCTGCCTTCACTACTTCATCCCTCAAAGCTACCCATTCTTCTTCTACTGTATTTATTTCCCCCATTCCTGTCAATTGCTCCCTTATGCTCTCCCTGAATCTCTGTACAACCTCTGGTTCTTTTAGTTTATCCAGGTCCCATCTCCTTAAATTCCCACCTTTTTGCAGTTTCTTCAGTTTTAATCTACAGGTCATAACCAATAGATTGTGGTCAGAGTCCACATCTGCCCCTGGAAATGTCTTACAATTTAAAACCTGGTTCCTAAATCTCTGTCTTACCATTATATAATCTATCTGATACCTTTTAGTATCTCCAGGGTTCTTCCATGTATACAACCTTCTTTCATGATTCTTAAACCAAGTGTTAGTTATGACTATGTTGTGCTCTGTGCAAAATTCTACCAGGCGGCTTCCTCTTTCATTTCTGTCCCCCAATCCATATTCACCTACTATGTTTCCTTCTCTCCCTTTTCCTACACTCGAATTCCAGTCACCCATGACTATTAAATTTTCGTCTCCCTTCGCAATCTGAATAATTTCTTTTATTTCATCATACATTTCTTCAATTTCTTCGTCATCTGCAGAGGTAGTTGGCATATAAACTTGTACTACTGTAGTAGGTGTGGGCTTCGTATCTATCTTGGTCACAATAATGCGTTCACTATGCTGTTTGTAGTAGCTTACCCGCATTCCTATTTTCCTATTCATTATTAAACCTACTCCTGCATTACCCCTATTTGATTTTGTGTTTATAACCCTGTAGTCACCTGACCAGAAGTCTTGTTCCTCCTGCCACCGAACTTCACTAATTCCCACTATATCTAACTTCAACCTATCCATTTCCCTTTTTAAATTTTCTAACCTACCTGCCCGATTAAGGGATCTGACATTCCACGCCCCGATCTGTAGAACGCCAGTTTTCTTTCTCCTGATAACGACATCCTCTTGAGTAGTCCCCGCCCGGAGATCCGAATGGGGGACTATTTTACCTCCGGAATATTTTACCCAAGAGGACGCCATCATCATGTAATCATACAGTAAAGCTGCATGCCCTCGGGAAAAATTACGGCTGTAGTTTCCCCTTGCTTTCAGCCGTTCGCAGTACCAGCACAGCAAGGCTGTTTTGGTTATTGTTACAAGGCCAGATCACTCAATCATCCAGACTGTTGCCCTTGCAACTACTGAAAAGGCTGCTGCCCCTCTTCAGGAACCACACGTTTGTCTGGCCTCTCAACAGATACCCCTCCGTTGTGGTTGCACCTACGGTACGGCTATCTGTATCGCTGAGGCACGCAAGCCTCCCCACCAACGGCAAGGTCCATGGTTCATGGTGACCAAGTATAGGTTGTGTTTATCCATTAGAGTTACTAATAACTATTTTCTTGAACGAGAATGTTAACCATTCTCTTGCCTAGTTAGGCTGGCGACCGTTTTCTTTATCAGTTGAACAGTGCAGATAGGCAAAATTTTGTTCGTACTGTTCAAGTATTTACGTAATTCTGACTTTCACTTCCGATAAGCCACTTCCGTTAGGTACAATACGGTCAACATAATAAAATTCCTCTCAGAGGGTAACACTGCTCTGTTGCGTTATACCATAATTACTCTAACAAAATAATTCTGTTTTGCAAACTGCCTCCAGCTTCGAGGTTATGGTATAGCAGTAGCGGACAGGAGTGTTATACGTGGCTTTTCCGTGACAGGACTAATTGTTCTGTTGGGACATCGTATGTACTTAACCAAACTTTGTATTTGATCGAATAAGCTATGTAAATGCTGCGGCAGTGTTATAAGTCTACTTGCGAAAAGCCTTTAAAATTTAATTAACTCTGTTTTTTATTTATACAGAAATACGTGAAATGGCTATCAAGTCCGTGTTTAACATGGTGAAACGTTATCATTCGAAGTTCACTGTCTGTATAACAAGTATTCACTCGAAAAGCAGCCAAAATTTTAGCAAGTCCGACCCGACTGATCTCCACATTCTACTAGTCACAGACTCACAACTATTTGTGAGTATAAGATTCGGTCGTTTCAGTGGTCTTCTTCGTAAGAAGTGCTTTCCAAAATATTCCGTACAGACCATGAAACACGCCACCGGAGTTGTTACTACGACCAGGAAGTTAACACGCTCATATCTCTCAAACTAGTTAGAAACACCAAACTTTCATTAAAATATTCATAACTCGAGTCGCTACAGTGACGATATGTTCGAACCGAAATTAGCTCACTATTTCCTCATCTTACAGAGTATTTTTAAGGAGCGACCTAACATCGTGTTATCCGTAGGTCGGCTAGCAAGCGACTCCCCCCTGAGGTACTCTCCTCTCTGCCCACTCCTCTATTCGCGAGGGAACAGCTTAATTATGATTGACTGTTGATCTAAACGACCAATCACAAAGTTCCTTACTGATCATTCTCGCGGCAAATCTTGAATTATCCAATCACTAATTTGATAGTGATTAATATCAGCAAAACTTCAGTTTCTTGTATTATGTTTAATCAAAATAAGCAAAGTGCGAAATACTCTTCAAATTGATAAATAAACTTATGCCACCTCTAACTACCATTCTGGTTGCTTTTATACAAATGCATGCTCACACAGACATGCGTCACTTGAATCGTGGTTGCAACATAACTTTCCCACTGTTCGTTTGTACAAGGTTTTACATAGAAATGAAATATTAAATTTTAACTGATTTCCCACGTACACTCTCTCAATCATTCTCACGAACTCACACAACAAAATATAATCAAATAATAATTTTGACCGATTTTTGTATTACGTAATGCAAAATGACTAACGTTTTAAAAAGAAAATTCTAATTAATTTATTTTTATGCACTGACAAATTTGTAATGGCTTCAATGAGAATGAAATTCAATCTGTTATTGTTCCCAACTTAGATTTAAAAAGCAAGCGTAGGATTTAGGACTTTATCTCCGGAACTATAATAAATAAAAATCTGAAATTTTGACGGCTTCATCCCATTATCAACAAAAGACTGTGTACCAAATTTGAATAAAATTGGATAATACTCAATATGGATTATTTATAGTCGTAGAGGGTATGAATTTTCGTATCCCCGGGTTCGATTCGCGGCGGGGTCAGGGATTTTCTCTGCCTCGTGATGACTGGGTGTTGTGTGCTGTCCTTAGGCTAGTTAGGTTTAAGTAGTTCTAAGTTCTAGGGGACTGATGACCATAGATGTTAAGTCCCATAGTGCTCAGAGCCATTTGAACCATTTTTTTTCGTATCCACTGAGTGTTACGCTATGCAGTTCTCACGGCAGGCAGCGTCAGCTGTGCTGTGAAAGGCGGAGCGAAAAGAAACGTAGCCATCCTGCAGCCACCGAACTAGGCGGCTGCGTACCTTACGAACGTTATCGAATGTTATCTCGTAATAACTTGCTGCGTTACACGCTGTGAGAAATAAAGTTTTAGCAAAACTGTATGAGAAAGCACTGAAATCTGTGCTTCTAACATCGACTCCAAAAAAGCAACGAATGGAAGATAAATGCATCGGAACAGAGAAGCTTACTACAGAGACGGAAAGAGGTGTCAAAGAAGGAAACATCGTGCTATAGAAATAAGACGGCGGTAAGTTAGATTTCATTACATCAAGCCAAAAAAAGGAAGAAAACAGATCAAATAGCCTAATGATTATTCTTGAGAGTCAGATTCAGAATTCTATCATAATGGCAGCAGCTCACAAACAGATACAGACTTACTATTTAGCGACATAGTACCCGAAAAGAAGAACAAAAGTCTGGCACTTCAAGAAAGAATCGGAGAACTAACAAAGCACACTATTTACTAAATACTTGGATAGCTTATCCACAGTAATTGAATTCTTTCATGTTAACCTACTAATACCCATTTCGTGCAGAAAAAAGTATCATTTCTGTAAAAGTATTTTTAACCTTCCTATTGTGCTTCAAACAGAAACACACATACACTATGTGATCAAAAGTATTCGGACAACTGGTTGAAAATGACTTACAAGTTCGTGGCGCCCTCCATCGGTAATGCTGGAATTCAATATGATGTTGGCCCACCCTTAGTCTTGATGACAACTTCCACTTTCGCAGCATACGACCAATCAGAAGCTGGAAGGTTTCCTGGAGAATGACAGCCCATTCTTCAGGAGTGCTGCACTGAGGAGAGGTATCGATGTTACTCGGTGAGGCCTGTCACGAAGTCGGCGTTCCCGAACATCCCAAAGGTGTTCTGTGGGATTCAGGTCAGGACTCCGTTCAGGCCAGTCCGTTACAGGTGTAACCTCTCCGCCACACGCCGTGCGTTATGAACAAGTGCTCGATCGTGTTGAAAGATGCAATCGCCATCCCCAATTTGCTCTTCAATAGTGCGAACCAAGAAGGTGCTTAAAACATCAGTGTAGGCTTGTGCTGTGATACTGCCTCGCAAAACAACAATGGGTGCAAGCCCCCTCCATGAAAAACACGACCACACCGTAACACCACCGCCTCCGAATTTTACAGTTGGCGCTACACTCGCTGGCAGATCACGTTCACCGGGCATTCGCCATACCCATACCCACACCTTGCCATCGGATCACCACACTGTGTAACGTGATTCTTCACTTCACACAACGTTGTTCCACTATGCAATTGTCCAATGTTTGCGCTCCTTACAGCAAGCAAGGCGTCGTTTGGCATTTACGGGTGCGATGTGTGGCTTATGAGCAGCCGCTCGACCACGAAATTCGAGTTTTCTCACCTCCCGCCTAACTGTCGCAGTACTTGCAGTGGGTGGATCCTGATGCAGTTTGGAATTCCTGCGTGATGGTCTGGATAGATGTCTGCCAATTACACATTATGACCCTCTTCAACTGTCGGCAGTCTCTGTCAGACAACAGACGAAGTCGGCCTGTACGCTTTTGTGCTGTACATGTCCCTTAACGTTTCCACTTCACTATCACATCGGAAACAGTGGACTTAGGATGTTCAGGAGTGCGGAAATCTCGCGTACAGGCGTATGACACAAGTGACACCCAATCACTTGACCACGTTCGAAGTCTGTGAGTTCCGTGGAGCGCCCCATTCTGCTCTCTCAGTATGTCTAATGCCTACTGAGGTCACTGATATGGAGTACCTCGCAAGAGGTGGCAGCACAATGCATCTAATATGAAAAACGAACGTTTTTTGTGAGTGTCCGGATACTTTTGATTACATAGTGTATTGTGAATGGTTCTGTTAGTCCCGCAACTTAAAAAAATGATATATTCTTTGATGGCTTTTCACAATATATTTTGTATTTAGTTTGTTGTGTATAAAAACAGAAGTTTGAAATACAACCCCCCCCCCCCACATGAACCATGCACCTTGCCGTTGGTGGGGAGGCTTGCGTGCCTCAGCGATACAGATAGCCGTGCCGTAGGTGCAACCACAACGGAGGGGTATCTGTAGAGAGGCCAGACAAACATGTGGTTCCTGAAGAGGGGCAGCAGCCTTTACAGTAATTGCAGGGGCAACACTCTGGATGACTGACTGATCTGGCCTTGTAACACTAACCAAAACGGCCTTGCTATTTTGTTACTGCGAACGGCTGAAAGCAAGGGGAAACTACAGCCGCAATTTTTCCCGAGGGAATGCAGCTATACTGTATTATTAAATGATGATGGCACCTCTTGGGTACAATATTCCGGAGGTAAAATAGTCCCCCATTCGGATCTCCGCGCGGGGACTACTCAAGAGGACATTGTTATAAGGAGAAAGAAAACTGGGAAAACTAGCTTTCTACGGATCCGAGCGTGGAATGTCAGATCCCTTAATCGGGCAGGTAGGTTAGAAAATTTAAAAAGGGAAATGGATAGGTTAAAGTTAGATATAGTGGGAATTGGTGAAGTTCGGTGGCAGGAGGAACAAGACTTTTGGTCAGGTGAATACAGAGTTATAAATACAAAATCAAATAGGGGTAATGCAGGAGTAGGTTCAATAATGAAAAAAAAAAGGAGTGCGGGTAAGCTACTACACACAGCATAGTGAACGCATTATTGTGGCCAAGATAGACACGAAGACCATGCCTACTACAGTAGTACAAGATTATATGCCGACTAGCTCTGCAGATGATGAAGAAGTTGATGAAATGTATGACGAGATAAAAGAAATTATTCAGGTAGTGAAGGAAGATGAAAATTTAATAGTCATGGGTGACTGGAATTCGACAGTAGGAAAGGGAAGAGAAGGACTCGTAGTAGGTAAATATGGATTGGGGCTAAGAAATGAAAGGGGAAGTCGCCTGGTAGAATTTTGCACAGAGCATAACTTAATCATAGCTAACACTTGGTTCAAGAATCATGATAGAAGGTTGTATACATGGAAGAACCCTGGAGATACTAAAAGGTATCAGATAGATTATATAATGGTAAGACAGAGATTTAGGAAGGCAGCAGAGGATCAAATGGGTAAAAAGACGAGGGCTACTAGAAATCCTTCGGTAACAGAAGATATGCAGAATTTAGTTGATGAAAGGAGAAAATACAAAAACGCAGCAAGTGAAGCAGGCAAAAAGGAATACAAACGTCTCAAAAATGAGATCGACAGGAAGTGCAAAATGGCTAAGCAGGGATGGCTAGGGACAAATGTAAGGATGTAGAGGCTTATCTCATGAGGGGTAAGATAGATATACCTTTGGAAAAAGGAGAACCACTTGCATGAATATCAAGAGCTCAGATGGAAACCCAGTTCTAAGCAAAGAAGGGAAAGCAGAAAGGTGGAAGGAGTATATAGAGGGACCATACAGGGGGGATGTTCTTGACGACACTATTATGGAAATGGAAGAGGAGGTAGATGAAGATGAAAAGGGAAATATGATACTGCGTAAAGAGTTTGAAAGAGCACTGAAAGACCTAAGTCGAAACAAGGCCCCGGGAGTAGACAACATTCCATTAGAACTACTGACGGCCTTGGGAGAGCCAGTCATGACAAAACTCTACCATCTGGTGAGCAAGATGTATAAGACAGGCGAAATTCCCTCAGACTTCAAGAAGAATATAATAATTCGAATCCCAAAGAAAGCAGGTGTTCACATATGTGAAAATTACCGAACTATCAGTTTAATAAGTCACAGCTGCAAAATACCAACGCGAATTATTTACAGACGAATGGAAAAACTGGTAAAAGCCGACCTCGGGGAAGATCAGTTTGAATTCCGTAGAAATATTGGAACACGTGAGGCAATACTGACCTTACGACTTATCTTAGAAAACATATTAAGGAAAGGCAAAACTACATTTCTAGTATTTGTAGACTTAGAGAAAGCTTTTGACAATGTTGACTGGAATACTCTCTTTCAAATTCTGAAGATGGCAGGGGTAAAATACAGGGAGCGAAAGGCTGTCTACAATTTGTACAGAAAGCAGATGGCAGTTATAAGGGTCGAGGGGCATGAAAGGGAAGCAGTGGTTGGGAAGGGAGTGAGACAGGGGTGTAGCCTCTCCCCGATGATATTCATTCAGTATATTGAGCAAGCAGTAAAGGAAACAAAAGAACAGTTCAGAGTAGGTATTAAAATCCATGGAGAAGAAACAAAAACTTTGAGGTTCGCCGATGACATTGTAATTTTGTCAGAGACAGCAAAGGACTTGGAAGAGCAGTTGAACGGAATGGACAGTGTCTTGAAAGGAGGGTATAAGATGAACATCAAGAAAAGCAAAACGAGGATAATGGAATGTAGTCTAATTAAGTTGGGTGATGCTGCGAGAATTAGATTAGGAAATGAGACACTTAAAGTAGTAAAGGAGTTTTGATATTTGGGGAGCAAAATAACTGATGATGGTCGAAGTAGAGAGGATATAAAATGTAGACTGTCAATGCCAAGGAAAGCGTTTCTGAAGAAGAGAAAATTTGTTAACATCGAGTATTGATTTAAGTGTCAGGAAGTCGTTTCTGAAAGTATTTGTATGGAGTGTAGCCATGTATGGAAGTGAAACATGGACGATAAATAGGTTAGACAAGAAGAGAATAGAAGCTTTCGATGCTAAGGAAAGCGTTTCTGAAGAAGAGAAAATTTGTTAACATCGAGTATTGATTTAAGTGTCAGGAAGTCGTTTCTGAAAGTATTTGTATGGAGTGTAGCCATGTATGGAAGTGAAACATGGACGATAAATAGGTTAGACAAGAAGAGAATAGAAGCTTTCGAAATGTAGTGCTACAGAAGAATGCTGAAGATTAGATGGGTAGGTCACATAACTAATGATGAGGTATTGAACAGAATTGGGGAGAAGAGGAGTTTGTGACGCAACTTGACTGGAAGAAGGGATTGGTTGGTAGGACATGTTCTGAG